>NC_092749.1:29780714-30410536 GCF_047496795.1 Chiloscyllium punctatum | reverse complement strand
GGAGGGTGGGGGTGGGGAGAGAGTAGCATAGAGTACAATGGGTGAGTGGGGGAGGAGATGAAGGTGATAGGTCAGGGAGGGGAGGGTGGAATGGATAGGTGGAAAAGAAGATAGGCAGGTCGGACAAGTCAAGGAGACAGTAACTGAGCTGGAAGTTTGAAACGAGGATGAGGTGGGGGAAGGGGAAATGAGGAAGCTGTTGAAGTCCACATTGATGCCCTGGGGTTGAAGTGTTCCGAGGCGGAAGAAGAGGCGTTCTTCCTCCAGGCGTCTGGTGGTGAGGGAGCGGCGGTGAAGGAGGCCCAGGACCTCCATGTCCTCGGCAGAGTGGGAGGGGGAGTTGAAATGTTGGGCCACGGGGCGGTTTGGTTGATTGGTGTGGGTGTCTCGGAGATGTTCCCTAAAGTGCTCTTCTAGGAGGCGCCCAGTCTCCCCAATGTAGAGGAGACCACATCGGGAGCAACGGATACAATAAATGATATTGGTGGATGTGCAGGTGAAACTTTGATGGATGTGGAAGGCTCCTTTAGGGCCTTGGCCCTAAAGGAGCCTTCCACATCCATCAAAGTTTCACCTGCACATCCACCAATATCATTTATTGTATCCGTTGCTCCCGATGTGGTCTCCTCTACATTGGGGAGACTGGGCACCTCCTAGCAGAGCGCTTTAGGGAACATCTCCGAGACACCCGCACCAATCAACCAAACCGCCCCGTGGCCCAACATTTCAACTCCCCCTCCCACTCTGCCGAGGACATAGAGGTCCTGGGCCTCCTTCACCACTGCTCCCTCACCACCAGACACCTGGAGGAAGAACGCCTCATCTTCCGCCTCGGAACACTTCAACCCCAGGGCATCAATGTGGACTTCAACAGCTTCCTCATTTCCCCTTCTCCCACCTCATCCTTGTTTCAAACTTCCAGCTCAGTTACTGTCTCCTTGACTTGTCCGACCTGCCTATCTTCTTTTCCACCTATCCATTCCACCCTCTCCTCCTTGACCTATCACCTTCATCTCCTCCCCCACTCACCCATTGTACTCTATGCTACTCTCTCCCCACCCCCACCCCCACCCTTCTCTAGCTTATCTCTCCATGCTTCAGGCTCACTGCCTTTATTCCTGATGAAGGGCTTTTGCCCAAAACGTCGATTTCGCTGCTCGTTGGATGCTGCCTGAACTGCTGTGCTCTTCCAGCACCACTAATCCAGTATAACCTTTTTTGTACCCTCCCCAAAACATCCACATCCTTCAGGTAGTGTTGTAACCAGAATTGTATGCAATATTCCAAGTGTGGCCTAACGAAAGTTCTATAAAGGTGCAGCACAACTTGTCTATCCTTATACTCAATGCTCCTTTCAATGAAGGCAAGCCTGACATAAGCCTTTTTTAGGACCTTATCTATCTGCATTGCCACCTTCAGTGATCTGTGGACCTACACACCCAGATCAATATTCCTAAGGGCTCTGCCTTTCACTGAATGCAGCTGAAGATGTATTGAATAGAGACACAACTCAGAGAAACTCCTGCAGAGATGTCCTGGTGCAGAGATGACTGACCTCCCACGATTGCAACTATCTTTCTATGTGTCAGATATGATTCCAACTAGCAACTTTCCCATAATTCCGATTGATTCCAATTTTCCTAGGAGCTTGTTGAAGCTGTGCAAGTGAATGTAGCCTTGCTGTTAAGAAAAGTCACTTACACCTTATCTCTGGGTTTCAGCTCTTTTAGTCCACGATTGGACCAAGATTTTAATGAGGTCAGTACATGAATGGCTTTAGTCGAACCCACATCGGGCGTAAGTGAGGAGTTTGTCGCTGAGCAAGTACTACTTGATAGCACTGTTGGCAATCCCTTTCAGCATGTTGCTGATAATGGACAGTATACTGACAGGGTGGTCATTGGCAGGATTGGATTTGTCCTGCTTTCTGTGCACAGGACCTAGCTAGGCAAGATTTCACCTTGTTGGATAGTTGGAGATGTAATTAAACTGGAGCAGTTTAGCTGTGGGGTAGCTGGTTCTAGAATCTTCAGTACTGTTGCCAGAATGTTGTCAGGGCCCATAGCCTTTTGGGGTCCAATGTCTTGATGTCATGTGGAGGGAATTGACTTGAATTGATTTGATTTGATTTATTTATTGTCACGTGTGTTCTGCTACAAAATAAAATGAAAAGTGTTGTATAGTGTCACCACACTCCGGCGCCATCTTAAAACGGGGGAGGCGGGGGAGGGGAAGAAAAAGCAAATCATAGAAAGAAAGGCAGAATAATAAAGAAATTAACAAAAAGTGGTCAACTTTCCAGTCCTTCTTGGTAAGTGTTTCACCATGAGCCTACTAGCCAGGCATGAGTCCTCTTCACCATGCTGCTGCTGCTGGAAAAAAAGTTGCCACTCATTGGTGCCAACTCACCTCCACCAATGCCCTCGACACCATAAGTCCTTGCTAGTCCTCGCCAGTGTAGACAATGCCAACACTAGTTCTCCCTGTATTCCGTGAAATCTAACCTTGCTAACCAGTCTCCAATGGGGAACCTTGTCGAACGCCTTACTGAAGCCCATATAGATCACATCTGCTGTTCTGCCCTCATCAATCCTCTTTGTTACTTCTTCAAAAACTCAATCAAGTTTGGGAGACATGATTTCCCACGCACAAAGCCATGTTGACTATCCCTAATCAGTCCTAGCCTTTCCAAATACATGTACATCCTGTCCCTCAGGATTCCCTCCAACAACTTGCCCACCACCGCATCAGGCTCACTGGTCTCTAGTTCCCTGGCTTGTCCTTACCACCCTTCTTAAACAGTGGCACCGTGTTAGCCAACTTCCAGCAAATACTGGAAATCTAAAATAAAAACAGAAATTGTTGAAGAAACTCAGCAAGTCTGGTTGTATCTGTGGAGAGAAGGTGCAGTTAACGTTTCAAGTCTAGTGACCCTTCTTCAGAAATAATTTATCATAGAGCCATGACCACATTAAAATTTGGAGCAGAGTTGATGGACCAAGATTTTAATGAGGTCTACTTTTGCTCCTGTGTGTTTTGGTTTTACAATCTTAATTCAGGATCAAAAAGTTTTAGACTTCTGTTCAATTCACACTTGTGTAATAAGCTTGCATATTGGGAAATGAAAGGTTGCCTGTGGGGTAATCAGGTTTGGAAAGACAAAGGAGTTAGACATGGGAATATGGAGAAAACCATATTTCAATAGCTTGCTTTGAGGAGCAAAGAGAGAAGGGAAAGAGGATTCTCTCACTTGGTCTATTTCTCCCTCTCTCCCTCTGTACCTCACCATTGTTCAAAAGAAGTACCCAGTGGAAAAGCAATTTGGGAAAACAAGCATTCATCTAGAATTCCAGAATTTTACAAAATTCACGACTGCTAATGAAAAGCAACAACTAAACAACCATGGACTCAAGTTTCATTGTCCCAACTCCAGAACTTTAAACTACACCTTATCTTAAGTTCCTGTTTCTATTAGAAACTCACTTTTTTTTCAAAGTTATTACCTGTATTTGATATCACATTTTATTATTTCCTCAGGGTTGGTAGGCAATAATATTCCTCTTCTTCACTCAAGGAAACCTTGGAGTTAGCTCTTTTTTTTAACTGGGTTAACTGGGTTTTAACTGGAGTGTGATAGCTGTGTACATTATGTATTTTCATTTAGCATCCCCATTTTTAGTTTTAGCATCCTTCACATACTTTGTCAGCTTCCGTCGCCATTGCAAATCAATGTCCCGTACTGCTTTGTATTTTCACACTTTCTCCATTTTGTACTGGCTTTGGGAAGAGGTCTTCTTGGCCTTGCATACCAGCTCCATCACCCCCACCTCCCCCCCCCCCCCCCACCCACTCCCATCCTATTCTTGCCCTGGCTGTATCTCCCAACTTGCTATACCACAACCTCACTTCTGGGCTTCATCCTCTTCACTGAGCCTCCTTGTGCCTCATTTCTCCTGTAAACCCCACCCCACCCCCAGCTGCCTTGGTTCTCCCTCCAGACTTTGGTCTTGTCTTTGGGCTTCATGTCTGGTCTTCACTTTGTTTGCTGAGTCCATGTTTCCCTTTCCAGTTCAGATTGAGGTCCTGGGCCCCATCTAGTGACAGAAATTTCTCAGTGCAGGTGAGTCCTTGGATTCCACTTGCACCTGACAAACCTCAGCCACTAGATGGAGCCTGGTCAAGCTACGAGTATTGTAGAGGATTGCATTTTTCTCTTATACATGCAAATTTATTTTATTTTGACAATTACTCCATTTAGAAATGTAGGAACTTAGTAACTTAGAGTGCAGGCCTAGCAACATCTGCGGAAGAGATAAATATAGTTAACATTTCAAGTCTAATTTAACTCTTCCTTGGAATTGAAGGGGTTGGAAAATGGCGGGTTATTAGCTGTTGAGAAACGTGAAGGAGGAGTGAGTGGAATAGATGGTGAAGGTGCCCATAGTAGAAGACAGAAGGATGTGTACAATAGGTACAGGATAGATGAGCACAGTAGTTTTTATTTAGAGAGATTTATTTAAATTCATAAAATGTTAAAAACAGCACTTCGAGATGATTGGAAATGAAATAATGGACCTTTGACAATAAGTCTGAAATATAAAAGTTGACGTGTAATGGTTAACCTATATAAATTCTTAGTGGGTCCATGGCAGGAGTATTTTCTTTAGCAATTTTTTTAATCAATATGTAAATGTACCTTCTAGAGAAGGAGCAAAACTTGGCCTTCTCTTGGGAAATAAGGCAGAACAAATGGCTGAAGTGTTAGTAGGGGATCACTTTGGGACTAGTGATCACAATTCTATTAGGTTTAAAATAGTTATGGAAAAGAATATGCCTTCCATAAAAGTTAAAGTTCTTAATTGGAGTAAGACAAATTATAATGGTATGAGACAAGAACTTTCAAAAGTTCATTGGAGTAGCCTGTTCAGAGGTAAAAGGATAACTAACAATTGGGACGCTTTAGAAAGTATTGATAACAAAAGTTCAGAGGCATTGTGTTCCTGTTAGAGTGAAGGGTAAGGCTGGTAAGAGTAGGGAACGGTGAATGAATAAAGATATTGAAGTTTTGATCAAAAATGAAAATGAATCATATGTTAGATATAGACAATTTGGATCAAATAAATATCTCAAAAACTATAAAGAGTCTAGTGGCATTCTTAAGAGGGAAATCAGGAGGACACAAAGGGAAAAAGAAATGACCTTGGCAGAAAAGGATAATCCAAAGAGATTCTACAATTGATAAAGAGCAAAAGAGCAACTAGGGAGATAATAGGCCCCCTTAAACAACAACGAGGTCATCTATGTGTGGAACCTCAGGTGATGGGAGAGATACTAAATGAATAAAAAATTGTCAGTTTTTACTGTGGAGAAAGAAATGGAGGATAGATAACTTGAGGAAATAAATATTGATGGTTTGAAAGCAGTCACCCTGCAGAAGAGGACGTGCTGGAGGTTTTAGAAAACATAAAGGTGGATAAATCTCCAGGACCTGGTCAAACATATTCCAGCATATTGTGGTTGTTAGGGGAAGAAATTATGGGGGCCCCGAGCAGAAATATTTGTATCATCTAAAACCAGATGGAGGACTAGAGGGTGGCTAATGTGCCTTTATTTATGATGAGCTGTAAGGAGAAGCCTGGCAGCTGTAGATCTGTGAGCCTGACATTGGTGGTGGGTAAGTTGTTGGAGCTGATTCTGAAACATAGGATTTACTGGCATTTGGAGAGGCAAGGACTGATTGACAATAGTCAGCATGGTTTTGTGAGAAGGAAATCATGTCTCACAAACTTGATTGAGTTTTTGAGGAAGTAATCAAGAAGATTGATAAGGGCAGAGCGGTAGACATGGTTTACATAGACTTTAGTAAAATCTTTAACAAGGTTCTGCATGGTACGACTAATTAGTAACATTGGATCACTTAGGATTCAGGGAAAGCTTGCCAATTGGATAGTAGAGACATAAGGTGGAGATAGAGGGTTGTTTTTCAGACTGGAGGCCTGTGACCAGTGGTGTTCCACAGGGATCAATGCTGAGTCCACTTTTGTTTGTCATTTATATAAACAGTTTGGATGAGAATATAGGAGGCATGCTAGGAAGTTTGCAGATGACATCAAAATTTATAGTAAAGTGGACAGTGAAGAAGGTTATCTAAGATTACAAAGAGATCTTGATCAAATGAAAGGCTTATAGAGTCATAGAGATGTACAGCATGGAAACAGACCCTTCGGTCCAACCCGTCCATGCCAACCAGATATCCCAACCCAATCTAGTCCTACCTGCCAGCACCTGGCCCATATCCCTCCAAACCCTTCCTATTCATATACCCATCCAAATGCCTCTTAAATGTTGCAATTGTACCAGCCTCCACCACTTCCTCTGACAGCTCATTCCATACACGTATCACTCTCTGTGTGAAAAAGTTACCCTATAGGTCTCTTTTATATCTTTCCCCTCTCACCCTAAATCTATGCCCTCTAGTTATGGACTCCCTGACCCCAGGGAAAAGACTTTGCCAATTTACCCGATCCATGCCCCTCATAATTTTGTAAACCTATATAAGGTCACTCCTCAGCCTCCGACGCTCCAGGGAAAACAGCCCTAGCCTGTTCAGCCTCTCCCTATATCTCAAATCCTCCAACCCTGGCAACATCCTTGTAAATTTTTTCTGAACCCTTTCAAGTTTCACAACCTCTTTCCGATAGGAAGGAGACCAGAATTGCATGCAATATTCCAACAGTGGCCTAACCAATGTCCTGTACAGCCGCAACATGACCTCCCAACTCTGTTCCTGTCCTGTATTGTTCTTTCTTCTCTTTGTTCTTAATTGGGTCAATGGGGTACGGAGTGGCAGATGGAGCTTAATTTAGATAAAAGAAAGGCATTTTGATAAAACAAACAAGGGCAGAACCTACACAATTAATGGTAGGGGGCTGGGGTAGTGTGTGAACAGAGAGACCCAGGAGTTCAGGTACACAATTTTTTGAAATTTGCATCATATCCCGATGGTGTGGTTAAGAAGGTGTTTAGCACGCTTGCCTTGAGTGCTCAGGCCTTTGAGCTTGTAGTTGAGGCGTCATGTTGAGGTTGTGCAGGACGTTGATGAGGCTTCTTCTGGAGTACTGTGTGCCATTCAGGTTGCTCCGCTATAGAAAGGATATTAATATTATTAAATTGGAGAGGGTTCAGAAAGTATTTATGAGGATGTTGCCAGGAATGGAAGGTTTGAGTTATAATAATAGGCTGGGACATTTTTCAGTGGACCCTGGGAGGCTGAGGGGTGACTTTATCAAAGTTTATAAAATCATAACAGGCATAGATAAGGTGAATAGCAAGGGTCATTTCCCTAAGGTGAGGGAGTTCAAAACTCGGGGGTATGTTTTTAAGGTGAGAAGAGAAAGTTTTAGAAACGATAGGAGGAGCAACTATTTTACACAGTGAGTGGTTTGTGTGTGGAATGAAATGCCAGAGGAGGTGGTGGATGCAGTTGCAGCATTTAAAAGACATTTGGATAAGTGCATGAATAGGAAAAGTTTGGATATAGGCCAAATTCAAGCAACTGGGCCTAGTTTAGTTTGGGAGCATGAGCATTTGCATGGACTAGTTGGACCAAAGCGTCTGTTTCCATGCTGTATGATTCCATGACTATGTGTATTGTGTGAAGTTCTGATCTCCATGCTAGAGAAAAAATATTGAAACAATTAGGAAGATGCAGTGTGGAAGAATTAGGATGTTGCCTGGTCTGAAAACATGGTTCTTTTTGTGAAATATTTTTAAAGGGAAATAGTAAATTAAGAAAGCATGAAACCTAGTTAGTGCAGTTCGTAGATCAAATCCAGTTAAACTCCTGTGATGCACTTTGGGCAATTGATTCCATTAGAGATATCAACAGTTGCAAGCTGTTATGACATAGAGACTGGCATGTTAGATATGCATGGAAGGATCCTTGCGGTGCAGTGGTAGTGTCCCTACCCCAGAGCAAGGAGTTCAAATCCCACCTACTCCCAAATTGTGTAATAATATGTCTTATAGGTTGAATAAAAATACCTTGTATAAGGAACTTCGTCCGATATAGTCCTTCATGGTTCAGGATGACTTGCTTTGTCCCTGGTTTGATAGATTCTGTAAGTTGAGTTCACAATCTACAATACATAGGGTAGGTATTTCATGGATGTTTTCCTTTTAAGTCAATCTTTAAAAACTTCCCTGATGCCATGAAATCTAGGGGCTTGCTTGTCTCTGGTATGAAGACAGCCAGGTTGTGTGGGCCAGACGTCAGCTCATGACTTGAACCGACCTGCACCTTGAAACTGCACTGAAACCTTAGTCATGGGATTGGGAATTCTGGATCAGGACCCGGCTGCCATTTCGCCACTTCCACAAACTCTGGAAACATCCAGTTTCCGTCCATGTTGAAGATCAACTCAACGGTTACAGGGAAGGGAGCAAAAGATGATGGGAGTGCAGTTCGTACATGGAATTTTCCATGTGGAAGACAAACAGCTTGTTTTCATCTTTCAATGTCTGCATTATTCTGTACAACAATCGAGCTTGGGCACATCTAATTGTCTAGCCATATATTCATCATTTCAAAAACATTTCCAGTATGTAAACAAGGCATTCCACTGGGAGAATAAAGTCAGAAAATGATCTTTTATACTGTTCAATTTGCAACATCTGATAGTTTTCAAATTTAAATTATTGATTATTTCTTTTTTACCCTTGTATATCTATCCCATCTGCTAACTGCATATAATCTTTGCATTCTATTCAACACTATTTCAGTCTAGGTTTCAAAGTTTCTCACACTGCTTATTCGTATCTGGAACTCACCATGACAAACTTTGATCTTTTCCTCATGAAGGCTCGTTTTTATTCTCGTGGTCAAACAACGTGCATCACTTTCTGCAGACCTTCCCACCATGGGTTTAAGCTGGGCTACAGAAGAAATGCGGCATGATCTCCACCCATTACCCTCCCACCTGATCAAATGTTCAACACAAATAATACCACCATGAGGGACCATAAAAGATTCTGCCCAGAGTTTTTTTTAATAGGACAAAGCAGTTTTTAGATTAGATTACTTACAGTGTGGAAACAAGCCTTTGGCCCAACAAGTCTACACCGACCCTCCAAAGAGTAATCCACTTCCCTCTGACTAATGTACCTAACACTATAGGCAGTTCACCTGACCTGCACATCTTTGGACAGTGGGAGGCAACCAGAGCACCCAGGGGAAACCCACGCAGACACAGGGAGAATGTGCAAACTCCACACAGGCAGTCACCCAAGGTGGGAATTGAATCCAAGTCCCTGGTACTATGAGGCAGCAGTGCTAACCACTGAGCCACAGTGCAATCCAGTTTTGACTCATAGAATGCTTGCAGCATAGAAAGAGACCATTCAGCCATGATGCCCCTTGCTGGCTCTCCAGTAGAACAACTGAATTAGTTCAATTCTCCCATTTTTCCCCTGTAGCCACAATTGAATCTGCCTCCACCATTCTCTCAGGCAATGCAAACCTTATCCTAACCCTTTGCTATGTTAAAAAGAAGGTTTTCCTTATCTCGCTATGGGATTCACTGGACTCATTCCTAGAATGAGAGTCATATCAGGAAATGTTGACCAGGTTAGGCCTATATCTGTTTGAGATTAGAAAACTGAGAGGTGATCTCATCACCTCTTGCACGCTCTTGAGAGGACTGGAAAGGGTGGATATTCAATGCATTTTCCCTCTGATAAGGGAAACTAAATGGAGGGAACACAGTTTAAAAATATGAGATCGCCCTTTTAAAACAGAAATGGTGAGAAATGGTTCTCTCAATGGCCTGTTAGAAACGTGGAATTCTCTTCCCAGAAAATGAGTGGGCTGGGACTTTAAATTTCAAAATGGCTGAGTTAGATGGGTTTATGATAGACAATGGAGTTAAGAATTATTGCCTGCAGGTAGTGAAGTGGAGCTGAGACCACAATCAATCATGATTTTATTGAATGTTGGAGCAGGTTTGAAGGGCTGAATAGCCTGCTCCTGCCCTGGAATCCTCTGTTCCTTTGGGTCTCTTGCCAGTCAATCTGAGTTGCATTTATGTGCATAGGACAAGAGTCAGGGATCAGATCAGATGCTCTCAACTGCCCTGCTGGGTTCAACAGTGGGACCTACTTCTCCTGCAGCACCTTCTCCTGCCTAACAGGAAGCCCAGCTTGGCAGTCAAACTTGGCAATTACCCTGGCAGGGATCCTGGCAGTGATTTCAGGAACCCGCTGTCAGTTAAAGTAGCAAAAGTCACCCTTTGACCCTGAATGTAGCCTGCTATTCAAATGAGCCACCAAAGGTCAGACTCGAGGCCTGTGACCAGTGGAGTGCCACAAGGATTGGTGCTGGGCCCTCTACTTTTTGTCATTTACATAAATGATTTGGATGTGAGCATAAGAAGTTTAGTGAGTAAGTTTGCAGATGACACCAAAATTTGAGGTGTAGTGGACAGCAAAGAAGGTTACCTCAGATTACAATGAGATTGTGATCAGATGGGACAATGTACTGAGAAGTGACAGATGGAGTTGAATTTAGATAAATGTGAGGTGCTGCATTTTAGGAAAGCAAATCTTAGCAGGATTTATACACTTAATGATAAGGTCCTAGGGACTGTTGCTGAACAAAGAGACCTTGGAGTGCAGGCTCATAGCTCCTTGAAAATGGAGTCGCAGGTAGATAGGGTAGTGAAGAAGGTGTTTGGTATGCTTTCCTTTATTGGTATTGAGTACAGGAGTTGGGAGGTCATTTTGCGGCTGTACAGGACATTGGTTAGGCCACTTTTGGAATATTGCGTGCAATTCTGGTCTCCTTCCTATCACTTGAGAAACTTGAGAGGGTTCAGAAAAGATTTACAAGGATCTTGCCTGGGTTGGAGGATTTTAGCTATAGGGAGAGGCTGAACAGGCTGGTGTTGTTTTTCCTGGAGCGTCGGAGGCTGAGGAGTGATGTTATAGAGGTTTATAAAATCATGAGAGGCATGGATAGTGTAAATAGACAAAGTCTCTTCCCCCGGTGGGGGAGTCCAGAACTAGATGGCATAGGTTTAAGGTGAGAGGGGAAAGATATAAAAGAAACCCAAGTAGCAACTTTTTCATGCAGAGTGTTGAACATGTATGGAATGAGCTGTCAGAGGAAGTGGTGGATGCTGGTACGAATGAAATATTTAAATGGCATTTGGATGGGTATATGAATAGGAGGGGTTTGGAGAGATATGGGCTGGGTGCTGGCAGGTGGGACTAGATTGGGTTGAGATATCTGGTCAGCATGGACAGAGTCTCTATGACTATATGACATCTTAATGGATAGGTATTCAAACTGAAATATCGTTAAAGGACTATCTGTTAAAAAAAAAGCTGTTGACAGCCACAAGAGCAAAAGGAAAGAATGAGGATGATGATTTACAACATTAAGTTCACTGTTTCAGAGACTGTGTACTTTTGAACTACAATGCATTCTGTATGTTTTATCATGGAGCTTCTAACAGGGCAGAATTTTTAAAATGCCAAGTTTTCTTGAAGTGTCTCCCTAACCTTCCCAGAGGATGGTGATCAAACACCGACTTTAGTCAGTTCTGATTTGGTGAATGTCCCAAATCTTTCCACACCTCATTAGCATAAACTTCACTGTGTCATATTGTGAACACACTATACAGAATACAAAAAACACCCATGACATGCTTTAATCCCCAGCATTGCAGAATAAGTTATACTAAATTGTTGTTTAATCATAAATTCTGCTTTTGTTCTTGATTTGAAGTATGTTCAACTATTTTTTTGATAAATTGGTATCTTTGGAATTTGTAATTGGTGAGGCTTCTTGAAACAACATAACTGTTGACACTGTCCTGTGAATCCAAACAGATTCTGGTTAGCAGTGCTGGATCTGAAGAAAAGACCCATTCGTGAGGTACCATCACGTGTTCAAGAAATCTGGCAAGAGTTTTTGGCACCAGGAGCCCCCAGTGCCATTAACGTGGACTCCAAAAGCTATGATAAGACCACACAAAATGTAAAAGACCCAGGAAGATATGCATTTGAAGATGCTCAGGTAAGCAAATTAACTCTGAAGTGATGAAACTTAGATTGACACTAATGGGGGAAATATGCAATTATATAAGCATTATGTGTCTGGTGAAAATAATGTAAGATGTCACACTGCACACTGATGGTTATTTTTATATTACTGGAAGCCAGTAACAACTTGCCTCTAGATGTGCCATAAAACAGAATATAAACTACTGGGCGAGCATAGTCCTGTAATCGTGACTCATTCCATTGAGTGGCAGGGTTGATGTTCACCATCTTGATTTTTTCACATGGGGCAATCAAATGGTGAATTATGTCAAGTTGCACCTGAGATTAGGTTCCAGGCAACCCAGTCAAGAGGTGTGAGAGTACGTTGCCAAGCAGTCTATTTTGGCTGAAGATTGACATTTATAACTCCTCATTAAAAATTGAGAAAACAAAAAAATGATTTCTGTACAATCTGTATACCTTTGTATCTTACAGACTTACACTTACTCTTGCAAAAGTACTTCACTAAGTGCAATAAATAATCACAGTAACTAAAAATCAATTATGATAAAACTGTTCATTGATATTTCACCAAATTTGTTCATCTGATCTTCTGCCCCTCAATTATGTCAGCCACCTCCTTTATTTTTAGCTTGCCTTTATTTAAGCTGTCAGAGTACTAATGACACATAACCACTATTTTTTATTTTAACAAAAGCACAATTATCTGCATGGATGTTATTGCAAATTAGTTTGGCTTATTCATAAATTTCTAGTAGAATCTGCACCAAAATGATCTTTTCAGTTCACATAGCCAATGGTATTCCATGTTAGGCATTCAGTGCCAAAACGTCTCCGGTCAGATATAGTACAGCTAGAGGCAGGAGACAACTCAGTAGTTAGATTGTACTATAACATGAAAACACACTTTAAGCGCACTTCCACAATGTGGCCTGCTGATGTTTACAGTTGACGACTTTTTCTTTTAGGAGCACATTTACAAACTGATGAAAAGTGATTCTTACCCTCGTTTCATACGTTCCAGTGCCTACCAGGAGCTACTCCAGGCTAAGAAAAAGGTACTTATGGAGAGTTGTCTTTTCTTTGTACCTTAGTCAGCAAGCCTTAAATGATCTGCTAGAGATATGGGACGTATGGTAGGTATTAGAGCAAAAAAAAAAGGCAACAAAAATCACTTTTTCATCTTTTGAACTGAATTTATCACACACATCTTCAGCT
Source organism: Chiloscyllium punctatum (assembly GCF_047496795.1). Taxonomy (NCBI): domain Eukaryota; kingdom Metazoa; phylum Chordata; class Chondrichthyes; order Orectolobiformes; family Hemiscylliidae; genus Chiloscyllium; species Chiloscyllium punctatum. The sequence continues at coordinate 30,397,255 of NC_092749.1, read as the reverse complement.
TGTAATTAATTTACATTATTTTATTGATTTAAATGGCATTGCATTTGATTGCAATGTGTTTATGGGTTTTTGCTGCTAATTATGTAATAGCTAATTTCACAGTTTTAAAATTATGCTGATTTTATTTACATTATCCAATAACGCATATATCAAAGAACAAGAACAAAGCACAAAGAAACAAGCCCTTCAGCACCCCCAAGCCCGCACCAATCCAGATCTCTATCTAAACCTGTCACCTATTTTCTAAGGATCTGTATCTTTCTGCTCCCTACCCATTCATGCATCTGTCTAGATACATTATAAATGGCACTTTCATGCCCGCCTCTACTACCGCCGCTGATAATGCGTTCCAGGCACCCACCACCCTCTGGGTAAAGAACTTTCCATGCATATCTCCCTTAAATTCCTCCCCTCTCACCTTGCACTCGTGACCCCTAGTAACTGAATCCCCCAACCTGTCTATACTACTCATGATTTTGTAGACCTCAATCAGGTCCCCCCTCAACCTCTGTCTTTCTAATGAAAATAATCCAAATCTACTCAACCTTTTTTCATAGCTAGTGCCCTCCATACCAGGCAACATCCTGGTGAACCTCCTCTGCAGCCTTTCCAAAGCATCCACATCCTTTTGATAATGTGATGATCAGAACTGTGCACAGTATTCCAAATGTGGCTGAACCAAAGTCCTACACAACTGTAACATTACTTGCCAACTCTTGTACTCAATTCCCTGTATGCCTTCATGACCACTCTATCAATCTGCGTTGCCACCTTCAAGATACAATGGACCTGAACACCCAGTTCATCAAACAACAGATATCTTTAGCAATGTATAAGTTTTCTGTCTTAAGTATTTGACCTTATTCACTGAGAACCTACTTGCCAAGTAGTTTCATCACTGGATGCATCTACAAATCTCCCACTCTATCCCTGTTAGTGGACAAGGCTGATTGATGGGAGAGTGAGTTTTGTAAACATGCCTTGCAAAATTGACTTTTAAAGAATCTCTATCAGATCTCAGAAGCATGAGTTTAACAAATTTTGACTTGACACATTTTTCATGTACATAGTCATTGGTCAGATCCAAAGGTTTTACATCTTGGATATGTTACTCTTTTGATTTCAAGGGGCACAGAGTTCTGGATGCTGTACATATGTAGAAGTTGTAACACAAAAAACAACTTATTTGAGGCAACCAGTCTGTGTCAGTGTCTGCCCTCCATGCATGTACATAGTTGTAGTGCACACTGTTCCCATGCTACCTTTCCTTCATTCCCCTCTCCAAATCAATCTTGAAATGTTGACATAATTTCAAGTGTTATTAGTTGATGCAGAAGCTAGGTCCTCACAATTCTCTGTGAAAGTAGGTTTCTTCCATCCTCTGTTCTAATTGTCTGTTGTTTAGTCATGTATCTGTGACTACCACTAATTCTTGGCCCTCAAGTTCTGGAAGCAGTTTGCTTCAATTCTGTCCCATTTTTCCAACATTATAGATACATTTATCACATCCCATAAACTGTGCTCTTATGGCTAAATATTCAATTTTTATTTTACTGTTTCTTCTTTTTCATATTTCTGCATTATAGGCAACATCTTGCTAGTCTGCATTGTGCCCTGTCTAAGTCCTCCAAAGAGAAGCGCAGTTCTGTGACAAAAATGTTATAAAAGTTTAATACTAACTTATCGTCAGCACTTGCCTTTTATATTCTATATTTCCTGAAATCAAACCTAGACTTCTAATAGCTGTTTTTTTTAAAAAATGGTACTTTCATCCTAATATGGTGCTATTAATATTCTATAATGGTTAGCAGTGGAAAGTAGAATATCAGAGAGTGTATCTCAGGAAATTGGAAGTATTCAAGCTGTTATTTTGTCTGTATAAATTTTAATGGACAGAAAGTCATGAGTGTGATTTCCCAAGATGAGTTCCCAATAAGACTCTGAGCGCACCCAGTTCATCGAATTAACCATTAGGTGTCATGATGTGGTAAAAGTGTTCATTAAAAATTCTTCTGATGCTTCTGCAGATAATGTAAACATGTTCATTTAGAATATGTCCATGATTGATTGCATTAAAAATAGCAAACAGAGGAACTTCTTGCAAAACCATCTGCAAGATCACACGCATTACCAACCAGAAGGTTTTTGTAGTGTAAAAATCTATGAATGAACGCAGCGGGTCCCAATCTTGCCTTGGCTGGATAGTTCAGTTGGAATGGGGATATATTTGAAAATCAAAAAAATTCAAAGAGATGGCAATCCCGTGGGAATTCCAGAGTGCTGAAAGAAGGCGTTTGCAATACTGAGTGAAGGGGGTGGATTCTGTGTTCCTGGGGCAGGTGCACAATTCTAAGGTCTTAACTGGTTGGGAATACTCTTTTCTTTTCTCCCTATATATTATCTAAGGTAGTCTAGTTCTTTCTCTCTATCTTTCTCCTCTCTCTCTCTCTCTTTCCTTTCCCCTGCTGTTTCTTTCCCACTTAATAAAACACTTTTATCCTATGGTTTTTGGTCATTTCAAGTTTCTGCTTTGTGATGTACTCATATAGCTTGAAAGGCTAGCAAAAGATTCATAGCTCCCACCCTAATCACTGGCACCAATGATATTTTGTTCTGCAATGACAGAAGAGATTGTTGGTGCCAACAAAATGCAGATCAATTCATTCTTGAGTTGAGATGCCGCACTTCTGAATTTCTTGGACATTATTTCAGATATATCAATTCTTTGCCTCATTTATGGATAATGGAAGCAAGCATCTGTCAACTCTGAGACCTTATGTCTGGAGCATAAACTGTAGCAATGAGCAAGATCTATCTGAACTAAACAGAATGGTAACATGAGACAGCTTCTTTTCAAGTCCATAAATGTGATATAAAATTTTGTGTAGGATGTTTGAATCTGGCAAAACTAGGCTAAATTAAGCAAGTTTAGTGGCAGATGTCAAAATGGATGACAGCAAAGAAAATTTGTTCATAAGTTTTCAGTTTTCTACAATGGGGAAAATAGCTGTCACTTACCAATATCCAAAACATAATATGGCAACAACTGAACACAGACCCGATCATTTACGAAGCCAGGAGAATTCCTGAAACTTCCGTTTCAAACCTTGCTGGTGCCCTGTTGTGTTTGATATCAATGCTGGTGTGACTTGAATCAGAAGTGTATTTGTGATTGTAACATCGTGGTCATGTTTTGTTAGCATCTCTGTTTGAGTTCATCTGAGATTTAATATTTACCCTTGTAAATCTGTAAACAATTGGAGGTAGTACAATTAATGGTAGTGGTTTGCAAAGCAGAGTAATGCCAACAGCATGGATTCAATTTCCAGTTCAGCTGAGGTTATCATGAAGGTCCCATCTTCTCAACCTCACCACTCGCCTGAGGCATGGTGACCCTCAGGTTTAACCACCACCAGTACCTCTCCATAATAAGAAAGCAGCCTTGTGGTCAGCTAGGACTATAGCAACGTTACCTTGCCTTTTGTAGCAGATTTGTGCTCATGTAGCATGTAGCATATTCTTACATGTTTACTGATTCATAGTTCAACTTCATTTCATTATCCTCACCAATGTGTCCTATGTTGTTAATCATAGCTGGCAGTCCTGCCCTGATTCTTGGTTTCTTCCCAGCTGTTGCTGCAGCCTATCATTTTCCTATTCATTCAGCATTTATGTTTCCTTTGTTAGTATTGTCTTTATGTTCCTGTATGTTCATGAGAATAGAAATGATTGAGGATCATTTTGAGAAATATACTCACAATATCTCAAATCGACATTTGACTCTGAGTGAAAACTTCACATAGCATACCCAATCAGGGAAGTTTTTTGTCATACTTTATACAGATTCACAAACTACAGCAGAAATGAGAAAGTGCTCAATTTCAGTTTCATATTTATTCCTTTAATCATATTGTGTTGCTTACTTTATATAGAGAGCATTTTGAAGGTCTTTGTACATTCCTTCTCATCTTGGATTCGCTACGAAGAGAGCATGATTTTTGCGTGGGTGAAATGAGAGTCGAGATTGTCAACCCTAATGGACTTAAATATGAATCATTAATTACCCCCAAGTATTCAGTATCTTTGACACATGCTGGCTAATTTCTTTTATTCTCTCTCATCCCAAGTTACTTGAGGTCTTAATGCTTTCACTGATCATATACAGTCCTCAGAGTTGTTTCAGTGGGCTGAGATTTCATCAAGCAATGTATGCAAAGCTTTCTTATTCTGCGTGGTTGTCATTTTGGTGATATCATTTCAAAAACCAAAATTTTACCAATAACGCGTCCTCAACTTTGCTTTCTCCTTGTTCACAGAAAAGTATGAACTTCTTTTGAAGGATGTTCATAAAGGTAATATAAAAGAACAACGGCTTTTTTACTGTCCTTGTTTAATGTCAGCTGTAACATTTTTGTGGTGTCCTTAATGTTTGAAATTATTGACGAGACTGTGGCAAGTAATTCATATTTACACACTCCCATATTCAGTGCATTTACTATCATCACTTGAACACTAGTTGTTTACTTCCCAGCAACATTTTTCACATGGCACAGGGGACAATTAACTGATTCCAGAAGCTTCAAGTAAGTCTAACCATGTCAGGGATGTTTCATATTGTCTTTGAAACTGATACAAGAAGACAAATCTTATTACAATTGGGGTGGCATAAAATATTTCCAGTTTGAATGATCATGGGCTATCACCATATCAAGATTCATTACTTAGAGTGTTGGCACAGCAGTAAGTCCCCCGCAAATTGTTTCACTACTTCTTTCAGACTAAATTCTTGCTCGCTTTACATTTAATTTTTCCACGTCCATTAATCCTTGTATTGCTATTTTCCATCTATTTTCCTCTTTTTTCAGACAGAATGTTTAAAAGTTCTTCTCCCTGTGAGCATTTTATGCTGCCCAGTTGATAGACAGGGGCATAATATAACTCAACTGAACTCAATCTCCATCATCATCACTCAATTTTCAGTGAACATGTTCCCTCTGCACATAAAGGATTATGATTTTCAATCATCCAAATCTTACCTAGCTTCTCAATCCATGAAAAAAAGCAAATAAACAGCAAATGTTAACCATGCTTGAGATTCAAATAGCAGTTCCAAAACTAAAGCAATCAAGTCCTTTTCATTGTACTTTGTAAAATTTTGCTTTTTCTCTACCATTAGTTTTTTTAGATTAGATTAGATTCCCTACAGTATGGAAACGGGCCCTTTGGCCCAACAAGTCCACACCAACCCTCTGAAGAGTAATCCACCTAAACCCATTCCCCTAACCTATACTTACCCTTGCCAGACCTCACACAATGGGCAATTTAGCATGGCCAATTCACCTGACCTGCACATCTTTATATTGTGGGAGGAAACCAGAGCACCCGGAGGAAACCCACACAGACAGTCACCGAGGCGGGAATCGAACCCGGGTCCCTGGCGCTGTGAGGCAGCAGTGCTAACCCATGTTCATTTTATTTAATTGATCTACCTTGCACCTTTTTCCTCCTTTTATTTATTGTCCATTTGGATAAATTTTATTTTCTATTCTTTCAGCTTAATTGGTTTCCCTGTTTGTCCTGCTGTGCCTGTGTCATATCTGGTATATTTTGCCATCTCCCTTTATTCCAGTTACCACACCAATTTACCTGGAAGTGATTGTGCATTCCAGCAGTCATCAGAACCCTGGAGAGAAGCTATTCTGTGTCTCCTAGACAATCACAAAATGCAATTTGCTTCGTGTTGAGAATCATATAATTCCTCTTTTGCAGCCCTCAGTAGAGTAACAAATTAACAAGCAACTTATAATTGTGATAGAATATCCGTACAGACTTAATCAAAGGCAGTAAAGAAAATGTAGGCAATTCAATGAAGTATGAGGAATCTAAAAGAAATCCTCTGCAGCTGATGCTTGTATTTTCTTCCAATCTACTTACAGAGTCAATATGCTGCAGATTCTAGAGCTTATAGTTTTGCTTAGACAAAATACATCATTCTGCCTGCTTTTGCCTTAATCACTTACATCTGTAATTCCTTTGTCGCTTTATGCCAGTTTCAAAATTTCTAGTTTGCGGGCTCCAGCCGGCTTCTCTTTACCACGGACATCCCTTTACATGTCCATCCCCCATCAGGGTGGTCTCAAGACTCTCTGCTTCTTCCTGGAGAAAAAGTCTGAACTGTCCCAATCCACCACCACCTTCCTCCGTCTGGCCGAGCTCGTCCTTACTCTGAATAACTTTTCACATGTGGACTTGTTATCACATGGGTCCCAGTTATACCTGTCTCTTTGTGGGGTACATGACACATTCTTTGTTCTAGTCCTATTCCGGCCCTCACTTACAGCTCTTTCTCTGGTATATGGATGGCATCATTGGTGCTGATTCCCTCTCTCATCCGGAATTGGAAAAGTTTATCAATTTCACTTCCAATTTCTACCCCGCTCTCATTTTCACTTGGTCCATCTCTGGCTCCTTCCTTCCCTTCCTTGACATCTCAGTTTCCATTTCTGGGTATAGACCAGCCACCAATATCCACTACTAAACTAATTGACTCCCACAGTTACCCTCTTCCTGGAAAGACTCTGTTCCATTCTCCAAGTTCCTCCATCTTTGACGCACCTGTTCTGATGATGCCAACTTCGACATGGGAGCCTCCGAAATGTCCACCTTCTTCCTCAACTGAGGATTCTCTCGCACCAGTAATTCCCGGTAGTTGACAGGGCCCTCAACCAAGACTGATGCATCTCCCGCACTTCAGCCCTCACCCCTTCTATTCACTCCCACTCCTCTTTCACTTCCAGTGCCCCCAAACAGACCCATGCACATTTCCCTGCAAATGCAAAGGGTGTAACCACTGCCTGTTTACTTCTACTCTGCTTAGTATCCAAAGGCCCGAACACATCTTCCAGGTGAAGCAGCATTTTATCTGAACTTCACTCAATCTAGTCACTGCATTCACTGCTCTCAGTGTGGTCTACAACAAAGTGTGGACTGAGTGACCACTTCACAGAACACTTACATTCTGCCCGCAAGAAAGACCCTGAGCTTCCAGTTGCCCACCATGTCAACACACCACCTTGTTCCCTGGCCAACATCTCTGTCTCAGGCTTGCTGCAGTGTTCCAGGGAAGTTCAGCGTAAACTGGGAGAACACACCTCATTTTCCGCTTAGGAACTCTACAGGCTTTTGGACTCAATATTGAGCTCAACAATTTTAGGTTTTGAGGTACCTTCTCCCGTATCCTTACCGCAACCCTCACACACCAGGCCTTGTTATCACATGATCTACTATGACTCACCACCCCTTGTTAGCCACTAACAATCCCCATTAGCAGGTATTCATTCTTCTAGGCTGACAATTATTCACTTCTTTGTCTGTCCAACTGTTCTCTTTCTTGGGGCTCTATCTCCATCTATAATTTGCTCTTTGCCCCCCACCCTACCGTATCTTCTACATAAAAGTCAAACCTTTCCTAGCTACCATCAGTTCTGAAGAAGGGTCACTGGACCTGAAACATTAACTCTGATTTCTCTCCACAGATGCTGCCAGATCTGCTGAGCTTTTCCATCAATTTCTGTTTTTGTTTCTGATTTCCAGCATCCACAGTTCTTTTAGTTTTGTGACAGGATGTGTTGTTTAATACAATCTGTAGGTTATTGAGATGGACAGCTCAGATACTTGCTAACACACTAGTACTGGAACCCATGCTCTTTGTGTTAAGTTTCTGTAAAGGTTACAACACTATGTGAGCTTTTACTTCAAGACAAAGGTAGGAAATGGATAAACCAGAGGAGCATTACAAACATAAATGATAGGCCAATTGTAGATGGAATCCTCATAAAGCAAAAATTAACAAGTTATAGTGTCAGTACTTTTACATCAATATTTTTCCTTCATTTAATTTTATCCTTTCAAATTCCCTAATTTTCTTTGCCACCTTATGATGCATTGTTTTCTTATTTCTAAAGCCCATGTTTTCCCTGTGCATTGACATTATTGCTACTTGCCTAGAAACCATAGAAATATAGATCATAGAAATATAGCTTTCAATCATTTTGAAAATTACACTTTGTGAATTTACATAAAATCATTGACAGAAATATGTTATGTTTGAGACAGATGCAGTTCCTTTTCTGTTTGTACTGTGTAGATCTAACTTTGAAAATGGTTTTGGTTCTAAGCGTACAACTTTAGTATCAAAATGATATCCACTCTGTTTCTGCTCATTTTCTGGTGATTTAGATTGGCATCATGTTGACAATATTGTTGTAAACGCTAGAAGCTATGCACTCCAGTAAGCAAACTGTGATGTCAATCAGCATTAGGGCTAATTTTAAGCTTGCACTGCCACTTTAAACCTTGCTGCTCCAGTATGTACATAGTTGAACTTGAAGTGAAATGCATCCTGTGCCCACCACTGCCAGTGGTAATGAGTGTACAGGCGGTATGCAAGCAGGTTCAGCACAGCATCCTCATGAAGCTATCCTGAAAGCACTCTGCTGTCCACTACACCGAACCAGAGAATGTCTGCTTCATGCTCAGGACCACTTGCTGCACACCTGGCTCATGAGACCCCTCTGTAACCCAACCATATGTGGTCAACATACCCAAGCCATGCTGCCATGGGAAATATGATTGAGCAGACAATTGAGTTGCTGAATCAAAGGTTCCACCTGTCCCCACTGATCCGGAGGTGCTTTTCCAATACTTACCAGCAGAATTGTCCCAATTTGTGTTGGTTTGCTGCATCATCCATAACCAGGCCATCATGACAGTACAACCTTTGCATTTATGGATTTGGTGACCACCTCAGATACACAGGTAGTGGTTGAGATGCAGGAGGAAGGGAGAAATCAGTTGGCATATCCATGTTCTAGAGTGCTGCCTATAGTACACATAATTCCACTCAGTTCCAATGAATGCAATCTCAGAACTTGATCATCAAAGATCCCACTGTGTAACATTCCATGAGTTATTGTCATCACACTGTGTGTGCAGATACTTTCCAGAAATAGAAGCCACCACAAAACAACCCCTTGTTTCAATCAACTTCCTTTTATAAATTATCTGGAGTGTTTCAATATTTCAAATATGACTGCACTTCAAAAGATACAGAAGCTTGAACACACGCACCAACAGGTTCAAGAACAGCTTCTTTCCTGCCGTTATTAGACTCCTGAATGGACCTCTCTAATTTCAAATAATGGTAGAAGTCACACAGGTTATAGTTCAAGAGGTTTATTTGAAATTACAAGCTTTCAGAATGCAGCCCCTTCATCAGGTGGCATCACCTGTTAGATTATATCCATCCCAGTCCAACACCAACCCCTCCACATCGAATAACGTTAACCTTACTAATGTTGATCTTGCTTTGTGTATCTCCTGTGCAGCTATATCCTTGTATTTCTCAATCTGTCTAAGCAACCTATGATCTATATGTCCCTGTTTGCTATAATATGCCTGCACTGCATGCAAAACAAAACTTTTCATTGTACTTAGGTACATGTGACAACAATAAATCAAATCAATTCAATTCAAAAAAGTAGCTACTTGCTGGTAATGTGCTTTGAGACATCTGGTGGATGTGAAATATTCTTTCTTTTCAATTGGCTTTCATTTCTCCAACTTTAATATCAGAATGAATTACTTTCATGATATCCAGTTATAGTTTTGGAAGTACATATAAACTCAACATTTCATTGTATCAATGTTTCATGAAATGTATGCATTTCATTAAATATTACAAGTGTAATTGCAAAATGGCATATATGATGACAATTTTCACTTTCTGAGCTGCTTCACTCTTCTTTTAGTCATCAATATTTTTTCTCTCCTTTAGTGGAAGTTAACATAGCACAGAATATCATTACAAATCTGTCATTTGCAGCAAAATTGATTTGAAAGTCATAAATTGGGAAGTTATAATCTAAATTAAATAGTTTATTGTAATAACAGCTGAACTGTAGCTTTTTGCATATCTACCTGACAGGTTTCCTATTTTCCAACTTTGGTACACACAGATATACTCTGTAGGGAATGCTTATGGAAATAATAGGACCACAAATGTCATAGAGTCATAGAGATGTACAGCACAGAAACAGACCCTTCGGTCCAACTTGTCCATGCAAATCAGGTATCCCAACCCAGTCTAGTCCCACCTGCCAGCACCCGACCCATATCCCTCCAAACCTTTCCTATTTGTATACCCATCCAAATGCCTTTTAAATGTTGCAATTGTACTTATACTCCACCACTTCCTCTGGCAACTCATTCCATACATGTACCATCCTCTGCATGAAAACGTTGCCCCTTAGGTCTCTTTTATATCCTTCCCCTCTCACCCTAAACCTATGCCCTCTAGTTCGGGACACCCCCACCTCAGGGAAAAGACTTTGTCTATTTATCCTACCCATGCCCCTCATAATTTTGTAAACTTCTATACGGTCACCCCTCAGCCTCCGACGCTCCATGGAAAACAGCCCAGCCTGTTCAGCCTCTCCCTGTAGCTCAAATTCTCCAACCCTGTCAACATCTTTGTAAATCTTTTCTGAACCCTTTCATGTTTCACAACATCTTTCCTATAGGAAGGAGACCAGAATTGCACGCAATATTCCAACAGTGGCCTAACCAATGTCCTGTACAGCCGCAGCATGACCTCCCAACTCCTGTACTCAATATTCTGACCAATAAAGGAAAGCATACCAAACACGTCCTTCACTAGCCTATCTATTTGTGACTCCACTTTCAAGGGGCAATGAACCTGCACTCCAAGGTCTCTTTGTTCAGCAACAGTCCCCAGGACCTTATCATTAAGTGTATAAGTCCTGCTAAGATTTGCTTTCCCAAAATGCAGCACCTCACATTTATCTAAATTAAACTCCATCTGCCACTTCTCAGCCCATTGGTCCATCTGATCAAGATCCCGTTGTAATCTGAAGTAACCTTCTTTGCTGTCCACTACATCTCCAATTTTGGTATCAAATGAAAACTTATTAACTATATGCTCATATCCAAATCACTTGTACAAATGATGAAAAGCAGTGGACCAGCACTGATCCTTGTGGCACTCCACTGATCACAGACCTCCAGTCTGAAAAACAATCGTCCACCACCACCCTCTGTCTTTGAGCCAGTTCTGTGTGTACATAGCTAGTTCTCCCTGTATTCCATGAGATCTCACCTTGCTAACCAGTCTTCCATGGGGAACCTTGTCGAATGCCTTACTGAAGTCCATATAGATCACATCTACTGCTCTGCCTTGTCAATCTTCTTTGTTACTTCTTCAAAAAACTCAATCAAGTTTGTGAGACATGATTTCCCACGCACAAAGCCATGTTGACTATCCCTAATCAGTCCTTGCCTTTCCAAATACATGTACATCTTGTCCCTCAGGTTTCCCTCCACCAAATGCCTCACAGCGCCAGAGACCCGGGTTCAATTCCTGCCTCAGGCAACTGTCTGTGTGGAGTTCTCCCCGTGTCTACGTGGATTTCCTCTGGGTGCTCCGGTTTCCTCCCACAGTCCAAAAAATGTGCAGGTTAGGTGAATTGGCCATGCTAAATTGCCCTTAGTGTTAGGTGAAGGGGTAAATGTAGGGGAATGGGTCTGGGTGGGTTGCTCTTTGGAGGGTCGGGATGGACTTGTTGGGCCGAAGGGCCTGATTCCACATTGTAAGTAATCTAATCTAATCTAATCTAAAACTTGCCCACCACCAACGTCAGGCTTACTGGTCTATAGTTCCCTGGCTTGTCCTTACCACCTTTCTTAAGCCATCTTTATGCTGTTATAATGCTTTGGAAAATTGGATGTTGCATTTGCTTCTCGCTAAGCACAAGAAGCATTTAATCCTGTTTTATAAATGACTTTCATATCTAAGATGGATTTGGCCCATACAGTGTAAATGTTGGCCCAGATTTTGTATTTGTAGTAACCAGAAAACTGTCAGCATTAACCATTGCTTATTTGTGAAACTAACAGTGATTTACAGATTCTACAAATGCATACTTCAACATGAAAATCCAGGGATTGATAGCTGGGATTCCCTGCTGCCCAACGGGGTGCACTGCATAAGACCCCAGTGTTGGAAATCACTTTTAAATTGCAGAATTGACATGAGCTTCCACTTCCGAAGTTCTTTCTCACAGTTAAAACCCTTGAAAAGATGGCACCGTTTTTAGTGGAATATTCTTAATATTAAACTAAGTCACAATTCTCCACCTTCCATCCACATCCATAATTAAAAATTCCAGAGAGCTGTAAAACAGCTTCTCTTTTAAAATTGTTTGCATTTCAAATGCTACCTTAGTGACATTAGCTCAATCTTCACTTCATTTTATATAAAATTATAAAGAAAGAATTATAACTAAAATGGCGAACCCTGTTTGCTTATGCTTAGTTTGCTATCCATGGGGACTCTTCAGTTTGGTTGGCTGTTTAAACTGCTGGTTGGACATCACTGTGGCTGGATCCTTTAATCACTGTTTTCAGATTCTTTGATAGATGCCATTAGCATTAAATTAACAGCAGTAAGTATGTAGTCAATGCCAAAAAGCTTGTTAGATCTTTAGGGCAGCTTTCTTTAAGGTCAACAAAGTGTGTGATTACTTCACTGTGCACAAAATCTGGACCATTGTACTGTGGCGGCAATTAATTTTATTAAGGATGTTTTTGATAAATAGGTCATTTTTTAACTGAATTTCTTTTGTCCCCGGCCATATTTCAAAAATCATTCTCAGGAAGGCTATAGAGTCCACAAATAACAAATGATATAAATCATATTAAACACAAGTTCCTGCTGCAATGTTGGAGATGCCATGATAAATTACATATTCCTACCTATAAGAAACACAGTCAGTAAACTCTCCTAAGTTGTTGGTGATTTTTATGAATGAGTACTGCTGAATAGTAGGGAGAGTGACAGGACATTTTAGTAATCAGTCATCATGCTTGAAAAGTGCAGGAACACAAGTCATCATAGACCAAGAACTAGAGTTGGTATTAATGTTATTCTTACTCACTTGTATACGTAGAGCCTTGTAGTGTGGTAGGAAGTATTTAAGGCAAGCATAGATTCTCTTATTGGTTCAGAGTCCCATTGTGCTTCTAATTTCCTGTTCCGTAGCATGGAGATGTTCCAGACAGAAAGCACACAAAGAATATACCACAATGCATTTTCTGATAAAATGCACAGTGGCTCAGGGGTGGCATGGTGGCTCAGTGGTTAGCACTGCTGCCTCACAGCACCAGGGTCCCATGTTTGATTCCAGTCTTGGGTGAAAGTCTGTGTGGAGTTTGCACATTCTCTCTGTGTGGGTGTGCTCCAGTTTCCTCCCACAGTCCAAAGGTGTGCGGGTCAGGTGAATTGGCCATGCTAAATTGCCCGTTGCATTAGGTGCTTCATTCAGAGGGAAAAGGGTCTGGGTTGGTTACTCTTCGGAGGATTGGTTGGGCCGAAGGGCCTGTTTCCACACTGTAGGGAATCTAATCATAATATAAATATTTGCTTACTATGCAGAAATGTTACATTCTTGAGTTTTATCAAGAAAATTATGCACATTTCAAGAGGATTTGGAATTATTCATTATTAAGGTGGAGAGGAGTATTTGTGAAAAGCAGAAATAGGAGAGTGAAATACCCTTTATGCAACTGTAAATGTTAGCATTTATTATTCTGTTGTCATATGTGTCTTTCATGTGTGTCATGGGTAGTAGTTATGGTAATGTATTCAGTGGTAAATTGGTCTATATGTTTTTATTTTGGAATTATTTTTCTGGAAGCAAATGGATGTCAAAGACTGTGCCCTGTTTCCATAACTGTCTTTTGCCTTTCTTGTCTTTCTTGTGCAGGGGAAGTCACTTACATCGAAGAGGCTGACAAGTCTGGTGCAGTCGTATTGATATATTCACTTCAGCTGATGAGCGGGCCAGTTCAATCGTTCAAAGCTATAAAGCGCTATTTATCCTAAACCCAGAGGACATTGTACCATTCTTTGCATGAATGAGGATCTGAGTGAGTGAGTGAGTGAGTGTGTATGTGTGTCTGTATAAAAAGGCAGTGCAAACATGGGTGGAGACGGTGGGGAGAGAGGATCGTTCCATATGTTTTCATGTTTACTTCATCAGTCAAACTTCCATGTGCTGAATCTCCCACTGATAAGTAAAAAAAATCATCATAAAAATTGAAGCTGTAGCTCAGAAGATCATTGAGTGGTTGTGACCGAAATATTAGAAAGGTTTAATATGTAAATATAATGAAATGACCCTCAATCCATTATTAAGTTGGACCACAGGAAACCACAAACACAGAAAGGTTCCATGACAAGGGTTTATTAGTGCATCCTTGTCAGACCTATTCTGTGCTCTCACTTTAGTGTTCTTACTGTGTTATTTTTATGCAATGTTGAAGTCAGTATTTATTCCAAATTTATTAAAACCTTTCCATTTCTCTTTATTTTTTAAGTTGATTTATTTTGACATTTTTTGTACTAAAGGTTATTCACTACATGTCATGATCTGCTATTATTTCACTAGAAGAGAACCATTGTTCTAACGAAATTAATGAAGTTTCGATTCTTAAAATGGAAAGCTGATACATGACATCTCAATCACATGGCTAGTCAGTTTTGCTCTAATGATATATAAGAATAGCTTAGCATCCTAGATATTTTGTAAATGACAGTTTTATTTCTCTATATCTAAGCAAGGCAAAATAAAAATTGATGTAATGAGTTTAATGCAGCTCAGAGATTTTTATTTATTTTTCTTTTATAGGAAAATTTATGTGCGTTGCAGATGATATTGATAAGAAATTATACTTTTTAAAATAGAGTTGTGACAATCATTTGGAATGGTTCTCAAATGAATGTTAGCTTTTTGAAAGGATAGTTCTTTCACATGTACTTCCAAATTCCACATTCTAAGTGGTAAGAATAGTCCATGGTCAACTCAAGACAATCTAGGATAGAAGCCTAGGCTGTTCCTACTGTTCAAGGGAAATGGTATTAGTGACCTCCAGAAATTCTTTGTAGGTAATGGTTACATTGTTTCTTAAAATACCCAAATTTTTAAGCTTGAAAGGAAATCTTTCCCACTATTAATTATCCCTCCGTTGCTGTCCCATCCTAGATATTATCTGACTTCCAAACAGAGAGAGCAAAAAGCGAAGAATACCCAATCATTTCTGTGCAGCTGACAGCAAACATCACTCTGTAACCCAAATGACTGAACTTTGAATGAACACCTCCAACTCTGCAATAAATTGAAGATGCATCCATGAGTTACTAGTAAAGGATTAGAAACCCCTACAATGACATGAAACAAAAGATGCTTAAATGTACCTGATGTTTTCAAGAGAAAAGTTGTTTCTTTATCCCAGGTGAAAAAAAAATTCTGAGTCATTTAAGTAACACAGCTGAACTTTTTAATAGTAACTAGCAACTGGCATAAAGAGATAAGTGAGCCTGATACAGTTTGGTTGGTGGGAGGCAACAGGGTAATAAGTAGAGGAAAGAGTAACCAAAATATATCTTTGTTTAAGATACAAATCATACAAAGCCAATAATGACACTCTAAAACTGATATAACCCTATGTTTGACCTCGAACTTAGGAAGATCATAATCAATCAGGGCAAGAGCAGGATCGCAATGGGAAGTATAGAGGGAGATAGATTTATGCATAAGGAAAAGAATACTAAGTGGAATTAAAGTGAGCAGGAAAGGTGATATGCCAACATAGTTTACCATATAAGTTGGGGGTTAAACTATCTTCATAGATTAGGGGAGTCTCAACCTGATTTTACATGAATTAGGAAATCAACTGCCTTAAATTGGGGTTTCCAAACCCTTTAATGAGAAATGGGGAGGGGATATGGAGAGATCTTTCCACAGGGTGGCCATTGCAGCCATGGGGTTAACTCAGGGTCAAAGGATGTCTGACAAGGAAAGCCTAACCTCGAGATTACAAGAAGGTCCTCAGTCTCTCTCTACTGATCCTCCTACATGCCAACATCATGTAGGTGGTCCAACATTAACGTAAAGTACTGGCGGTGGCAGGTAAGGCCCTTAAGTGTTCCTTAAATGACATCAGAGCAGGAAGACCAAGGGCCACAATCCCCTCTGCCAGTGACATGCCAGCAGCAATGGAAAGGTGGCAGGTGCACCTCTGCCCCCTGTCCCATAAAGCTCTTATCCAATGTTTTGCCCAGCCAACAACTTCCCAGCATGCTCCCCGAGGACTTACACAGTCCCAGGCCAAACCTAAACTTTGCATTTTCAAAATTTTGTATGTTTCAGTGAAATCACCTCTCATCTTCTAAGCTGTCCACCTGGTATAGGACAACATATTCAGTTTCTCATCACACAGCAACTCCATCATCCCAGGAACCAGTCTAGCAGAGCTGTGTTGTAATGCCTCCACTGTAACTGTTTCCTTCCTTGGGCATGAAGAAAGAAAACTGAACATAATACTCCAGGTGTGGTCACACATAGCCCAACACAACTGCAGAAACCTTTCTTTTTCTTGTGCTCCAATTCCCTTGGAGTGAAGGCTAACTTGCCAGTTGCCTTCCTAAATGCTTGGTGTACCTGCATGCTAACATTCTTTGGTCCTTGTCTGAATTCACTCCAAATCTCACTGAATATCAGCATATAAAAGTTTCATTCCATTTGAAAAGAATATTCTGCTTTCCTATTCTTCCTACCTCACACGTAGTTACATTACTGTCCAATTGCCACCTTACTGCCACTCACTCAACTTGTGGATATCTCTTGGCCTGCTTTTTGTGTCCTAATCTCAGTCTATATACCCACCTATATTTCTATTACCTACAAACTTTAGTCCATTACTCTTCATCCCCTTTAATATAGATTGTATATGGCTGAGGTCCCAGCACAGATACTAGTAGGACTGCACTAGCCCATATATCATTTTACATTAGCCAATTTGCTATCCATTGCCAAAACAAAATTGCCTCCAACTGCATGAATCCTTAACTTGCATTTTAATCATATGATATGATATTGAATGCATTGTGGTAATTGCAGACTTACCACACCTGTTGCTTGCCTTTATCCTAAGAAGTACCATCCTCAGAAAACTGTAATGAATTTGTCAAACAAAGCCCCTTTTTATACTATATGTTGACTCTGTCTGATCATACAATAATTTTAAAAGTGCTTTGCTAAGACTGACTTAATAATGGATTCTAGCATTTTCCCAACAACTAATGGCAGACTGACAGAACTGTAATTCCCTGTTTTTATGTTTCCATCCTTTTTTCAGTAACAGTGTTACATTTGCCTTCTTCAAAATACTGCATTAATTCTAGAATCTGAAGAATTTTGGAAAATCGTAATCAGTGCATACTTTATCTCTTCAGCTCCTATTTTTGCTATGCTTGGATGTAGGCCCTGGATGCTGGGAAATTCTTAACTTCTAGTTCCTTAAACTTCTTTAAGTTTTTTTCTCTGCTGATATTTATGACTGTAGGTTCCTCATTTTTATTACCTCCTTGATTCCCTTCTATTTCTGGTTTGAAATTTACATCTCCTGTGAAGGCAGGCAAAAAATATTTGTTAACCCTATGATGTTAACTTTTTTTTCCCCTCCAGTGGAATTTTTAAATGAGATTACTAATTAACCTGCTTCACTGCACAATACCACTAAATTAGTTTTATCTCTGGTTGTTTCTCCCATCTAGGAGAAAGTGAGCACTGCAGATGCTGGAGATCAGAGCTGAAAAATGTGTTGCTGGAAAAGCGCAGCAGGTCAGGCAGCATCCAAGGAGCAGGAGAATCGACGTTTCGGGCATAAATTCCTGAAGAAGGGCTTATGCCCGAAACGTCGATTCTCCTGCTCCTTGGATGCTGCCTGACCTGCTGTGCTTTTCCAGCAACACATTTTTCAGCTTGTTTCTCCCATCTATTGTTTCTGGAAATTTCTTGAAAGCATCTAACAAACTGATATTATATGGAATGTTGCCAATTTGATTTGTTTCACTGGTCAGCACCCCACTTCCAGAGTTACCCACATAATGGCACAGCAATTTCACAGGAATTCACACCTACTGCACCAGCCTATTTTCATACTCCAGTGCACATAATGATACTCTAGATTGCATTAACACCACAATGTATTGCCACAAAACAATGTTAATGGTTTTATTGTTACATCAATAACCTTTACCTTATATCTTTCCCTATACCTTTAAATCGAACTGAAAATTTATAAGAATTCATGCTGTATGTTTGTTTCATCCTTTGTCTTTTACTTATATATTTATTCAATATTTTGCAGTTATTTTTTCTTGATTTGCTAAACAATTGTTTTTAATTCCATTAATTTATTGTCTTTTTGCAGCAATGGTTCCATATCATTAAAATCATTTGATTGGCTGGCGTCAATTTTAAAAACCTGTTTTTTGTTTCAACCAGGTAAGAAGTAAATTATTGAATGAATCAGAATTAGAAGTCAAAATTAGTAAGATACGAGTTTGCAACCAACCCAATCATTTCAAGAAAGTCAAATGCATTGATTACTCGTCGGTAATCGAGAAAACAGGTTAAGACAAACTCAATAGTTTGCTAGCAGTGCTGGTGTGATTTTAGACGGGTATTTTATTTTTTCATGACATAAGAGTGTTGCTGAGAAGGCCAGTTGTTCATCTCTAACTTTGCATTGGTGATGGTAGGCTGCTTTCTTGAATTGCTGCATTCCATCTGCTATAGATATAACTACAATGCCATCAGGAAGGGATTTTAAGTCAGTGATAGTGAACGAAGGTGACATAATTCCAAGTAAAAATGGACTGTGATTTGGAGAGGAATTTGCAGGAGCTGTAATCATCCAGTGAAGTGGAGAATATGCCCACATACTGATTTCTGGCTTCCAGGTGGTGGACATGTGTCAGGGAGACAAGGAGTGAGTTACTGCTGAGCCTTTCACTTGCCCTTGTTGCCACGGTATTGATTTAGCTTGCCTCTGGTGAATGGTAGCCCCACCCCCCACAGAATTTTGATGAAAAGAAATTCAGAGATAATAATACAGTTGAAAGTCAAGGAAAATGGTTAGGTTTGGTCTTGTGATGGTCTCTGCTGGCACTTGTGTGATATAGATTTTACTTCCAGTTAATCAAGGCAAGTTATCTAGGTCTGGCTGGAATGGGCATAAACTGCTTCAGTATCCAGGGATATTGAAGTTTGTGCACTCAGCAGTGAACATCCCTCTATCAGAGCTTTATCAATGGGCCTAGGGCACTAGCCTGAGGATCTCCTGCAGAGATTGCCTGAGACTGACATTATTGATCTCCAGGACCATCAACCACTGCAGCATTTTCCTCCAGTTCACATTGACTCTGGTTTTACTAGGGCTCCTTATTGCGATATGAGGTCAATTTTTGCCTTGATTGCATGGGCAATCACTCTTATAACACTTCTTGAGTTCAGACCTTGGTCCACCGTGGTAGTGAGGTCAAGAGCCAAGTGACCCTGATAGAGCATAAACCGAGCTTTAGTAAGTAGGTTGCTGTTATGCAAGTGCTGCTAGATAGTGCTGTCTCTGACACCTTCCATCACTTTGCGTATGACCAAGAACAGTCTGATTACATAATAATTGGCAACCTGCATTTGACCTCTATAATGGACTGAATAAAACTGGGAATTTTTTTTACACTGTCAGGGTTGATCCCAGTGTTGCAGCTTTATTGGAAAAGTTTGGTCAAAGCCAGACAAATTATGGAGCATGTATCTTTCGTTCTATTGCTCAGAGTTTGTCAAGTCCAATAGCCTTTGCTGTGTCCAGTACCTTCAACCAATGTTTGATTTTACCTAAACTAAATTAAGTTTTCTGAATGCTGGATTCTGTGTGACTGTGGATCTCAGTAGGAAACTGAGATGGATCAACCACTTTGATACTTCTGACCGGAGGTGACTACAAATGGTTTAGACTTTTGCTTTGCACTGATGTGCTACAATATGCGATCATTAAATTTAAGGATATTTGTGACTATTTCCTCCTCCTATCATTGTTTAACTGTTTAGCACCATTCACTGGGTGTGGCAGGACTGCAAAGTTTTGAACATTTCCATAGAACATTCGATCACCCAACTCTGTCTGTTTCATGTTGCATCTGCAGCTTAACATGCACGTAGACCACTGTTGTAGATTCACCAGGTTGACATATCATTTAACTATTCCCGATGCTAAAGCCATGTCCCCAGCACTCTTCACTGGACCAGTGTTGAATCCCAAGCTTCACATTAATGGTGATGTGGAGGATCATGTGAACATCAAACTGTGAGTTATGTTTAAAGACAATTCACCTGCTATTGAGGCCCACGGCACCTCATGAATAGTCAGTTTTGGACATAGCAACATAGCAATTAAAAATGATAATGGCAATTCAGCCCTTCGAGGCCCCTCTACCATTTAACACCATCATGGCTGATCCACCCTTCTGTCTGCTCCCCACAACCCTTTATCCCACTTTTCGTCAGAAACATATCTATTTTTTCCTTGTATTTGTCGATTGATTCTGCCTCCACTGCACTCAGGAGCAGTGAGTTCCACAGATTCATAACCCAATGAGAGAAGTACTTTCTCCTCATCTCAGTTTTGAACGTATCTCCTCTCATTCCATGTCTATGATCTGTTTTCTGAGACCATCCCATAAGGTGGGAACATCTGTCCAATGGCAATCTTATCAAACTCTTTTAGAATTTTGTTTTGCACTGCTGTGCTGCGATATGCTATCATTATATATCAGGATATGTGTGACTATTTCGTCCATGTATCATTGTTTAACTGATACCCCTCTCATTCACCTGTACTCCAGCAAATACAGGCCCAAGCTATTCAATCGTTCCTCTTTCATCCCTGGGATCAATCTAGTGAACCTCCGCTGAACTGCCTCCAGTGCCAATCATATCCTTCCTCAAGTAGGGACACCAAAACTAGACACAGCGCTCCATGTGTGGCTTGTATCTGTTCATATTTATTCTCTTCAGCACAGAGGTCGATATTAAATGTAAATCGGTGCAAAAAAAGTGTTGCAGTTGGAATGATTGAAGGAGTAATGGCACTGTGGCAATTAAGCTTGCATTTTTTACCTGTGAAAATTTACCTTACATTTACTAGACTAAATGAAAATTCCTATTTCTGCCCATTGAAGGAGGCAGTCCACTTGCTCTGCGGTAGGGCACAGCAGGGCTCTAGTGTAATGCATCACAGGACATTACCAACCCACAGCTCATTGTTTATCATCCTTCATTTTAGTGTGCAGAAAACCATGGTCACAATGCACTCCCTGCAAGCACAAACTCATAAAATCAGCCTTTAATGTGTACTCTTTCTATGCCCGATCTGTATGGAATGAAGTGAACACTCTTATCCCAGCTCCTGCAGTATGTGGGCTGATAACTAATTTAGCTTCAAATGGCTAATCTCACATGCAGAGATGGTTGGTGTAAAAAAGGGAAAAATCTCTACACTATAGTTGGGATGTTTTGCTGAGGTCGGCACATACTTGCAGCGATCAAATCAGAGTTTAATGCCTCACTTTTCTGTGCTGCACCTGACAGGGGTAAATGTTGATCACCCAAAATTTTGGAATCATCATCATTTCAATTTGAATAAAGGAGTCATGATTTATCGATGGGCAGTGAGAAACAAAAGTTAAACTAAAGCAATAAGTCAACAAGTGTGGTGCTGGTAAAGCACAGCCGTTCAGGCAGCGTCCGAGGAGCAGGAGAGTCGACGTTTCGAGCATAAGCTCTTCATCAGGAAAGTTTCAACAGACTCAGAAAATTTCCTGATGAAGAGTTCATGCTAGAAATATGACTCTCCTGCTCCTCGGATGCTGCCTGACCGGCTGTGCTTTTCCAGCACCGCACCTTATGACTCTGATCTCCAGCATCTACAGTCCTCACTCTCTCCTTAATCAATAGGTCATTTAGTTTTGTCAATCCAGCAGTTCAGCCTCAGGTAATGGAGATGACCAGTATTGCTTTGTCAAGGGATGCAAAGAGGGTTGAATGTTACAGCCTCAAAGCAAGTGAGCTGCCTCCCTGCCTTCTGCCATCTCCACCTCCTCTCCCCCACACCCACAGCACCTCTCCCCTGCTGGACTCTGTGCTTTTTGAAATGTAAAGTGTGATCTTGTCAGGTGCACAATCTGACGCTACCATGCCAGGCTCTGATATTGTGGTAGGTGGCTCAGTGGTGAAATCAGAAAAACAGCCACCATTTTCAAAAATTAACAAGCAGTGGACCTTATTAATGACCCAGTGGACTCTAAATATACATTACCCCCTACATTTTGCATTACGGGAAAATGTTGTGAGTGAGTGAGGAACCAGCACAGATGAGAAGTCTTATAAGTGGAGACTGTGGGTGCCTGACTCTGTTGAAAGTGACAGTGTTTAGATTTATTAGGTTAAAAATCACACAACACCAGCTTATTGTCCAACAGGTTTATTTGGAAGCACTAGCTTTCGGAGCACTGCTCCTTCATCAGGTGGCTGTTGTGAAGGAGCAGCACTTTGAAAGCTAGTGCTTCCAAATAAACCTGTTGGACTATAACCTGGTGTGTGTGATTTTTTACTTTGTACACCCCAGTCCAACACCAGTGTCTCTAAATCATAGATTTATTAGACTTGTGAGGCTGCCATCCCAGTTAAGGAGAGGGTGAGAAGCCAGGGGACCTTTCATTTCTTGGTTGTATTGATGGATAGCTGAACCTCCTTCCCAGTAGACGTCTAGCTCCAGGCACTGTAATAGGCAGAAAGCCCCTTCCCTGAGCTGGTTGACTGTCTTTACTTCGCCTGGCTACCAATTGGCTGTCCAGCACTCAATGCACCAATGTGAGAATGAGTGGTCTCCTCACCTCTTGTTTCACTTCCCTCACCTTGTCAGAAAGCAGAAAATCCAGCCCGTAGGAAAAATTGCAAGTCTGGGCAATGCCCAAATTATTTTCATTATTTCTAAAGTCTTTCCTTAATCCCAAATATTAATTTTAAAGCATCACCAACATTGTGTTGCACTACACATCATTCTTTAGAATTTATCATTACCTCACTGTTCGTAGGCATTAGCTACTCCAGCTGAGGAAACTCAAAGGAAACTGATGTGCTCCAATAAAATTGAAGTAAACTTTTCATGATTCTGCCAATCATTGCTGTTGTATCATTCCATTTATTGCTAACCAACTGTATGTAAATCAGTCAACTAATATAATGAGCTGTCTGCTTATTTTAGTCATAACCCAAAGCAGATCAGTCCGAACTTTTTTGTGTGCTTTGCATGTTGTTGTTTTCTATTACTCATCTTTGCCTACATTGCCAGAAATATGATATGTGGCTTGCTCCTTCGTATCTGCCTGTCAATCACCATTCTTTATCTGGCTAACAGAAGGTGTGAGAATGATCTCTGCTCAAATTAAGGTTGTAAATTGCATTCAAGAATTCTGTGGTACAGTATATTGAGTACCATTGTAGCCCTCTTAACCATGGATTTCCATACATTTATCATGTCTGTAAAAGTATTGGTATTTATCGTTATTGCTGTTAGTACCAATGCTCAATTTCAGTACTGAGGTGCAGATTCTGGGTAACTAATAGCAGAAAAAATGGTTTGGCATAGAAATGAAGTTTATGTTATATTTACACTGTCTTTTTTGCTAATATAGGGTAATAAATGCATAAGTGTTCATATTATTATCCTCTTGTGATACATAAATGTTGAAATGGGTTCATGTTGTTGAAGACAATGTCCAACAGCCTCCATTCTCCATGCTCTGAGGTTAGCATCGATTTGGAATGACAATAAGTATGGAATAATGTCTTTTGATTAGAACACTTTGCGCCCGCATTCTTATTTTCCATCATGTGAAAAACTAGGCCCTAAACAAACATAGAAGCCAAATTGCTTTGTGGTTGACCACACTTGTTAAATGTTTATGTAAAGAGTACTTTCGTATGAATTGTGGTGCAGACTGTACTTGCAGAAGTCGCCTGGTTTAACAGGGATGTTCATCAATTGAGCATCTTTTGAGAAAGCATATTTCACACAGATCGATATTTTAACTTTTACTGACCAAAAGTATGGAGAGCACCTGAACCATTTCCATCCTTGCAAACACTTTAGGAGATCTAATTACTCTTTATATAACAAAAATAATAAAGTAGAATTTTTTTTGTCTTTGTGATTATAGTGAATGAAGATAAAGCTTAATTTGTTCTCCATGCCACAAAGTTATGGGTTATCAATGCACCAATTGCTACTTTGCCCATAAATGGCATTCATACAGTTGTATATCATTTTGTCACTTTGTAACCTTAGATGCAAAAATTAATGCAAGTGTATGCCTTCAATTTAAAGCAATTTTAGCAGTTCTATGTACAGCATTGGCATTGTAGCAACCTTATCTATGCAGACTCTAATTCATGTTTTGCAAGTTCATTGTCTTTGTCAATTTCGTGTAGAAAACCATAGCAATTGCATTTTTGTTTATTCAGGCATTTAGGGTCATTATGAAGCTTCAGGGTTGGTAAATGATCATAAGGCCCTGAAGCAAACAATGTTGTCACTATTATTATCAATCTGTCTGGCCTCATTCAAACTGCTGCGCTCCATATGTGCTGTGTTTTGAGATCTTTTAGCAATTCCGAATGTGCTCTTTTGTAGTTTTCACAGCTTAACTGACGACATTGTCAGGGCTCCAGCAATTTTCTTTTTGATCTGGTGCTGAGTCACTGGATGGGACAAAATTCTTTTTTAGGTGAAAAGTTGTTGAATGTTTTTCGTTGTCCCTGAATACCAGCCTGCTAACAACAGTGCTACGCGTGGCTTTGAAACCTGTGATTTCTGATAATATGATTGTGTTTAACAGCAATGAGAGAAAAATGGTCAATCTCCTGTAATTTGTAAACTGATATGTTTCAGCCCCTTAGGTCTGCAGTCAATATTTGTATGGTATTTGACTTTCTAACTGACACTGATTGCATATGGACCATATTCTCTGGATTATTCCATTTTTTGCTTCCTGGTTAAATCTTGGCCATGTAGATTGATCATAATATACTGAATAACAAGAGTTTTGAAGTATTGGTGTATTATGGTATCTGACTGTATTTAAAAACAGAATTCTGTACACAGTAGTTAATAATTCAACACAGACCTGGTGCTATGCTCCAAAAGAAGTAGTGATAATAAAGATTAGACAATATTCCTTTATTAGTCCATTTCCAATGTTAATGACTGTCAAGAAAAACAGTTTATTATAATAAAAAAGCCAATTCAACAATGTTATATAATGATCAAGTTTTTGTCATACCTTCCAAGGAAGTTCCCCTTCAGGCATCTGACATTCGGTTGGAAAAAAATAAATCAAACAAAAAAAGTTTATTCTGTGTAATCCATAATCATTTATTAGCCTTTGAAAAAGAAAATATTACCAACATTGATCAGTTTTTTTTCTTTAAACATTGGTCATTTTTCAGTGCTGTTCTACTTCACTTTGTCCAATGAACATTATAATATCACTGAGTGCATTTAGAATTACAACATGAAAGGGACCACACACTTAATAACTGAAACTGTGAGTGAAATACTATAACTTAAGCTTTCAATTTACAGCTGTAAAGATTATTATTAAGTAATGTGCTTTGGCAAGAACACATGGAACAGAAAAGGCTATCAAGCTCACTCTTGTAATTCAAGTACTCTGTTTCTGATTAGATCTCCTGGTTCAGAACCATACAACAATCTTAGAGTATATTTATTCTGTTGTCGGTTGTAGACCATAAGACTCAAAAGCAAAAGTAAACCATTAAGCCCATTGATTCTCCTCTGCCATTCAGTGAAATCTAGGCTCAATTGATAATCCTCAACTCCACTTTCTTGCATTTTCCCACATATGCCTTGATTTCATTACAAATTAAAAATGCATATATTTTAGTCTTGAATAAACATGACAACCCAACCTAGATTGATTTCTGTGGTTAAAAAAAAATCCACAGATGCACTGTTGTCTGAGACAAGATTTTATTTCCTCATCTTTGTCCTCATGAATAACCCCTCATTCTTGGATTGTGCCCTTTATCCTAGCCTCTCCCAATAGGGGAAACAACTTCTCCGCATTTAATCTATCAAGACCCTTAAGCATTTTAGTGTATTTCAATGAGGTCTCCTCTCATTCTTCATAAGAAAATCCATCCATAATTAAGAACAACCTAATAAATCTTCCTTGGACTCCCTCCAATACCAATTATATTTCCTTAGAAATGGGGTCCAAAGCTTTTAACAGTATTCCAAATGTGGTCTGACTTGTGTCTTGTATAATTTTGGCAAAATCTCCCTATTATTTTACTCCATTTCCTTTGAAATAAAGGCCAACATTCCATTTGCCTTCCTTATTGATGCTGAACTAGTATGTTAGCTGTTTTTGATTTATATATCAGGATTTCCAAGTCACTCCGTGCCAAAGCTTTCTGCAGTCTTTCACCATTTAAATAATATTCAGCTCCTCCATTCTTCCTGTCATAGTGCATAAACTCACATTTTCCCACAGTGTATTCCATTTGCCAAGTTTTGTCCAATCCCTCTGCAGATTCTTTGTGTAATCCTGACCACTTGCCTTCCCACTTTTGTTTTGTCATCCATAACTTGGCAATAGTACATTAAGCTCTGTTATCCACCTCATTACTATATGTTGCAAATTGTTGTGGCCCCAACACTGTTCTACTCATTATAGCATGCCATCCTGAAAATGTCCCCTTTTTCAACTATCTTCATTTAGTTGACCAATCTTCTTTCTATTCTAATATGCCACCCACACACCAGGGGCTGTTAAAATAAAGGCAAAATATGGCAGATGCTAGAAATCTGAAACAAACTGGACAATATTGGAAAATCTCAACAAGTCTGGCAGCATCTGTGGAAAGAGAAACAGTTAATGTTTTGAGGTTTTTTTGCTCATTCATGGATGAGGGCATTGCTGGCTAGGCCAGCATTTATTACACATCTCTAATTGCCCAGAGGGCAGTTAGTAATCAACCACATTGCTGTGGGTCTGGAGTCACGTGTAGGCCAGCCCAGTTAAGGACGTCAGTTTCCTTCCCTAAAGGACATTAGTGAGCCAGACAGATTTGTCTGACAATCAACAATGGATTTGTGGTCATCTTTAGGTTCTTAATTCCAGATTTTTATTGAATTCAAATTTCACCATCTGCCATGGCAGATTTGAACCCATGCCCCCAGTATACTAGCTTGGTTTCTGGATTAAAAGTCCAGCAATAACGCTAATGGGCCATCTCTCCACTATTATGACTATGAGTCCATCATTGAATCCCTATGTGTGGAAACAGGCCATTTGGCCCAACATGTCCATGCTGACACTCCAATCAATATCCCACCCAGACCCATTCCCCTATCCTATTACTTTACTTTACTGGAATATTGTAAGCAATTTTGAGCCCCATATCTAAGGAAGGATGCCTGACATCGAAGGTGACTCCGATGTAGATAGAGTGGATGTAGAGAAGATGTATCCACTGGTAGGAGAATGCGAATGAAGGGATGACCATTTAGAACTGAGATGAAGAGGAGTTTTTCAGGAGTTCAATCTGTGAATCTCATTGCTGCAGAGTGCTGTGGAGGCCAAGTCATCGAGTGAATTTAATACAGTGATAGTCTGGTTCTTGATTAGTAAGGGGATCAAGGGTGGTGGTTAGAGGGCAGGAGAATGAGATTGGGAAACATATCAACCATGATCAAATGGTGAAGCAGATTTAGTGGACCAAATGACCTAATTCTGCTCCCATATCTTATGGTCTAACATTCCATTCATTTTCCTGATTATCTGCTGCACCTATGTGCTAACTTCCTGTGTTTTGTGTACAAGTAATCCTTGGTCCCTTTGTGTTGCAGCTTTCTGCAGACTTTTTCCATTTAAATAATACTCTATTATTTTGTTCTCCCTTCCAAAATGAACAACTTAACATTTTCCTAAATTATACTCCAATCACCAACTTTCTGCCCATTTACTTAACCTATCAATAGTTTCCAGTAAACTATTTGTATCTCTGTCATAACTTGACCTCCCAGCTATTTTTGTGTCATCTGCAAATTCGCGTCCTTCCTCCAAGTCATTAATGTATATTGTAAACAGGTGCAGTCCCAATAGTGCCTCCTTGGGCACCTATTGGTTACAGGTCGCCAACCTGAAAAAGAGCTGCTTATTCCCACTTGCTGTTTTCTGACCATGAACCAATTGTCTATCCATGCCAATACACTACCTCCAGCAGCATGGACTCTTATGGCTTAATGTTTTATGAGGTACCTTGTCCAAAGCCTTCTGAAAGTCC
Organism: Chiloscyllium punctatum; assembly: GCF_047496795.1. Lineage (NCBI taxonomy): Eukaryota > Metazoa > Chordata > Chondrichthyes > Orectolobiformes > Hemiscylliidae > Chiloscyllium > Chiloscyllium punctatum. Next base: position 30,368,903 of record NC_092749.1, on the reverse strand, counting down.
AATACAACAAATTTACTGGTTCCTCTCTATCCACTCTGGATGAGATTTCCTCAAAGTGCTCTAAAACATTAGGTAGAGTTGCAACATTTAAAAGACATTTGAATAAGTTCATGAATAAGTAATATTGGAGGGAGACGGGCCAAGTGAAGGCAGGTGGGATAAAGTGAGGACTGCAGATGCTAGAGATCGGAGTCGTAAGTGTGGTGCTGGAAAAGCACAGCAGTCAGGCAGCATCCAAGGAGCAGGAGAATTGACATTTTGGGCATAGGTCCTTCATCAGGAAAGAGGCTGTGAGCCAAGGGGGTAGAGAGATAAATAGGAGTGGGCTGGGGGGAAGGTAGCTGAGAGTGTGATAGGTAGATCAAAGTGGGGTTAATGGTAATAGGTCAAAGAGGAGGGTGGAGCAGATAAGTCGGAAGGAAGATGGACAGGTAAAACAGGTCATGAGGGCCGTGCCAAGTTAGAAGGTTGGATCTGTGACAAGACTGGGGGGAGGGGAAAAGAGGAAACTGGTGAACACCACATTAATCCCATGTGGTAGGCGGGTCCCAAGGCGGAAGATGAAGCATTCTTCCTCCAGGATTCGGGTAGTTAGGGTTTGGCGATGGAGGAGGCCCAGCAGCTGCATGTCCTGAGCAGAGTGGGAGGGGGAGTTAAAGTGTTTGGCCACGGAGCAATGTGGTTGCTTTGTGCATGTGTCCCGGAGATGTTCTCAGACGCGTTCTGCAAGTAGGCGTCCTGTCTCCCTAATGTAGAGGAGACCACATCGGGAGCAATGGACACAGTAAATGACGTGTGGAAGTACAGGTAAATCCATGATGGATGTGGAAGGCTCCTTTGGGGCCTTGGATGGAGGTGAGGGGGGAGGTGTGGGCGCAGGTTTTGCAATTCTTGAGGTGGCAGGGAAAGCTGCTGTGAGTGGAGGGTGGGGGCGGTGGGGAGGTGTGGTGCCGTGCACCTGACAAGACAGTTGCAAAGGGAATTGCCTTTACGGAATGCAAATGGGGTGGGGAAAGAAATATATCTCTGGTGGTGGGGTCCGTTTGTAGAGAGGTGGGCCGTGTATAGTTTCGGAACATGGTCAGCCTGGGCTGATTGGACCGAAGAGGTAAAAACAATGACTGCAGATGCTGGAAACCAGATTCTAGATTCGTGGTGCTGGAAGAGCACAGCAGTTCAGGCAGCATCCGAGGAGCAGTAAAATCGACGTTTCGGGCAAAAGCCCTTCATCAGAGAGCCTGAAGGGTGGAGAGATAAGCTAGAAGAGGGTGGGGGTGGGGAGAAAATAGCATAGAGTACAATGGGTGAGTGGGGAGGGGATGAAGGTGATCGGTAGCGAGTTTGTTTCAGGACATGGTTGAAGAGTTTCAGGGCAGAGGAAATGACCTGGGAGTTGCAGTGGGAGAGGGACTCCCTGAGATTCTTGTAGAGAGAGGAGGAAAACCTCTTCAAGGCAGGCATCCTGGACCGAAGAGTCTGTTTCCATGCTATTTGGCTCTGACTCTAATTAGTCAGGCACAATCACCCTTTCATGAAACCTGGCTGATTCCACTTGATTAAATTATGATTTTCCAAATGTTCGGCAATTACTTCATTATTAACTGATGCCAATATTTTTCGAACAATTGGTGTTACACAAGTTGCCCTATAGTTATCCATTTGTTGCCTCCCTCCCTTGATCTATAGGGGTGTCACATCAGCAGTTTTCCAAATTTCTGATACTTCTGATATATTCTTGATCTCGCAAGGATTTAAGAGATATGGGGAGAGTGTGGGTAAGTGGAGTTGAAATACCCATTAGCCATGTTTAAATAATGGAGTGGACTTGATGGGCTGAATGGCCTTACTTCCACTCCTTTGTCTTATGGTCTTGTGGTCTTCTCCAGAATCCAAGGATTTATTGGAAAATGAGAACCAATGCATTCACTATCTCTGTAGCAATTTAGTTCCTCCCCATATTCTTTAATTTTAAGTGTCTTGCACCATAAAAAAAGATGCAAAATATCTGTTTAAGTCCTCTGCTATTTCCTTGTTCCCCAAAACTATCCCTCTGCATTCATTTTCTAAGGGCCCTAAATTTACGTTGACCTCTTTTTTTAATCTATATTTAAAGAAGCTCTTATTGTCAATTTTTATATTCCTCACTGGCTTGCTCTCATAATTTAATTTGTCTCTCCTTATTTTAGTGAGATTTTAAATTGTCCCAGTTTTCTGGGCTGTCATTGACTTTTACCTCCTTATATGCTTTTTCTTTCAAATTAATGCTCCCCTTAATTTCCTTGGTTTCGCCCCCTTTTAGAATCTCACCTCCTTACAGAGATACATTTTTGCTGAAGGTCATGAATTACTCCCTTAAATATCTGCCACTGTTTGCATACTGCCATTCCTGCTAATCTAGCAACCGGGTCCACTTTACCTAATTCTGTACTCATTTCATTGTAATTCCCTTTATTTGTGTTAATCCTGGAGCCACAGAGTCTCTGCCACAAGTAATGCAGGTAAGCGGAATGCTCTGGATTCTGCCCCCACTCTTTCTACTACTTGCACTTGGCCTTCATATATTCCACTCAGTGACACATGAAGTGGTTAGTGCACTGGTAGATGCTTCTCCAGTTTGTGTGTTCTGGGGCAAGTGACTACCCGTGTCAGTGGGGACATTGCATTTGTTTAAGGAGGCTTTCAGGGTGTCCTTGCAGTGTTTCCTCTGCCCTCCTTGTAATCACTTACCATTGCAGAGTTCAGAGTTGAACCCTTGTTTAAGGAATCTTGTTTCGGGCATGTGAACAATGTGGTCTGCCCATTACAGTCAGCTATGAGTCACAGTGCCATTGTACTGAGAATATAGGTCTGGGAGAGGACACCCACATTGGTACCCTTATCCTGCCAGTGGATTTGCAGGATTTTGCAACAGATGCACTGGTGACAACTCCAGGGATTTGATATATATGGTCTGCTGTACATAGTCTATGTTTCTGATTCATTATAGTAGGGTTTGTTCTCCGATCAGTTGTTAATGGAGTACAATAAATATGTTCTATGAAAGAATATAGATCTGCCTGTGTTTAATGACAACTTTGGGTGCACTTAAGAGCTTTAAGAAATGTCAAGAAAGAATAGTTCTTTTCCCTAATTTAAGCATTGAATTAAAATAGAACTACTTAGTTTAAGCAGTGCAATACATGTTCAAATGTGCTGAATACATGGGATAAAGGGCATACATTCAATTTTTACAGACAAAAAACTTGCATGATTTAGGAAGGCAGAGGTTACATTAGATCTGTGGCTGCTACTAAATTTTTATGCAGCCCTACAGGCATGCTGAAATAAGAACATTAGAATACACTTGTAGCCAGTGATTGTGTAGTGATGTGCCCACTTTTTAAATTGCAAAGATTTTATTCATTTTTTAAAAATCTTTATATATATATATAATAGTCACAAACTCAGTTTGCTTCTGTACAGTAGCATATGAGAAAACAAGTCAACATTGGAGTTTGACTCTATCCAACAAACAAACCGAAGACATCTCTTACTTGTACAAGACTATAATTGTATGCATTTGAGGCATCAAGAGGGTCTGATAACTGAATGGATCCCCATTTAACTTTGGCACATTGATTTCAGACAGTAATCTTTTCCCACTCCAGCTTGGCAGCATCTGCCCCAAGGTTTAATGCGTCCTTCGGTGCATAATCCTGGAGCTTGGAATGTGCAAGTCTGCATCTTTTTTTATATAGCTATTTTTAATTGAAAAAAAGAAAATTTTTAAACATTTTTTACAAAATTACAAAAGTAATACAAACAAGTATAAACAGCAATATAAAATTAAATAAATAAGAACAAAATAAATAATAACCAAAAAAAAGAAAAACCCAACTAACTACTAACCTATCCTACAAACAACCAAAACGTAAAATAGAATATCATACATTACTAGCAATAAACAAAAAAAAAATAACTAGATACATGCTCAAAATAGATTTACATCAAGTCATAATAAAACCTGCATTTATATGGGATTCCGCCTCCCGGGGGTCCCCAAACCAGACAGAACCATTACCACAGCCAAACAAAAGCCCAGGACAGTATGGCCAAAATATCTGTGTCGATATAGTTCAAAAAGGGCTGCCATGTTTTATAGAATAATTTTGTTTTTTGGTGCACCATATTTGTGAGGAAGTCAAGGGGGATACATTTCATGACTGACCTGTGCTAGTTCAAAACTCCTGGAGGGCCTTCAGCTACCCGATTCACTAAAATATTTTTCCTTCCACAAAAGGAAAGAATGGTAAATAATTTCCTCCCGTACACATCCAGGGAGGGAAAATCTGAAGATCCCAAAAGCAGGGACACTGGATCTAATCTAATCTCTGTACCCAAGATCTCTGACAAGGCATTCACTACTCTATCTCAATATCTGTGGATCTTATGGCATGTCCATAGGCAATGCGTGAGAGTACCAACTTCTATTTTACATTTGGGACACATTGGGGATGCTCCTGCCTTGAATTTTGCAAGTCGGTCAGGTGCCATATGAGCCCTTAATTGAATAGCCTGAGTTCTATTACAAATAGAGATCTTTCTGGCATTTTCCCAGATGTCCTCCCACATTTCTAATGAGACTTTCAACCCTAATTCTTGATTCCAGGTTTTAAATAGTCGTTCCATGTCCTTAGATACTTTATTATATAATGAGTGATAAAGAGTACTAACCGAGGGGGGCCCCATCGGCCATAGCACTCTCCTTTCTCTATCCGATTTGTAGGGATTAATTATCAGTGTGGTCTTCTTTTGTATATAATGTTGTATTTGGAAATACTGAAAAACAGCCCTTTTAGGCAATCCAAACTCCTGGTGCAACTGCTCAAAGGAGATCATAACCTCCCTATCGAACAGGTCTCCCAAACAGGAGATACCTGTGGACTTCCAAGTTTTAAATGTAGCATCTATCACCCCTTGCTGAAATCCCCATGCTTCCACTATAGGAGTATAAGGGGAGGTTTTTTGCAGGTTACCCTCATCTTGTCGCATTATCCTCCAGGCTTTAATTGTATTTAATATAATAGGGTTTTTACAATAATCCATAATAGCTCTCATCTTGTCCATAAATAAAAGATTGATGAGGGGACATTTTGCCTGGGAGGTCTCCATATCTAACCAGATTGATTGTGGGTCACAAGAGACCCAATCAGCTACATAGGATAATAAGGAGCTCAACTGATACCTCCTAAAATCTGGAAAGTCCAATCCTCCCCTGGCTTCTGGAAGCTGCAGTTTTTCTGATTTGATAAGGGGCCGTCTATGATTCCAAATAAAGGAGTCACGCCAGCTGTAAAGCTTATGCAATGCCTGTTTTGGCAGCATCAGGGGGAGCATTCTCATAGGATATAAAAGATAAGGTATTCATCTTAACTAGGGCTACTCTGCCTAGCCAGGATATTGGGAGATCTCCCCAGCATTGAAGGTCCTGTCTTATTTTCTCTAATAAGTGCACAAAATTAGCTTTATACAGCTGACCAAATACTGGGGTGATAAAAATACCTAAGTACAGAAAACCTTCTGGTGACCACTGAAAGGGAAAGCAAGATCTGTCTGGTAAATTCAATACACTGGCAAGACCTCCCAACAGCATGGTCTCAGACTTCATGAAATTGATTTTATAGCCTGAGAACATACCAAATAAATTGATCACTTGGATTAGGCAGGGCACGGATATCAAAGGATCATTTAAGAAGAGGAGAACATCATCCGCATAGAGTGATTTTATGTTGCCCAATCCAACCCTCAGAGCTGTTATGTTAGGGTGAGTTTGTACAGCTTCTGCCAGTGGTTCAATCACTAGTGTGAATAATAATGGTGAAAGAGGACTTCCGAACGACAGCCCCTGCCAACGCTAAAGCTATCCGAACTTAAACCATTGGTGATCACCGCTGCTTTGTGATCAGTTATAATATTGAAACCCATTTAATAAATACCTCCCCGACACCGAACCTTTCCAGTGTATAAAAAAAGATATGGCCATTCTACCCGATCAAATGCCTTCTCTGCATCCAAGGAGACAGCTAAACCCGGTATTGTTCCCTGTTTACAGGCTTGTATCATATTTAAGACACTTCTAATGTTATTAGTTGAACTGTGGCCCTTTGTAAACCCCATCTGGTCCTCTTTTATGATGTATGGTGAGACCCTCTCCAATGCTTAACGCTAATATTTTAGAAAGAATTTTGAAATCCACCTTTAGTAAGGATATGGGTCGATATAATAAGCAATCTTCTGGGGCCTTTCCCTTTTTAAGAATGAGAGAGATATTTGCTTCTCTCAACCCTGACTATGTAAATAATTATACATATGTATGAGTGGCCCTGCCAGTTCCCCTATAAATTCTTTATAGAACTCAACTGGGAATCCATCTGGTCCAAGCACTTTGCCACTCTGAAGCTGCCTAACCACGTTGAGTACTTCCTGGGTTGTCAGGGGACATTCAAGATCGACACCTGCTCCAAGGTTAGGCCCGGAAAGGCCAAATTTTTAAAGAAGGATTCCATCTTCTCAGTTCTATCCTCACAGTCCTGCAATTTATACAGTTCAAAATAGAACTTTCTAAAGGCTGTATTGATCTTTTTACAATCACAAGTCAGGGTACCAACACTTTCTCTAATGGACATAATGGCTTGAGGAGCCTTTTTCTTTTGAACAAGGTATGCTAGGTATCTGCCAGGCTTGTTGCCATATTCAAATAGTCTCTGCTTTGCGAATAGTATTTCCCTCTTTGCTGTTTGGGTAAGTGCGGTATTCAAGGCTACCCTAAGGGCTGTGACCCTTTGTAGCTTAGTAATGGAAGGCCTGTTAAGATACTCTGTCTCAGGTGCCTTCGATTGAGCCTCGAGCCGGCGCTGTTCCTCTCCCTTTTGTCTTTTCCAGGTCTCAGAATATGAGATGACGAAGCCTCACGCATATGCCTAAGTGGTCACCCACATCATCGACGGGTTACTGGCTGTACCTGAATTAATTTCCCAGGCTTTGAATTCCTGAGAAAAATACTTTATAAATTTGCTATTCTTCAATAAGAAGGGATCCATACACCAATGTCAGGGGCCTATCCCATCATCCCTCATCTTGACTTCTGTATATACTGCGGCATGATCAGAAATAGCTATATTACCTATTTTACAAGACAACGTCGAATTCAAAAGAGTTGAGGGGGCAAAAAAACATATCAATTCTGGTATGGCACTTATGTGGGTTAGAGTAGAAAGTAAAGTCTCTACCCTGGGGCTGAAGGCACCTCCATACAACTACTAGCCCTAGCTCCTTATTCAGATCCGCCAGTTGTCTAGATCTCAGAGATACCTGTAGTGCTCTTAGGTATCCTATCTGTCTCTGGGTCCATAATACAGTTAAAATCTCCTCCTATATTTGTATGGCAGCCTCCAAAAGCCATCAACTTAGAGAATGCTTCCGTTACAAATTTAAAGGGGTGTGCTGGGGGACAATAAAGATTCAAAATTCCATATTCCTTTCCATGTATTAGGGCTTTGATCAATATATACCGTCCAGACTCATCTTTTATCTGGCTTAACATTTGGAAAGGAAGATTCTTCCGAATAAGAATGGCTACTCCCCTACTTTTTGATCTGAAAAATGAGAAAAAAGCCTGATCAAATCCACCCTGTTGTAGCTTTAAATGTTTTTTGTCAAGTAGATGTGTCTCCTGTAAGTGAGCTACATCAACCCTTTCGTTTTTGAGACTTGATAATATCTTTTTCCATTTGATTGGTGAATTACTCCCCTTGACATTTCAGGTACACCACCTAAGTGACTGGCTAGCCATGATCGTCCAGGCAAGCCCAAGGCCCCCCAGGAGGAAGAACCCCACTCAAAAAACCTCAAATAAAGACTGTAAGAAATTCACAAATACAACAATTCTTTAAAATATTTAAACCAACACAATTAAAAGCTATTCCTAAGTAAAAAAAAAAATGCAAAACATATTTGAAAGGAGACTTTCCCCCTTGCTTCCAGGGGGCATAACTACCTATCGATAACCCCACCATAACCTCTCATAGCTAGGGTCCTGCCCTCGGCCCAGGCATTATAGAATGGAGTAGACAAATTCAAGTATTTTATAAAACCAGAGCTAAAAGTGAGTAACCAACCCCCACCCCCAAAACCGAAACCTGGGTTCGTTTAGCAAACACAGTACAAAATAGAAATATATAAAATTACAAAATTACAATCCCGGCGAGTATTAGGCAACTAAGTAAAATGAGGAAAGAGGAAAACCCTGTTCTTAAGAAAAGGGCAAGACAAAAAAAAGTCCCCCTCGCCCACAAACCGAGTAAGCCGTATGAACTATAACAAGGAAACCAGAGGAAGAGTAAAGAACAAGCCCCACCCCAGCCCAACCCCCCTGAGAAAGATGAGTGGAAGAAGGATGAAAAAAAAGAAAAAAAGGGGTAAACAAAAGGGGGGCAAAATAAAGTTGTTATCCATACGGTTCGAGTCCCGCAGTCTATTTAAGAGAGTGCAAGAATTCTTTTACTTTTTCCAGCGACCCAAAGTTGTAAACAGATCCTCCAGGGCTGAAGTGCAGCATTGCCGGATAGCGCATAGAGTATTGAATATTTAGGTCTCTCAGACACTTCTTCGCCTCATCGAATGCCCTCCTCTTGCGGATCATGGCTGGAGAGAAGTCCTGAAATAACATTATTCTGGGACCATTGTGCTTCATGGCCTGGGGATCCTTCCCCAGGACTCTGGAGGCTTCCAGGAGCATTTGTTTTACTCTGTAGCATTGGTGTCGGATTAGAACCGGGTTGGGCCGCTGGTCCGACCCGGGCCTGCGTACAGCAACCTAGTGGGCCCACTCCACCCGCACCCAGCCCAGTCCCGACTCCATCTTCAATAATTGTGGGAGCCATCGCTCCAGAAAGTCCACAAGCTGGCCTTCCTCTTCCCGTTCGGGAAGGCCCAGCAACCGAATATTTTTCTGACGGCCCCAATTATTGAGGTCATCGATGCGCTCCTCCAGGGTCCGGATTTGCCGCTCGAGAGCCCGGACCTGACTTGCGGACAACTTGGCAGCCGTCTCCAAGACACGGCCCGTTGCTCCGTCCCTCCAACGCGCTGCTCAAGTTTTTCGATCTCTCGGTCATGCTTCTGCAGCATGACTGAGTTGACTCCCATCTGGACCGGGACTCCTCAATAAAAGTGCCAATCTTCTCTTGAAGTTTGGTGATCCCGGAGAACAGGTTCGCCTCTGCAGGTAAGTCCCCCGAGGCAGCCGCGGACATCTCTGCTGCTGCGGGAGGTGGTGGGGGAGGGGTCCCTCCCTGTTGCAAGCTGTGGGAGTTTTTGCCCTTAGTCATTTTAAAAACAATACCAAACTGTTCAAGTTTGATGTAAAATGACTGACTACGCTGGGCAGAAGCTATCTTAAATTATTTAAAGGGTGCCCGAGTCTTAGGCAGAGCACTACAGACTCCGACTTGCTGGGTTGCTGCCATCTTGAATCTCCAAGTCTGCATCATTTGGTTGAGGTGAACTCCTTGTTCTGGAAGATCAACAAGTTGCGGGCAGACCAAAGGTTGATGGCCCTCAGGCACAGTTGATGTTTCTCTCGGTGTGCATCAGGGAACAGACCTTTGAGAGCAGAGTCCTGTGTCATGGAGCTGTTCAAGATGAACCCTAACAAAAACCACCCCAGCTTTCTCCTGACATCTTTTGTAAAAGAATATTCCAGAAAGAGATGTGTGACAGTATCATCCCCCACCCCTCCCCCCCCCAAAGGAGAGCGTGCAGTGGCACAGACAGACTGGGCATACAAGAAGGATCTCACAGGTGTGTGTAATGACTTCCCCACTAGCCCAGCCCTTAAAGTTTGCAGGGTATTCATTTCTGAGCTCCAGGGCTTGATAGGGCATCTTCAGGAAGGCTGGCCTCCTTTCCAAATGTTCAGCACCTGAAATGAAAGACAGAGGTTGGGGTTTAGCCTTTTAATGTGAAAGGAGAATGAAGAGCAATGAGTACCTGCTGAAAATATTCATAATTTGCAATTAACCTAAATAAATTAATTTAGATGTTGATCTCTAATAATCCAACCAATGAACTGTAGATATTGTATGAACTAATTTACATAATAGTTTGAGATTATAAATATGAGAGGGGGGCCATTAATCAGATGGCATTTACTAGTCAGCATTTGAAGTCGAATTGAAAGTCAAGACAACAGCCCAGATATTCCGTTAGCCAATCATTATTCCGGTGTAAGAGGGAGTTGACGGAATCCCTGGAGAATCTCCATCTTAACAGACTCCAAGGGAATTGCTCGAAAATGTAGTTTCCTGCTGGGCAATTTCTTTACACCTAGAATCCCCTGAAAGCCTCCTTTTAAATCAAAACTTTGGAAAGTTCAGATTAAATCAAGCAAAGTGGTTACCCAGGAGAAGTTAGACTATTAATTATGCAGTCTAATGTCTAAGCAATTATTAAATTGATCCCATAGTTACCTCCCAAACATCCCACCAGACCCTGACTCAACATATCCCTAACTCTCTGCCCCTCACCCTGCCAGACCAAACCCTTGCCAATGGACTCAATTCAACCTATGTAAGATCCTGAGGACCCAAGACTCCATCGCCACCATCCAGTCTGGACCTGATCCATTCCAATCTCCCCAGATGTGACTTGACCCAACCCCAGGAAGCAAACCTTCAGACCCAACATGCACCCTCTCCTCTGCCCGCTGGGCTCAATGTTTCCTATTCTCCAAACATTACAGCACTAACCTTATCAACCTGGAACTCTGCCTACCTGGCACCAGCCAACTAATATCCTACTTACCTGGTACCTTGGCCCTTATACTGGCACCTCATGTGCCACCCTATTAACTAGCACCTTCTCTGGCATCCTACCTCTAGCTTCCTACCCTCTCCCTAGATAGCATCCATACTAGCTGATGCTCTGCTCACCTGGCATCCTGTGCTTCTGCCCTCCCAGCACCCTAACATCACACTGTAACACGTACTGACTATTTGACAACAGCTTTCAAAGTGGCTTTCGGGACCTATGCATTTCAGAATATAGCAGCTGACTGCTGGAAAACAGGGGCCTTGATTTGCCTTCCTCTGGCAGTCCTGCGCTGCAAAAGGAACTGTCAGAATGGAGATGTGGCTTTGACCTTCTGAAGCAACCCCGATCATGAACGCCTTTCAGAAATGCAGAGCTCACTTCTTTCATCAAAAAAGGGAAAGGCAGGAGTGGGCAATCTGCCACGCCTCTGAAACTTTAGCCCATTATTTTCAGACACCATTTTACTTTCCAAGTTACTTTGAAATAGCTAATCAATAATCCAGTACCTTTATTAAGACATAAGCGTTTGGTAATTGCCAGACAAGAAAGTTTCCTTACACTCCCATACATGTTCAGAGGGAATGAAGCCTTGAAGCTGAAATACCAGAATTCCTCCTTAGAGTTTGGATTGCAAAGGATGTCATGTGAAATAGTGAGAAATGAAAGAATGTGTGTATACACACTGCACTACACCTTCTCTACTTTTGTCACATACCACAGCATTGTTGTCCAATCCATTTTCTACCATGGGACAGACTTGGCCTTCTCTGGTGCTAGCCTTTTTTAGCAAGTTATGCACAACTTGCTTATGCAAAAACAAAAGTGCATTAATAGAAGCTTGTGAAGTGTTCAGAGAATGTGTCATGACTGAATAATTGATACGAAGTGTTTACATTTTTCCTGTGAGGAAGCAAGGGTTGACAAAAAGGTGACAATTGAAATATGAGAAGTTAAGTGTATTTCAGTGATTGCAAGAAATTGAAAAGAGTCAAGAAAATGATGAAATTGAGGTCAGAGGCAGTAAAGTTATCAATAGATGACTTCAGTGAGGTTATTTAACTTTACCCTGCATTATAACCAAGGAGATATATTCCCCCATGTAGACTTCTTCTGCAAACACATCCCAGATGCAAACATTTCCAACTATTTGTCCACATGATGAGGAGTTTGTCTGCTGTCTAAAGCTGAAGTGCACACCCTCTTTAAGGATTACATACTGCCTTTAAGCTGCATTTCGGAGATGCTGAAAGATTCCTCCTCCAAACAAGCTGGCTCCCAATGAATAGCTTAATTGGCTTGGCTGCTTGCTTGACTCACTTTAATGAGGTGCCACTATGAATTTATCACACCAGCCTCAGACCATCTGAACACATGATTCCTTTGGCCATGTTCCATTTTCTGAGACGAGCTGTGACTAAACATTTTCTGTTTTGTTTGTAAGTAGAGCACATTAAGTTCAAAGTTTACTATCTATTCTTTTTCACAGGAGCCAACTTACTCCAATTAAACATAAACGTCTAACAGTAAACTGCTGGACAACTATTTCATGTGCTGTCAAACAGTTTGCAATAAAATTGGTGTTAGTGACAAATGATACATTTACAGGACAATCAGTCAACCCAAAACAAAAATTGGCAGCAAAAAACATGAAAAATTGAAAGCGTTATGATAGCAATGTTTATATTAGAGAGGGTGTCACGCCATCAGGACTCTTTTTAAAATGAAACAATTATGAAGAATTATGACCAGGCCTGATTATTTCTTTCCTTTATTTTGAGGGAAAATGTTTGTTTAAATAGTCAGGGATGACGACAGTGCAGATAGAGCTGGTTTACTTCAAAACAGAACATCCCAGAAAAAACAGTGTACCAGTGAGAAATTGGATGAACTTACCCTTGAAACAGTGCTATTATCTCAACATTGGGGTTTTAAAAGGAGGTAACTTTTGGAGGACTACATTCCATTCGAATACTTATACATCACTTGAATTTATTTTTAAATGGTGTTTGTGGACATCGCTGGCTAGGCCAATATTTATTGCCATCCCGTACTGCCCTGAAAAAAGATGGTGGCAATTACTTTTCTGAAGCTCTGCAATCCTTCCAGTTCCGGGGCACCGATATGCTGTTATGAAGTTCCAGAATTGAGATCCACTGACAGTGAATAAATGGCAAAATAGTTCCAAGTGAGAATGTTGTATGCCTTAGAGATGGGATGAAAGTGGCAATATTCCAAGTTGTCTGCTGCCCTTATCTTACTCGGTGGTCAAGGTCATGAGTTTGGAAGTTTATGTTGAATGAGCTTTGAGTTGGGGCCATGCATTTTATGGATGGCTCATTTTATGATGGTACGTTTTATGTATGGTACACTCTGCTGTCACTGTACATCAGTAAATCAGGAGTGATTGTTGAAAGTGATGAATGGAATGCCAATGAGGTGCTTTGTTCTTGTTGGTGTTCAGCTTCCTGAATGTTTTTGAATCTGCATTTGTCCACACAAATGGATCAGAGTCCTGGCTTGTGATTTGTAGATTACGGACAGGTTTTGGGGAAACAGGAGGTGCTGCAGAATTTCTAGCGTCTAAGATGCTCTTGTAACCACAGAGTTTATTTTACTGATTCAGTTCTGACCAATGGTAACCCCAGGATGTTGACAGTGAGAGATTAGTGATGGTAATGCCATTGAATGGAGAGCAGCAGTAATTATAATGCATCTTGTTAGAGATTGTCAATGCCAGGCACTTGTATGGTGTGAATGTTACTCAACACTTATCAGCCCAAATCCGCATGTTGTTTAGTTCTTGCAACATAAGACTGCTTCAGTGTCAGAGCAGTGATATTTCACATCCCTTCAGTTTAGTAACTAAACCTCTTTCCTGATACGCAGTAATTGTTAGCAATACATTAACTAACTGATGATCCTGGATGTATATGGGGTAACAAGGAGCGAGCAATTGGGGTTGTGGCAGTCATTGTTTCACACATCCTTCCGATATTGGAGGCTGACAGGACAGATGGAGAAATTGGAAAATGTAACAGGGTTGACAGAGGGATTGAGTGCTCATGGAGGATTGGTGGGGAACAGGGATAATTAAAGATCAGAGTGTTTGGAGAACCAATTGGACTGGAGGACTGGGGAAGAACAAAGGTAGGTTGAATGGAGCTCAGAGTGAAATCAACTGGAAGTTTAGCTTCTTAAAACAGTGGTATTTAATAATACTGGTGTTTTATTCATAAAACACATTCACAGCTGAAGGTTGAATTGCTGTGTAATTTGCATTGAAAAATTTGTATTTAGACTAACAGACTTAAAACATGGAAACACGTAACAAACAATAACACAGGGTCATGAAAAGCTGAACTTTGCAAAATAGTTATGCTTTAAAAGCATGCCTTTAACATGAACTAAAACAAGCAATCCTGAAAAGGAGGATGGCGAATTTCTGATAAACCCCTCAGTTCTAAGGAAGTCCCCATGTTGTCTCACTTTGCCAGAGGGAGAGAAGCTCAAATGGAAACCAGTTGAGGTCTTGAATGCGAGTTACAGCACCTTTCACTGCAGCTGAGAATTTGACTCTGATGAATCTAGCCCTTCCCATTCTGAGGAAGTCTGCACATTAAAGGTTAAATGTGAGGCACAGAATCTTGTTAAAATGTTAAAATCAACCCTCACATCTGGACAGCAAATTAGTCACCAATTACCTGGCATATGCCATGTCAAACTGGAAGCAGGCACAATGGAGAAAGTTTAGATTCAGGTTTCTGATTCGGTGAAATGATTTCTCACCACAGATCTCTCCTGTTTGTCCTCCAGGTGATGTAAGAGGGAGTTAGAATTTCTTTATTTAGTCCCACAACCTCAAAACTGTGGAATGTAATGCAAATCTGAACGTTCAAATCCATCGACAATGTGCAGGATCTTAAAACCCATTTTAGGTACCATCTGCATATGTATCATGATTTACCTGGAGTCACTTCAATGTTTGATCACATTCTTATCTTAGATATTTGACACTAATGATATATTAGGTGACAAACCTCACCCCATCTGTTTGGGATGGAAATGTGATCCTGTGTAAATGTGCCTTATGGCTTGTGATAGTCAGGTAATCGCTACCATGAAACACTCAGTGCATGCACCCATCTTGCGGCAAGTTGAATATAGTCACAGCAGAAGCTAAAGCATTGTCCTGCTAGCTGATAACATGGTTTCAGAGTGGTGCTGAGATTGAGTGTTGAAGAGCTGTATGGACACACTCCTACAAAAGGGGGAACACAGACGCTTTCAGAGCTGCTGAAAGCTGGGAAAAAGCACAGGAAGACACAACTGAAAGCTCTGGATAAGACACAATAGCTACAAGCTTTCTTTCTCACTGCCAGTCAAAATGAAATGCGATATGATACAGAACTGGTAGTTATTCCACTTAAATGGCAAAACCATGAGATTGCAACAAATTTAATTAACAAACCAGAGCAGCTGTAAATAGACATACTTTTATCACTAGCAGAGAAAGGCTGATTCAAAGTGCATTCCACACTAAATGTCTCCAGAGAACAGAAAAAAAAAGACGATGGAAATTTTGAAAGCCTTGAAGGCACAGTCTGAACTCCAAGTGAAAGTAACTTGCAAATCTTATTTGTTCAAAACTAGGGTCTATTGTTGAAAACTGTCCCTTGATTAATATCTGACCACAGTAACATAGCTAGCAAAATCATGTGATCTAATTAAAGACAGGATTCTGCTAGGCATAAGAGACAGCATGATATAAGAGAAATTTACTCTCAGGAAAGTAATTGACTTGGACAGAAGTGCTGAGGCCTATGAAGCAGCAACTAGAGCTTACTCAAGCGATTGTGACCAGGCCTCACATTAGGCTAATAGACATTCAGGTCAAATAAGTAGAAAGATCACAAAGGCCAGGATTCAGATACTGTGGAGGATATCACAAAAGGAAAATAAGGAATGTACAATGTAGAGTTCTCACAGCAAGAAGTCAAATAATTTTCCACATAAATGTTTAGTCAGAAGAAAATGCAATAAACAGCTGGCTGATGGAGAGGTATCGGCCAATGATTCTAACAAATCACTCTGCAGCTGTGCAATGGGTTCGTGCAGTACATTGATAGATGATAAATGGTTTATGACTGTTTCAATGACTGCAAAAGGAGTATACGAGGTCAATAGAAAATACCAAATGTGCACCATTGTGACTTTCATAAATCTGTGCAAAATGCCTCAACAAGGCGATCCAACTATTAAGCTGTTAAAAATTAGATTGAGACTATATGATGGTACGATACTTGAACTGAGAGGAAAAGTACTCTGAGAGGTCAATTTGATGATAAGAACAAAGATCTGGAGTTCCAGATCATAGATAGCAAATAAAAGCCCATCATCTCACCTGGAACAAGTCTAAAGTGTGGCCCACTTACCTTCAATGTGCCAAAAGATATTTACAACATGTTGCAGCCCCTGAAGCCACTGTCTACAGAACAGATCCAGGAGATGTAGAAAGATGTGTTTCCAACTTTAGAACAACTGTTTGGAGAATATATCTAAAAGTCACTGAGAATTAAAGCCAATTCAGCCTCTGCTGAGGAAAGTTCCAGCTACTCTCAATGTCAACCTGAAAGACAAGGTAAGAGTTAGAAAAGAAAAACTTAATGAAGAAATTAATAACAACTACAGAATGGATTGGCAGGATGAAGCACTGAAACAACCTGGAACCATACCTCATGGAGGTAAGGAGCTGAATGTCAGACAGCCTACCTGCAATCTTGGCTCTTTCTAACCTACTGTGAGCTGTTTCTTCTAAAATGTGAGAAAGACAGGCAGACTGAGTCAGATGAAAGTAGATCATCTGAGAGAAACACAATCAGCTGTCCCAAGTCAGTGAGTAAGCAGTGCAGAGACCATTGCAGGGTTTGGAGGTTGGGGATTTAGTGTGTGTGAGAGCAGGTTACAAAACTTGGAGGAGAAGGGGTTTTGGGAGGAGGTCGATAGAGTACAAGAGACAGAGTGAGTGTGAGGTATCAGGATGAAGATGGTGGCACTTACACTGGCTGAGTGGAGAATGTTATTGGCCAGCTTCCTACAGTCCTGTGCATTCCACAAGATGGCTGACCTGGGTTGCAATCTTGCACCAGGCTGACCAGACAGGACGGCACAGCCATCTTTGCTGGCTGAGGGTGAAGAAGAATCCTCCTCCTGCACCATCCTGTTCACCGACCTGTCTGCAAAGCTAGGTGCCAGTTTTCTTTTATATTCCACTTCTGGGGCAAATATAACAAACCATGCAGGGCAATTCTGGACTGATAATGCTTAGCTGGGTACATAATGACCTTTTAAAAATGTTGCGGGCCAAGGATGCTGGTCCTCTTCAGAATACCCAGACAGTGATGTTTCCTCAGGGTATGATAAGTGGTAGAATCAGGCTAAGATTAGATGGGAGAGGTCCCATAGTGAGGAGCAAGTAGTCAATGTGGCAAGTTTGGGACAATAATATGAGAAAATTCACTAGGCCTCATGGAGAAAAACATCCCATCCATGAAACTCAATGGAATTGACACTTCAACAAAAAAAAGACTAAGATTCAGTCCAAGGGGTGTGATGTGTGTGAAGAAGTGGATGAGAATAAATAACTGCGGGCACACGATAAATTTATGTGGATAGTAAGCTCTTTGGACATGTTGCAGTGCAAATGATGTATACAATTTTGTTGTTTTTGTTTCTTTTTTTTGTCTTGGGATAGAAATGCAATATTATACCAATGTGCCTCCTGGATTACTGTAGTTATGTGACCTCTTTCATGAGGTACTCACTGCAGGCATCCATCTTGCAGCCAGTTAAATGAAAACACCTGTCCTGAAGACTCCTAACACCTTCAATGAGGTGTCTCCATTTCAAGCATCGCAAAACTTTGTAGTTCAGGTGCTGCTGGATCAGTTTCCACGACGAGCCCGAAGCAGTGGATATTCCACAAGAAAAAGCACAAGCTCTCAGCACATTTTAATCAATAAGATCAGAATTACTTTGGGTGTGAGTGGCAGGTTTCTGTAAATAAAAAGAACATGAGTCTGTCCCAAAGACAGAATCATCCTTCATTAGGCATAGTCACAGACAGCAGTTTACTTTAATGATATTGCTGTTCATTATTCCTTCACTTTTAACAAGTGACTCCTCACAATTTTCCCATTATATCATAAACACTTGCCACTCAGCCAAATGCTTTCGAAAACACAGTAAACAAAAAAATCCTTTGCGCTTTTTTGAAGCAGCTAAGTTTTAAAGGCTTTTTTTTTGTTTTGAATATATCAGCAATATACCCAAATAAAGACTAGATTTATCATGCACAAGAAAAGTTTAGTTCAGGTCATCCCCCTTTTCAGTAAATTACACAATAATGGTTCTCAGTAACAAGGTTGTGATTTCTTTTTGGAAAAAGTATCCCTGGAACAAATAGTTTGATAATTAGTTTCCAAGTTTCATTTCTCTCTCCCTCTTCAGTTTTCATGATTCAAACTGCCTTACGTGCAACTTATAAAATCTCCAAATGAAGAACTGCGACTGACATAGCAGCTGCATTGGTACTGTGTTGATTTTAACGTGTAGTCTTGCTGTTCTGCCACTGGAGGCTGCTAGGTCATTTCATGGAACGAGAAATGGAGGCTGCTGCTGTCAACCTTTGGGAAATGAACTTCTGATCAAAGCATAATTTTGCTCCAAACATCAAGTTTAAAATGTGCTAAACCGTGCACTCCCATTTGGTGAAATCCTTGCTGCAGACATAACACACAAATACAAGATGCAAATCAGAATTTCATTTCAAGCATGACATTCTCCCCCAATTATCCACTTCTAAATACCCAACACACAAAGTGCAGTTAGTTGATCTGCTACTGAATTTAACCTGGGGAAAGCGGCATGGTTTAGAAGTCTTAATAGTTTGCAGTGCACAATCTGTTTTTGCTCAATGTTTCCTGAAGTCCTTCGTTTCGATTGAATTGCTGGATTGATGACTACAGAGGCTGCAGTGGAAACATTTGCCAGTTGTCTGTTCCTACTTTTTCTTGTGTCATATTGGGGTACAGGCACTTGTCGCACAGATTAGAACATAGAACAGTCCATCATATGTTAGTCAAGATACACATACGGTACCACAGAACAAAGCAGGTACAGTTTAGCTTTGCTGCAAGATACTTTTGCTCAAATAGAACCCACCCCCCCAACCAAAAAAAGTCAGTCCAGAAATAAACATGAGGGGAAGAAAAAAATGCACAACAAATCCCACATAATATCTACAACATGTTAGAAATATTGTCTTGAAAATGTCTACCCCCTTTAATTGAAGGCTGCCAGATAAATTTTCTTCCTTTCCATTTATGTATCTTTTTTTTACAAAAGCTTGAGAATTATTCTTACGATTAGATATTCATGTGTGGTGCCCCAATTCATCTGCTCTGATCCAGCTTGTGGCCTATTTCAGTTATGCATTTACTAGTCAAACAAAATCTCTCCATGGCAGGATTTTGTTGCATCATTGAATGACATGCATCTTAACACTTACTTGCAAAGGCATCAAGAATAAAGAAATTGCATTTATATTGCACCTTCAATTCGCAAATCATTCCAAAGTACTTTGTAGCTGATGACTTACTTTTAAAGTTACTGCTGTTACATGGTTATGCATGGTAACTAACTTAGACAGGACAATTTTAAGTAAACAGCAGTGAAGTGCAAATTGAGTTAGTCCTGATGAAGGGCTTATGCCTGATACATTGATTCTCCTGCTCTTCGGATGCTGCCTGAACTGCTGCGCTTTTCCAGCAGTACTCCCTCAACCCTTAGTCTACTTTGAGACAATTGTTGAGGGATAGCTTTCTTACAGTCAAAAAACACCCCATCACATAGTCCCTTGGGATCCTCCAAGCATCTTCTTAGTCTAATATCTCAGCTGACAAATTATAGAGGAATAAAGAGTATAGCAGACCTTGAATATTATACCAGACTGTCAGCATAGATTTACTACGCAAGATTGCCAGCAGGGTTTAAACATCCAATTTTCTGACTTAGATGCAGGAACTTCACCATTGTGACAAGCTGGCAATCAGGAAAATTAAAGATTCATTAATTAGCAGGACATTTGATATGTTGTATAAACAAAATTTGTTATGTCTATTGAGTTTTGAAGGATAATCAATTAGGATGATTGGAAATGAGTTTTGAAGGTTTACATCTCTGGGATTTGGAAAGCCCTCTCTGAAGACTCAAGCAGATGCAGCATTGGCCATTCAAACTATTAATATGAAACAGCAGGTGGTCAGTATAATGCCTGTAAACAACAGCTTTAAACCACAGAACCTGCTAAGAATAATAAGAAAAAAATTATCAACAAATGTTATTCAAACAATAATATTGGCATATGGACAGATTCCAGAAGACATCCTTATATTTTAAAAATTCCCCAAATAAAATAAAATGCAGTACTGGATTAATTTAGGTTTGCAATGAAAGACTCTGTGTAAATTCTTTGGCTCCACATGGCCTCCCTGTATCACGTATGACCAAGGACCAAGAGAGAAAAAAATGGCCTTCAACAATTCCTGTTTTAGTATTATCCTGAGCCAACTTGTCAGAGCTCAGTGACAATAGCTCCTGCCCTAGAGTTAGCCCTTCTCCACAGTGATGATGCTGAAACATGAATTTAACAATGTGAAGGATTTATAGCTGCAAACCTACATAACAAAGTTCCATGATAATGACTTTCATTCTTTATAAAGGATTTGTTAATATACTGGGGTTACATGTGCCAACATTTTAACTTTGTGATATGTTTTCCACTTTCTTTTAGAGCATACAAATCCTCACAGAATGTAAAGTTAAATCATGTTCTATTATCATTGAAAACCAGACCAGGTGGATGCATGCAAGAAAGATAACCAATTTAATATTTAGCAGTTATAGTTTAGTTTCGTGTTCTTGTAGCCACAGTGTTTATATTTCTGGTCCCATTTGGTAGTCCTCAGCTCAGTTGTTAGAAGAGCTAGTTTGCAACGTAGGATACTGCCAACAGCATGGGTTCAGGTGAGGTTACCACAAAGGACTCTCCTTCTGAAATCTTTCCCTTAACCTAAGGAATGTTGAGCTTCAGGTTAAACTACCACCAGTTATCTCTTAAATGAGAGAGCTGCCCTGTGTTCTGGTAAGTAATGGTGACTTTTACATTTAAGCCTTCAGGATGTTAAGTGTCAGAGATGCAATGATGGTATTGCCATTAAATATAAAAGGAGGATGGTTAAATTTTCTCTTGTTGGAATTGGTCATTGCCTGGCAATTGCATAACCTGCCACTGAGCAGCCCAAGTCAGCATGTTGTTCACATCTTGTTTTATGCTGGCACTGACTGTTTCAGAATCTGAGGAGTTGTGAACTGAGCACACGTCCAGCAAACATCTTTGTTTCTTACATTGGTATGGAAGTTAATTGATAAAGCAACTGAAGAACATGATTTAACTTTACATTCTGTGAGGATTTGTATGCTCTAAAAGAAAGTGGAAAACATATCACAAAGTTAAAATGTTGGCGCATGTAACCCCAGGATATTAACAAATCCTTTATAAAGAATGAAAGTCATTACCATGGAACTTTGTTATGTAGGTTTGCAGCTATGAATCCTTCACATTGTTAAATTCATGTTTCAGCATCATCACTGTGGAGAAGGGCTAACTCTAGGGCAGGAGCTATTGTCACTGAGCTCTGACAAGTTGGCTCAGGATAATACTAATACAGGAATTGTTGGGTCTAGGACACTACCATGAAAAACTTGGGCTTGTTTAGTTCAGTGGTAGTGTTCTTACTACTAGATCAGGAGGCCTGGGCTCAAGTCACACATACTCCAGAGGTGTAAGAACATTTCTGAACAGTTTGATCAGAAAATATCTACCCTGAAAAGCTCCTGTAGAGATGTACTGACACGGAGATGACCACGTCCCAACAGGCAAAGCCATCATCCTTTGTTTTAGGAATGGCTCCAATCAATGGAGAGTATTTCCCCAGATTCCCATTGACTTAGATTTGCTAGAGCTCTTTAATGCCACAATTGGTCAAATGCTGCTTTGATGTCAAGAATGCTCAACACTCGTGAGATTAGCTCTGTTGCCTATAATTAGGCAAGGGGTATAATAATGTTAGGAACTGAGAGACCCTGAAGTAACCCAAATTGAACATCAGTAAACAGCATATTGTTAAGCAAGTGCTGCTTGATGGCTATGTTGATGACAACTGCCACCAGTTTTCTGATTGAGAGCAGATGATGGAATAGTAATTGGCTGGTTTGGAATTGTTCTGCTTTTTGTGGACAGGACATACCTGGGCAGTTTTCCATATTGTCAGGTAGATGCCAGTATTGTAATTACACTGGAAACAACCAGGAACAAAGCTAGTTGGAGACTTAGGACTTAAGTCAATGTTGCCAGGGTGATGTCAGGGCCCATAGCCATTGTAGTAGCCAGTGCCTCAGTCAATTCTTGCTACCAATTTGAATAAATTGAATTGGCCAGAGCTAAGTGCTGAATAGTAGCCAGAGCCTGGAGCAGGAGCAGAGCCAGGGTGGGCTGAGATGGGAGCAGGAGCTGAGTCAGGGTGCGCCGAGCTGGGAACAGGAGCAGAGCCAACATAGGCCGAGCTGGGAGCAGGAGCAGAGCCAGGGCGAACTGAGCTGGGAGCAGGAGCAGAGCCAGGGTGGGCTGAGTTGGGAGCAGGAGCAGAGTCAGGGTGGGCTGAGCTGGGAGCAGGAGGAGAGTGAGGGCGGGCCGAACTAGGAGCAGGAACAGAGCCAGTGTGGGCAGAGCTGGGAGCAGAAGCAGAGCCAGGGTGGGCCAAACTGGGAGCAGGAGCAGATTCAGGGGTGGGCCGAGCTGGGAGCAGGAGGACAGCCAGGGCAGTCCGAGCTGGGAGCAGGAGCAGAGTCAGGACGGACTTAGCTGGAAGCAGGAGCAGAGCCAGTGCAGAGTCAGGGCAGGCAGAGCTGGGAGCAGGAGCAGAGCCAGGGGGGCCGAGCTGGGAGCAGGAGCAGAGCCAGGGCAGGCTGAGCTGGGAGCAGGAGGACAGCCAGGGCGGACTGAGCTGGGAGCAGGAGCAGAGTCAGGGCGGACCGTGCTGGGAGCAGGAGCAGAGTCAGGGCGGGCTGAGCTGGGAGCATGAGCAGAGCCAGCATGGGCCTAGCTGGGAGCAGGAGCAGAGCCAGGGTGAGCCGAGCTGGGAGCAGGAGCAGAGTCTGGGTGGGCCGAGTTGGGAGCAGGAGCAGAGCCAGGGTGGGCCGAGTTGGGAGCAGGAGCAGAGCCAGGGTGAGCCGAGCTGGGAGCAGGAGCAGAGTCTGGGTGGGCCGAGTTGGGAGCAGGAGCAGAGCCAGGGTGGGCCAAGCTGGGAGCAGGAGATGAGTCAGGGCGGGCTGAGCTGGGAGCAGGAGCAGAGTCAGGGTGGGCTGAGCTGGGAACCAGAGCCGAGCCATGGTGGGCCGAGCTGGGAGCAGGAGAAGAGTCAGGGCAGGCAGAGCTGGGAGCAGGAGCAGTGCAAGTGCGGGAGGAGCTGGGAGAAGGCGGACAGCCAGGGTGGGCCGAACTGGGAGCAGGCTGAGCTGGGAGCAGGAGCCGAGACAGGTGGGCTGATCTGGGAGCGGGAGGACAGCCAGTGCAGGCTGAGCTGTGAGCAGGAGCAGAGTCAGGGTGAACCGAGCTGGGAGCAGGAGCAGGGCCAACGTGGCCGAGCTGGGAGCAGGAGGACAGCCAGTGCATGCCGAGCTGGGAGCAGGATTACAGCCAGGGCAGGCCGAGCTGGGAGCAGGTGCAGAGTCAGGGCAGGCCAAGCTGGGAGCAGGATCAGAGCCAGGGCACCCAAGCTGGGAGCAGGAAGACAGCCAGTGAGGGCAGGGCTGGGAGCAGGAGCAGAACCAGGGTGGGCCGAACTGGGAGCAGGAGAAGAGTCAGGGCAGACAGAGCTGGGAGCAGGAGCAGTGCAAGTGCGGGAGGAGCTGGGAGAAGGCGGACAGCCAGGGTGGGCCAAACTGGGAGCAGGCTGAGCTGGGAGCAGGAGCCAAGCCAGGGTGGGCTGATCTGGGAGCGGGAGGACAGCCAGTGCAGGCTGAGCAGGGAGCAGGTGCAGAGTCAGGGCGGGCCGAGCTGGGAGCAGGAGGACAGCCAGTGTGGCCCGAGCTGGGAGCAGGAAGACAGTCAGTGTGGGTCGAACTGGGAGCAGGCTGAGCTGGGAGCAGGAGCAGAGCTAGGGCGGACCGAGCTGGGAGCAGGAGCAGAGCCAACGTGGGCCGAGCTGGGAGCAGGAGCAGAGCCAGGGTGGACTGAGCTGGGAGCAGGAGACGAGTCAGAGCGGGCTGAGCTGGGAGCTGGAGCCGAGCCATGGTGGGCCGAGCTGGGAGCAGGAGAAGAGTCAGGGCGGGCCGAGCTGGGAGCAGGAGCAGAGTCAGGGCGGGCTGAGCTGGGAGCAGGAGCCGAGCTATGGTGGGCCGAGCTGGGAACAGGAGGACAGCCAGTGCAGGCTGAGCTGGGAGCAGGAGCAGAGCCAGGGCGGGCCGAACTGGGAGCAGGAGCAGAGCCAGTGCAGGCTGAGCTGGGAGCAGGGGTAGAGCTAGGGTGGGCCAAGCTGGGAGCAGGAGACGAGTCAGGGTGGGCTGAGCTGGGAGCAGGAGCCGCGCTATGGTGGGCCAAGCTGGGAGCCGGAGGACAGCCAGTGCGGGCCGAGTTGGGAGCAGGAGCAGAGCCAACATGGGCCGAGCTGGGAGCAGGAGCAGAGCCAGAGTTAGCCGAGCTGGGAGCAGGAGCAGGGCCAGGGCGGGCTGAGCTGGGAGCAGGAGGACAGCCAGTGTGGCCCGAGCTGGGAGCAGGAGGACAGATAGGGTGGGCCGAACTGGAAGCAGGCTGAGCTGGAAGCAGGAGCCAAGCCAGGGCGGACCGAGCTGGGAGCATGAGCAGAGCCAACGTGGGCCGAGCTGGGAGCAGGAGGACAGCCAGTGCGGGCTGAGCTGGGAGCAGGAGCAGAGCCAGGGTGGGCCGAGCTGGGAGCAGGAGCAGAGTCTGGGCGAGCCGAGCTGGGAGCAGGAGCATAGCCGGGGTGGGCCAAGCTGGGAGCAGGAGACGAGTCAGGGTGGGCTGAGCTGGGAGCAGGAGCAGAGTCTGGGCGAGCCGAGCTGGGAGCAGGAGCATAGCCGGGGTGGGCCAAGCTGGGAGCAGGAGACGAGTCAGGGTGGGCTGAGCTGGGAGCAGGAGAAGAATCAGGGCGGGCCGCGCTGGGAGCAGGAGCAGAGTCAGGGCAGGCAGAGCTGGGAG
This sequence comes from Chiloscyllium punctatum, assembly GCF_047496795.1. Lineage (NCBI taxonomy): Eukaryota > Metazoa > Chordata > Chondrichthyes > Orectolobiformes > Hemiscylliidae > Chiloscyllium > Chiloscyllium punctatum. Next base: position 30,343,717 of record NC_092749.1, on the reverse strand, counting down.
CAGGAGCCGAGCCATGGCGGGCCAAGCTGGGAACAGGAGGACAGCAAGTGCAGGCTGAGCTGGGTGCAGGAGCAGAGCCAAGGTGGGCCAAACTGGGAGCAGGAGCAGAGCCAGGGTGGGCCAAGCTGAGATCTGGAGGAGAGCCAGTGGAGGCCAAGCAGGGAGCAGGAGCAGAGCCAGTGCGGGCCGAGCTGGGAGCAGGAGCAGATCCAGTGTGGGCCGAGCTGGGAGCAGGAGCACAGCCAGGGTGAGCCAAGCTGGGAGCAGGAGCAGAGTCAGGGCGAGCCAAGCTGGGAGCAGGAGCAGAGACAGCGTAGACCGAGTTGGGAGCCAGGTCGCAGGCCAGAGCCCAGAGCAGGAGCACAACTGGCCCTGGTGGTTGGGGAGATGAGTCCGGGAAGCGAGTCCGGGTCAGAGGCCTGCGTGAGGAGGCAGTGAGGCCTTGTGTTCTGATTAGGGATAGTCAACATGGCTTTGTGCGTGAGAAATCGTGGCTCACAAACTTGATTGAGTTTTTTGAAGAAGTTAACAAAAGAATTGATGAGGGCAGAGCAGTAGATGTAATCTATATGGATTCCAGTAAGGCATTCAACAAGGTTCCCCATGGAAGACTGGTTAGCAAGGTTAGATCTCACAGAATACAGGGAGAACTAGCCATTTGGATGCAGAATTGACTCAAAGGTAGGAGACAGAGGGTGATGGTGGAGGGTTGTTTTTCAGACTGGAGGCCTGTGACCATTGGAGTGCCACAAGGAACAGTGCTGGGTCCTCTACTTTTCAACATTTATATAAATGATTTAGATGTGAGCATGAGATATAGTTAGTAAGTTTGCAGATGACACCAAAATTGGAGGTGTAGTGGACAGCAAAGAGGGTTACCTCAGATTACAACAGGATCTGGACCAGATGGGCCAATGGGCAGATGGAGTTTAATTCAGATAAATGCGAGGTGCTGCATTTTGGGAAAGCAAATCTTAGCAGGACTTATATACTTTATGGTAAGGTCCTAGGGAGTGTTGCTCAACAAAGAGACTTGGGAGTGTCGGTTCAGAGCACGGTGGCACAGTGGTTAGCACTGCTGCCTCACAGCGCCTGAGACCTGGGTTCAATTCCCGCCTCAGGCGACTGACTGTGTGGAGTTTGCACGTTCTCCCTGTGTCTGCGTGGGTTTCCTCCGGGTGCTCCGGTTTCCTCCCACAGTCCAAAGATGTGCAGGCCAGGTGAATTGGCCATGCTAAATTGCCCATAGTGTTAGGTAAGGGGTAAATGTAGATGTAGGGGTATGGGTGGGTTACGCTTCGGCGGGGCGGTGTGGACTTGTTGGGCTGAAGGGCCTGTTTCCACACTGTAAGTAATCTAATCTTGAAAGTGGAGTCGCAGGTGGATGGGATAGTGAAGGCGGCGTTTGGTATGCTTTCCTTTATTGGTTAGAGTATTGAGTACAGGAGTTGGGAGGTCATGTTGTGGCTGTAAGGTACATTGGTTAGGCTACTGTTGGAATATTGCATGCAATTCTGGTCTCCTTCCTATTGGAAAGATGTTGTGAAACTTGAAAGGGTTCAGAAAAGATTGACAAGGATGTTGCCAGGGTTGGAGGATTTGAGCTATAGGGAGGAGCTGAACAGGCTGGGGCTGTTTTCCCTGGAGCGTCGGAGACTGAAGGGTGACCTTATAGAGGTGTATAAAATCATGAGGGGCATGGATAGGGTAAATAGACAAAGTCTTTTCCCTGGGGTGGGGGTGTCCAGAACTAGAGGGCATAGGTTTAGGGTGAGAGGGGAAAGATATAAAAGAGACCTGAGGGGCAACTTTTTCGTGCACAGGATGGTACGTGTTTGGAATGGGCTGCCAGAGGAAGTGGTGGAGGCTGATACAATTGCAACATTTAAAAGGCATTTGGATGGGTATTTGAATAGGAAGGGTTTGGAGGGATATGGGCTGGGTGCTGGCAGGTGGGACTAGATAGGATTGGGATATCTGGTCAGCATGGACAGGTTGGGCCATAGGGTCCGTTTCCATACTGTACATCTCTATGACTCTATAGCTCTATCTATGTTGCTGGGGACCTCAGGTAGAGATGGCACTGGATCATCCAGTTGACACTCATGGCTTGGAATAATTGCAAATACTTCAGCCTTGTCTTTAAGCACAGATCTTCTATAAGACCATAAGAAATAGGACCAGAAGTAGACCATTCGACCCCTTGAGCCTGCTCTATCCAACAGGATCGTGGCTGATCCGACACGCCTTATGTCCGTTTCTCTGTCTTTTCCAGTATCCTTTGATTCCCCTACTGATCAAGAATCCATTTATCGCTGCCTTAAGTATACACAAAAACTCTGCCTCGCACCTCTCTGTGGCAGAGTTCCAAAGATTTAAAACTCTCTGAGAGAAGAAACTCTTCCTCATCTCAGTCTTAAACTGACACTTCTTAATTCAGAGACAATGCTGCCTGACCCTAAACTTTCCCATGAGGGAAAACATCCTTTCAGCATTTTATAAGCCCATAAGACCATAAGATATAGGTGTGGAAGTAAGGCCATTCGGCCCATCGAGTCCACTCCGCCATTCAATCATGGCTGATGGGCATTTCAACTCCACTTACCCGCATTCTCCCCGTAGCCCTTAATTCCTTGTGACATCAAGAATTTGTCAATTTCTGCCTTGAAGACATTTAGCATCCCAGCCTCCACTGCACTCTGCGGCAATGAATTCCACAGGCCCACCACTCTCTGGCTGAAGAAATGTCTCCACATTTCTGTTCTGAATTTACCCCCTCTAATTCTAAAGCTGTGTCCACGGGTCCTAGTCTCCTCGCCTAACGGAAACAATTTCCTAGCGTCCAAGCCATGTATTATCTTGTAAGTTTCTATTCGATCTCCCTTTAATCTTCTAAACTCCAATGAATACAATCCCAGGATCCTCAGCCGTTCCTCATATGTTAGACCTACCATTCCAGGGATCATCCGTGTGAATCTCCGCTGGACACGCTCCAGTGCCAGTATGTCCTTCCTGAGGTGTGGGGACCAAAACTGGACACAGTACTCCAAATGGGGCCTAACCAGAGCTTTATAAAGTCTCAGGAGCACAACGGTGCTTTTATATTTCAACCCTCTTGAGATAATTGACAACATTGCATTCGCTTTCTTAATCACGGACTCAACCTGCATGTTTACCTTTAGAGAATCCTCAGCTGGCACTCCCAGATCCCTCTGTACTTTGGCTTTATGAATTTTCTCACCGTTTAGAAAGTAGTCCATGCTTGTATTCTTTTTTCCAAAGTGCAAGACCTCGCATTTGCTCACATTGAATTCCATCAGCCATTTCCTGGACCACTCTTCCAAACTGTCTAGATCCTTCTGCAGCCTCCCCACTTCCTCAGTACTACCTGCCTGTCCACCTAACTTCGTATCATCGGCAAACTTCGCTAGAATACCCCCAGTCCCTTCATCCAGATCATTAATATATAATGTGAACAGCTGCGGCCCAACACTGAACCCTGCGGGACACCGCTTGTCACCAGCTGCCATTCCGAAAAAGAACCTTTTATCCCAACTCTCTGCCTTCTGTCAGACAGCCAATCCTCAATCCATACCAGTAGCTCACCTCGAACACCATGGGCCCTCATCTTGCTCAGCAGCCTCCCGTGTGGCGCCTTATCAAAGGCCTTTTGGAAGTCTAGGTAGACCACATCCACTGGGTTTCCCCAGTCTAACCTACTTGTCACCTCTTCAAAGAACTCCAACAGGTTTGTCAGGCACGACCTCCCCTTACTAAATCCATGTTGACTTGTTCTAATAATTTTCTCTTTTGAATCATTAAGAATCCAATACATTTCATTGAGATCACCTCTCACTCTTCTAAATTGTAATGAGTCCCAAACTGTTTCATCTTTGCTCATAAGACAATCCAGGGATTATCCCAGTAAACATTCTCTGAATTTTTTCCAATAAAATAAAAATATTTTATTAAGTAAGGGGACCAAAACTCCAGATATGGTCTCACCAGCGCCTTATATAGTATACTATGAAGATGTATGGGTACTGTGCTTTTGTGAGAGTTGAAACCATACAAAGTGTTCTGAACAAGGTAACAATGTAACATTTGGTCGAACAGCTAAATTAGCTAGGATGCCTGGGTACAAAAACAAATTCAAATTCGGCCAATCAGGTTACATTATGGCCCAAGATACCAAACTCCAATCAAGTTTGAATTTAGTATTTTGACAATATTAAAACCAATGAAATGATCTGATGGTTTGGGTGTAAATGCCAGACATTTTGAACAGTTATCCAGGTGGCAGAGAGAACTGCCAAAAGACCAAAAGATGTAGGCTGCTCGTAAGAACTCTCTGAGAAGTACCTGTCTGGAGAAGGAGCTTGCACAGAAAAAAAACAACACCGACCTGGAGAGAAAATCTACAGAGGAAGATACACAGAGAACATTCAACAGCTGGTTGGTTTTGAAATTTAAATCTTTCATAAATTTTAATCGAAGTTTTTATCAGACCAGTATTATAAAGGAGGTAAAAGATAGGTTGAAAGAAAGGAGTTGTGAATAGTTGTCAATTAAATATTCTCTGTTCGACCTAAAAATAATAAAGTTGCGAAGTTTTATTTTAAATAGTGACTTTTAACAGATTACAGCACAGGGTGAATCTTTACTGTGTTTGCTGGTTTAAATTTGCAGAGGGTTTACCCCGTGTTGGAACAAGTGCAGTAAGATTTCCTTACTCACCAATTCTCCTTGAAATAAGGACCAAGTGCTTCCCTATCACTGAGGATAGAGGTGTTTTTGGGTTCTCCTGTCAGTTAACCTTCCAGCAACATTCACAACGGGGTTTGGCAGGATTGCAGAGTTTAGATCTAATCATTGATTGTGGGGTCATCTGTCATATGCTGCTTCCACTGTTTGGTGTGTAAATAGTCCTGTGTTATAGCTTCACCAGGATTCCTGATTTTTAGGTATGGTCATAATCCTAGCATACTCTCCTGCATATTTTATTGATCACTTGGCCTTGATGGTTGGGGATATGCGAGATAATGAGGTTACAGATTGTGACTGAATGCAAATTGAGTCCTGCTGATGTCTACAGTGCCTCATGAATGTTCAACTTTGAGCTAATAGATCTCTTCTGAATTTGTTTCCTTAACAAATATAACTTTCTTTTAGCATCCCAATACAATAGGGGCAGTTGGCATGAAAATCAATATATTTCATTCTCATACTTTGTAAATATACCCAATAGTTAGTTACAAAAATATTCTATGTATTATACATAACTGTGTACACAAGTCACGATCCAGGTCCAGCAGCAAACAATGAAATAAGTTACTGTTTTAGATTAGATTACTTACAGTATGGAAACAGGCCCTTCGGCCCAACAAGTCCACACCGCCCCGCCAAAGCGAAACCCACCCATACCCCTACATTTGCCCCAGCACCTAACACTACGGGCAATTTAGCATAGCCAATTCACCTGACCTGCATATCTTTGGACTATGGGAGGAAACCAGAGCACCCAAAGGAAACCCACGCAGACACGGAGAGAATATGCAAACTCCACACAGTCGCCTGAGGCGGGAATTGAACCCAGGTCTCTGGCGCTGTGAGGCAGCAGTGCTAACCACTGTGCCACCGTGCTGCCCAAACTTCTACTGGTGCTCATCTAACTGAACTGACTACTTTGTTGACAACAGCAAATTTTATAGAGAGTGGAAATCTGAAATAAAAGCAAACATTCTGGAAACACTCAATGTATCAAGCAGCATCGGAGGGGAGGTTCATGCAGATTAACATTTCAAATCAATTAATTACGTTTTATCCAAATTGTGTGAATCATCCACCATTTGCTGTCAGTCAAGAAACCTTTCACACAAGGAGAAAAGATGGGACTTTAAATGCCAAAGAACAGTCATTTTGTTCAAGTATTGTTTGGACTATTGACACTATAGACATGTTGATTTGACCTGTAACAATCCGGTCTTGGTTTAAAATAAAGAAATATATACTTTGCCTGACTATGACTATGTCAATTATTAAATTTCCAATATTTAATGCCCAAAAACCTGATCCTTAGAGTTGGTTTTTAATTAATGAGTAATTTTGCTGACCCCAATTCCAAAACAGATTTTAAAATGAGGTTGCACAGAAAAAGTGTTCCAAGTTGAAGAAAACTTTGAAATAGTTAGAATTTATTAGTTAGACATTAGTTAAAATCAAATTAAATAAAAATACAGAATGAACAGACCAGGGAAGAGAATTGGGAAAGAAAAGGAAAATAGGTGAACATTCCTGATGAAGGGCTTTTGCCCGAAACATCGATTTTCCTGCTCCTCGGATGCTGCCTGACCTGCTGTGCTTTTCCAGCACCAGTCTGATCTAAACTCTGGTTTCCAGCATCTGCAGTCCTCACTTTTGCCAAATAGGTGAACAAGACATTTGCAAAACTTGAAGTAACTCATAAGTGTTTATTATTGTGGAGTATGGCAAAGTTATCAAAATAATCTACATCATTTATTGCTGGAACATCAATGTATTTTTCGTATTACAGTTTGTGAATTGAAAATAATAGACCAGCTAAAAAGAGCCTGCAATTTCCTGAAGTAATTTTTCATACATTGTAAAGAATAGTAATGAATAGTCTTTGTTTCAAGAAAGATATATATCATGGGGTACACGGGGCGTCAATAAATGACTCAAATTTACACTTGGGCTTTGTGACATCGTCTCAACCTTCCAGCCCCTGATCGACCAGTAACAGCTTTACTGAGATTTTAAAAATCGGGTGGTTTCTGTAATGGGTAGCTAATTACATAGAATCTACAGCACCAAATCAGGCCGAAACTTTTAACAAGATCAATGTTGGTGTTTTCTTTCTACCCACACAAGCTTCCACCCAACCTACTTCATTGGACCTTATCGGCGCATTGCTGCACCCCCCCAAGCACACTTGCAGTCTCCAATTTACCCCCCTGCACTGAAAGCTTTGGTGACGAGTGAACAGAATGTCCCACTCCAGCTTGAGGATTCCGGCTGGAATTAACAACAGAGGGCGCCAGATGGAAGATGCTGCACATGTACTGGACTGAACTGGAGATCACACTTGCTTCTTGAATCAGATTGGTGCTAATTGCACTGGACAATCAGAAAAAAATACGGGCAGTAAATTCCACTGTAAATTATTCTCGATTCGATTTAAAACAAAATAACCAAAACCATCTTTTAATCCTAGAAAATAATTTAAGATAAGCATTTATCAGAAAAGAAAGACAAGAGAGAACAGTATTTGAAAATAAGAAATGCTGGAGATCACAGCCTGGATCCCGAGCACTTATTGTTTTCAGTGCACACTTCGACATCTGCAGTACTTGACTCCTGCAGAGAACAGTACTTGCTGGAAAGTAGTTTTTAATCGCCGACTGTAAAATTGTCTTAAATAACTAGTCAGGCTGGTTTGATCGCAGTGGTTTTGAGCTCTCAGTAATCACGGTTACAGGTTGCTCCCCACAAATGGAGGACATGCACGGCTGTAATTCCTGCTGCGGGGTTTGATTGCTTGACACGAGATGGGGGCGAAGGATAGTTGGCGAATCCGGAGTCCCAATCAGGCCGTGGGCTTTCCAAGTGCAATTGGAAGTGGGGTCTCGCCTCCATGTGTGTCCCAAGCCTGGGGTTTTACTGACACTGCGGCTATCCGCCCCCACTCTCAGTCACTGGGCCCACTGTCGAAATTTCTGACCCCAGGTTACTGCATTCCAGCCCAGCGCCTGCAGCTCAGTGGGACAAGTGAGAAAGTTAAACCCCAAAATGGTGCTTTTGCCCCCCCCCCCCCCCGGTTATCTGACAGACCCCATGTGTCTTCGCCATCCTGGAGTTTGGGGACGGGGTGGGGGGCGGAGTTGCTGGCTGACCACACATTTCATATCTGTGAAGGTTCGCTGCTGAAAACGGCGAGTCAAATGTGAACCTGTCCCTGTGGCCAACCTTCCCCAAGAACAGGACAAATTGTTATCTGTGGAATCAGCCAGTCAGCGCTGTTTGGTTTAGTTGAGAACCGAAATAGAAACACAGACGGCAATGAGATAAATATCTGGAGAAAGGCCTCGTCTGAGAAGCAGCGAGATTGTAAATTTGCTTCTTTTCTTTAGTGTTTATACAGTCACTTAAAATAACTGAAAGCAGGCGCCACTTTGCGAGGATCAACAACACATCAGCCGGTATTAATATCAGCCAAAGAAGCCTCGTGGGCTCCAGATATTATTTGAGATTAACGAGGGAGGTTTGGAATAATTGTTTCATTAGCACAGACACACACACAGATATCTCCTGCTTTCTTCTGCCTGCCCACCGCCCGTATTGTTCCACCAACTCCCGGCGCTGCATCAAAGCTTTGCGGACGGCGCTCAGATCATTTCCAACAGAGTTTTAATTGTTTCTCATTTTCATCCGATCAGAGCGTAGGCCCACGGTGGGGCAAAAAAATGCAGCTCTGCTTCATACTGACATACACAGGAAGCATAGAGAGCTAACCCCCCCGGGCAGGTGGAAACACAACAAAAAAAAACGGTGAGGGAGAGTAAAAGTGACCAGCTGAATATAAAGACGACTATGTTTGTGCACAGCTCAGTATGAGAGGGCGAGTTGTGCACAGAGAGCTTGAGAAAGAAATCAATGATGAAATTAGCCCGGATTAATGGTAATAAATTGCAAATGAATAAACTACGTCGTAAAGAGCAGTTGCAGAGGAGAGTAGCTACTGTAGAGCAACATTACTGGACAAGACAGCATCCACATCCCGCACCTCCGCCCTCGTACTCCACCCCTCCAACCGCAACAAAGACAGACCACCCCCACCCGACCATCCTCACCTCCCATCCCACCAACCACTATACATCTCATCGTCCTCCACCATTTCCGTCCCCTACAAACGGACCCCACCACCAGGGATAAATTTCCGTCCCCACCCCAACCATCCCCTCCACGACTAAGTCGTCAGGTCCAAACCCACCCCCCAACAACCCACTCTCCCCTCCTGGCACCCTCCCCTGCCACCGCAGGAACTGTAAAACCTGCACCCACACCTCCTCCCTCACCTCCATCCAAGGCCCCAAAGGAGCCATCCACATCCATCAAAGTTTCACCTGCACATCCACCAATATCATTTACTGTGTCCGTTGCTCCCGATGCGGTCTCCTCTACATTGGGGAGACAGGACGCCTACTTGCAGAGTGCTCTAGAGAACATCTCCAGGACACCCACACTAACCGACCCACTGCCCTAAGGACGAACACTTCACCTCCCCCTCCCACTCTGCCGAGGACATGCAGGTCCTGGGCCTCCTCCATCTTCACTCCCTTACCACCGAATGCCTAGAGGAAGAATGCCTCATCTTCCACATCAAGACATTCCAACCCCATGGCATCGATGTTGATTTTCCCAGTTTCCTCATTTCCCCTCCTCCCATCTTAACAAGTTCCAACCTTCCAGTTCAGCACCTTCCTCATAACCTGTCCCATGTGTCCATCTTCCGTCCCACCTATCCACTTCATCCTCTTCTCCAACCTATCACCTTCATCCCCACCTCCATCCACCTATTGCTCCCTCAGCTACCTTCCCCCCAGCCCCAGCCCCCTCTCATTTATCCCTCCACCCCCAAGGCTCCTAGCATCATTCCTAATGAAGGGCTTTTCCCCGAAATGTCAATTTTCCTGCTCCTTGGATGCTGCCTGACCTACTGTGCTTTTCCAGCAACACATCTTTCAGCTACCATTGACTGTGTAAGTCCAACTAAAATGCAACACCCATTTAAGTAAATTGAACCTATCTGCCATTTCTCAGCCCACATCCCATTGATCATGATCTCGCCGTTTTCCCAAATTAGATTAGATTACTTTACTTACTTACAGAGTGGAAACAGGCCCTTCGGCCCAACAAGTCCATACTGACCCGCCGAAGCACAATCCACCCAGACCCATTCCACTGCAATTACCCCTTCACTACAGGCAATTTAGCATGGCCAATTCACCTAACCTGAACATTTTTGGACTGTGGGACGAAACCGGAGCACTCGGAGGAAACCCACGCAGACACAGGAAGAATGTGCAAACTCCACACAGAGAGTCGCCTGAGGCGGGAATTGAACCCGGGTCTCTGGCACTGTGAGGAAGCAGTGCTAACCACTGTGCCACCGATAACCTTCTTCACTGTCTACTATACCACAAATCTTGGTGTCATCCACAAACTTACCAACCATGCCTCCTAAATTCTCATCCAAACCATTTATATAAATGGCAAGTAACAGTGGATCCAGCGCTGGTCACTATGGCACATGGCTGGTCACAACCCTCTACCACCACCTTCTGTCTTCTACCTTCAAGCCAATTTTGTAATCAATCGGCTAGGTGTCCCTATACCCTTTGGGATTTAACCTTACTTAACAACCCACCATGTGGTACCTTGTCAAAGGCCTTGCTAAAGTTTATGTAGAGAACATCTACTGCACTGCCCTTATCAACTTTTTCAGGTCACCCTTTCAAAAAACACAATCAAATTCATGAGATACAATTTCTCACACCATGCTGACTATCCCAAATGAGTCCTTGCCTCTCCAAATGCCTGTAGGTTCCATCTCTCAGAATCCCATCTAGCAATTTAACCACAACAAACATTAACGAGACCGGTCTGTAGTTCCCAGGCATTTGCTTGCAGCCGTTCTCTAATAATGGTACTACATTAGCCACTCCTCAATCCTTGGACACTTCACCCATGGCTGTTGATGATACAATATCTCTCCTAAGGGTCCCGCATTTCCCTCCCTGGCCTCCCACAAGGTCCTGGGATACACTTTATCCCTATGCAGAGACAGCAATTTTACAGGAGGGAATAACTATATAATAAATAGGATGAACCTGCAACAGTATAGACCAGCCATTGTTAAGTGCAGTTAGAATGGACCACTAGTTTATTACAATTGACACAAATGCAACTATATATAAGTGTTGAGGTAAGGCACAGAATAAGACCACTCAACCATACAACTATATAAGAGAGTAGTTTTACTGGAGAGAGTAACTATATCGGAGACAGCGACTTTCAGGGGAGAGTAACGGTAAATAAGATAGCTTTGTTTATGGGAGAGTGTTACTGAATAGGAGAGAACCTTTTACAGGATGTGACTATCTACAAGACAGCAGTTTTACAGGAGTTAATAATGATATGCGAGCATGTAGGTTTTACTGGAGTGGATACCCATACAGAACTGAGAAGTTTTAACCAAGAGAGTAACTATATATGGAACAAATTTTCTAACAGGAGAGAGCAAATATAGTGGAGAGTGCAGTTTGAAAGCAGGAGTCATCTGACAGTGCAGTTTGAAAGGAGTGATGACTACTCAGGAGAGAAACGTTTACAGGGCAGAATAACTATATGCGAGAGAGACGTTTTACTGGATAATAAACCTTTGGAGGAGGGGACAGCTCAAAATGAGGGTCACTATTTAGAAGAGCAATTTTTCAGGGTTGAGTAACCATGCAGGAGAAGACAGTTTTAAAGAACAGGATAACTGCATAAACAGAATTTTTATTGCAGACAGAAACTATGGGCAGAAACTTCCTAGCCCCTGAGCAGCTTGGGCTAGTGAGAATGAAAAATTCTCGATTTTCAGAAGAAAATTTATTAATTTTCCCTTAAGGTTTATTCAGTGAGCTTTGAATCTCACTGATAAGCAACGACTACCTAATTTCCATGCATTTGCATCTTATTATTAGCCAATCTAACCATGGTTCTATGCAATTTGTGATTCTTCTATACAATGCTGAGAACTAGATGGTGCCCAAACTTGGCTTGAAAGAGCAGTTACCTGGTTGGTGCACCTCACCAAATTCTTCTCCAGGTCTCCATCCTAATGTCCGTTCACCATCATTTCATGATACATTCCATGGACTATGACCACTTCCACCTTTGGTCCATGGAAGGAGACATTGGCAAAATACCTACCTCACCATGTTACCATGGCTGATCTTGGATTATATACCTCTGCACTTCATTAACGCACTTTGGACCTTACCACGTCCTTATGTTGCAATGCTCCTGTCAAGTCACTCTGCAAACAGGGACCCATATCCATCTCACGTATCTGCACAGATTGCATTTTATGGGTTTTAACTTGCATTCTTACCAATCCTTTCATTTGCACTTCCATGGATGTTCACCACACGTCTAGCTTTCCATGCCTTTGAGCAGATTTCTGCTGCATTGAGAAATGATAGACGACTAATATCCCTGTCGAGAGTGTGGTGCTGGAACAGCACAGCAGGGCTCATTCCTGACGAACGGCTTATGCCCAAAATGTGGATTCTCCCGCTCCTCAGATGCTGCCCGACCTGCTGTGTTTTTCCAGCACCACACTTTTGAATCTGATCTCCAGTATCTGCAGACCTCATTTTCTCCTATAAACATGCCAGGCTTGTCCTGCTTTTTAACATGGAACAAAATATAAGTAGCTTGTTGTGGTTGCCAGCACTGAATAGTCAAGAGGCAGATGTGTTGATGTAGATGTTGATGTGTTGATACACCAGCAGTTTATGCAGCAAACACACCACATGCACTTCAACCGAAAGACCCTACCTGTATGTCTAAAGGGAATGATCCTTCATGGATTGAAGGGCCATTGCTGTCAGTCAATGGGTGGCACCACAGTCAACCAACTGCATGGTCCAATCTCAGTCCAGGGTACTTACCATGGTCAGTCAGGAGCTGCTGTGGCTGAAGTCTGTGGTTTCAGTGTTCCTTTTTTAATGCACTCATGGAAATTGAGCAGTTGGCCAGCATTTATTGTTCAGGATGACACTGAAGGAATGGCAATATATTTCCAACTCAGGATGGTAAATGACTTGGAAAATTGCAGTTGATGGTATTCCCATGGACCTGCTACCTTTATCTTTCTAGATAGTTATGCTCATATATTTGGAAGGATCTGTATCAAGATTTTTAATGAATTTCTGCATCTTGTGCATGGTACCTATGCTGCTACTGAACATCTCGTGAGATAGTGAAGGGTTTGAATGTTTTTGAACATGGCTTTAATCAAGCAGGCTGCTTTGTGCTTGAGTGTTGTTGGAGCTTCACCCATCCAGGCAGGTGAGTAGTAATGGAGTCTTAGAGTCATAGAGATGTACAGCACAGAAACAGGCCTTTCGGTCCAACCCGTCCATGCCAACTAGATATTCCAACCCAATCTACTCCCACCTGCCAGCACCCGAGCCATATCCCTCCAAAACCTTCATATATCCATCCAGATGCCTTTTAAATGTTGCAATTGTACTAGCAACCTCCACTTCCTCTGGTAGCTCATTCCATACATGTACCACCCTCTGCGTGAAAATGTTGCCCCTTAGGTCTCTTTTATATCTTTCCCCTCTCACCTGAAAACTATGCCCTCTAGTTCTGGACTCCCCTACACCCCCATGGAAAAGATTTTTTCTACTTATCCGATCCGGGCCTCTCATGATTTTATTAACCTCTATAAGGTCACCCCTCAGCCTCTGACATTCCAGAAAAGCCAACCACAGAACCCTTTCACAACATCCTTCCGATAGGAAAGAGACCAGAATTGCACATAATATTCCAAAATTAGTCTAACCAATGACCTGTACAGCCGCAACATGACCTCCTAACCCCTATACACAATATATTTATTTCTGATGTAGGGCTTTTGCCCAAAACGTCGATTTTACTGCTCTTCGGATGCTGCCTGAACTGCTGTGCTCTTCCAGCACCACTAATTCAGACCCTGCACTCAATACTCTGACCAATAAAGTAAAGTACACCAAACACCTTCTTTAGTATCCTATTTGCCTGTGACTCTACTTTCAAGGAGGGGCTATGAATCTGCACTCCCAGGTCTCTTTGTTCAGCAACACTCCCTAGGACCTTACCATTAACTGTATGAGTCCTGCTAGGATTTGCTTTCCCAAAACTGAAGTATTCGAAGTCTCTGATCTGCTTTTATAATTGCTATATTTATATAGCTAGTTTAGTCCAGTTTCTAGTCAATGGTAACGCTCAGGGTCTTGATGATGGGGAATTCAGTGATGGTAACACCACTCAATGTCAGTGCAGTGATTCTATGATGATGCTGCTCTTTTAACAAGGTTATGTTGTCTTTATTTTGTTTTTCAGAGGGGTTGTAAAGGCAAAGGTGTTGATATGTCTTGAAATATCTACTTGAAAACCTTTCAAGTGTTGTTTTAAAAACATATGTACAATTAAAGGCAGTGGCCAGTTCACCCAGTTCAGGGCTTGGTGTGGTTTGGTTTGGTTTTAGCAAGCTGTTTTGTTTGCAGCTGCTGGTCAAGTTTGAGCTGGGAATGCAAAGAAGCAGCTGGTGACCCATAGAAGCAGGTCCATGTTGATCCTCTCTCTCTCTCTCTGATATCTGTCCTGTAAGAACCTGTGTTTGATTTTGCCTTTTTGCCAAGGGAATGTTTATGGGATGGTGCAAGTATTTAGAACAGCATCATTAAGTTGCATTAGAGTCAATTGGGTTTTCAGATAGGTTAAGTACTTCTAAATTCAGTTCTCATTTGTTTGTGTTTCATTTAGTTGCCTGTGAATAAATTCTGTTTTTTTTTTAAACTGAGGCCAACTGCATCACTCCTGGAGTATCCACTTTACACCTGCTGAAAACAACTAGCAAAGTTATGGTGTGAGCTACCTTCTTGAAATGTTTTGAGGGGGTCAGGCCTGCTCCATAACAATTAGATTATCTCTTATTGGAGATTGTGATTGCCTGATATTTGTGTGACATTACTCCAGCCCAAGCCTAGTTATTGCCCAGGTTTTGCTGCATTTAGACATGGACTGTTTCAGTGTCTGAGGAGTTGCAATTGGTGCTGAACATTGGACAATCATCAGCAAACATCCACAATTCTCACTTTAGGATGGAGGGTAGATCATTGATAAAGGTTGTTAGGCAGGAGGAACATCACTTTGAGCACAATAGAGTCACACATCATCAGGCGCAAGGAGCCAAGTACAGTATAATTGATATTTCCCTTTTAAAATATACCAGGTGGGTGAAGTCATCATTCAGTTTCAATTTTTTTGTTGCTGCAAAAGCAAACAGTTTCTGCCATAATTAAGTGTGCCTTTTTATTTAACATCTCTTTGCCTTTCCTGTTGTGTAGTGAGAATTAGTATTATAATTTGTCGAATGTCTTATATCCTCACATTCAAGAATGATAACATTACATGTGCTGATTGGGGAGAGTGTCACAACAATTCAGGCAGGACTATAACATCGAATTTTACTCTGGAAAGTTAGTTCCTGAGGCTTTACTGATGATTATGAATCCAAGAGATGAAGAGCCTATGATCATTATCAGTCTGAGAGGTAGCCTTTGGCAGATCCTTTTGTAATGTTAAAAGATTAAATTGGAATATCTCTCTGGACATTAATGTAATATTAAAGAGTTAAACTGCACTGACTGAACATTCTGAAAGTGGGTGGAGACAACATTGATGCAGGAATATGGATGACTTCCACTCAATTTAGACAGTCATTTGCTACTACTCCCCCACTATTATTCATTTAAACGATTGTTCAGAGCCTACCATTCAGAAATACTTTCATAGCCATCCCCCAGTCAATCAGGTTCGCTTACGTGATCATCGGCGATGCTGAAGCCTGTCACACCTACATTGTCTGGGGAAGTAGTGGAGCCAGAAGTCACTTGCTGGGCCCCCTGAAGCTAGGACATATCACACCTACATTGGCTTGGGGAATGACTGAGCCAGAAAATCGTCTGCATAACGATTCCCTGGATTAGGGCATTTACATTTAGGTTATCTCTGAGGATGATCGTATCCTACCAGTGTACCTGGGGTAACATGTGGTTATGGGGAGGAGTGGCCAGAGTATCTGTGAGCATTATCAACTGACCTGTATAAAGGGAATGTTTCCTGTGTTCGGGGCCTCATTTTGTCTTGACTTCGCATGCCTGCAAAGGGGTCACCTAGCTGGTATAGGCTTTAATAAACTCTAAAACTTTAACTGTAGAAGTTGGTGTGTGCAAATTGCATTTTGTGTCTGAAACCTTGGGAAAAGAACCTAACATATGGCAGCAGTGGTTGGACTCCAATCTACACAGAGCTTCCAGGCGGACTGAATAAACGATTGTCTGAGTGTTGGTTGCGTGAAAGAGATGAGCCTGCAAGGTAAGTTTCACCTTCATTTCTCTCTCTAAACTTCACACTCAGTCGCCCATTTGTCTCCTGGGACTCGGTTTTGACAGAATCTTTGAGGTAACTCACAGACTTGCATCCCAACGAGTCGCTTTGCATGAACCAGGGTTAAATCAGGGTTAAAGTTCCCTGGGTTAATTCGAGGTTACAGTCCCCAGAGTTTTGACTGGGGTTAGGGTCCCCATGAGTCGTAAAGTGAAAAATGAGTTTAAAGTCCTCTAGGGAAAAAGGAGGTTGGATTCCTCTAGTGACAAGATTTGAGGCTCGGGAGAACAAAAAAGTTAGAAAACAAGAACTCGAAAGAAAAACATCTGAACAAAATTTGATGGTACTTAAAGTTATCGCCTTTGTCCCCCATGCTTCCCCTTAGAAGTACTTTTAGGATGGTATGGCGTCACTGGGAAAAGGGAGAGAAAGTGGAGCCGGTCCGCTCGAGTCCCAACAGTGAAGTACATCGACTGCCGGGGAAGCTTTGCCTGGGTTTTGGTTGTGGGAGTCTCGGTTTCTGGGCTGTTGAATCAACTCAGCAAGTCTTTCTTCTGGGGGCGGTGTATGGTTTGGACTATGGAACCATGTGGTCTGCTGCAAGTGTTTTCTCTCTCTGTGGGTGTGATTTCGTCCAGAGGGTACGGCTGGTCTTTCTTTCCTTGGCATCCTCGTGCGGTGGTGGAGTGGCATTCCTCAGTCCGAGGTGAGAATGTTTTAGTGATCTTTTTGTGCGTGCATGCTGGGCACTATGGGGTTCACTGAGCTTTGGAAACCTTGGACCAATGTTTGTATTTTTTCTTCTGTGCCGTGGTGGTTGATTGGGAGTCTGTAGACGTGATTTATTTTTGTCCGACTCTGGTGTGAATCTTTTGGGACCACCTCCTCCATCTTTTTGACTCCTCATTTTCCATTTCATGGATCATCATCGGGTGAACTGAGGGGGTGTCTCAAATGTACATGTTTTTCCCCTGTATTAAAATGAGAAGAATTCTGACCAGAAGCTCTTCAAAAAAAAAGAGAAATGCTGAAATTAAGGTTGTATTAATACTTGGGTCGAAGGGGGAAATTTCAATATACATGTGCCAGGCTCAGAGTGTTTGATAAATAAATATTTTGGTTTGTTGGGATACTGGTTCTGAAAATCCCTTTAAGTAATTATTTTGCCTTGTTTGAATCAGGATCTCAATTCAGTGTGTTTTGTCGACTATTCTTTAGGGCAGATTTTGTTTTTACATTGAAATAATACAACATTATGTCCTTTTTAAAATTATCAGACTTGTACCTTTAAAACAAATTGATTGAGGGCCTTGAGCCCCTGATATGTTTGAAATTCTGAAATGTCAGTTTAAAAAAAAATTGTGTATTACAATATCTTTGCTGCTGTACTTTTAGTGCAGAGTGTTCACAAAAAAAGAAAAAAGATAAAAATCACACAACACCAGGTTATAGTCCAACCGGTTTATTTGGAAGCACTAGCTTTTGGAGCACTGCTCCATCATCAGGTGCTCCGAAAGCTAGTGTGCTTCCAATTAAACCTGTTGACTATAACCTGGTGTTGTGTGATTTTTAACTTTGTACACCCCAGTCCAACACCGGCATCTCCAAATCCTGAGAAAAAAAGAAGAGTGCATTTTAATGTTGATGCTTTGTTAAGATTTTTGAGAATTTTAGATCTTGAGGCTGAGCTGTTTAGGTTCTGTCAATTATTATTCAGGCTTCTTTGGCCCCCTTCATATTGCAAATGCAAAGAATGTTGATCTCTACCAAAGTTGTCTCTGTAATTCTGACTGTTTCATTTAGGAAGTTTCATTAGGAGAACATATTTGAAAATATTCTGCATTTGTTTTTCATGAACATTTGAGATTTAATTCTGAACTGAAACTGCCTCCTCAATGGCTAGAGAACAGGAAACATTTTGTCGTTTTCTTGCTGTTCCAGATTTTGGAAATACTTTTCCTGACAGCTTTCACATTAGCCAAGTCTCAATTTGTTGAAGGAACATAATTTTTGAATAACCTGAATGAGGTACCCAAGGGTTTGATTTTGGGACCACTGATTGTTGTTTATAAATGACTGAACTGTTTAGGCAGTACAACTGGGAAGTTTATGTAGTGTATAAAACTTGATAATGTCATAAATGATGAACAGAGTAACAGACTTCAAGACAACTGAGAATGTTGAAATAGACAGACACAATATAGTGTAGTTAAATGTGTGACTGTCTTCATACTGATACCCACCTTGGCAAGGAGGGAATGAAAGGAAATGCAGAGATATTTTCAGCTGCAAACATTGTCTCTAGAATTTCTCTATTCACAGGTAAAGCACACCTTTGGACCACCACCCACCCACCACAACCTGATCCAACATATTCAATCAGCTCCCCAGTCATGAGCACAAAAAGTAAAGAAGCTAACAACGGTGAAGAGGAGTTCGATAGGCTTTTTGTCAGTGGCCTTTGTATGGACATTAACACACATGAGCTTTACATTGTCGTTCGATAACTTAAGGGACATGAAGGTTCACTGATCAAGCTAACATCAAAACAGTCAGTTGGCTTTGTTACATTTATCAGCAGAGCAGGAGCAGAAGCAGCAAGGAATGCTGCGTCCACCTACCCTGCAGCTGCCACTCAGATGCGGTGGTATCCTCCATCTGAAGCACCACTGGAAGGATGGAAGCCTCATCAGTTTTGTTAAGTATTTAACCGCCCTTATCCAAGAATTCAGATTTTTCCACTGAGTGGTGTATAAGGACAGACTTAATTTTGTTTTCAGGTTGGAGTTTACTGAAGGCGATTTTGGATAACTGACTTGTTTCCACTCAACTTGGAGGGAGTGGAGTGATCACTAAGGACTGTGGATTTAAAAACTTTGCTGGTGAATTCTTTTTTCCACAAGGGAGGATCCTATCTACTGCATTGACTAGTAATTTTTGTTGTTATAATAATTGCATGTTTTGTGTCAATAGCTTGCTTAAATATTGGCTGTCAGAATCTTATGAAAGCTGAAAGTGTCATCTAGGTGGTTACCATGGATTGATAGAAGGGTGGAATGTGATGTTAAAAGATTAAATTGGAATATCTCGCTGGACATTAATGTAATTATAAAGGGTTAAACTGCACTGACTGAACATTCTGGAAATGGGTGGGAACACATTCATGCAGGAATGTGGATGACTCCCAATCCACTTAGACAATCATTTGCTACTACTCCCCTACTATTATCAAATCAAACGCTCATTCAGCCTCTACCATTCAGAAATACTTTCATAGCCATCCCTCAGCCAATCAGGTTTGCTTGCATGATCACCCCCCCCCCCCCACCACCCCCTCCCCGATATTGAAGTATATCACACCTACATTGTCTGGGAAGTAGCGGAGCCAGAACTCACTTGCAGGGCCCCATTGAAGCTAGGACGTATCGCACCGACATTATCTTGGAAATCACTAAGTCAGGAAATCGTCTGCATAGCGATTCCCCAGAATTGGGGCATTAGCATTTGCACTATCTCTGAGGATGATCTCATCCTACCATTGTATGTGGAATAACATGTGGATATGGGGAGGAGTGGCCAGAGTATCTGTGAGCATTACCAACTGACCTGTACAAAGGGAATGTGTTTTCTTTGTTCGGGGCTTCTTTGATTTGACTTTGCATGCCTGTGAAGAGGGTAAAAGGAGGTCACCTGGCTTGTATAGGCAGAATTTAGATGTAAATATACCATTGGACATCACCTATTCTTGAATGAGTGTGTGTGTTCATTTTAAAACATAGTGATGGAATGAAACTTTACTTCCAGTGAAATAGTCATACAGTCATAGAGATATACAGCACAGAAATAGACTCTTCAGTCCAACTTGTCAATGCCAGATACCCTAAAAAGGGATCTAGTCCCATTTGCCAGTATTTGGCCCATATACGTCTGAACCCTTCCTATTCATATACCTATCCAGATGCCTTTTAAATGTTACTATTGTACCAGCCTCCACCACTTCCTCTGGTAGCTCATTCTGTACATGCACGACTTTCTGTGTGAAAACGTTGCCCCTAAGGTCCCTTTTAAATGTTTCCCCTCTGAACTTAAACCTATACCCTCTAGTTCTGGACTCTCTCACCCCAGGGAAAATAATCTTGTCTATTTACCCTATCCATGCCCCTCTGATTTTCTCAACCTCTGTAAATTCACCCCTCAGCCTCTGACGCTCCAGGGAAATTGTGCACTCATGAAGAGTCACGTGGCACACACTCAGCTAGCTGCATGAGTGGAACGTCCATGAAGACTGGCCCTATCACATTATCTGTGACCTCAGCACTCTCCTCATTAATGTGTAGGGGTAGCATAGGACATTGGCTCCCAACCTTTTCAATATTAGTACACATTTCAATGAGACAATAATTTTACACCACACTCACATCTTTCAGCTGAATTGAATGCTCATAAGCATCACATTTACTTGTGCTTACTATGGCTATCGCCTTATGAGATAGGTTTTCAATATAATGCATATGACAAGCTAAAGAAAGATTAAAAGTGTTAATGTTTCCAATCAACCAGCAAAATACACCATCTTCAAATGTAAGCACAGGCAGATAATTAAAAATCTGCTCAACACAATTATTTCTAACTATTCATGAACAATGATTCATATCAAAATGCAACGTAAGTTGAAATTTACCGGGTTAGTGGGAAATCTGGGCCTGCCAGTGTGCCCAGAGCATTTTTTTCTGGGGAGGAATTGATGAGAGGGCCATCCACAAATCTTGCTCCAGTGACTAGCTCTCTCTCCCTGTTCTTTTTCATGTGACAAATGCCACCTTGCCAAGATATGTTGTCGCAAGTGCAGGAGTACAGCAAAAGCATGGCCGGAGATCGTCAGTAGTTGCTGTACCACAATCAGCCAAAACATGCACAAAAGAACCTCTCCACACTTTGGCTTCATTGTGTGATCCACGTGCAATTTTGCAGTGTTCCTCTTTAGATTAGATTAAATTAGATTACTTACAGTGTGGAAACAGGCCCATTAGCCCAACAAGTCCACACCAACCCTCCGAAGACCAACCCACCCAGACCCATTCCTCTACATTAACCCATTCACCTAACACTACGGGCAATTCTGCATGGCCAATTCACCTAACCTGCACATTTTTGGACTGTGGGAGGAATTCAGAGCACCCAAAGGAAACCCACACAGACACAGACAGTTGCCTGAGGCATCAGCTTTTTGTGAGGAATCTGAAAACTGTGAACTAAATGGATCATGTATCCCGGCATAACCTTTCACATTTGTTGAGGGGAAATAGAATTCAACCTTCCCTTGCGGTGCTTTGGGATGTTTGAAAATGAAGCTGTGCATCTTGACAGCTGCATCTGCTGCTGACGATGTGAATGGAAACATCTCAAGTCAACCCCTGCCACTGTCTCTTGCCAATGGCCGATTTTTGACCTGGAACCTTGAAGTTTATCTGCGATGGTCAGGATTGTCTCATTCTTCCCCTGCTCATTCAGATGGCTGAAAATGTCTACAACATATACCAGCTTGGCCCAACAGTAATCATCAGATAGTAACTCCTCATAAGGCACTTCATGCATTGTTGAAAACTCTGTCAGTTCTCTGTAGAGCTCATGAACACAGTGGGGGAGGGGGGTGGGGAGGGGGGGTGGGTGGCACCATGTTCATGATAATCATTGGTCTTCAGTGTGTAACAATAACATCTGATGGCACCATTTCTGAACACAAAATATCAAACAAATATGATTTCAATGGCTATGATTTTGTTGAATTCACAATTTTCATGGCTGTCCTTATACTGCAGCTAACTCTGGTGGTATTGTTTTAGCTACAAGTGTTCCCTGGTGGAGGATGCAATGGGTGGTTGGCCTGAATATCAGGATATTGTTTTTTCACCTTACTGACAAATCCTTCATGGAGGCTTCTCTGTCAACTCAAATGCTCTGACAATTCCAGCTTCGGATGACTGTCTGTGTAGAGTTTGCACATTCTCTCCGTGTTTGCACGATTTCCTCCGCGTGCTCTGGTTTCTTCCCACAGTCCAAAGATGTGCAGGTCAGGTAAATTGGCCATACTAAATTGCCCACAGGGTTAGCTGCATTTGACAGAGGGAAATGGGTCTGGGTGGGTTTCTCTTTGGCGGGTCGGTGTGGACTGGTTGGGCCGAAGGGCCTGTTTCCACACTGTAGGGAATCTAATTTAATCTCATCTCACATGTGGCCCAGGCAAGTTTGTTTTCCCTCAAATCTGTTACTTGAAATGTTTTCTCTTCACCAGTTACATGCCTCAGGAACTCCTTATAAAAGAAAATAATTCTCTTGAATGGAGATCCCAACAACATTGACTCTCTCTCTCTCCTCCAAGGCATTTCTTCTTCTGAAATTTCTCTCTCCTGCATATGGTTTCATTTCCCCTTTTTCTGACTCTGTTATTTTCCTGCCAATGGTGGCTTTTTCCTGCCACTCTACTCACGTGTTTGAGTTCTAAGGTGCCCTACCTGTCTGATCACATGGTAGCAGAGGTGGCAATGCTCCCTGGTGCTGAGACTTTGGTCTGTTCACATCACTGGCATCACAATAAAACCCTTACAGCAAAGGCAGGCGGCCAGGAACTGCTCTTCATATTCTGCTGCTGCGCCACTTTTGTCTGTGAGATATGACAGAATTTGAAGATTGTGGCCCGTTTTGCATAAAGAGACTGCTGGGTGCTGTGGACCAGGCGGTGAAGATAGCGTGTGTCCTCTTTCTTATGGACTGTGAAAAAGCCATAACACAGGGCCCAGCTTGTGGGACTCAGACGGTGCTGGGATTAGTGCCAGTTCATGAGCCTTGAGGAATGTACAGCGGTCTCCCAAGCAATTTAATGGTCTCCGGTACTCTGCAACTATAACCGTCACCATCTTCTCTCAGTTGCCTCACAGTCACTTTAACTCTGCCTTTGGACACACCGCTCCCCATGGCAATTGGTCTACCACTTGCACCATTACATGCAGCATCAAAAAGTGTGGCGCTGGAAAAGCACAGCCTGTCAGGCAGCATTGGAGGACCAGGAGAGTTTACATTTCGAGTGTAAGCTCTTCATCAGGAATGTGTGCTGATGCAGTTCTCCTGCTCCTCGGATGATGCCTGACCTGCTGTGCTTTTCCAGCACCACACTTTTTGACTCTGATCTCCAGCATCTGCAGTCCTCACTTTCTCCTATTAAATGCAGTATGTCCACTCATTGGTGCTGACTCACCTCGTCCTCCCACACTGCGTCTCCTTCCTGCACTGTGCACTTCCTACCCACTCACTCGGGGCACCTCGTCATCTATGCTAATTTCATCTGGTGTGCTGCAACAAAGGTTTTGTGAATTTTTGGGGGGAAGCAACGTCACTTAAGCTGAGCATTGAGACTGCTTCCATGCTTCCAATGTCCCCTAGGAGCCGCAGTGGCTATCACTGAGGGAAGTATCTGCTGACACACGGCATGCGAATTGACTGTGCTTGAGCAAGCCTCCAGAGCAGTTCATGCAAAGATTTATGATACCGCACATGGACATTGATTACGATGCATGGAGAAGGGAATTACGTTCAGTAATACATCCTATTGGCACATATGCAGGACCAAACACGCGGTATGAGCACGTGCACTGACAGCCTTTTCTGCAAAAGGAGAAACTGTACATAAGCAGTAAGGAGGTGCAGATAATTGAAATGGCTGTTGTTCTGCCCTTACTGCCTGAGAATGTTTCCACGTTAGCATGGATTTTAAAGTGGATAGTTTTGGAATTTTGGAATTATTTCTTATGAGGAGTTACTATCTGATGATTACTGGTGGGCCAAGCTGTATCTTGTAGACATTTTCAGCCATCTGAATGAGCAGGGGAAGAATGAGACAATCCTGACCATCGCAGATAAACTGCAGGGTTCCAGGTCAAAAATCGGCCATTGGCAAGAGACGGTGGCAAGGGTTGACTTGAGATGTTTCCATTCACATCGTCAACAGCAGATGCAGCTGTCAAGATGCACAGCTTCATTTTCAAACATCCCAAAGCACCGCAGGGGAAGGTTGAATTCTATTGCCCCTCAACAAATGTGAAAGGTTATGTCTGGATACATGATCCATTTAGTTCATAGTCTTCAGATTCCTCACAAAAAGCTGCTGCCTCAGGGAACTGTCTGTGTGGAGTTTGCACAATCTCCCCGTGTCTGCGTGGGATTCCTCCAGGTGCTCCGGTTTCCTCCCACAGTCCAAAAATGTGCAGGTTAGGCGAATTGGGCTTGTATACCCTTGAGTTTAGAAGGCTGAGAGGGGATCTGATTGAGACGTATAAGATTATTAAAGGATTGAACACTCTGGAGGCAGGAAACATGTTTCTGCTGATGGGTGAGTCCCGAACCAGAGGACATAGTTTAAAAATAAGGGGTAGGCCACTTAGAACAGAGTTGAGGAGACACTTCTTCACCCAGAGAGTGGTGGGTGTATGGAATACTCTGCCCCAGAAGGTTATGGGGGCCAAGTCTCTGGATACTTTCAAGAAAGAGTTGGATAGAGCTCTTAAGGATAGTGGAATCAAGGGTTATGTGGATAAGGCAGGAACAGGATACTGATTGAGGATGATCAACCATGATCATAATGAATGGTGGTGCTGGCTTGAAGAGTAGAATGGCCTACTCCTGCACCTATTGTCTATTGTCTATTGTCTATTTAATAGAAGAGAGCGGTTTTAAAGGATAGTGCAATTATATAGGACAGAAGAGTTTTACAGAAGGTAATAACTACACAGGACAGAGAAATTTTAAAGGAAAGGGTAAATATTTGGAGAGAAAGTGAGATTACCAATTGAAGAGAGGGAAGTTTTATGGAGAGTAGCAATGTAGGAAAGAGCAGCTTTCCAGCTGAGATCAGAACATGACAGGATTATGGATGTGAATAGCTATGCAGAAGAGAATTGTTTCATTGGAATGAGTAACTATATAGGTCAAAAAAGTTTACAAGAGCAATTAACAACAGAAGAGAGGGCAGATTTACAGGAGGTGGTAACTATGTTGGAGTTTCCATGATAGCATAACTGTACATGAGAGAGAAACTTTATAGGGAAGATTAACTATATAGCAGTGAGCAGTTTTACATGAGAGTAACTATACAGGAGAGAGCAATTTAACTAGACACAGATCAACTACACAAGACAGAACATTTTTGCAGCCATTAGTAACTATATAGGAAATTACAGTTTTACAGTGCAGAGTTGCCATAGAAAGAGAGAGCCATTTCACAGGAAAGAATAACTTTTATGAGAGAACAGGATAGACTGGCCATACAGGAAAGAGAAAATTTACAGGAGTAACGAAGTAGAGGAAAGCAGTTTACAGGAGGTAGTAAATATACAGTAGAGAGCAGGCTTACTGCATAGAGAAACAATATATGAGACAGCAGGTTTACAGAAGTGGATTACTATATGAGAAAGCCATTTTACAGAAATGAGTAACTTTAGGAGAGAACAGTTTTACGTGAGACAGTAACTACATTGGAGAAGGTAACTTACATGATTGATGTGTATGTGTAGTGTAACTACAGGACAGAGCAACTTTACAGGAGTGAGTAATTATATAGGGGAAAACAGTGTTAGAGGAGAAAATAAGTATATGAAAAGAGCAGTTTACAGGAGAGGATAACTGTATAGGAGATAGCATTCTTACTGCAGAAAGAAATTATATATGATCGAACAGTTCTACACCAGAAAGCAGTTATAGGAGAGAGCAGTTTTGCAAGAGATTCACACACAAGTAAGGAAGGCTGCAAAGAGTGGAGTCTAATTGTTTGTTAAATATGGGAATGAGGTTTCTCTTTTTTTTTCTGACGTCTTGTTTTCCAACTACTTCCGCAGATCAGTGGGGTCTGAGAAGCACCAGTAAAAGTCAGAGAAAAACAGAAGGAGACTAAACTTCAGATAAAGAGAGCATCTTTTAGCTTAAATAATTAGAGATGTAAGCAAATAAGACACTTAAATTCAAGTTTAAGTTATAACAAGGTGAGGTCAGCCAAGTGGAATGTGTAACTGAAATACTAGGGCAGTTCGGCAATGTGTTGTACAAGAGGAAGGATGACAGGAAGATCTAATGGGTTTACTTTAAAAAAAAATCAGGGAAATCTGCAGATACTTCTGAATGATCGTCAGGCATGATGTGGACTTGGGGGAAAATGCAGATAAAACAACATAGAACATAGAACAATACAGTGCAGAATAGGCCTTTCAGCCCTCGATGTTGCACCAACCTGTGAACTAATCTAAGCCCATGTCCCTAGACTATCCCATTCTCATCCATGTGCTTATCCAAGGATTGTTTAAATGCCCCTAATGTGGCTGAGCTAACTACATTGGCAGGCAGGACATTCGACCCCCTTACAATTCTCTAAGTAAAGAACCTGCCTCTGACATCTGCCTTAAATCTATTATAGTTATCAGTTAAGCCTCAAAAATTGAGCTTAGGTGGAAGCAGAGATTCAATACATGTGAGAACATCACCTGATTGAAACTAGCCAAAGCAGTTGGAGCTCACCAGTGATATGAGTTCTTAAAGTATTTGGGTCAAATGGAACCTGCATAATTAGAGAAAATTAAATGCAGTAATGAAACTAGATTAATTCTTAATTTTTCAGTCAGAAGGTTGTTTCATTAGGGTTGGCAGTACCTCATCCTTTCTAAGTCTGACCTATTGAAGGAGGAGTATGAGCGAATGCCTTTAGTACCAAATGTAAAAGAGATACTCTGAATGGTTTTTTTGAGTGTCAAGTCATACTAATCGATTTGAAAATTGCCCCAGTTATACTAAAGACTTATGAATCAAATTTTAGCTAAAGTGCCCAAACCATGTAGTTTGTTTAACACTGTTGTGATACACAATAATAGCTAGGAAGAGTGGGCAAAACAATAAGAAGGCTTGTTTCAGCAATTGTAGGTCACTGGCTTAGCAATAAATTTTGCTCAAAGTAATTTCACAAAAATGAGGGTAATTTACCTAGCATATATCATATGGAAAGTTTTGTGAAGAGCAGCAAAAGTAAAGAATCAGATTGAATTCCCTTTTCTTAAAACTAAATAG
Source organism: Chiloscyllium punctatum (assembly GCF_047496795.1). Taxonomy (NCBI): domain Eukaryota; kingdom Metazoa; phylum Chordata; class Chondrichthyes; order Orectolobiformes; family Hemiscylliidae; genus Chiloscyllium; species Chiloscyllium punctatum. The sequence continues at coordinate 30,316,387 of NC_092749.1, read as the reverse complement.
GGAATCTTGAGATTTCTGAAAATGTGTGTTTATTTTTATTGGAAATTTGTGCATGGCTTCAGAAAAATAGCTGAAACTTTTACCAGATTTTGTTCTACAAAAAACAGGCAAAATAATTCTGATCAGCAGACAGACTGTTAGGCAGATTTTGAGAAGCTTAAGACAATCCTAATAAATGAGCCAGTATTAGCTGCCCTGACATGACTAAATCTTTAAGATGGCCACTGATGCTCATGATTTGGGGGAGGTGCGATCTTAATGCAAGACAACAAATTGGTGACAGAAAAGCCAGTGGGACAGTTTTCTAAGAAGTTGAGCCAACATCAGAATAAGAGCTTGAAGTGGAAAAGGAGACTTTGAAATTATTATTGGCTCCTAAACATTTTGAAAGCTATCCTGATTGCAAAGAAAGACTGATATAAACTGATCGTAATCCCTTAGATTTTATTGAAAATTTTAAAACTTGAAATGCAAGTTTAATTTAATGCAACTTATTAAATGAGCCATTTAGTATAAAAATTGTTTATGATGCTGGAAAAGACAGCGAAGTAGTGGGGAGACAATTGCCTGGCGACATTATTGCTGGACTGTTAATCCAGAGACTCAGGTCATGTTCTCAAAACCTGGGGTCAAACCTTGCCACAGCAGATGGTGGAAATAGAATTCAATACAAATCTGGAATCATGAGTCTACTGAGATCACTGATCCATTGTCATTTGTTGGGAAACACCCATCTCGATCACTTTAGGGCAGGAAACTGCCATCCCTACCTGGTCTGGCCTACATGTGACTCCAGATCCACAGCAATGTGGTTGACTCCTAACTGTCCTCTGGGGGATTAGGGATGGGCAAAAGGTGCTGACATAGCCAGTGACACCCTTGTTCGATGTATGAATTGAAAAATTAGCAAATACATTATCTAGAATGTGACTGTGCTAAAATAGTTTAAGAATTTGGAGGAAAGATGCCAAGAAATTGTTTGAATTCTGTGTGAGAAATATGTGAAGATGAATTATATTTTTGTGTGTTTTATTTTTATACCTATTATGTTTACCTGGTGATGAAATGTACTTTACAATGGGTGGAAGCATGTGAGAGGCCATATGCTTTTTGCGGGGCTATAATCTAGAAAATGGAAGTTTTTCCTGCAACTTGAAGTCAAGTGGGAACATGGAGAATACACTTTCATTGTACAAGATGATGTTACTTTTCAGATCAGTGAGGTTGATACTTATGAGATGGAGTGACACCAGATGTCTTTGCATTAGGAAGTACTGCCTAATGACAGCCTTTGGATTGGCACAGTTAAAGGTTCCTATTTCCTCTCCTCATTAATGCCTTGGTCACTTTTTGCTGTTTTTATATTGTTCTTTATGTTTGCATAATTATGTGTTTTCTCTTTAAGTTTGGCACTATCTTTAACATTTCTAGTTAACCATTGATGGTGGGTTTGTCTTTTGGAGTATTTCTTACTTGTTGGACAAAGTTAAAAATCACACTGCATCAGGGAATAGTCTAACAGGTTTATTTGGAAATCCAAGCTTTTGGACAACTACTCCTTCATCAGGTAGTTAGTGGAGCAGGATCATAGGAGACAGAATTTATAGCAAAAGATCATAGTGTTATGCAACTGTTATGATATATTGAGCAAACCTGGTTTGCTGTTAAGTCTTTCATCTTTCAAAATGGGTTGCAGGTTTCAATTCATTTATATGAAAATCCCAGAACTTCTTTCAAGTCACATTCCTGAGATAACTTGAGGTTTTATAGAAGAAAAGGTGACATCTCAGCTCAAGCAGCACATTAAAGGTATAAGGTTAGAGTCTGTACGTATTCCTATCTTGAGTCAGACTGGTTCTATTTCCAAAGTAGGAATTCAGAAAATTTATAAACATGGATTGACTGCCTACAAATTGCATGCTTTTTGAACAAAATAGAATGTATCTGCAAATACAATTCTGCAAATGCAAATCACACACAAGTACACATGCACACACATACACTCACACTCTTACATATACACTCATGCAGACCCTCTCTCATACACATACTCTTTCTCAGCCACATACACACACACTCCTCCTCTCACACATACACCCATGTACACACCCTCTCACAGCCATATACTTCATCACACTCACGTACACACTATCAAGCATTTGCACACATACACACACACACACACACAAAGACACATACTCTCTCTCCCTCTCACTCTCTCTCTCACACACACACACACACACACACAAACACTCTGTCTCTCACTCTCATTCTCTCTTACGCTCACTCTCTCTCTCCCTCACACACATGCACACACACACGTACACACACACACGTACACACACACACGTGCACACACACACATATATATGTTTATGGGGCGAATTTAGATTTGCAGAATTGTATTTGCAGATACATTCTATTTTGTTTAAAAAGTTCACAATCTGTAGGCAAAGTTAAAAATCGCACAACACCAAGTTATAGTCCAACAGGTTTATTTGGAAGTACTGGCTTTCAGAACGCTGTTCCATCAGGTAACTGTGGAGCAAGATCATAAGACACAGAAATTATAGCAAAAAGATGTCAGTGTCATGCATGCAACTGGTACGATGCTTTGAACAAATCTAGATTGCTGTTAAATTTTTCATCTTTTAGAATGGGTTGCAGGTTTTGGTTCATTTATATATAAATCCCAAAGCTTCTTTCAAATCACATTCTCGAGATCATTTAATGTTTTATTTTAAAAAATGATATCTCAGTGTATTAAAGGTGTGAGGGTAGATTCTGTCTCTATCCCAATCTTGAGTCAGACTGGTTCTATTTTCAAAGTAGGAATTTATAAAATGTGACATGGACTGACTGCCTGCATTGACTGTCTGCAGATTCTGTGCTTTTTGAACAAAATCGAATGTATCTGCAATCACAACTCTCAACAAATGCATTTCACGCTATAGACATGTATGTGTGTGTGCGTGCATGTGAGGGAGAGCGAGAGAGAGAGAGGGAGAGAGAGTGTCTGTGTGTCTTTTTGTCTGTCTGTCTGTAGGCAGTCAATCCATGTGACCTTACACCTTTAATGCGTTGTCTGAGCTGAGATGTCAGTTATTTTGGGAATGTGACTTGAAAGAAGATCTGGGATTTACATATTAATGAATCAAAATCTACAACCCAATCCACAAGATGAAAGACTTAACAGCAATCTAGGTTTGCTATAAATTTGGTGTCCTATGATCCTGCTCCACTAGCTAGCTGATGAAGGAGCAGCACTCCGAAAGCTTGTATTTCCAAATAAACCTGCAGGATTATAACTTGGTGTTGTGTGATTTTTAACTTTGTCCACGCCAGTACAACACTGGCACCTCAACATCATTACTTTTTGGAATATATATTTATATTGTGAAATGTTCCTTTCAACATCTGCCACTTGTTAGAATCCCAGATGGTGCTGTTACTGCACAAGTCAGATCTCAGACTGAAATCTGGCTTGAGAGATCATATTTGTTTCTTTTCTTGATCTTAATGAGGTGGTTCTTTCTTAAACACAAACACAAAATGATGCAGATTCTGCATTAACAATAAATCAAAAGTTTATTATGTAAAAGCAAGGAAGACAAAATAGAATAAACCAAGCTCTTTACATATAACACTCATTTGAAAATTTCAAAACACACAGTGTAATACAATCCCATTAATCCCAACAACAATCCCTTATAATACTCACACCAGTGGGAATTTCCTTTTCTTTAACATTTATATGGTTTAACCTAACTGTGACTTCAATTCCTCATCTGGAGATTTGGATATCCTCTTTCATGGGTTGTCAAATGGCTGAGCTTGGGCTTTCTCAGCTTCACGTAACCCTTTAGCATTTTTACCAAATGTTTCTGGTCTAGAACTTTTAAACTGAACTCATTATACTTGAGGTAACCTCTTTCTTGACAATCCTAAACTGCATCCCTTTCTTAGGATGTTTTTGCACACCTCATTTCAGCCAAGACCTCTGCAAACTATGCCAAAATGAAACTAAAAAGCTTTGTTCTCAAGTGATGAATTTTCCCCTAGGTCCCAGTAAACTGCTCCAGAATCATCCATCTGAAGAATTTGACGCCATTTACTTTGTTCACTTGCAAACTCTCTCAATATGAACAAATCTCCATTACTCTCCAGGAAGTCTTTCACTAACGCTGTGTTTTAAAAGAATCATTCTCATGCATCAAGTATAATTCCTTCCTATAGCGTAGTGACCAGAAGTGTGTGCAGTACTATACTATGGCATACTCAAGGTCTTATACAGCTCCAACATAACCACCTTTATCCTATAATCTATGCCTCAACTGATAAAGCAGTTTGTATAGAGGTCTTCAAATCTGTCGAGCTCAGAAAGTTTAACTTATCAGGACTCTGAGAACTCCATAATGCCAAACTTGAATAGCAATTGAAATTTTGTCTTTGTATTTCAAGGAAAGGAAATTGGGGAAAGTCAGTTAAGTAAAAAATAGAAAGAATCTGAGATTGGAATCATATTTACCCGGGATTGAGTCTCTGTGACATTTGATGTAGGAAACAGGTTGAAACATTGTTTTGATGTTGTATTGATCTTGCTAACTGTTTGTAATAAACATATATAGCATAGATTTAACAATAAAAGAGAACTGCTTTACAGGAAAAAGTAACCATCTGGGAAAGATCAGTTTTTCAGCAAAAGGCAACTAGAGAGAAGAGAGTAGTTTGAGAACACTGAGAACTCATATGAAAGAGATGAATTTTATAGCAACAAGTCAACATTTAGACTGGAAATGTTCTACAGGAGAGAATAAATATATAGGGAAAAGCATATTTAAAGGAGAGAGTAACTATATATAAGAGATAGCTTATTCAGGAAAGTATGATTAGACAAAAAAAGTGTAATTTTCCAAGAGAGAATACTTGCACAGCAGAGTGCAGTTTTACAGTAGACAGTGATTATGTAAGAGATAAGTTTTGCAAAAGAGAGTAAATATGTAGAGGAGCATGGTTTTACAATGGAGGATGACCCGTATAGGACAGAATGGTTTATTAAGTGAGTTATAATACAGGAGAGTGCTGCTTCATAAAGACAGTCATTCCTCAGATGAGACCCGTGTTACAGGTACAGTGAAAGAAGTATAATATAGATGTTATTGTATTATGGCATTTTGGCTTTAAAATTAAATGGAGAAAGGAGTGTGTTTATGTGTCCTGAGAAGGCTTTGTTTTAAAATACTGAAAGACATTTGGACAATGACCTAACTACATCATTTGTAAGACAAATGACTTCAGTCAGCAGCCTAGCTGGCCGTCCTCACTTTGCTCTGGGCCGCTGGCTGTTCCCATTCCGTTCCGGGTCACTTACCATCCACACCCCGGTCTGGATCACTGACTATCCGTACTCTGCTCCGGGTATTTGGCTGTCCTCACTCTACTCCTGGTAGTGCCACCCCACCCCACCCCACCCCTCCCCCACTCCTCCATGGAGTTAATGGATAAATTGTTTGCACTGTTGAGTTTATGACAGGTGGAGAAAAGGCATTAAGGCAATTAGCTTCGTTCTGACTTCAGAACAGAAGGTCCACTGTCTGAATTCTGAAGAACCCAGAATTCAGTTCATAAGCAACTTTGCCTCAGAGATGATGGGGGTGGAGTCATTGAATATTTTTAAGATAGAGGTGGATGGATTTGTGGAAAGAAGGGGATGCAAGGACTATCCGTGGTAGATGGGAAAGTGGAATTCAAACATAAAACAAATCAACCATGATCTTATTGAATAGTAGAGTAGGCTTGAAGGGTCAAAGCGTCTGCTTCTATCCCTATTTCATTTACTTGTTCAAAGATCTTATTGACTTTATTCAAAAGTAGGATTTTTGTTCCAGGAGAGAGAGATGGCAAGTGATGATTCAATCTGAGGGTCCCCACATCTTAGACGAAGAGAAGAGATTGAGAAGGAGATTCATTCATGGTAACTTCATTGAACTCATGCTGCTGGCATCACACTGCATTGGGACCCAGCCAAGTGAGCTGTATCGACAATGTGCACAAATAGCAGATCATAACTATATACGGGAGAGCATTTTTGCAGGTTTTTAGGTAAGAGAGAGCATTTTTGCAGGAGTAAGTAACTATATAGAAGAGAATTAAAAATCACACAAAACCAGGTTGTAGTCCAACAGGGTTTTTGGAAAATACTAGTGTTCAGTAGCTAGCTACCTGATGAAGGAACAGAGCTCTGAAAGCTAGTACTTCCAAATAAACCTGTTGAACTTGAACTTAGTGTTGCGTGATTTTTAACTTTGCCCATCCCAATCCAACACCAACACCTCCTAATCATATATAGGAGAGAGCAGCTTAGCTGGTGAGAGTGATAAGCAAATTGTGTTTTGCAAAATCATGTTGAGATTATACAGAATTTTGGCAGGGTCTCTTCTGGAGTACCGTGCACAGTTCTGGTTACCCTGTTACAGGAAAAATGTTATTAAACTGGAGAGAGATCAGAATGATGGGGGGAATGGAGAGTTTGAGTTATAAAAATAGGCTGGAAAGACTGGGACATTTTTCAGTGGAACATAAAAGGTTGAGGAGTGACCTTATAGAAGTTTATAAGGTCTATAAGGGTGAATAGCAAAGACCTTTTTCTGAAGGTGGGGGAGTACAAAACGAGGAGGCATTTTTTTAAGGTGAGAGGAGAAAGATTTAAAACGGACGAGGGGCAACCTTTTTACAAAGAGAGTGGTTCATGTGTAGAATGAGCTGCCAGAGGAAGTGATGGGTGCAGGTACAGTTACAATGTTTAAAAGACAGTTTGGATAAGTACATGAATAGGAAAAGTTTGGAGGGATAGGGGCCAAATGCAGGCGATTAGGGCAAGTTTAGTTTGGAAACGTGGTCAGCATGGACTAGTTGGAAAGAAGGATCTGTTTCCATTCTGTGTGACTCTATAACTCAATGACTTTAACACAGAATGGCTTTGCAGATGAGATCATTCTTACAGGAAACAATAGCTACGCAGAAGAATGCAACCACGTAGGAGAAGGCAATATTACTGGAGATAAAGGGAATTTATATCTAAGAGTTGTTTTACAGGAAAGATTATGCAAAACAGTGCAGTTTTCCTGAGTGTTACTATACTGGAGAAGGCTCTTTTACAGGATAGACTCACTAAACAGTTTTAAAGAGAGGGTGACCATGTAGGAAGGAATAGTTTTTCAGGGGAGGGTAACTATAAGGCGATGGAAGGGAAAGCAGTTTTACCAAAGAGAGAGAGAGAGAGAGAGCGGGAGACAGACTACACAATACAATGTAGTTTTACAGGATAGAGTAGCAAGGAGGAGTTTTACAGGAGGGACTAACAAAGTGGGAACACTTTTTAAATTAGTTTTCTCAGACATTCTCATCACAGATTACAGCCTGTATGTAGGAGAGAAAGAGAAAGGCTCTAAGTAAGAGCAGTTGCATTAAAAACCATTTTATAGGCAAATAAAATAGCAGGAATTGTCACAAAGACAAAATGTGAGACAGTTACAAAGCAGGAAAACACTGATATGAAAGGAGAGGAGAATCACTTTGTTCAGAAGAGGGAGCAATCAACGGAAAGTGAAATAAATATTAGAAAGAATGATGAGAACAAAAATGTTCTGAATGGAGAAAATTATCCTAGATAAGGAGAAAATCCATAGTTGGATACTTAGTTTCATCAGAGGTGATTGTTACCTTGAAAGGGGAGGGTAATCATGTGAAACTGAAGAGGTATTTATGGGATACAGCAGGCATATAGAATAGGGAGAGAGATTGGAATAAAGCAGTAATAAAGGTGAGGAGGCTTATGATGCAAGATGAAGCCACCATGTCAAAGGATAAATTATTCTTATTGACAGCAGTATCTTGAAAAAGAAAAGTAACTCTGAAGGAAAAAAATGAACATAGAAAAGAATAGGCATCAGAAAGGGGAGGAGCGGTCACAGAAAGAGAGAAAGGAAGAGCTAAATGTGGCGTCTAAGCACATGATAGAATACATCTTCAGAGTAATTATACAGTGTGGAGCAATAGGTGAGGGCAGACCAAGAGAAGGGAAAATATTGTAGAAGGAGACAGAATTAAGCAGACCAGAAGGGGAGCAGTCACATTGGGTAGAGGGTATATTGGGAGTGGGGACAAAAGGTATAAAAGGAGGGGAGCAGATTTGATTTAATTAATTATTGTCACATGTGCCTAAGTACAGTGAAAAATTTTGTTTTGCGTGTAGTACAGGAGGCTAACATAGAATTGGGGGTAGAAGGTATAGTGGGAGAGAGGGTCAAGGATATAGTGGGAGAGTAGAGGATATAATGAGAGAGGAGGTGGAAGGTATAGGTGAGAACAGGGTACAGGGTACAGTGGGAGGAGGTTAGAGGGTACAGTGAGAGACAGAGTAGATAGTACAGTGGGAGACGTGTTGGGATTGGTGGGAGCAGATGTAGAAGATATACTGGGAGGGGGTAGAGGGTACAGAGGGAGAGGGGATAGAGGATACAGTGAGCTGGAGGGTGTTGCATTTAGTGGGGTAGAGGGTATAGTGGGAGAGGGGCTTCAGAGTATTGTGGGAGTGAGCTGGGGATATGATCAAAATGATGAGCCGAAATAATGAACGATCAGAAAGTCCATCTTTATCCTCCAAGGACCTCCTTAGATTACACTGATAGACAAACTTGTTGATTCAGTTTTTAAGTGCAGCACTTCAACAACAATTCTTCAAACAGATGTAAACCAGATCGCCGCGTGTCCTACGATTTAACAAGGATAATCGTTTTCAGTCCTTCTCAAATACTTTCACAACCTGTCATACCCAGCCCGATTGTCCTTGTACTGACCAAGGGTGAGACAAAATTATTAAAGAGCCTTTCAAAGTACACGGATCAGACCTGGCTTGTGTCAGCATCCCATGCAACATGAGTTGGCTATGTGTCAGGGAAAAAAGAGCAGCAAATTACAACTCAGAAAGAGAGAGTGAGAAAGACAGAAAATGTTTTCAGCATTACCTCCCCCCCCCCCCCCCCCCCCTACAACCCTCCACCCCAGCTCCTTGGATCAGAATTTACAAATGGGGCATTGTCAAGTGGCGAATTAGACAGAGGATGATCGCTGTGGAACACGTTTATCAGAACCACCGTTTATTGTGTTCTCCTTTCTGCCTCACGTTTGGAGGAATGCCTATGCAGTTTAAGGAATAGGTTGAGCCCCGTCCGCTTGTCGAAGTTTGAGCACTGTGGCCGTTGATAAGATGCAGAATCGCTATCTAAAATATGAGCGGGCTTTGCACTCTCCTTTTGTTGAAAGCTGTGTTAAACACTCGGGCACTTACGCCGGGACATGACATGAATGTTAGATAAATCAAAGAGCCTACACTTGCTTTTGTAAAAAAAAATCGCCAGAAGATTTTTTTAAAATATAAAAATGCAATCATAAAACAAACATATTTCAGTGTTAGGGAGTTGACAGTGGTCCAATTTCACACATCAAATCAAACAATCAACACAGAGGTAATACCTGCACATTCTGCAACTAAAGAATGGATTTTTTTTTACATTTTAAGTCGGACAACAACCAGCCCTGGTGGGCGAGAAATGTCTCAGTGTCCGCGTGATTTATATTGAAGTACAGTTAATTGTAAACATGCACCCATTTGAACCCAGAGATATGGCTGCTCCCTCCAGATACGTTTCACAGAATATTAATTGCTGGAGAAAAGTGTGCAGAGCTGATCGCGTGAGCTGGCTGCTCGCTCGTGAGTTGAGACCTTGGGTTCCAGCCGAGTCCCTGGCACTTTTCTGAGCCCCTGTGCCACTTTGGCAACAGCGACACCCCAGGCAGACCGTTCGGGCCGACGCAACTCTCCTATCCAAGTCCGTGTTGATTCGATGGAAGAGATAAGGCTGCATTTGTCCCTGCACCTGATTATAAATTGCGCATGGACGGGGGCCGGTTTTGCGATGGAAGCATAGCCGAGGCACTATTTGGCTCAACTGCATAACTCGATATCGATATTAAAAGTTGAAAATAAAGCAAATTTTCCCGTCTTTACACGGGGGTGGGAGTGAATCAGAGAAGCATTTCCCGTTTCGCTAACGAAGTAACTACAGTAGTTCCAACTATGTGTCTTACTTGAGTTTGCCTAAAGAGAGAGCGTGCCAGAGCTGGGTAACATTGATAAATAAGTGATTGTCGTTTCATTTTAGAGATTTGAGTTTTCAGAGGACTTGCAAAAATTGTGAGTCCGTGCCTCCAATCAACAGTTTGCCTGCGAAAAGAGTCTGACTCTTATTCTGTGTCACTGTGAGTGCTGGCAGTGTAAAAGCTTGGTGAGATTAGATTTTATTGGTGATGTTGGTGGCATTCTGAGTGTCGGTCCCATGCTGGCGCGCTCTGACTGTGTGCCAATGTGTAGATTCTTGCCTGATGAGTTGGTGTACCCTGCAGACGGGGTGAAGGAGTTCCCCTCTGCAGCACCGTGGGCTGTCGCTTGTGTAATATTAGTCAGAGGAGTGATGATTTGTTTTTTTGGCTTTGAGTGTTTGATCACAGCCAATCCGAGCCCCACACTCTGATAACATCCACATGCAGAGTCTCTGATCAGTCAGAAGTGAGACTGAACGGCGCTGACTGCACAACGAGAGCAGTCTGAAACTCTCCTGCAGCTCCTCTCAGTGTGTGTATGGGACACAACCCTCCCAGACACCAGGGCAGCTCACTCCTGACAACCCCTCGCCTCAGATCGACTCCTCGGGCGGTTGGCATCAACGCTGCGGCGGCTCGGCCCCTCTGCTTTGCAGGTAAGCACCATCCCAAAGGTGGACAGAAGCTAATACCAGAGGCTTTAACCGTATAACACAATGTAATCACGGGTCTGATCCTAACCATTGATTAACGCTGCAGACTAGTCAGTTGAATGACATGATGTTTAGACAAGAAACTTTGGTGTACCTTTGAGGGAGACGTTCCTTTTTGCATTAACTCCAATACATGAAACACTCGAGATGGATCATAACTATTAACCGATGATAATCTGAATGATGTGGAGATGTCAGTGTTGGACTGGGCTGGACAAAGTTAAAGCATCGCTGAATTTTCATTCCCCTGGCGCACACACACACGGGGGTTCAGAGTATGCAGAATCTTCCCAATGGCATCATATTCACCTGAAGTGGGATCAGTCAGTGATATGAACCTCAGTCGTTTCAGCCTAAAATGGACACAGTATTATTGTGTGTGTGTTACAACGGGGTGGCCAGGTGTCAGGCGGAGTGCGGGGTGCGCTGGTTAACCTCAGTTGGTTGGGGAGGAAATGCTGAAGGACACGGTTGGTCAATCCGCGTGACATTCCACAGGGACAGTCATGAAATTTAATCAGTTTCTACAGGAATAGACAAGGATTTTGGTCTTTATTTTATCGCTCGCTGCACCTTTTACAGATGATGCATTTCTAACCCCGTTTGTCAGCGACGTTAGGGAACGCGAATGATGTCGTTCAGTTTGCAATGTTAAAAGGGAAGCGCCGAGTGAACCCAATGGGAACCAAATTCGGTTTGTGACAAGAATGAGGCACGGCACACACACACACACACACACGGGCACATACAAGCACACACACTTACACATAGACACAGACGCACACAGACACACACGCAGACGCACGTAGACACAATGACACGGGCAGGCAGAGACACACAGACACACACATAGACACACAGACTTAGACAGACACACACAGACAGCCACGCAGACACACAGACACAGACAGGCAGACAAACACATAGGGATACACACCTACACACACTCGCAGGCACATACAGACACACACACACCTGGAGAAAGCACCCGGCCGCCCTTCACATACCCTCATTCCATTGACAAATGGAGATCATTACGCACAGGGGTTCGGTCATAATCTCCGCCAACCTTCAAAGTGAATCTCTCTGCCCGTCCACCGCGAAAACTATGCCATAAAAAAGTAAGCTCCGATGATATGACCAGATGTGATAAGGACAAATGGGCGAGGGCGTGCTCCTTTTCCAATCTGCTTGCTCTATCACTTTATTTTTGATCAATTCCTCTTTTCCAATATATGCTCTCTCTCACTGCTGGCAAACCTCCAGGTGACTGTGTGGAGTTTGCACATTCTCCCCGTGTCTGCGTTGGTTTCCTCTGGGTGCTCCAGTATGCTCCCACAGTGCAAAGAGATGCCGGTTAGGTGGATTGGCCAGGCTAAATTGTCCACACTTGCGGAATGTGCAGGCTAGGTGGGCTTGTATACCCTTGAGTTTAGAAGACTGAGAGGGGATCTGATTGAGACGTATAAGATTATTAAAGGATTGGACACTCTGGAGGCAGGAAACATGTTTCCGCTGATGGGTGAGTCCCGAACCAGAAGACACAGTTTAAAAATACGGGGTAGATCATTTAGGACAGAGATGAGGAGAAACTTCTTCACCCAGAGAATGGTGGGTGTGCGGAATGCTCTGCCCCAGAAGGCAGTGGAGGCCAAGTCTCTGAATTCGTTTAAGAGAGAGTTAGATAGAGCTCTCAAGGATAATGGAATCAAGGGTTATGGAGATAAGGCAGGGACAGGACACTGATTGAGAATGATCAGCCATGATCATATTGAATGGTGGTGCAGGCTCGAAGGGCAGAATGGCCTGTTCCTGCACCTATTGTCTATAGCCATGGGTGACAGGGATAGGATGGGCCTGGGTGGGGTGGTCTTCGGAGGGGCGGTGTGGACTCAATGGGCCGAAGGGCCTGTTTCCACAGTGTAGGGATTTTATGAGCACATCAGCCATGGTCTCCAATATAAGTGCCAAGTTCACTGACCTAGAGCATCTTGAACTAATGCCTAGGCTTAAAGGGATCAGTAAAGGTTCTGGAAACAGACGGCTCTGGGTTCAAGTACCACAGCGCTTGAGCGCTAAAGCCTTGACGAAACGCATTATGGGCGCGCTGAGATGTCTGAAATGCCACCGTTTGGATAAGATTTTAAAACAGTATGTCTACCACCATCCGGCTAAAGATCCTACGACGCTATATTGAAGAATCTGGAGAAATTATCCATCAATCAGTATCACAGAACAAAAACAGTTTGCTAACTTATTATCACCTTTTTATTGCAACTTGGCTGTGGTTATCCCTCACATTTCCACCTCAAAAAAAAACCATTGGCCGCACCACTATCAGGCGGCAGGTGACCGTAAAGGATGCTATATAAATGCACGTCTTTAAAAATTTGGCCCCGCCATGAGGTGTAATGTACCAGCCAGGATCCCGGGATTAACGTTGTAGCGAGTACAGAGAGCGCTGGAGGAACTTAGCAGGGTCGGTCAGCATCTGCGGCGAGAGAAAACAGAGTTCAACGTTTCGAGTCGACTTCTACTCTTTTGTTTTGAGTTCTCGAAACGCTAATTCTGTTCCCCGCTTAAGTTTCTGCAGCGTTTTCCGTGTTTCTCACGGATTCCCGGCGTCAGCAGTCTCTAGCTTTTATCCCAGGAGAAATTGCAAGTGCTCGCAGCCCGACAGCCCGCGTCTTTCCCTCAGTACTATCTGAGAGCCGAGAGCTCAGGGGGTGGACGGAAGAAATAAAAGTCAGCCAGCGCTGCTTTGGACAAAGGAATATCTGCCGGAAAATAAAAGAGCCATGGTAGGATGTTGGCGGGAAGACATTCCCAGAATCACACTCAGGCAGTTTCAATAAATCGAAAGCGAGTTTACTGAAAGGTTGGAACATTGACTCTCGAGCCAATAGCTTTAACTTGATTCGAATTTAACCAGTGCAAGTGAGCGGGCCAAGTCCAAAAACCACATTCACCACAAAATCTCGTGTTTTCATCTTATCCACCGAGCGTTTTCCGAGTGAGTGTGAAGAGACCTCACGATGTTTCTCGGGTCTCCTAGGTAACAGATGTGTTGTCAGTTCTGTTTTGCCTCAGTAAACTGCTGGCACCGAGAGCAGGGCTCCAGTCTGCCGTCTCCCGCTCTTCACTAGATTGGTGCCAACAACAGACTGACGTATCGAGTTCACATCCAAAGATGCGCAGGTTAGGGTGAACTGGCCATACTGAATTGCCCATGGTGTTCAGGGACGTGTAGGTTAGATGCAGTAGCCAGGGGTAAATGTAGAGCAAAAGGGTAAGGGAATGAGTCTGGGTGGGTTACTCTTTGGAGTCGACTCGTTGGGCCGAAGAGCCTGTTTCCACACTGTAGGGCTTCTATTCGATGCTACAAGGGTATTGAATCAGCTTCCCCCCCCCCCCCCCCACACACACACACACATTATATGTATTATATATAAACCTCGCTTTAAGAATTGCCCTTGTTTCCTGGCTTCTCAATGAGAGAGATGAGGACGATCCCTCTGATGTGTCGTTCCTGGGAGTTTAGGAGCAGCGCTGAAATACATCTCTTTGACTCAATGGCGACCACAGGCACCACAAGACCTTCAGCTCCATTGCTCTGCTGCTTACCAAGGGACTGACACTCGTCTCCACCTCCAACCCAATTTCTTGCCTCTCATTGATATAAAGACAGGTTAATGTTGATGCGCTATTCATTGACAGAGAATTTCTTTTATTCATTCATGGGGTGAGGGTTGCGCTGGCTAGACCAACATTTAGTACCCATCCCTGATTATCCAGAAGCCAGTTCAGGGTCAACCACATTGCTGTGGGGCAGGAGTCACATGTAGGTCGGACCAGGTAAGGATGGCAGTTTCTTTGCCTAAATGACATCTGAAACAGTTTAAGAACACACAGCTAATGTTTCCATATGTGCCTTACGCATTGTTTATAAATACATTGTCCAACGCCAGAGAACTAATTAACACAACATTGAAAAAAAAATGATGCAGTGAGCATGTTGCTTTTCCACAAACAGGGAGAATTGACCTGTTGAATGTTTGCTCCTCCCAGCTTTTGCAGTTGGTACTGACAGTTTGATTCCTCTCTTATTGCTGTAATGGTAGTCACAACTGGTGGTGTTCCTTTCCTCCTTGGGGGACCTCTCCCTCCTCCCCCATGCTGCATGGGACAACATCACAGACATGTAGTCAACCTCCAGGTTTAAGATTACCACACCCTAACACCACTGATCTGTATCCCCCCCCCCCACTCTAATTCTGCTCACAATCTGCAGATCGTTAGATTTATGTCTCATATTCAGTTTTCATCAGCTGCAATTTTCCTAAGTTTTTATTATTAAGGTGACTGATATCATTATCTTCAACTTGACCCCCTTTCTCACTGCACACTTCCAAACCTGAGTGAGTGCAATTAATTCCATGCCCCACTCCCTTCGGAGATTATTTTAGGCTGAGACCCATTGTTCATCATCTCAACAACCTGTTAAACCATCACTTGATATCATCTCCATTAGAAATACTACTTACTTCCATAACATGACTCGTTTCTGTATCTTCTTCAGTGCATTTCCTAAAACAGGTTTATAACTGCTGACCGAGGAAATTACAATTTAAAATTAATGAAGCTGTGATATATAAAATGAATCACATTAAGCCTTAGAAATACTGGGATGCAGTGAATAGTTTGCAGCTCACTGCTTACAAAGCTTGCAAGACGCAGAAACACAACTATTCAAGTGAAAAAGTTAATAGATGGTCTAAATTTCTAACATGAGAAACTTGATATTACTTATGACATACTGTTAGCCCGAACTATGTGAGATTTTTATATTGGGATCTATTGCGAGGCACAGAGTAGCTAACATGAAAGCCTCTGAGTGAAATGTTTGATCAAATAAAAATGAAACATATCTCAAAGCTATCGTGAAGCCATTTCTACGTGTGACAAGATGGAAATAAGTTAAATGTGTCAGAGTTGAGAATGTTATAATTGGCTTCGGTAGATGCAGGAGAAAGTGAGGACTGCAGATGCTGGAGATCAGAGTCAAAAAATGTGGCGTGGAAAAGGAATGATGAAGGACTTATGCCTGAAATGTCGACTGTACTGCTCCTCGGATGCTGCCTGACCTACTGTCCTTTTCCAGCACCACACTTTTTGACTTTCGGTAGATGCAGCACTACATGTAAATTTAGTTACTATCAAGCAGGTGTACAATGACACATAGTATGATTATACAGTAAACAGTTGTAAGACATGCTAAAGTGCTTAATGGAGCTTTGTTATGGTGCAGTGGTAGTGTCTCTACCTCTGAGTCAGGAGGTCTCGGTTCAAGTCCCACCTGCTCCAGAGGTGTGTATTAACACCTCTGTTAAGGTTAATTTAAAAACAAAACAAACATATGACGACAAGCCTTGTAACAGACATTAAGACAGCAGACCAAACATTTGATCAATAAGATGGGTTTCAAGGAGTGTCTTAAAAGAGGAAAACAAGGTAAAGTTAAAGAGGCTTAATGAAGAAATTCCAGAACTTACGACTTAGACAGCCAAAGGGACAGCAGAATGATTAACATCAGGGATACTCAAGAAGCCACAACTAAAGCATGGCAGCATGGTGGCTCAGTGGTTAGCACTGCTGCCTCACAATGCCAGGAACCCAGATTTGATTCCAGCCTTGGGCGACTGTCTGTGTGGAGTTTGCACATTCTCCCCATGCCTGCATGGGTTTCCTCTGAGTGTTCTGGTCTCCTCCCACAATCCAAAGATGTGCAGGCTAGGTGAATTGGCCATGCTAAGTTGCCCATAGGGATGTATAGGTTAGGGGTAAACGTAAAGTAATGGGGAGCAGGTTTGGGTGTGATACTCTTTGGAGGGTCAGTGTGGACTTGTAGAGCTGAAGGGCCTGTTTCCACTCTGTAGGGATTCCATTCTATATAGGCATCGCAGAAGGTTCTGTAAGCAATATAGACCATGAAGGAGGGTGTCATGTGGGAGAGGATTGTGGCTGTGGAAATAGCTTGGCTTAGCAACTGCACAGATATGTGCATAGCCAAATATGTCACCGAGGTTGTGAAAATATTGGTTCAGAATGAGAGAGAGAAAGCGATAGACCCAGTAGAGAGAGGGGAGTTTGTTTTGAAGATTAAAGACAATGCCTTCACTCTTCCCAATATTTATTTGGAATACAACTTTGGTCATCATGTGCTGAACAACAGTCAAGCAGTCTCATATGAGGCAGGCATAGAGAGATCAATGAAGGTATCAGTAAGTGAAAACTGGGTGTGCCTGTATAAAGAGATGTTATCTTTTCAGATGATGTTGCCTAGGGGCAGCATGAAGTTGAGAAATGTCAGTTATTTCTTTCCATTAAATTTGGATCTCAGTTCTTCCTTTTCACTATCTTTGTATCTTTGTGGGATGAGAATGGCTCCTGGATATTTTCTTATTAAAATTCATCTAAAAGTCTAGCCAAGTGCTATCTAGATGTGGCTTAAGTCTGTCCTTGGATGTGGGTCACTCTGTCATGGCTGGTTGCATTAAGGTATAATTGCTCTTGAATGTTACTGTCTGGTACACTTTGTAGGATTAAGAGTTGATCACCTAGCAGACTGGAGGCTCATGTGTGCTAATTCAAAAATGTTCTGTTCCCTGAAGGATGTCAGCAAATCATTGGGGCACTTAGAACAATCTGCCAGCTTTCATGACTGTTTCATGTACTAAATAACCAATTATGTGAACTTAATTTTGCAACTGGTAAGATAAACACAAGCTCTAAAATCTAACTATGTTTAACACAGCACCGCATTCATTATCATTATGGTAACATACTCCTTTTGAAACTTACTCAGTGAATTGTGCCCCTGCATCATTCATGGACAACCACCCTCCTCATTTTGGAGAAGATCACTTTATCCCAAGCTCAATTGTTGTGGTCAATAACCAGGTGATTTATAGTTTCGCAAGCAGGTGTTCCAGAGATATTGGGGGAAGGTTCTTAAGAGCCCCGAAGTTGTCATATGAACCATATGACCCAGGTCACATAATCAATTAGTGGTAAAAGCAACTATCATACTTAGGGAAGGTTGAACCAAAATTATTATGATCTGACTACAGGTGATACATTCACATTACCAAATGCAGAAGGATCAACAAAGATGCCATCAAACTAGAGCTTCAATCAGTGTAGTCCAGTTGCAAAACAGTCCCAAGTCTTCATTACATGCAGGACACTTGCAAACATTAGAGCTGAAAAATGTGTTGCTGGAAAAGCGCAGAAGGTCAGGCAACATCCAAGGAGCAGGAGAATCGACGTTTCGGGCATAAGCCCTTCTTCAGAAGAAGATGCTGCCTGACCTGCTGCACTTTTCCAGCAACACATTTTTCAGCTCTGATCTCCAGCATCTGCAGTCCTCACCTTCTCCTACTTGCAAACATTAGATTGACAGAAGTTTATAGGGGGATAATGTTATGTTCTTACCCAGATCCATAATTGTTGGGCACATCAGTACAGTGTTGCAATGAATTTCTGAACTGCTGTAACATGATTTACAGATTGTTGATCTCTTATATGTAAAGTGCTCCACTGTCACCTGTTAGTATGTGGCCATATGAGGAATTTGTGGCGTAAATGGAATTCTATTTTTGTCTAGCTGACCTGCAAGCTCAAAACTCAAATTTCTCTGTGAAGATTTTAAAAGTCAAGACAAGACACACACTTAATATCCCAATACTCCATGGAATAGTAACTTAATAATTAATTATTTCCACTAAGGCGTGAGATATTCTTCCAATTTTATGAGACCCTGGACTACAACATTCAGCTTTTTGTAATACTTTACATAATAACTAAGAGGCTCTTTTGATTATCTGGCAATTTTACCTGGGTTTGTAGTGTGCTGTACCAGGCTTTCAAAATTCAAAGTTGTGTGAAACTGCCAATGTTATTTCAGTGTGGTCAAGACCTGGCCCTGAGTTACAATCAACGAGGTAAAAACAATGACTGCAGATGCTGGAAACCAGATTCTGGATTAGTGGTGCCTGAACTGCTGTGCTCTGCCAGCACCACTAATCCAGAACCTGAGTTACAATGCCAGTTTCGTGCCCCTGCATACATCAACCTGCTCAGCAGCATTATGACTACATTTATGGTGATTAATAGGCTGCACAAGGTTTATCAAAGGGGCTTAACTGTTCTTCTCAAGTTGACACCACATTGATTAAAGGGCTCTCGTGGTGCAGTAGTTGATTTCTAGAGTTTTAAGTCCCAGCTGCTCCAGAGGTGTGTCATAACATGCCCAAACAGGTTGTTTAAAAATACTTTGCAAGTTACTCAGTAACTCAAATGGTGGAACCCATGGTGTCTAAGTGAGTTTAAATTCTAGGGTTCTGATGAAGTTCAGCCTTGACTCGAAATGTTAACTCTTGTTTCTCACAGCACAGATGCTGCCAGACCTGCTGAGTTTCTCCAGCATTTTCATTGTTTATTTCATGTTTCTGAACTCTGCATAATGTTCAGTTGATGGTTGTATGTATGAGCTGCACTAATAATCAGAAAGTAGAGAGAACTGTGAAGAAAAGGTTTTCTTACAGACCGATTTCTCAGGTATTCTCAGATTGAGTTGTGGTTACCGTGCACAACACCCTCTGACAGGGGTCCCTCAGAGTTAAGGTCAAACAGTGCAGTTTCATAGTACAAATGTCAGTCCCATTTGGAACAATGTCAATATGAAGAGTGCCAGCTGAAACTCAAAAAGTCTGTAATAAATGATCTGGGATCAACTCAAAGTGCAAATCTTACACAAATATGTCATAAATCCAGCAGGATTAGGGTCAATTTTTTAGTGTGATTGTGAATTATGTGGAACGCCTTTTACATTAGACATTAATAAATCACTCGAGCCTAATGGAGTCCTTGGCCGAAGATCATAACCAACCGGATGAAAGCAGGAGAGAGGAAGGCTACAGCATTACGTGTGATTCAAACACTAGCAACTTCACACATTCAGAAGTCCAATATACAAATATACAATATACAAATTACCATGAGTAGGCTGTATGTGCAAACACATACACACACATGATGTGCAAACAAACACCCATGCACACATATTCAAACAGAGAATCTGCGAATAACGAAATGTTGTCCAAGTAATTTAAAATGAATTAGTATTTAATCCAACCAAAGGTGGAAATAAACCTGTAATCAAATGTTCTACATTTCATTTATAATAAATATTATTTTATATTTTAAATACATTTACAAATAAAAACAAAGTACTGTGGATCCTGGAGACCTGAAATACAAACAATGTGCAGGAGAAACTCAGTTGGTTTTGAAGCATCTATGGAGAAAGAAAAACAGAGTTAACATTTCAAGTCCAATATGACTCATCTCTGAAGAAGTTATATTGAACTAGAAATATTAACTCTGTTTTACTCCCTTCAGATTCTAAAAATAAATATATTTTGACATGGAAAAGGTACATTATTAATGATATATACAATCAGAAGTGAAAGGAAAAGGTTTGACCCTTGAAGTTGCTCGGAGGATAGCAAGATTGTCAGAAATTTGACTGTAACCTCTGACAGAGATTTTTCAGAATCCAATGTGTTTTCAGTAAGAATCTGCTCTCGATATACATATTTGCTGTCCAGAGTACTAATATTATAGCACTTTGAGTCTGGCCCTGTTAGTAACTTAATTAATGTAACTTACAAAGACAAATGATAAGGGAAAGATAGAAACAAGTCTAAATTATCTGATAGCCAGTGGGGTGGAAGGGGTTCACATCAGTGGAAACTTACATTTATTTGGCTATCCATTCATGGAGTAACATCTCTAAATGCCTTGCAGAAAGGAACGGTTAGGGGCAAACAAGAAGTGAAGGGAAATAGGTGCACAATTGATTTTTATCAGGTTTTTGAAGCTAAGTTCAAGAGTTCACATATTCACCAAAATTAATCCAAGTGAAGTTACTAATATTGTGGAACACATCTGGGTTCAACTACTTCTAGATAAACTGATGATTCAGGAAAACAGCTGCACTGGAAATGCAAGGTGCCATGTTAGCAGCACAATGAAAATTTGCAAAAATCTCTTCAGTTCATTATAAAATGGATTGATAAGGTTCACCCATGAAAATCAACAATATATGATCTCAGTGAAACTGCTTCTATGGTTTAACTGAACATCATCACTGTTTAAATACTGTACTTAATGAGAATCTGCTCATCATTCACAACCTTTGGAATAAGATACTGAAATCAAACACCATATTGATAATGCCACCTATGAGCATGAACCATCGAACAAACTATAAAAGCTTTTGGCTCTTATACCTGTGAAACACACATTGGACCCTGGTTGAGAATATAATCGGAAAACTGCACTCCCTGTCATTGTTGTCCATGTTGGGTGACTTGACTACACATAAGGGCAGACTTGCACCCGTCACTTTGGGTATTGCCCTGTGTTCTCTTGTCACTTTCTCACAACACCATTATCTGTGACAGGAAACTTATCATGTAGAGCAATTATGGTTCTAACCCTGTATCCTCAGCTCCTTTGTGCACAGGTGCACAGACTAGCTTTAAAAAAAAACATGGTTATCAAGCCACAAAGATAAAATGGTCAGAACATACCTTAGTACATTTTTAATCTATGAAAATATTAAAAGTCATTGAATCATATGATTAACAGCCTTAATGATTTAATTAAAAGAGGAGTCTAATCTTGTTGTTGAGTTTGGACAACGTCCAAATTTGAAAGACTGTGTACTGTCGATCCCAACACGACGTTGCAACATGCACCTCACCTTAAATAATTATTCACGGAATTTTCATTAGCCTTACTTTAAACTAAAATATCATGTCTTCTACTATGCATTGTTTTACGACCGAAGATCATGGGTACTATTGGATAAATGGAAAGAAAAGCTTCACTGGTTTATAATTAAAAACTTGTATTAGACCGACAAAATGTATGCTCCTTATTACACTGAACATATTTCCTATATGATTTGGTCTTTAGTTCTGAGATATGGTTCATCCACATGACTATGACATACTCATTTGAATCAATTGCTCTCAGTTGGATCCTTTTATCCAATAGAATAGTTTGTTTCCCTATGAGTATATATAAAATGTCCATCTCATCCATTGACTTGCTTAGTCATTCAATATGATCATGGCAAATCCTTGGCTTTAGCTCCACTTTCCTGCCTGCTCCCCACATTCCTTGATCCTTTCAGAGACCAAAGATCTGTCGATCCCAGCCTGTAATGCATCCAATGATGCAGAATTTACAATACACTGGTGTAGAGAATTCCAAACATTTACAATCCATTGAGTGAAGTAATTTTTCCTCACATCTGTCCTGAGTGATTGGCTCTATATCCAGAAATCGTGTCTGTCTGTTTTTGACACCCCAACCAACAGAAACAATTCTTTTATGCCTAGAATGTCTAGTATACAGTGTACATTGCATAAACAGAGCGCACTTCAAATCCTACTTCTGTTCTGTGCACTACAGTTACTGATGTTATGTAAGAGATCTTGCATCATCACAGAGAATAAATTATGACTGAAGTTCTACTTTGACAATTTGTAATTAGTGGAAATTTTGACAGGTGTTATTAGACCACTCTCCTGTGTTGCAATTGACATGAAGTTATCATTGCAATCCATAAATGGAAATAAAGCTTAGCAAGATGGATTTTTATTAACACTCTGCTTATCGGGCAGTGGATGACACAATTCACTCTCCACAACCAGACCTTTCTGTGCGTACGTTGCATGGAGCCACCGATAGAGTGTAGTTTGGCTGGCTTTTACTGCTGTTATTAAGGTTTTGTTAGTGAACAGTTAAGTAAATGCAGTGGTTTGGGAGAGCATCTACAATAGGATTGCTACTAGGATTCCAAAGGGGGTTGCTCTGGGATAAGGGATGGTGAGCTTAAAAGTCTAAGAGTGTTCCAACCAAAATATTCTGTGTAATCATTAGATAAATGACCTTTCAAATCTGTTCTCAGAGTTTGGTGGCTCACAGTCTCTTAACCCAGACACTTACTGAACTTTTGCACTCATTTATATTAAAATGCATTAATTTCTGCTTTCACAGTCAACACATTTTGAATTGAAGCACAAACTCAAAGCCCTGATTTTAACCTTGGTGGGAATTAAGCAGGCTCAGGTCACATGTCTATGTTATACATCATTGATTTTGGTCTTGGCTAAGATGGAACCACATCCTGGTCCTCTTCCCTTTGTTTCTAAAGAAATAACTATCATAAAAACAGTTCGTCAAATTACCAATGTGCTTCCCAGCATGTATTTCATCATGTGATTTTTGGTCCTTTCAAGATACACGATCAGTTGTAGATGAACCAGAATATTGATTCTAGGCCTCTGTAGCTTAACTCTACATCTTGCAAAAGTGGAGACTGATTTACACATGGAACAGAGACAATTACTTACAAAAATATAAACATTAAATTGCTACTCTGTATCATCTAATTTTTCCATGACCGTTTCACTTGAAGAGCAGATCTCTGTGGGAAACCAATTAACATTGCTCCATTGCTGTATCAGTCAAAGGTAGATACTAAATGGAACCATGGGAACAATGTCAGCTTTCCCTCCAAGTAAGGGAAATGCCATCTCTGTCCAGTGCTCCATCTAGTGGAGTGTCCAAGAGTTAATAAACTATCAATTGAGTGATACATCCAAAGTAGAGTTTTGCACTCAAATATGCCATCTCCTGGTTGTAATGAAGCAATTCAGCTACAGCATTCCTGATGCTAATTTCTTTTGTGGCCTGAAACTACGAAATAACAATAGATTCACAAATTGTGAACAATAAATTAGCATTGTAGCCTTGCCAACAATTTTCCACATGATCTATTCTGCATAATGTGGTACTGTGGGAAGAAAGCAAAGTCCTTTTCATCTTGGGAGGGAAGAAAAAAGAGAAAAGGATAAGATGGGGTTCATAGTAAACAAAGCTGCAGAGCAGCACCAGGAAGGTTCCAAGAGCTAATCTGCTACCTGCCTTTTTAACTATAAACATTCTGCATTTAGATAACACACTTAACACTCCAAACCACTTCACAGGAGTGCAGTCCGACCAACATTGGCACTAAACTGAAGGCGGAGACATTAGGATAGATGACCAAATGATTAGCCAAACAGCTAAGTTTAAAAACAGCATCTTAAGGCAGGAAAGGGAGATGGTTGGGCAAAGGGACTGGGGGGAGAGTAATTCCAAGCTTATAGCCTAGATAGGCTTAGGGTGAGGCACAGCTGCTAATGGTGAGGTGAAAATACGGGAGTGTGTGGTCATTGACTAAACAGAAAAAGTGTATTAAACACGAAAATACCATGAAGGCTAAAAAGCTTACAATGCATCTAAGAATTGAAATAGGAATTGCATTATGAACAAAATGTGCGTGTTTGTGATCTCAGAAATGATGTTGTGTAGGGTGGTATGGTGGCTCAGTGGTTAGCACGGCTGCCTCACAGCACCAGGATGGAAGGTTCAATTCTAGCCTCGGGCGACTGTCTGTGGGGAGTTTGCACATTCACCCTGCGTCTGAGTGGGTTTCCTCCAGGTACTCCAGTTTCCTCCCACAGTCACAAAGATGTGCTGGCTAGATGAATTGGCCATGTTAAATTGCCCATAATGTTAGGTGCATTCATCAGAGGGAAATGGGTCTGGGTGGGTTACTCTTCAGAGGGTCGGTGTGGACTTGTTGGGCCGAAGGGCCTGTTTCCACACTGTAGGTAATCTAATCTAAAACTCCATAACAGGAAGAATAGAATAGTTATATTGTGTATTAAATTAGGAAAAAATAATACATTCTTTTCATCAAAGATAACAATACCACAAACAAAATGATGTTGAATTTTACTTCACTGTTGACTTGTTTTTTTTTCTGTAGGATGTATCAAAAAACTGTCATCCTTCTGTTCTTGGTGATGGTAGCAGTGGAGATGAAGAAAAATCGTCCTCCAGGAGCCATCCCACCTCTTTATAAGGGAAATACTAACAGCTCAGAGAAACGTACACATCGGAGGCAGGACGTTCTAGCTTCCAGTCAAGAGGCACTGGTGGTAACGGAAAGAAAGTACTTGAAGAGTGATTGGTGCAAAACCCAGCCCCTTAGGCAGACCATCAATGAGGATGGTTGTGTGAGCCGGACTGTCATCAACAGATTCTGCTACGGACAGTGCAACTCCTTCTACATCCCCAGGCATGTTAAAAGGGATCAGGAGTCCTTCCAGTCCTGCGCCTTCTGTAAACCACAAAAATTTACTACCCTGACTGTCAAACTGAACTGCCCTGACCTGCAGCCTCCCTTCAGACACAAGAAAATCCAACGAGTCAAGCAGTGCAAATGTATATCAGTAAATGTGAATGACTGGAGCAAGCAGTGAGATAAGATAAACAATCACAACCTCCCCAGTCTGTAGGAAATACTCCCAACTCTCAATGCTGCCATCAGATAGATACCCATCTAAAGCAAGCACTGTACAAAACCTGCCCTAATGTGTGAGTATGATTTTTGTTTGAATGTGGCCAAACTTGAGCAGGAAGCTTTGAATCGGGCACACTGGCACCCAAACATTGGATGTCTATAATTTTTTTTGCATAAATGGGTGTAAAATTCTTTTGAAGAGTTTTTTTTTAAAACATTGAATTCTAATATTAAAAGCCTCCCAGTCAGAGACTCCACAAACAGTTGAAACACAGTCTTTAATTCTACAGACACTTTTCTGTCTTTAAAGTTTTTTTTAACAGTCTGGACATTTTCACTTTTAGTTTACTCACTGCTGTCGCCTGCTATATGATATGGATATGGTGCCAAAACAGATAGGAGACTTTTTGATGGTTCACTGCAGATAAGAGAATTTGAACCGCTTAGACTGTGGACAGACATGTACTGTGCTCCTGGAAGCACAAAGATAGAGCCTGGGACTGAGCCAGCACTCTGCACCTCTGGACTGCTAGAAATCCAAATTTTCAACGGTTTTATATGGGAATATCCTGATCAACCTGCATTGAAGATAATAGTATATATTTAATTATTCAAAACATTGTTTCATGATAGCTTTCCTTTGGTTTCCGCCTTCTGTATTTCAGTTCTCATGATCATACCTTTGTACATGCATGTATAAATTAACGGCACTTTTCCAACATCATCCCATTGAAGCTGAGCATAGCAAAGGCACTAAAAGACAACATTTCTTTTTTAAACGATTATTGTTAATATATGATGGAAGTGTAAATTAGTAGTTATTGGTGTATGCTCTTTAGTTTGTCTTTCATAAGCTGCATGTGGACAGTATTTTGTTCTGATGATTCAGAAGTGCCAGTGATCCATATTTTGGAAGTCTCACTCCCCTGTAATGTAATGCAGTGAGTCTGATGTGTGAATTTGCTGTGTTTAGTACCACTTAGAAATGCCAGTAGAAATATAACCATTACAATGTCATTATATTACTTAAGGGTAAAGTTATTGGCATGAACATTTTTACTCAATTAAGTCCCAGTGACATTTCAATATACCAAATAATACTGCAGATTAAACAGAACATTTGGAAAAAAAAATACTATTTTACAAATGAAGTGATTTTAAGCACTTGGCATCCAAGTTTCAGACTCAAAAGACACGAGCAGCAAAATGACTTATAATTGAACAGTTTGGTTGGTAGATAGACAAAAGCATTTTTCACTGTCCACTGTATCAAGTGTCATTCAAATGGTTTTGCAGTGTGGCTGCATTTCACAGAACTACATTTCACTTCATTCTGTTTAGCAATTGAATGCTGCATGAACATATAACATATAAAGTGATAGACCTGAGCAGACTTACTGACTGAGATTTTGGCATGATTCTGATGATCTCATTGTACTGACCGTGGTAGATTGGATGCTACACTTTGGTCATTTTCAGTGCCAGTGGCTCACCAAACCCAAATGTGACCCACAAATTCTCAAAATAGTTCAGGTTCTTCATAACTTAAATGTGATCTGTGCATCCAGTCTTCTTACCAGATTAGTACAATTCTGCTCCATTTATTCTAACTATACCATCGACAATGCTTCTTTATCCAACTGTAGAAACAGCTATGAATTCAAATTATTTAATTTCAACTCTTCATTGGTTGATTTATGACATTTTTAAAGCACTTTTTCTTGGTCACCAGAAGTCTATCTTCCTTCTTTAAGCTGTGAGTAGAGAATAAAGAATTGTCCAGGGAGTTGGATGTTCATGTCATGCAGTCTTACTTGTGATTTGGTCAGCATGCATTCGGTCCTGGTTACTCCTCTCCTACATGGTGGGGAGCTGGTCCTGTCACTTTCCAACTAACCTGGAGCTACTTAATGAGAAATTTCCTTTTAGTTTCTTAAAGTATTTACAATAGATTTCATAGGTATAGGATAAAGATGGCAGCATTACAGAATTGTAGGCCTCTATTTTAGTATGCATACCCGATACCATATTATCCTGCCAGTTCTATTAAGGTGTCACTCAGGTAGATAAACTGTGTTATAGAAAGCAACATAGTAGTTATAATTTACATGGAGGGGGGAGGTCAAGCATTCTGAATCTCACACCAATACATCATTTCCATTGAATAGTATTCTAAACGACTCTTTGCCAACAATGAAGAGAATTGAAGTACTCCTGTAGTTCCCCATTTCCATCTGTACAGAATAACAATACACATATTCTTCAAATCTTGTAGACAACCTAATATTCAAATGGTAAGAAATTTGACAATTCCTATCACCACATTTAAATATTCATTAATCACATCTAATACCTGAACCCAGTAAATATTGAGCATACTGTTCTGTTTGATACGTTTCAAACTACTATGTCTCTGAAGTTTGTCCAACGATGCAAAGTTCCTACCAGGGGTCCTGATGTATAAAAGCGGATGCCTTGTATTGGTTAGACAAACTTCCAAAGTTCTATGGATATTATCAAAATGAAGAAATGCTATGAAACTGAGAAAAAATGTTATTTTATAGGTATTCTGTAAATTATATGGATAAAATAATAAAAAATTCTTGAATTAAAGGAAATCACTTTGTTTTTGTAAATGATGTTTCTCTGAAATGATCAGACCATTTGGCTTATTGAGTCCACAATGAGTTTCCAAACAGCATCCCATGAACTCCCTGTAGCCTTGTATTTGCCATCTAGTGTACACAAGCCCTGGACACTTTGGGCAATTTAATAAGACCAAACAGTCTAACATGTACATCTTTGGACTGTGGGCAGGAAACTGGAGCACCCGGAGGAAATCTGCACAGACACAGGGAGAATGTGCAAACCCCACACAGAGTAGAATTGCAAATGGATCGCTGGTGCTGTGAGGCAACAATGCTAACCACCAAGCCATTGTACCATCCCCTGTAATTCAACATTATCTGCAAAGTTTGGTAAAGAATTTGCAACATTTTTGTTAAGTTGATGAATAACTACAGGTAAGTCTCACTAATTCATTTTTACACAGCAGCATCTCATTTTCCACTTGGGGCCCCTGCAGTTCCTAGAACTCGACATTGAGACACAGCCTCAGAGTGAAGGGACAAGCCTTTCGAACTGAGGTGAGAAAGACTTGCTTCAGTCAGTGGGTGGTTCATCTGTGGTGTTCATTGCCACAGGGGGCTGTGTAGACGAAGTCACTGAGTGTATATAAAACAGAGGTAGGCACGTTCTTGGTTGGTAAGGAGATCAAGAGTTACAGCAAGAATACAGGAGAATGGGGATGTGAAACATATCAGCCAAGATTGAATGATGGAGCAGACTCAGTTAGTTGAATGGCCTAATTCTGCTTCTACATCTTAAAGCCTTATGGTCTAATCACCCTAGAGCCGGATTCCGTCCTTCCATTTGTTTTACCAACCTCCACGTCCTAATCCTGTCATATTATTTTTTAATTCATTCGTGGGATGTGGGTGTGACTGGCCGTCCAGCGTTTAATGCCCGTCCTCAGTTGCCCTTGAGAAGGTTGTGGTGAGCTGCCTTCTTGAACCACTGCAGTCCATCTGTTGTAAGTTGCCCATAATACCCTTAGGGAGGGAATTCCAGAAATTCGAACCAGTGACAGTAAAGGAATGGTGATATATTTCCAAGCCAGGTGAATGGCATGGAATGCAACTTGCAGGTAGTGGTGTTCCCATATATCTGCTGCGCTTGTCCTTCTAAATGGAAATGGCCTTGGATTTGGAAGGTGCTGTCTCAGGATCTTTGGTGACTTTGTGGTGCATCTTGTAAATAATACACTGCTGTTACTGAGTATCGGTGATGGAGGAAGTGGATGCTTGTGGATGTGGTGCAAATCAAGCAGGCTGCTTTTGTCCTGGATGGTGTCTAGCTTCTTGAGTGTTGTCATAGCTGCACACATCCAGGCAAGTGGGGAGTATTCCATCACATTCCTGACTTGTGCCTTGTAGATGGTGGACAGGCTTTGGAGATTGAGGAGGTGAGCTACTTGTTGCAGTATTCCTAGCTGCTGACCATGCTCTTGTAGCCATTATGTTTAAGAGACGGGTCCATTGAGTTTCTGGTCAATGGTAACACCAAGGACGTTGATAGTGGGGGATTCAGTGATGGTAGCACCATTGAATGACAAGGGATAATGGTTATATTGTCTTTTACTGGTGATGGTCATAGCCTGGCATTTGTGTGGTGTGAATGTTATTTGCCACTTGCCAGTCCAAGCCTGGATATTGTCCAGATCTTGTTGCATTTAAATATGGACTGCTTCAGTGTCTGAAGACTCACGCATGCTGCTGAATATTGTGCAATCATTAATGAACAGCCCTACTTCTGACCTTATGACGGAAGGAAGGTCATTGGTGAAGCAGTTGAAGATAGTTGGGCCTAGGCCCCTAGGCTGAGGAACTCCTGCAGAGATGTCCAGGAGCTGAGGTGACTGACCTCCAACAACCATGATTACCTTCCTACATGTCAAGTATGACTTCAACCATTTGAGAGATTGTCCCAGATACCCATTGATTCCAATTTTGCTAGAGCTCCTTGATGCCACAATTGGTCAAATGCAGCCTTGATGCCAAGGGCTGTACTTTCATCTCACCTCTTGAATTCAGCTCTTTCATCCATGTTTGAACCAAGGCTGTAAATGAGGTCAAGAGTTGAGTGGCCCTGGTGGAACCCAAACTGGGCATCACTGAACAAGTGCTGCTTGTTAGCACTGTTAATGACACCTATCATTTTACTGATGATTAAGAGCAGACTGATGGGGTGGTAATTGGCCAGGTTGGATTTACCCTGCTTTTTATATGCGGACATACTTGGGAAATTGTTGGGTAGATGCCAGTATTGTAACGGTACTGGAACAGCTTCACTCGGGGAGCAACATATTCTGGAGCACAAGACCTTGGTACAAATGCCGGAATTATGTCAGGACGTGCAGCCTTTGCCGTATCCAGTGTCTCTTCTTGACATCACGTGGAGTGAATCACATTGGCTGAAGACTGGTAACTGAGATGTTGGGGACCACTAGAGGAGCCTGAGGTGGATCATCCACTTGGCACTTCTGCCTGAAGATTACCTCAATAGCGTCAGCCTTATCTTTTGCACCGATGTGCTGGGCTCTTCCATCATTGTGGAGCCTCCCTCTCCAGTGAATTATCCATCACCATTCACGACTGAATGTGGCAGGACTGCAGAGCTTAGATCTGATCTGTTGGTTGTGAGATTGTTCAGCTCTGTCTGTCACTTCCTGCTTATGCTGTTTGGCGTGCAAGTAGTCCAGTTTGGTGGCTTTACCAGTATGACACCTCACTTTTAGGTGTGCCAAGTGTTGCTTCTGGCATCCCCTCCTGCACTTTCCATTGAACCAGGCTTGATGGTAATGGTTGAGTGGGGCATATGCCTGATCACGAAGTTACAGATTGTGTTGGGGTACGATTCTACTGCTGTTGATGGTCCACAGCATCTCATGGATGCCTAGTCTTGAGTTATTATATATTCAAAGTCTGTCCCATTTAGCACAGTGATAGTGCCACACAACACGATGGAAGACATTCTCAATGTGAAGGCAGGACCTCGTCTCTACCAGGACTGTGTAGTGCTCACTCTTACTGAGACTGCCATGGACAGATTCATCTGCAGCTGGCAGACTCAAGGATGAGGTCAAGTACGCATTTCTCTCTTGATAGTTCCCTTACCATCTGCCACAGACCCAGTCTAGCAGTTATGTCCATTAGGACCCAACCAGCTTGATCAGTGGTGTTGCTGCTAAGCCAGTCATTGATTACCAGTACCGAGCACCAAATCACCAGCTCGAGATGTGGTAATCAGCAGGAGGTTGCCTTGCCCATGTTTAACCTGAAGCCATAAGACTTCATGGGTTCCAGAGTCAATGTTAAGGACTCCACAGGCAACTCTTTCCCAACTGTATACCACTGTGCCGCCACCTCTGCTGGTTCTGTCCTATCAGTGGGACAGGAAATTTCCAGGAAAGGTGATTGTGGTGTCTGGGACATTATTGGTGAGGTATGGTTCAGTGAGTTGAACTATGTCAGACTATTCACTAGTCTATGAGACAGCACTCCCAATTTTGGACATGAGACAGGGCTATTTATGCTCATCTTTTCTGGTGCCTAGGTCAGTGCCACGTGGTCGGCCTGGTTTCGTTTCTATAGCAATTTAGACAACTGAATGGCTTGTTAGGTCATTTCAGAGGGCAATTCAGAGTCAACCACATTGCTGTGGGTCTGAATTCACATGTAGGGCAGACCGGGTGAGGATGGAGGATTTCCTTTCCTGAAGGACATTAGTGAACCAGATCTGACAATCGATGGTTTCCTGTCATCAGTAGATGTTTAATTCCAAAATTTTTAAAATTAAGATCAAATTCCACCATGGTGGGGTTTGAACCTGGAACCCCAGAACATGAGCTGTGTCGTTGAAGTAAAAGTCTACTGACAGCACCACTAAGCTATCATCTTCCACTGGATACCATTTGCTTTAAGCACAGCCTCTCCATTTTGTTCTACTCTCAGCTGTCATTATCTCTTAGCTTTGCTTCTGTCCAGGCTCGTTTGCTTACGCCTTTCATATCTCTTTCGTTCTCAGCTCTATCTCCACTTATCCAGTCACCTCTCCTCCCACTACCGACCACCACTCCCAACCTTGTCTCCAGCCTAAATACCACCTTTTCCTAGATGCTATCAGTTCTGAAGAAGAGACACCAGCCTCAAAATGTTAACTCTACACTCTGCCCTCAGATGCTGCCAGATCTGCTGAATTTCGCCAATAATTTCTGTTTCTGTTTCAGATCTCCAGCATCCACGATTCTTTGATTTACTTTCCTGTGAGATAATTAAAAAAAACCCTTTCCTTTCTCACAAAACCAAATTAACTTCTGTTTAAAGGAGTCAATTTAACCAGGCAATCTTGAATTAACCAATATGATGATATTATTTATGACTAAACTGAGAAGAATTAGTAACACAGTTACAGAAATAATAGGAGTGTAAAAAAGATGAAAATAGAAAAGAGATCAAAGATCAATCTCTGAATTAGTTGTGAAATGCAAAGAAAATAGATAGTTGGCACTGACAGTGTTAAAGCAAGCAATTGCAAATTTGATTTTGAGATTCTTGGTTTTGCAGGTTGGCAGAAATTCTGTTATAGAATTGTCGACTCCCTAGGTGCGGAAACAGACCATTTGGCCCATCAAGTGCACACCAACCCCCTCTGAAGAGCATCTCATGCAGACCCAGCCCCCTCTACCCATCCATGGCTAATCCACCTAGGCTGTGCAGTATGGGCCTACATGACATAGCTTTAGACTACGGGAGGAAATCAGACCACCTGGAGGTTTTCTCCATATTACCACTTTATCCCCAACCTTGTCTTCTCATGCAGATCTTCTACCATCTTTTTTTTAAGATTA
Organism: Chiloscyllium punctatum; assembly: GCF_047496795.1. NCBI lineage: Eukaryota > Metazoa > Chordata > Chondrichthyes > Orectolobiformes > Hemiscylliidae > Chiloscyllium > Chiloscyllium punctatum. Next base: position 30,283,554 of record NC_092749.1, on the reverse strand, counting down.
GATTCCCTACAGTATGGAAACAGGCCATTTGGCCCAACAAGTCCACACCAACCCTCCGAAGAGTAACCCACCTAGACACATTCCCCTACCTGATATTTACGTCTGACTAATACTACCTCATACTATAGGCAATTTAGTACGGACAATTCACCTGACCTGCACGTCTTTGGATTGTGGGAGAAAACCAGCGTACCCCGAGGAAACTCGCACAGACAGGAGGCAAACGCAAACTCCACACAGACAGTTGCCTGAGGTGGGAATTGAACCCAGGTCCCTGGCACTGTGAGACAGCAGTGCTAACCACTGACCCACCATGCCACCCACTTCATCACTCAGCATCAATCTTAGTATTTTCCTGAAACTTCCTGTTTAACTTCCGCAATTTGATTCTGGCTCTGTCACAGCACCAGTACAGTTCAATCCAAGTCACATAACTTTGGTGATATTGATGACAATTTGTTTTTCCTCCTTGACATTTCTGCAGCATTCAACAAGATTACCAAAAGAATGCCAGTACCTGTCTCTGCTGTCATCAAGATCCATCAACCTACACTGAGTAGCCAGTAGCCAGTATTTTTCCAACAAATGGTCTCTTTTCCTTCTCTTGCATTGCCTCCAATCGAGACCCTCTTGTCCTACATAATGCCTCCAACAGTGAGCTGTCTTGCAAATTCCTCAAATTCTCCAAAACCTCTTCTGCCAGGCTGCCTATCTGATTTCCAATTGGCTGCCATTTGTTTTCATCCCGAAAATGAGCATTAGCCATTTGGAAATGGGGCTGACACACCTCCATCTTCCCTACAGAACCAAAGATCCACCAGATGTAATTTTCAGGAATCCCCATAAAGTATTCCTGACTGTTTCTGATAATTACTTGATGCCCAAATCCAAAAAATGGTTTGGATTTCTTGCATCAGAAGAGTCATGCAGCTGTTCAGCCGACTCCAGCCCATTCTAAGTAAATATTTAAAGTTACCTATAGCATTCTTACTTGTCTCCTAACACAGTCACCTTTCTCAACAGTGGGAGGATCCTTATTTTTGCTGCATCCTGTACTTTCCTCACAAGGTCCACCCTCACAATATTGATCCAAGTCCTTTTATGGCTCTTTCCCTGGTTGAATACTACAATAGCAACCCTGGCATCCTTCACAATCCTAAACGGAGCCTTAAATATCATACCTTATTCATTACAAAAACTGTTTAATTCCACCTTAGCACCACTGCCTTCACCGATCTTAATTCAACATCAACTCCATTGAAAGCTTTGTACATTTTTTTATCCTTCCTGACATGGCTATTATAAATGCTTTCTCCAGTATCCTATGTTGAACTCCAATTTACCGAAAATGCCACTTAACACATTTTGTCCTGCATTAAGTTTCACACTGCAATCATTTTCACTGATGTTTCTCACTAGCTCTCCAACATGCCAAATTTAAAATCTTCATTCTGGTCTTTAAATGCAATCACAAAAATTTCTTACCCTATACCCTATCCTATCTTCTCCAACTCTGCATACCCTACCAAATACGTTAGGGCTGATTTTGAAGCAGGTGTTGGATGGAGCGTATGTATAGTTCAGTTCTTGTCTTCACAAGGGACCGGAATCATTTTTTTCGACAGGGACTCCTGTTGGCCAAAGAGCACTGACAAACAGATCATTGGCTCAGATACTCTGTTTCCATGTCCCATGGATAGTGTGTCCTCAAAAGGAGGACATTTTCATTCACAAAAGTTGAAAAGATTAGATTAGATTCCCTTCAGTGTGGAAACAGGCCCTTTGGCCCAACTAGTCCAGACCAACCCTCTGAAGATTAACCCACCCAGACCCATTTCCCTCCAACTAATGCATTTAACACTATGGGCAATTTAGCATGGCCAATTCACCTGACCAGCACATCTTTGGACTGTGGGGGGAAACCCAAGCACACACCGGGAGAATGTGCAAACTCCACACAGACAGTCATTTTGTCAGTGCTCTTTGGCTGGAATTGAATCTGGAACCCTGGTTCTGTGAGGCAGCAGTGCTAACCACTGAGCCACCACCCAAATTAGCATGACTTCAGGACAATTATTGATCAGTAGCTGAAAGCACCCGGTCATTGTCAGACTGTTTTCATGATTACTTATCATGGACTGGAACATATTCTGAAGATGCTTCTGTTTTGACAAGTTGCAACAAATTGCGCCAATCCTCTATTTTCAAGTCATGGAAAATTCAAATTAGTTTACCAGATATAGACATATTGGGGTAGCGTAGAGAAGACCAACGAGCAAAATTGCTGAACTGTGTACTTCAAACAATGAAGACTGAACTGGGATTTGGTGGAGAGAAAAAGATTGATGTGACCTTGAATAAGAGAATCATTTGCTCAGAGAAGGTTATTTGGCCAAACACTGTCAGCTGTCTGCAAGAAAAATATAATCAGTCCCACTTTCTTCTTTTTTCATAATTCTCAAAAGTTTCAATTTCAATTCCCCTTTGAAAGTTTGGGCTTTTAACTTGCAGAAAATAACAATTTTGCAAATTAAAATATATGTCATGTCAATTGTAAATGCAGACTAAACGCTGTGGGTGCATGACAACAAACTACAAGGATGGCTGGAGATTAGAAGCAGCTTTAGATTTTTGAAGCAGTGGATGTGGGGAACAGTCTGCCAGCAAAAGTAATGTGTACCACATTTAACTTTTTGTACAAACATGCTTAATTTCCTCACTGATGGTTGTAAAGCAAAGATAAATTGGTAAGATGAAATATTCAGAGAAATTTCTGTTTCTTGCATATCTCAAAGCATAAATGGACCACCTGCAAAATGCAAGTGGTGAGATTCTTGATGGCTTTGGACCCTCTCTCAAGGAAAAGGCCATACACTTGGAACATCCCAGTTTCACCTTGGGAAGTGTAATTACTGCAAATTCTATGTTTTTGTTTTTTTTCACTGGCTTCATTGCCGTTAGAAAATCGTGGCATCTGGCTCAGAGTGTGGTTTTCAGCTTCATGTGCCCTGACTACGCACAACATTTCAGAGCGCCTATAATTAATTGTTGTTTTTAATCCCTTCATTGCTGTGTTAAACCTGTGTTCGATAATGCAGCAGAAATGCTTCCCAGATGAGAGTATATATGGAATTTTATTTTACAAGCAGTCAATAGGAAAATGTTACCCCATTTAAAACTTTTCATGTCGGAAGTTCAATCATTCTATTCATTACGGAAAAATAGACAGACAATTATTTTAAAAATCCCAGTTAAAAAATGTAATAGTTTGTAATGCTCTTTGTTCCTCAAATATATTGCACATTTGTTCCATCTAGAGACTTTATGATGGAGTTGCATACAAGCCCTGTGATGATCTTGTTAGATAAGACCCTCCACAAGGCCACTTTCTGAATTGGGTAGATCATCAACTACAGAAGAACTTGATATTGACCCAACAGACCACACAGACATCAGAGGATCCAAAGGAATCTTGAGGTTAACACCCCAGAGTTCTGAGAAAGATGGTTGCTGGTTTCTTGCCATTGTACAGATCAACAAAGGAGACAACCCACTCTATCAACTGCATAACATTTCACAAAATCTAGTGTGACTAGACCACACAATGTCTAAAGCAGATCCAATGACCGGGGATCCAGAAATGTGACCTTCTCCAGGCACCCTGGACATAGGATATATCTGTTGAAAGGTCCCTTAGATCTTATAGTATGCACTTCAGCATTAGATCCTTTTATATATAGCTGTTTTTGAATGGCAAATACAAAGTCTGGACACTGTACCTACTGGCTTTTAAATATTGTTGTACAGCCCGATCCACAGCAAACTATCAGATACTGTTTCTTTTCCTTACTCAATCCTATCGGCAAATAAGACAGGAAAAGCGTGTGCTTTGATCTGTTCCATGGCTTGAGTGGTCATATGTTTTATCATTTGCAAAGTTGTTTACTGTGTTGGTCAGTGAGTGAACATATTCAAGTTGCTGCAAATGTACCTTTATCAAAAGAATATCTAAATTTACCACACACAAATGGAAAAACACAAAGTTGTCTTACATTCTGTAAGGTAGATTTGAAAAAGCCTTATTATAAATATCAGAAAGTAGGATTGAACTCTTTTACCTTCAAAACAACCTTACAGATAGCTCAAAACACAATGAATGGTTACCTTGTTTCCATTTTAAATATTCATGTTCAGTTTGCATGGCTGTATTTTGCTTCTTTCTGGAAAACACTTGCATTCACTTTATATAATTTCTGCAGTCAATACAACTGCTTAAACAAACTGCTAACACAGCTCACTTATTTCTTAACATGGGTTCCCTAAAGCCTCCTCAAATGGGAAAAGAAGCAGCAAAACAACACATTTTGGAAAGCTGAGAAAGCGTTGGAGACAGTCTTGAAGAGATTTAATCAAACGGTTCTAGGTTAACAATTCTTGTTAGGTGGAGCGAATCAAGAACTGAAGTTGTTCTTCTTAGACTAAACAAGTTTAAGAGGAGATTTATTTGATGTGTTCAAAATCATGAAGACATTAAATAGAATAAGTAAAGAGAAACTGTTCTAAAGCCTGAAGTGTCATTAATTAGAGACGAACAAAACAGTGAGTAAAACTAATTTATGTGCAACTTATGGATGAGTTGGAATGTGTTGCCTGATAGGGTGGGGAGTATAAATTCAACAGTTGCCTACAAAATAGAAATGGATAAATTAGAGGAGAAGATGATTAGATTAGATTACTTACAGTGTGGAAACAGGCCCTTCGGCCCAACAAGTCCACACCACCCCGCCAAAGCGCAACCCACCCATACTCCTACATCTACCCCTTACCTAACACTAGGGGCAATTTAGCCTGGCCAATTCACCTGGCCTGCACATCTTTGGACTGTGGGAGGAAACCCACGCAGACACGGGGAGAATGTGCAAACTCCACACGGAGAGTCGCCTGAGGCGGGAATTGAACCCGGGTCTCTGGCGCTGTGAGGCAGCAGTGCTAACCACTGTGCCACCGTGCCGCCCCTAACTATTTAGAACATAGAACATAGAAGAATACAGCGCAGTACAGGCCCTTCAGCCCTCGATGTTGCGCCGATCAAAGCCCACCTAACCTACACTAACCCACTATCCTCCATATACCTATCCAATGCCCGCTTAAATACCCATAAAGAGGGAGAGTCCACTACTGCTACTGGCAGGGCATTCCATGAACTTACGACTCGCTGAGTGAAGAACCTACCCCTAACATCAGTCCTATATCTACCCCCTCTTAATTTAAAGCTATGCCCCCTTGTAATAGCTGACTCCATACGTGGAAAAAGGTTCTCACTGTCAACCCTATCTAACCCCCTAATCATCTTGTACACCTCTATCAAATCACCCCTAAACCTTCTTTTCTCCAATGAAAACAACCCCAAGTGCCTCAGCCTTTCCTCATAGGATTTTCCTACCATACCAGGCAACATCCTGGTAAACTTCCTCTGCACCCGTTCCAGTGCCTCCACATCCTTCCTATAGTATGGCGACCAAAACTGCACACAATATTCCAGATGCGGCCGCACCAGAGTCTTATACAACTGCAGCATGACCTCAGGACTCCGGAACTCAATTCCTCTACCAATAAAAGCCAGTACGCCATATGCCTTCTTCACTGCACTATTTACCTGGGTGGCAACTTTCAGAGATCTGTGTACATGGACACCAAGATCCCTCTGCTCTTCCACACTACCAAGTAGTCTACCATTAGCACAGTAATCCATCTTTTTATTACTCTTACCAAAGTGAATCACTTCACACTTAGCTACATTGAACTCCATTTGCCACCTTTCTGCCCAGCTCTGCAGCTTCTCTATATCCCGCTGTAACCTGCCATATCCTTCCTCACTGTCTACAACTCCTCCGACTTTCGTATCATCCGCAAACTTGCTCACCCAACCTTCTAACCCTTCCTCCAGGTCATTTATAAAAATGACAAACAGCAATGGTCCCAAAACAGATCCTTGCGGAACACCGCTAGTGACGGCACTCCAAGATGAACCTTTGCCATCAACTACTACCCTCTGTCTTCTTCCAGAGAGCCAATTCCTAATCCAAACCTCCAACTCACCCTCAATGCCATATCTCTGTATTTTCTGCAGTAGCCTACCATGGGGGACCTTATCAAACGCCTTACTAAAATCCATATATACCACATCTACCGCTTTCCCCTCATCTACCTCCTTAGTCACCTTCTCAAAGAATTCAATAAGGTTTGTGAGGCACGACCTGCCCTTCACAAAACCATGCTGACTATCCTTGATCACATCATTCTTATCCAGATGTGCATAAATCCTATCCCTTACAATTCTCTCTAAGACTTTGCCCACAACAGAAGTGAGACTCACTGGCCTATAGTTACTAGGATTATCCCTACTCCCCTTCTTGAACAAGGGAACCACGTTTGCTAGCCTCCAGTCCTCTGGCACTACTCCTGTCGACAAAGAGGACACAAAAATCAAGGCCAATGGCTCTGCAATCTCCTCCCTTGCTTCCCAGAGAATCCTGGGATAAATGCCATCAGGCCCAGGGGACTTATCTATTTTCACCCTTGCCAGAATTTCCAACACCTCTTCTCTACATATCTCAAAGCCATCCATTCTACTTATTCGTGCCTCAGTATTCATATCGACAACAATGTCCTGTTCCTGAGTGAATACTGACGAAAAGTATTCATTCAGCGCCTCCCCAATCTCTTCAGCCTCCACACGCAACTTCCCATTACTATCCTTGATTGGACCTATTCCTTCCCTAGTCATTCTTTTATTCCTAACATACCTATAGAAAGCCTTAGGGTTTTCCCTAATCCTACCAACTAAGCACCTTTCATGTCCCCTCCTTGCTGCTCTTAGCTCTCTCTTCAGGTCCTTCCGGGCTACCTTATAACTCTCAATTGCCCCTATTGAACCTTCACGCCTCATCTTTACAAAGGCCGCCCTCTTCCATTTAACAAGGGATTCCAACTCCTTATTAAACCACGGCTCCCTCACACGACCCTTTCCTCCCTGCCTGATAGGTACGTACTTATCAACGACACTCAATAGCTGCTCCTTGAACAAGTTCCACATATCAATTACGCTCTTGCCTTGGAATCTACTTTTCCAATCCACACATCCTAAGTCATGCCTCAACGCATCATAATTTCCCTGCCCCCAGCTATAACTCTTGCCCTGTAGTACACACTTATCCCTCTCCATCACTAGAGTAAAAATCACCGAATTGTGGTCACTGTCCCCAAAGTGCTCACCTACCCCTAGTTCTAATACCTGGCCTGGTTCGTTACCCAGAACCAAATCCAGTATGGCCTCACCTCTTGTTGGCTTATCTACATATTGTGTCAGGAAACTCTCCTGCACACATTGCACAAACACTGACCCATCTAACGAACTTGAGCTATAGCTTTCCCAATCAATATCAGGAAAGTTAAAGTCTCCCATAACAATCACCCTATTACTGTCACTCTTCTCCTGAATCATCTTCGCAATCCTTTCTTCAACGATTCTAGGACTATTAGGAGGCCTGTAAAAGACTCCTAACTGGGTGACCTCACCTCTCCTATTCCTAACCTCAACCCAAACTACCTCAGATGGCAAATCTTCGTCCATCTTCCTTTCCACCGCTGTAATACTATCTTTGACAAGCAAAGCCACACCCCCCCCTCTTTTGCCCCCACCTCTGACCCTACTAAAACATTTAAACCCTGGAACCTGCAACAGCCAATCCTGTCCCTGATCTAGCCACGTCTCCGTAATAGCCACAACATCGAAGTCCCAGGTACCAACCCACGCTGCGAGTTCACCTACCTTATTTCGTATACTTCTGGCATTAAAGTATACACACTTCAAGCCACTCTTCTGTTTACAGGCACCCTCCTTTAAGATTGATGCCATATTCCTAACCTCCCTACACTCCAGGTCCTGCACCCTACAGCTACAGTCTGGGTTCCCATGCCCCTGCAGAGTTAGTTTAAACCCCCCCCAAGAGCACTAGCAAACCTCCCCCCAAGGATACTGGTGCCCCTCAGGTTCAGGTGCAGACCATCCTGTTTATAGAGGTCCCACCTTCCCCAGAAAGAACCCCAGTTATCCAAGTACCGAAATCCCTCCCTCCTGCACCATCCCTGTAGCCACGCATTTAACTCTTCTCTCTCCCTATTCCTCGACTCTCTATCACGTGGCACGGGTAATAAACCAGAGACAACAACTCTGTTCGTTCTAACTCTGAGCTTCCAACCTAGCTCCCTAAAAGCCTGTCTAACATCCTCAGCACTCCTCCTACCTATGTCATTGGTGCCAATATGGACCACGACTTCAGGCTGCTCCCCCTCCCCCTTAAGGACCCGGAAAACACGATCAGAGACATCACGTACCCTTGCACCTGGGAGGCAACATACCAAACGTGAGTCTCTCTCGTTCCCACAAAACCGCCTATCTGTGCCCCGAACTATCGAGTCCCCAATTATTATTGCTCTGCTCTTCTCCACAGGGTTATTACAGGGTTATGGAGAAAGAATTTGCTTTATGCCCATTAGGATTGCTCTTTGAAAGTACAGAAAATTCTTGATGGACTGAGTCAACTCGTTCGGGTGTGCCATTCTCTGATGTTACTTGCAGCTTTTCTGTTACTGATTTTAAGTCATGCAAGTTTTCGTTTCCGCCTAAGCTGCTCTGGATCCTGCAGAGCTAGCAGCTCTGTGAGAGAAACCTACACATTCACGAAGGCAATAACAGCAAAATACTGCACAGGGTGGAAATCTGAAATAAAGACAAACAGTGCAAGAGAAACTTAACAGATCTTGCAGAATCTATGTGTAAAGAAACGGTGGACGGCACGGTGGCTCAGTGGTTAGCACTGCTGCCTCAGAGCGTCAGGGACCCAGGTTCGATTCCAGCCTTAGGCGACTGTCTGTGTGCAGTTTGCACGTTCTCCCTATGTCTACGTGGGCTTCCTCCAGGTGCTCTGGTTTCCTCCCACAGTCCAAAGATGTGCAGGTTAGGTGAATTGGTTATGCTAAATTGCCCATAGAGCTAAATGCATTAGTTAGGAGGAATGGGTCTGGGTGGGTTACTCTTCAGAGGGTCAGTGTGGACTAGTTAGGCCGAAGAGCCTGTTTCCGCATAGATTAGGGAATCTTAAAAAAAACTAACATTTCAAGTCCAGCAACTTTTCTTTAGAACTGGAAGGGTTTGGAAAATGGTTATGTTTTTGCTGTTAAAAAGGGGGATGGAGGAACAAATGAAAGCAAAAAGCAGTAAAAGAGAACAAGATAAATGATTCAAAAGGAAATTCATGTTGGAGAGAAGAGCAGAACCTGGTCAAGGTGGGCACTCACAAACATTCTCAATGTCTCCTTCTTTTCAAGGGGAAGCCTGCTTTTCTCTTGTCTCAGTGTGTCATAGTGCACCTTGTTGTTAGGCAACAATCCATTTTCTTCCCGCGTCTTTGACCCTTGTTTTCGAAAGCTTTGAATTATTAATGTGGAGTCATATATGAAGCCTTAGTTAATATATACACATGTAAACAAATAGTCAGACAACTGAATACCACTCTCAGAACTCAAAAAAAAGTAACAAACTCCACACAGAATACAACTTTAAAAAGCTGATCCTGTTCACTTTAGAACTCAAGTTTTCAGATGATTATTATAAGATGTCATGCACTTTCCCAGCACAGGTCTCTAGCTTGTCAGTAAAGGCTGCATCTTGAAGGTCACCGCTCAGTATCAAACTCAACTGACCAGGAGACACTCTCATTGCTAACGCCTGCAGTAGACATATCAGAAATTTTTGTACATTGATAATCAATGGGCCACATTACAAATACAGTTACCGTGGAAATCAAATATTGGACACTGAGTATAAATTCAGAGCTTCAGAATCAGAGGCAGTGATGCTACTGTCATGCCACAAGATGACCTTAGCAAATATTTCAGTTTTACAGTGGGTTTCAGTGTTTCACAATCAAATAATATTTTCCTTTGTTTTCCATACAATTGTTGGTGGGTTTCCACTCGTTTCATATTGGTTTGTGATTTCTGGTGTTCTCCTGGGGGACAAAGCTTAGCATGTACTTAAAGCAAGCAGATGAGGACCAGACATCAAACTTGATGGAATTTCTCCATGGGACATCGTAACAAGGTCAGCATTTATTGATGATTCCCAACCATCCTCGAGAATGAGGTGTGGAGTTGCTTTTCTGAATTGTTGTAGTCACTGTTCTGTTTGAGATATATTCCAGAACTTTTCCTAGCAATAATGGAGAAATAATACTTCTAGATCCAGGTTATGGACCAGACAAAATGACTTCAAAATATAATGTAGTCTAAATATTACACTTAGCTTCAAAATAAGAAAACGTTAATGTGTTGAGTTCCAGATGCAATTTGATTGGTTGATCTACCAGACTTAAAACACACTTTGTTCATACACTATAATTAAAATACAGACAAAATATAAAAGAATGCATTTAACTGTAACTGTACCAAAATGCTTAATAAAATAATCTATTAACTGCTACTGCTGAAATATAGTAACATCCCATAAACATCCCCTTGTCAATTCTGGCATCAGAAAGAGAACCCTGGCTTTTCACTATAACAGAAAGAATAAGAGCTTCCACACGCAGCTTCAAGAACCTAGAGACTGCAACTGAAGGCTAACGATAAAGAAAACCTTGGCTCTGTGGGAGCTTGACTCCTCCTCACTATTCAGGCTGCTTCTATTGTTCCGACTTTTAAAAAAAAAATCCAAGGTTTCACAACCTGACTTCTTTATTGGCTTTTGAGCAAATTGCTCACCATCCTCTGTCTCAATTTCTCTTCATAATTAAAAAAAAAGACAAAATACACCTCTTAAAGCCATAGTATCTTCACAATGCTCAACTAAGGAGGTGTGACACCTGGAGGGGAAACTGGGGTCATTCCTATGCATTTGATGCCCTCGCCTTTCCAGGAGGTAGAGATTGCAAATTTGGGAATTGCTGCTGAAGATACATTTGCAATAGTAATTCTGAGGATTCAAGTATTATGGTTGGAAATATTTTGGACTATTGCACACATTTGTGCTCTAGTCTTGGTAAGTTTCCAATAAGTGGGTCCCAACTCCAACATTTCTCTTTAAGTGCCTGCCCAGCTGCTGAAGGGCAACCAACAATGATGAGGTATTAACGGGAGTGTTGTGCAAAAAGACTTGAACATCCATTACTTCAGGCAATGAAATACAGATGGAGACTATCCCCTCTAGCCAGGATTGTGATTAAGAACTGATTGCAGGCAATTTGAACTGTGCGTGAACTGCATGCTTATACAAAAACTGTTTTGAAACATGTGAATTATAAAGGCCAATTTTTCTCATCCTTTGGGCCTAGGAATTGAGTCCTCTTCAGGCACAAATGTCTAACAGACAGGGCAGAGCCTGAAGTTAAGACCCACACCTCTTTCACAATGGCTGAAGATTTCTGGGCCACTACTGATGGAGTCTGCCCTGTATCTTAAGCATCCAAATGATCAGATGGCAAATTTAGTTGAGGATCCCAAATAGGCAATGTCCCTGCCATAGACTTGAAACTGGCAAGAAGGTTCACCTGAATCAAAAACCAGTAAAACTCGTGAATGAAACATATTGGTCCAACTTGTTTTGTTTACTTGAAAATGGAGCTCTGGTCTGCCCAGCACATGAATTTCCAAATACTAATTATTTTTTAAAACAAACTTTTCTCCCCCTCCCGGTGACTGAAAATATTTATCACTTCAATTGCTTGTATCAACCATGCTTAGCAAACATTCCTTGCAAATTACTTATGTTAAAAAGGCTTTCTTTTTTCCAAACACCATGTCTTTCTTTGTAGATATCATTTAATTACCTCCTGACTCCAAGCACGTGCACTCCAATTCTTCCCTTAACTTTTAAGAATAAAAAAGCTTAAAGGCAGTATTACCACAGACCGACAGGATTAATACTGAATATGTTGCTAGGCATAGAATATTTGCTGTTACTACAATAAAAATCCTCCTCTTCAAAGGAGTGGACAGAGGGAAATTGGTGCAATGGATAGATGTGTTGCATTAATTATTTAAGGAAGCTGTTTTGGCACCACACTAATTAAGGAGTTAAAATGAATTAAGCAATGTCATAAAAATACTACATATTTTCTTGCTGCAGAGTTTGAGAAATATGCAATTATAATCCTTGCTTTAACAATATGTTTCAACATTATAGATTGCTTTACTTAGGTTTGCCTACAATTAGTCTACATTTTTTTTAGCCTTTTTCATGGATTTAAATGTTCAGAAGGTCTTAACTGGGAGGGTTTTGAGTAGGAGGGGGATGAACAGGAAGAGAAAGCATAGTGAAAGTGATAGCGTTCAAGGAATTTTGGTAAAGGAATTAACAAATTAACAATACTCAAGCTAAGCATCATGTTATGGGAGTTGTGGATGAGGAGGCTGTGGGCATGAATGGGTGCTGAAACTACTGAAACCATATAATAGACCATAGCTGAAATGATACATAATGTAAACTGCAATGATGGATTGGCAGGAGTTCAGACAAACACTGGAGCAATGCCATGAATAAATTTGAAAACAAAACCAAGTGTTTTCATAAAATCACACAGCACAAAAGGAGGCCATTTGTCCTCTCGTGCTTGTGCTGGCTCAGAGTTATTTAATACTCACTCATTTTCTACACAGACCTGTAAGTGTTTCCTTCTCAAACATCAATCCAAAGTTTTATTGAATTTGCTGTGACTACCTTTTCAGACAGCATGTTCTAGATCATAACAGACTTCTTTAAAATGTTACCCAAGCTCTCCTGTGGTTCTATTCCTTGTCTGGTTATCAATCCAAATAGAACAGCAGTTATTTAATGGCAAGTTAAAGATGCTGGTCTCTTATTGCTGACACTGGGCACAAAACCCAAATATCAAACTCACATAAGGGGTCATCAGATAAACACACGTGGGAGAAAAGAATGGAATGTACAACTTGAAGCAGTAAAATGGGACAAGGATCAAATGGAACAAACATTAGCAATGGGAAAGTTTGAAAGACAACATTATTTAGGTATAAAGGAACTGAAGGGGAAGCTACACTAAAGGCTCTTATCCAAGGGGACATATACTGATATTGGAGGCAGTCCAGAGAAGGTTCACTCAGCAGATAATAGAAATGGAGAGTGTCTTATGAGGAGAGCTGGAGGAGCTTAGGCCTGTACTCAGTGGAATATAGAGGAATGAAAGGTGACCTTTTTGAAATATTCAAGGTATGTAAGAGACTTGATAGGATAGATGCAGAAAGGTCATTTGACCTTGTGGGACAGACTAGGGCCAAAGGGCATAATCACAATATCAAGGTTTTGGTGAAGCTGTAGAGTGGATCTACCAAAATATCTCCAGGCATTATAGCTTTTCAATTCTAGGGAGAGATTGGAGACGCTTGGGCTGTGATCCTTAAAGCACAGAAGGATAAGAGGAGAGTTAAGAAGGGTGCTCGAAATAATGAGCAATTTTGATGGGAGTAAGACAAATGATTTTCAGGACCAAGGTTGGTAACCAGTGCAGAGTGATCTAAAATGATCAACAACAGAAACAGGGCTGACCTGAGGAATTATTTTTACACCATTTATGATCTGAATTATATTGCACAAAGAGCTGAATTTATTGACAACATGCATTTATACTATGCTTTAAAACAAAGATGCTTCACAGAATTGTTAACATAATTTGGAAATGAGATACATGAAAATATACTTGGGCAGATGAACAAAACATTTGGTCAGAGGTAGGTTTTGAGGAGTGTCTGGAATTAAGAAACTGAAGCAGGAAGATAGAATAGGGAGAATATTCACAGTCTTGGAAGCAAGACCACTAACGGCAGAGGGACTAAAATTGGGGATGTGCAATGAGGTCGTTCAGATGCTTTGGCATAGTGTTGGTGCGGGTAAGTGGGGTTACAGTTATGAGACTGAAGGAGATTACAAACACAGGGTGGGGACAATAAATCTGGAGGGGTTTGAAAACATGGATGCAGATTCTAAAACAGAGATGGTGCCCGTGCCCAGTGAGCACAAGTTGATGAATGGTAGCTGCTGGCATTTAGGATATGACTCGGGAGTACTGGGATGATCTTAAGCTTGTGGAATGGGGATGACTGGAAGCTGGTTGGGGATGTATTGGAATAGTTAAGTCTGAAGGTAAGAAAAAGCCACCTGAGGGTTTCAGTCAATAACCAGAAGCCAACACAGAGGCAAATTTGAATTGTGCTAGGAAAGGGAACATAAATTATCTTAGTGGTGGCAATATTCTAAACAGAATCAGAGTGATCTTCAAAGGGAAAAAGCACAAGAGTATGGTAATAATTTGATAGTCAAGTTAAACAGCTTGCACAGCATTATAGGCTGAATTGCCTCTAAGTGTTGTATCATTTTGAGTTAGGCCAGTGTGATCAAGTGTTGTAAATTAGCACTGAAAATAATAATTATTGTTGACCGGAAATCTGAATAATATGCAAATAGTTGATAGCATATTCTCAAAATACACTGGAAAGATCAGTTACCAAATATTTTCCTTCATTAATTAATGCAATGATATCACTACTACGCTCCATGTTGTCCTTCAATTATAAATGTTGGAAGGAGAAAATGAAGAAAGATTGCATTTCATATTCAAATCTCAATCACTAAAACATTGGTCACTCACAATTGAATGAAATTAGCTCATATTTCCACTTTCATTACTGACATTCTACAGAACCACTTGATTTTCAATCAGCAAAGCAGAAGGAAGTCAGAGTTATGTCTTTATATACATGTAACCTGATTCCAAAAGGATAGTGGACCATTGGGAGGCAATAAAATGTTGAAAATTATTGCCTCTTTTTTTGACCCCACATTTTACATTTGGGACCATTTAGCAGAAACATATCTTATGAAGAGTTATAGCTTTTATTTCATAGAAGTGAATTCTTACATCATTGTGTATGGTTTAGTTAATGTTTGACAAACAGACGTGGATTGGTGTTTTAAAAAAAATAACTGCACACAGTTGTTTGGTCGAGTTCATTACTTTTAAAATGAGAAGGAAAAGCAGCTAATAACTACAGAAACAAAACCCTATGCTGTAGGCTATTCCATCCAACAGTACATGTGGTCATATTGAAAGTGCAACATGTGTGAAGATGATCAGGAAATCAATTTACTGTTATGTTTAAATGTTTAGAAAAGTTTTCCAAACTTCTAAATGGTGACAGAATATTATTGCCAAAAAAAGTGATTTTATTCAATGCCTACTGTTTCCTAACCTTTAAGTGAATCTCCCAAAGTGGCTTTAGTACCTTTCAAGTATGTTTTGAAAGCTTGCCTGTTAAATTCGCACAAGCAATCTTTGTAAATGTGTGAAAACCAGGACTGATATGGAAACACACAACACACAAAGGCAAAAACACTGAGGGGGAGTGCAGTGTTCAAGCACAAAACTATACCTGAAATACAAAGTGGCAAATTAGTTATTTTTAAAAACCTGTGACAAAGGTGCTTCCACAAAACCAATCAAGTGACAGAACAAAACAAAAAGTTTCAATGTTGACACATACCACAATTGAAATAGAAACTAATTGATGACCCAAACATAAAAGCATGGACTTCAAGTATGCTAAAATCCTTTTGTCACAACATGGATTGCTTATCCTTCTTTTAAGATTTTGTATAGTGTATTAACATTAGTGTATTATTGTGACATCAGCAATTCCTCTGTCGGATTAGTGCAATCACCACAGGTAATATTGACAAATGAGTCCATTTATGTTTCAGTCCAGTCTACTGCTGTTGACTTGATTAATTTATAGACCATAACCTCTTGTTAATGTGTAGTGATTAAAATGTGTGATAAAAGTATGCCATAAATTCAACCACAAATATGTTAGACTGCACTTAGGGCATCTCAAGAGAATTGCAACATTAACTGCTAACTTTTGTATTTGGGAGTTCAAATTCTTGGTTTGGCTTCTTGCTGGTTCCTCTTAAGGTCAACTGATTAGGATGGATTTACTGCTTGCAAATTATTGGCAAGGTCTTGATTTGTATCTGGGAGATAGAGACATCAAGTTTACTGAGCACTGCATTTTCAGTTTTAGGTTGTCATGTTGCATAAGAGAAAACGTTGGGAAGAAAACAAAGGCTGCAATGCAACCAATGGGTTTTTACTTTTACTTCACAAACAGAAATGAAAAAAATCTATTCAAGCTCGATTAAAGCAGAACATGCCTGAATAAAAAGCCCAGCAAATCCGATAGCATCTATGGAGAGTGAAACAGTTATCACTAAAATGACTATTTGGAATTTTATCAGTTACAGGTAGTTCTCCTATAATGCCTTAGTTGCATTCCAGTGAAATCGCCTTAACAGAAAAGTACTTCATAGAAATATGGGGCCTATGGGAAAAGTGGGGTTTGGTGCAGACCAGCAAAAGAAAACACTCACGATTGCTCAAAAATCACCCAAAAGCCCAACACAAAGAAGGTTTAAGTTATATTTATTAACAAAAGTAAATTTAACACATTACATTGAAAAAAATATTGTTATCGCAGGGACAGAGAGTCATCATCACCACCACCTTCAGTTGTAGCTGCTTTTGCAGAAGTGGATGGTTATGGTTGATGCTTGGGGGTTGGTTTAGATTGTGCGATATGCAGGTACAAGAACAAATTAGAAAGGCAAATGGTATGCATAAGAGTAATGCAGTCCTGCAGGAGACATACAGGGCTTATACAAGAATACTCTTGTCTCCGAGGGACAGCAATGAACATTCATGAGTTTAATTTTTGAGTTGAAGCTGCTCAATGTATAGCACTGTACCTCTCTCACCCTGCTGGAAGCAAAACAAAGCATGCGAAACAATCCCCACTGGAATTGTGCTATTGCGAACAGAGATAAGCGCTCTTGAAAAAAACATTCCTTAATTCTTCAGTGACATTAAAGCCAAATCATACTGCCGGAACACACTTTATATGAGAATTACCTGCAATACAGATTCGCATTATCTGCAGTCAAGGTAGTTACCATAGTCTTACCAGATCTTGAGCTGCTCTCTCATTATAGAGTAATGACTGATAGTCATTTAACTTGATAGTCACCACGCTGCAGGTGAGGGGAGAAGTTGCGATGAAGGGTTCTTTGTGGTAAGTGAACCCACTCTGTTGGCATTACTCTATACCACTCTGCCATCTAGCCAAACTGAGCTAAATGACCCTGATCATCCACAGTATGTTGTATTTTTTCCAAGTGAAACATTACTCTTGCATTTAATAAATAGAGCACAACACAGTTAAATATTCCACAAAAAACACGAGTATTAGTCAAATTTTATTTATCTGAAAAAACCTACAGTACATTTTATATAAATTAACAGTTGTGGAAAGAAACTCCAAATAGAAATACTAAATACAGTATTGCACTTGGCGATTTTAACAGACTATTGTCAACTTACAGCATTATACAAATATAAGTTATCCTGACACAATAGAATCTAAAGTCGACATGCTGTTATATACCTACATTTAAATAATTTAATATCTTGTCTTATGAACAGCAGTAAGACACCAAATTTACATTAAAAACACAAAAAACTATGAGGTGTACAGATAAATGTTATTATAATAGCTTTAGAACTTAATCCTAGTAAAAGCTGAACAGTAGTGCATTTCAGTGCCAAAAACACCCCCAGCAGACAAAGCTCCACCTTAATATTAGGAAATGTCTACCACAGGCAACCTGTAATCTCCTTCACAGCTCATCCTAACCAAATTCAAAATATTTGCAACTTTTAATTGAGTTGATTATCCCTTCACGATGAAATTTGCCCATGCTTATACCTTGTTGAGTACAGCAAGTCAGGGGTTATAAAGTATTATTTAAGAAAATAACTGTTCTATTTCTCATGCATTGTTAATGTTTATCCATTTGGACAAAAATTCAGAATCTGTCCAAACGATTACATTAATTATGTTCTGGAATATAGATATATATATATATATATATTTGATGTAAAATACACATTACCAGTGGAAGGATCAAACAACTTCAACCACTGATTGTGTTGTCCTCATCAACAAGTCATCAGCTCATTAGCTACTGATTAAAGACCTGAAAATCCCAGCATCCCCTCAGGTCTGAAGTTTGCTCTGAAACACTTCCCAGAAGATTTTGCTTCTCTATTGAGCATGCAGTCAGTGAATGAGATGCCCTTTAAATAACAGATGTAAAGAATAGTACAGTAATATGGCTGAACATCATCAATAAAATTGTAAGTTATAACATCTCCTCTATGCAATGGACATAAAAGAGTGTGATATGTGCTGTTACGTGGATACAAACAGAAAAGTTGAAGGGAAAGCTGTTACGGATCTACTCTTTAATTTCTAAGGATAAGTTTCATTAACGCGCTTGTCTTTCATGGTCACTTTTGCTTTCTGTAAAAGAAAAATAGAAGTGGTTAAAATTTGCATGTTATATCATAACTCAATTACACAAATACAAACACAAATTCAACCAAGATGAATCGATAGAAGGCGAACTATATATTTTGACACATTTTCACAAGGAACCCAATGCCACTTTATATATTGCATACTCCTGAAGTCCTTCTGTCTGAAAACAGCAGGGGACTCTCTGGAACTATTGGCTAAAGTCATAAAGGTAGAATGCGGCTAAAAGTATAGAATTATAAAGCATAAATGGACATTAAGCGACATAAGGAAATAGTAGGATAGAAGAATTTTAGTTTTAAAAAAAAAGGCTGATCTCTGATATCTAGTAGGAGTGACTGATCTTCCAAGGGTGGGATACAGACCTTCTGTTTCTTATAATGTATGTATATTTTCTACCTTATTTAACATCTGGAAGACACATTATAAAAAATTCCTTTTGCCTCGGCAATGAAGGAAAGTAATCCTTACGAGCATCTTTCCTACAGCTTTTGAGGACACTGAAAGGAATAAAGTAAAACCAAGTAGAAATAGTTGAAAACTCTCATGCAGCATTCCTATTAATTGATCCTATTGTTGGGCTAGTGATATGCAGAGTATGAATGAATGCTTTTCTTTTTTTCACGACTATGTAATTGATGAATAATAGCCATACTCTTAAGAGCAACAGAATTATTGTGTTTATAACTACTAACAATATGGGCTTATTCTACTACATGTTGGAGGATATTTGACTAGAAACATTAGGCAAATAAAAAACAATGAGTAAGATTTTCTACAACACTGGGTCTACTGGTATAGTTGAAACAGAGGAATACATTTCAGGGCCAAATGTTTAAAAGCACAGAATTATACCATAACATAAAATAAGAATGGGTTAATTAAAACACAAAACAATCTGAGGAAGAAAAAAAAGCTCAATTTTTGGACACTGTACCTCTATGGTGAAATCTAAGTCAAGATCCTGAGGCATATTATTACTGCTTCTCAGTTATTTGCTTTTACTTTAATTGAATAATTGCACATTTCATTTGAGATGCAATGCTTTTTACAATATCAGCTTGAAAGAAAGTAAGTTTGTAAACAAAGTTCTCCTGAATTTAACTTTACTTTGAATTCAAAGGACTGGTGAAGTCCACCAAAGTAAATCTCTTATGTACTTCTATTTTTCAAACCTGTGCAACACTACTTTGCTGTTTGAGCTTTGCTTGTTTTACTGAAGTTTTTTTTATTCACTCATACGACATGGAGGATGCTGGCTGGCCAGCATTTATTGCCCATCCATAGCTACCCTAGAACTAAATGGTTTACTAGGGCAGATTTCCTTTCCTGAAGGATGTTAGTGAGCCAGATGGGTCTTTTTGACAATCGGCAATGGTTTCATGGTCATCAGCAGTTTTTTATTTCAACATAAATTTTTTTCTAATTGAATTCAAATTCCACCATCCATGTGGTCCCCAGACAATAGTTGAGCTTTGGATTAATAGTCTGGTGATATTATTACAGGTAGACAATCCTTTATCCGAAATCCGAACTATTTTCATGAAGTTTTTTTCTCATTAACAAGATTGTTTGGCATGCAAACTGTTAACCTAATTCCACACCCACAACTCGCAGCACTCAGATGTGACATGGGGTCGTGACCCAGGCAGGTGTCAATTCTGTCTCAGGGCCCGTAGTACTCACGATGCATTTGCTGTTCATTAAGATTTTTAATGAAATTTCACCACTAAACTGTCACTTACTCCGAAATTCGAAGAACCCTGAATTCCGAAAACCACCTGGTACCGAGGGTTTCGGATAAAGGATTGCATATCTGTACTAGGCCTTTGCCATCCCATTTTCCACTCTTATTGCAGATTATTGAAAGGAAACACATTCCTTAAAAGCACAAGAGTATTCTCAGGTTCAATTGAAAGTTTGATTCAGTGAACGCGCTATAAAGTCAGTATCATGTTGCCACATGCCTCGGCATCATTATTTTAAAGGGTGAAATCTAGCTCAAATACAAGATGGTGCCAGTGACTTCCACTGTCGTTTGGAACAATAATGATCATCTTCCAACTGCTTCTTTCATAAGCAACAATAGATCAGGGAAGAACTGGCAGGAAAGTTTGAAGTGTCATCATTGATAAGTCAATTCCCTTCATCATTCAAGGTTCCCCTTAACACTGATATCATCACTAAAATAGCATGAGCCGCTCAGAGATTATGGATCAATACTTTGCTTTGAAAAAACTTTTTGCTTCTGTCTTGACACTGACTGAATTGACAAGTGCACTTTGACAAAATTGAAAAAACTGAGCTGGGACATGCTCACCATTTTTGAGGGTAGAGGAAATTGATTACAAAGATGACAATGTATGTTCTGGCATTTGCCTGAATCGAGTGCAGATGTCTTATTCCAATTGGATAAAGTAATGATCCTACACTCATTGCAGGCCCTAATTTCCCATCTGAGACTTCAACTGGCATTTTCAGACACTTGACCAGGATGAACACCTTACTTGGTGACGGCCAAAGGCCACATCAAATTATCTCAGGAGACAGCCTACTAGTATTATCACTAAACTATTAATCCAGAGGCCCAAGTAATGTTCTCTGGACCCAAGTTTGAATCCTGCCATGGCAGATAACAGAATTTGAATGCAATAAAACTGCAATTAAGAATCTGCTGATGACCATGAAACCAACATGGATTGTCAGACATCCCATCTGGCTCACTCATATCCTTCAGAGAAGGAAATCCATCATCCTCACCCAGACTAGCCTACATGTGACTCCAGACCCACAACAATGCGGTTTACTCTCAATCACCCTCTGAAATGGCCTAGCAATCTTCTCAGTTGTACTAATCACTACACAACATCTCAAAGAAATGAATCCAGGTGGATCACCTGGCATCGACCAAGGCACTGGAAAAGACAATGGCAGTAACAGCTCTGTTGACCCTGCAAAGTCCTCCTCACTAACATCTGGGGGCTAGTGGCAAAATTGGGAGAGCTGTCTCACAGACTAGTCAAGCAACAGCCTGACATGGTCATACTCATGGAATCACACCTTACTGACGTTGTCCCAGACAGCACCATCACCATTCTTGGACATGTTCTGTCCCACCAAAGGTATACAGTCCCAAGGGAGTTGCTCTGGGAGACCTCATCATTGACTCCAGACCTCACAAAGTCTCATGGTTTCAGGTTACAAAAGGGCAAGGAAACCTCCTGCTGATTACCACGCAGCGTCCTCCCTCAGCTCATGAATCAGTACTTCCTCCAACTTAGAGGAAGCACTAAGGAAAGCAAGGGCACAAAATATACTCTGGGTAGGTGATTTCAATGTCCACGACCAAGAATGGCTCAGCAGCAGTACTACTGATTGAACTAGTTGGGTCATAAAGGACACAGCTGCTAGACTAGGTGCACAGCAGGTGATTAGTGAACCAACAAGATGGAAAAACATACTTGACCTCATCCTTACCAACCTGCCAGCTGCAGATGCATCAGCCCATGGCAATTTGGGTAAGAGCTACCACCGCACAGTCCTTGTGAAACAAAGTACTGCCTTCACACTGAGAATAATTCCATCTTGTTGTGTTATACTACTACTGTGCTAAATGGGACAAACTTCAAACAGATCCAGCAACTCAAGACTGGGTATCTAGGAGGTATTATAGACCTCCAGCAGAAGATTTGTACTGTCTGCAACCTCATGGTCCAGCATATCCCCCACTCAACCATTACCATCGAGTCAGGGGATCAACCCTGGTTCAATGGACAGTGCAGCAGAGCGTGCCAGGAGCAGCACCAGGCATACCTGAAGACGAGGGGTAAGCCTGGTGAAGCCATTAACTTGCATGTCAAACAGCATAAGCAACAAGTGATAGACAGAACTAAGCAATCCCACAACCAATGCATATGATCAAAGGTCTGCAGTCCTGCCATGTCCATCACGAATTGCAGTAGAAATTTAAACAATTTGCTGGAGGAGGCAGCTCCACAAACATTCCTACTCTCAATGATAGAAGAGCCCAGTACATCAGTGCAAAAGATTCGCAGCAATCTTCAGCTCGAAGTGCGGAGTTGATGATCAGCTCAGTATCCTCTAATGGTCCCCAGCATTACAGATACCAATCTTCAGCCAATTCATTTCGCTCCATGTGATCTCAAACAATGGTTGGAGGCACTAGATACTGCAAAGGCCATGGGCCTTTACAACGTTCCAGCAATAATACTGAAAAATTGTGCTGTGGGCCTTGCCCCTCCCCTAGCCAAGTTGTTGCAGTACAGTTACAATACTGGCATCTACCTGACAAATGTGGAAAATTGTCTAAGTATGCCCTGGACATAAAAAGCAAGACGAACCTAACTGGCCAATTTCCACCCAGTCAGTATACTGTCAATCATCAGTAAAGCGATGGAAAGTGCCGTCAAGGCAGCACCTACTCATCGATAACTGCTTAGTGATGCCCAGTTTGGGTTCCGCCAAGGCCACTCAGCTCCTGACCTCATTACAGCATTAGTTTAAACAAGGACAAAAGAGCTGAATTCAAGACGTGAGGTGAGAATAACAGCCCTTGGCATCAAGGCTGCATTTGACCAAGTGTGGCATCAAGGAGCTGCAGAAAAACTGGAATCAATGGGTATCAGGAGGCAAATTCTCTGGTGATTAGAGTCATACCTGACACATAGGAAGATTCTCATGCTTGTTGGAGGTCAGTCATCTCAGCTTCAGGACATCTCTGCAGGAGTTCCTTAGGGTAGTGTCCTACGGCCAAACATCTTCAGTTACTTCAATGACCTTCTCTCCATCATATGGTCAGAAGGGGGAAAGTTTGTTGATGATTGCACATTGTTCAGCACCATTTGGGATTTCTCAGGTAATGAAGCAGTTCATGTCCAAATTCAACAATATCTGGTCAATATCCAGGTTTGGGCTGGTAAGTGGCAAGTAACATTCATGCCACACAAATGCCAGGCTATGACCATCACCAGTAAGAGACAGTCCAACCACTACTTCTTGACATTCAATGGTGCTACCATCACCGAATCATCCACTTTCAGCATCCTGGGCAGCACGGTTGCACAGTGGTTAGCACTGCTGCCTCACAGCGCCAGAGACCCGGGTTCAATTCCCAATTTCAATCACCTATGTGTGGAGTTTGCACGTTCTCCCAGTGTCTGCGTGGGTTTCCTCTGGGTGCTCCGGTTTCCTCCCACAGTCCAAAGATGTGTAGATCAGGTGAATTGGCCATGCTAAAATTGCCCGTAGTGTTAGGTAAGGGGTAGATGTAGGGGTATGGGTGGGTTGCGCTTCGACGGGGCAGTGTGGACTTGTTGGGCCGAAGGGCCTGTTTCCACACTGTAAGTAATCTAATCTAATTATTGATCAGAAACTCAACTGGATTCACCACATAAACATAGCAGCTATGAGAGCAGGTCAGAGGCCAGGAATACTGTGGCAGGTAACTCACCTCCTGACTCCCCAAAGCCTGTCCACCGTCTAGAAGGCACAAGTCAGGTGTGTGATGCAATACTCTCCATTTGCCTGGATGGGTGCAGCCCCCACAACACTCAAGAAACTTGACACCATTCAGGACAAAGCAGCCCACTCGATTGGCACCACATCCACAAGCATTCACTCCCTCGACCACTGACACTCCGTAGTAGTGTGTACTATCTACAAGATGCACTGCAGAAATTCACCAAAGATCCTGAGACCCATGACGACTTCCATTTAGAAGGACAAGGGCAGCAAATATATGGAAACACACCACCTTCAAGATCCCCTCCAAGTTACTCATCATCCTGACTTGGAAATATATTGCTGTTCTTTCACTGTTGCTGGGTCAAAATATTGGAATTCCCTCACTAATAGCATGTGGGTCGACCCACTGTAGGTAGACTGCAGCCATTCAAGACGGCAGCTCACAACCAAGTTCTCAAGGGCAACTAAAGATGGTCAATAAATGTTGGCTCAGCTCACGACACCCACATTCCACAAAAATGAATAGAAAACAATGGATTATCTTATCAAGTTAGAAGGAGTGGTGCTTCATTCCTCAAAGTGATGTCAGGGTACTCTTGATCATCTCCCTTCCCACCAATCTCAATCACCTACTCTCCACCTCACTTAACTCTGGACATTAACCACAGGAAGCCATTACAATCCTGACATGACAGCAATGTCAGGCTGTCTACTTGGAGTATACTTCTCAACACATTGATGGAGGCAACTTTTCATTCTGGGCCTCTTCATTCCCATATGTTGATCATACACACTGTTAAATTGAACCTGCAAATGCATTTGGCCCCAAGGTTTCATTGACCTGCATCTCAAATAACTCCAGGACCTGTATGCTCTGCTGTACAGGACTTAACTATAGTTGGCAAGGTGATGTAATTTGCACTTTCTAACTTTTCATTAACATGTGAACTAAACACAGCTTCCTATTATTAATATGTTGGAGCTTCAGTGGGTTTTTAAAAAAAAAGTATGATTATTCTAATGGAATACAAAATTACATTGATAATTTCCATTTTTCAAAGCATAAAAAAGCATTTCTGTTGTAGCTTTCACAAGATCAATATCTTGGGCGAACTTAAGGCGTGGATCGGTACCTGGGACTACGATGTTGTGGCCATCACGGAAACATGGATAGATGAGGGACAGGAATGGCTGTTGGAGGTTCCTGTTTACAGATGTTTCAGTAAGATTAGGGAGGGTGGTAAAAAAGGAGGGGGGGTGGCATTGCTAATTAGAAATGGTATAACGGCTGCAGAAAGGAAGTTTGAGGGGGATCTGCCTCTGGAGGTAGTATGGGCTGAAGTCAGAAATAGGAAAGGTGCAGTCACCTTGTTGGGTGTTTATTATAGGCCCCCCAATAGCAGCAGAGATGTGGAGAAACAGATTGGGAAACAGATTTTGGAAAGGTGCAGAAGCCACAGGGTCGTAGTCATGGGCGACTTCAACTTTCCAAATATTGATTGGAAGCTCTTTAGATCAAGTAGATTGGATGGGGCGGTGTTTGTGCAGTGTGTCCAGGAAGCTTTTCTAACGCAGTATGTAGATTGTCCAACCAGAGGGGAGGCCATATTGGATTTGGTACTCGGTAATGAACCGGGACAAGTGGTGGGCTTGTTAGTGGGTGAACATTTTGGTGATGGCGACCACAATTCTGTGACTTTCACCTTGGTTATGGAGAGAGATAGGTGCGCACAACAAGGTAGATTTTACAATTGGGGGAAGGGAAATTACGATGCTGTAAGACAGGATTTGAGGAGTATACGTTGGGAGCATAGGCTGTCAGGGAAGGATGTGGTGGAAATGTGGGACTTTTTCAAGGAGCAGATACGACGTGTCCTTGATATGTATGTACCGATCAGGCAGGAAAGAAATGGTCGTGTGAGGGAGCCTTGGTTGACGAGGGAGGTTGAATGTCTAGTAAAGAGGAGGAAGGAGGCTTACATAAGGTTGAGGAAACAAGGTTCAGACAGAGCAGTGGAGGGATACAGGATAGCCAGAAGGGACCTGAAGAAAGGGATTAGGAGAGCTAAGAGAGGGCATGAAAAATCCCTGGCGGATAGGATCAAGGATAACCCCAAGGCATTCTATGCGTATGTGAGAAACCTGAGAATGACGAGAACGAGGGTAGGTCCGATCAAGGACAGTGGTGGGAGACTGTGTATTGAGTCGGAAGAGATAGGAGAGGTCTTGAACAAGTACTTCTCTTCAGTATTTACGAACGAGAGGGACCGTATTGTTGAAGAGGAGAGTGTGAAACGGACTGATAAGCTAGAAGAGATACCTGTTAGGAAGGAAGATGTGTTGGACATTTTGAACAACTTGAGGATAGACAAGTCCCCCGGGCCTGACGGGATATATCCTAGGATTATGTGGGAAGCAAGAGAGGAAATTGCAGTACCGTTGGCAATGATCTTCTCGTCTTCACTGGCAACTGGGGTGGTACCAGGGGACTGGAGAGTAGTGAATGTTGTGCCCCTGTTCAAAAAAGGGAATAGGGATAACCCCGGGAATTACAGGCCAGTTAGTCTTACTTCTGTGGTAGGCAAAGTAATGGAAAGGGTACTGAGGGATAGGATTTACGAGTATCTGGAAAGACACTGCTTGATTAGGGACAGCCAGCACGGATTTGTGAAGGGTAGGTCTTGCCTTACAAGTCTTATTGAATTCTTCGAGGAGGTGACCAAGCATGTGGATGAGGGTAGAGCAGTGGATGTAGTGTACAAGGATTTTAGTAAGGCATTTGATAAGGTTCCCCATGGTAGGCTTATGTGGAAAGTCAGGAGGCATGGGATAGAGGGAAATTTGGCCAATTGGATAGAAAACTGGCTAACTGGTCGAAGTCAGAGAGTGGTGGTAGATGGTAAATATTCAGCATGGAGTCCAGTTACAAGTGGAGTTCCGCAGGGATCAGTTCTGGGTCCTCTGCTGTTTGTAATTTTTATTAATGACTTAGAGGAGGGAGTCGAAGGGTGGGTCAGTAAATTTGCAGATGATACAAAGATAGGTGGAGTTGTGGACAGTGAGGAGGGCTGTTGTCGGCTGCAGAGGGACTTAGATATGATGCAGAGCTGGGCTGAGGAGTGGCAGATGGAGTTCAACCCTGCCAAGTGTGAGGTTGTCCATTTTGGAAGAACAAATAAGAATGCGGAATACAGGGTTAATGGTAGGGTTCTTGGTCAGGTGGAGGAACAGAGGGATCTTGGGGTCTATGTACATAGATCTTTGAAGGTTGCCACTCAGGTGGATAGAGTTTGTAAGAAGGCCTATGGAGTATTATCGTTCATTAGCAGAGGGATTGAATTCAAGAGTCGTGAGGTGATGTTGCAGCTGTACAGGACTTTGGTTAGGCCACATTTGGAGTACTGTGTGCAGTTCTGGTCGCCTCACTTTAGGAAAGATGTGGAAGCTTTGGAGAGGGTGCAGAGAAGATTTACCAGGATGTTGCCTGGAATGGAGAGTAGGTCGTACGAGGATAGGTTGAGAGTTCTCGGCCTTTTCTCGTTGGAACGGCGAAGGATGAGGGGTGACTTGATAGAGGTTTATAAGATGATCAGAGGAATAGATAGAGTAGACAGTCAGAAACTTTTTCCCAGGGTACAACAGAGTGTTACAAGGGGACATAAATTTAAGGTGAAGGGTGGAAGGTATAGGGGAGATGTCAGGGGTGGGTTCTTTACCCAGAGAGTGGTGGGGGCATGGAATGCACTGCCCGAGGGAGTGGTAGAGTCAGATTCATTGGCGACCTTTAAGCGGCATTTGGATAGGTACATGGATGGGTGCTTAATCTAGGATAGAAGTTCGGCACAACATCGTGGGCCGAAGGGCCTGTTCTGTGCTGTATTGTTCTATGTTCTATGTTCTATGTTCTATCAGTGCAACCCAAAGCGCTTGACAACCATGAGGTGTTGGCAATAGAGTCTTCCAGATAGTTTGTTTCTTAGTAATTCTGAATGAGGGATAAATATTGGCCAGATCATCAAGGAGAATGCTCGTGTTCTTCTTTGTAATAACATTACATCTGCCAAAAAGAGCAGAAAGGCCTCACTTTAACAATCAGCCGAAAATGAACACAGAGTATAGCACTTCTTCAGTGGCAATGGCCCACTGGTATATTCAGAGACTGTTTATCCAAAAACCCCGGAACGCTCTGGGGTAATGGGTTCAAATTGCAGCATGGAAGATGGTGGAATTTAAATTCAACGAAAATTTGGCATTAAGGGTCTAATGATGACCAGTGTTGATCGGTGCAAAAAACTAAATCTCTGGTTCACTATTGCCCTTTAGGGAAGTCAACTGCTGTCCTCACCTGGCCTGGCTGACAAGTGTCTCCAGACTCTCAGCCATGTTGTTGACTCCTAACTGCCCTCTGGACAATAAATGTCAGCTTAGCAAGTGATGCCCACATCCCGTGAAATAATACAAGCAGTGTCAGTCTGTAGTTTTTGTGGTCATGTCTTCAGATTGTGACCTGACTACCAACTGAGCCATGGTCAACCCTGCACCAAAATGCAGCATTTTCTTTCAGCTTTTAAAATAGTTTCCCATGAGTTCTTTCAACAGAGTCATGGCCAACGTAAAATTCTTCTTTCTGAGGCCAGAGTTAATAATTCAGAGAAAAGAAAAGTTGTCGCATGAGTCAAGTAGATAGTAAATCTAATCATCCCAGAAGGCTTGGAGTTCATCATTTTGCAAGACATCAACTTACCATCCCAGTTTTGACTTTTTCCTTGACAGAGTAAGACCGTTCTTTCTTTTGACTATGTACATGTGCTTCTGCTTCTTTGATCCTACAAAGAAAACAAACCAAAAGCAGTTATTCTACAGATGTGCAGTCCATCGTGAAATGGCTATAATAAACAAGTTGGCAAACACAATGTGATCATGGCAACGCTGACCTAAAAATGTGGGTCAGAAATCTGGATAATAAAATGCACACAGCAACTTTGAACAAAAGTGGATGTCCAAGGAAAAAATGTTGGTTTCCAAAGCACCAACACTGCCCAGACACTATCATCTGTATATGTGACAGCAGATGGGGCCAATAAAACTTAGCTCGAATAAGGACCAAGTCGTAAGAAGATGGGCAGTTCTGTCTAAAATGAAGGCTTAAAAGTGATGGCAGAGAATATTGGGAACAATTTAAGAGCTACATAAAATTTTGAAACTCAAAAGTTTAATTAGCTTGTTCACCATGAAGTTGCTTACAAGTAATTAACAATAAGTAGAATATTATATTACTCAGAAAGAGAGTTGCATTTCCCTAATAGAGCTAAGATAACTGCTTGGTTTTCAATACAATTTGCAGTATAAACATCTTTGTTGACTGATTTACTGTACATATCATTGTGGAAAGATTTTGATTGGCACGTGGAGTGCTTTGAAGTATTCGGGTACACGTCACGTACAAAACTGACTTTCTCCATTTGTAATGTTAAATGTCAAACATTTGGCAACACTTGCAGAAACAAATCAATTCACTGTGTTCTTGGACTAAACTAAAAAAAAAGCTTCAACTGTGATGGATTTTTAGCAGCATTGAACTCTTCCCTCAGAGTTGAAGTTAATGCAAAAGGAATGTTTCAGGGTGGCTTTAAAAAGTTTATCAAAAATGTATACATTTTACAAATTGTGTCTTCAGGCTAAACCAGTAAAGATGTTTCTTTCATGTAAATATTGGATCATTTGGTTGGAGATTTAAGCTATCTAACTTCAGGCTTTAGGAACACACCTTAAATTAATTTCGTGCAAAGTTAGACTGCTTTTTCACATTTTTTTGCCACAGTAGATGGGTTGGGGAATGTGTTGAAGATTGGAAACTCTAAGGAAAGATCTGGCACTCATTTCAAATCGTTGTCATTTTTACTACTGCCCTTAGTCTGTAGCAATGATATTAGACAATCATTAGATTGTTCTTCCAGCTTCACCTTTTTCCCCACTACTAATTAAGGCAGTTGAGGAGCAGATGGTATCATAAGCACGAGCTAAGGTTTGAGCATCAGTGTGTTGAGAAAGTAACCCCTGCTTTGCAGGTCAAAGGAGTCTCTTGCTTAGAGTGTTAGAATCTAACCAGGCAGCAAGGAGAAAACAGGACAAAAAGAAAATTTCTCTTGCTGTGAGTTTTGCCAGTCAATCACCGAAGGATAAACGAGATATGGAGTTGACCTAAACTATAAAGGCCAAAAATCCTGAAACTGACTGATAAACCAACAATGATTGATAACCTACTCTTCACGAACCACCTAGTGACAATAAAATTACTCTTGTTAACTCAAGAAAACATGGGTAAATCATCTCCTTTTAAAACATACATGCCTTTGGGAGAAAGGCATCAAGGGAGGGATCTATTATTAAAGAAAACAATCTTGTTGAAAGGGGAAGGGTGAAAAGGAGAGGGAGCGCTTTCATCCTTCCAGAACCGTGAGCTTAATAATTAGGGTATCTATTTGGAACTACAATAATGAGAGAAATTTTGCCCAGTGTCTGGTTGCAACACTTGTAACAATAAATGTGGACAATGTGAATTTTGGATAAAGTCAGTAATAGTGCTTCAAGCTTAAAATACAAATCAGATAGAGAGTCATAGAGATGTACAGCATGAAACAGATCCTTTGGTCTAACTCATCCATGCTGACCAGATATCCTAAATTAACCTAGTCCCATTTGCCAGCATTTGGCTCATATCCCTCCAAATCCTTCCTTTTATTACACCCACATGGATGCCTTTTAGATGTACTAGCCTCCATCACTGCTTTTGATGGTTCATTCCATACATACACCACCCTCTGCATGAAAAAGGTGCCCTTTTATGTTCCTTTTAAATCTTTTCTTTCACTACACCCTCTATTCAGGACTCCCCTACACTGGGGAAAAGGCCTTGACTATTCAGCCTATCCATGCCACTCATGATTTTATAAACTTCTATAAGCCACCCCTCAGCCTCCAATGTTCAGAGAAAATAGCCCCAGCCTAATCAGCCTCTCCCTGCAGCTCAAATCCTCCAACCCAGCAACACCCTCGTAAATCTTTTCTGAACTCTTTCAAGTTTCATAACATCCTTCCTATAGCAATGAGACCAGAATGGAATGCAGTATTCCAAAAGTGGCCTAACCAATGTCCTGTACAGTCACAACATGACCTCCCAACTCCTATACTCAATTCCCACTGCCCGAACCCCCTCGATTTTTGTCCAGCAACAACTTCCAGAAGCAGTGATTGGCATGTGCAGAGCTTCCCAGTGGTTGACCAGCATAGAGGGAATGTTGATGGCAAGTCACTGTCTTGACATTTTGTCATCCTTGGGATGTAAGGAGATGTTCACTGCTGTTAGGAAGGGGGTTCCAGGATTTTGACTCAAGGAAGAAATGGCAATGGGGAACATAGTTCCAAGTCAGAAAGGAGTGTTGTTTGCAGCAAACCTACAGGTGGTTTTGTCCCACGTATCTCTGGCCCTCGTTGTTTGAGATAGTTGAAGTCCTGGGTTTGATTAGATTTTAGATTAGATTAGATTACTTTACAGTGTGGAAACAGGCCCTTCGGCCCAACAAGTCCACACCGACCCGCCGAAGCGCAACCCACCCATACCCCTACATTTACCCCTTACCTAACACTACGGGCAATTTAGTATGGCCAATTCACCCTAACCTGCACATCTTTGGACTGTGGGAGGAAACCGGAGCACCCGGAGGAAACCCACGCAGACACGGGGAGAACGTGCAAACTCCACACAGTCAGTCGCCTGAGTCGGGAGTTGAACCCAGGTCTCTGGCGCTGTGAGGCAGCAGTGCTAACCACTGTGCCACCGTTTGGAAGCTGCTCTCAGAAGATCTTTGGTGATTGAATCTTATAGATGGTACACACTGTTGTCAGAGTGCTGTAATCATGATGCGAATGAATGTGGAAGAAAGTGAATAGGGTATCAATCGAGCAGGCTGATTTTTACTGGATGGTGACAAGTTTCTTGACAGCTGTTGGAACTGCACCATCAAGGGAGGCAGGGAGTCTTCCAAAACATCCCTGTGCCTTGTAAATGCTGGACAGACTTTGGGGAGTCCTGAAATGAGTTACTTATTGCAGAATTCAATTGATCGATGTGCAACTAAACCAAGAACTGCACCCCCTCATGTGGTAGCTTTACTGTCATTGTTCTCTTCAGTATACAGAGCATGCTTGGGCATATGGGCTAGAGAGAAAAAAAAATCACTGTTCAAACTATACGCTCTTGTAGTGAACAAGTAGAAGTTGAAGGCATGTTAGCAACTAGATAGAGATTACATTTGTATGTTAGAGAGTTGGAGGAGGAAATGATGGGCTCTCTCTCCCTCGAGATCCTCAGCGGTTTCCCACACAAAGTGCATGTGACATCACAGTGAGTGGTGCTTACGGTCTCATTTTGCATTAACCCTTTCAGACCCAGATACGAAGATGTTCCAGCGCGCTTCACAATTCTTCTCTCACAGGCTTAATCCTGACTATATCATCGAACCTGTCGATGAGGGTGGTGCAGTTGTAGTCTGGTGGACCACTTGATCAATTTCTCCTTTAATTCATCCAAGTTTCTCCAAGCTAAAGATGTGGCTGTGTTTATCTGCATGGGCTGAAAAATGTGTTGCTGGAAAAGCACAGCAGGTCAGGCAGCATCCAAGGAGCAGGAGAATCGACGTTTCAGGCATAAGCCCTTCCTCAGGAATGAATATGGCTTTTGCCCGAAACATCGATTCTCCTGCTCCTTGGATGCTGCCTGACCTGCTGCGCTTTTCCAGCAACACATTTTTCAGCTCTGATCTTCAGCATCTGCAATCCTCACTTTCTTTCTTTTATCTGCATGGACCCCAGCTAAGTCTGTCTCAATGTGGGGTAGGTGGGACATTTCCCAGCATCAATCCTTCTCTGATACATCAATGATGTCACTGACGCTTTAATCTGGAATTAGGGTTAAAAAAAATCATCAGTTTTGCTTCCAATTTCCAGCCTTCTCTCACATTCATTGGGAGTAGCTATGGGCTCTTTCCTTACTTGCCTTCACAGTTCCCATTTCTGGGCACAGGCTGTCTGTTAATAGACACTACGAACCCATCAACTCCCACAGCTGCTCCTCCTCTCAATGACACTTCCTCACACTCTACTTCCTGCAAGGACTCCATCCCAATCTTCCCAATTTCTCCATTTCAATCACACCTATTCTGATGATGCCCATCTTCTGCCAAAGTGTCTCTGATAATGTCCTCCTTTTTCTCCAACTGAGAATCATAGGGCCCTCAATCATGTTTGACCCACTTCTGGCACTTCCTTTTCCTTCCAGAACAAAAGGGTGCATTCCTCATTTTCTAACCCACTGGATTTCTTTTTCAAAGCATTATCTTCCATTATTTCAGCCACCTCTAGCACAATGCCACAACCAAATGTATCTCACCTCCCCCTTAAATGTCAGCACTCCAAATGAGCCGGTTCCTTCACAAAACTCATTCCACTCCTCCTTCACTCCTAACACATTTCACACCCCATGGCATATACTCATGCAACTGCATAAGATTTAACACTTGCCCATTGTCTCCTCCCTCCTCTCTGTCCAAGGCCCACACCATACCTTCAAGGTGAAGCAACATCTCACTTGAGTAATTCTTTCAACCTAATTCATTGTATGCACTGCTCACAATGCATTCAATTTGATGGTGACAAGACCAAATGCAGAGTGGGTGACTACTTTGCTGAACACCTCCAACTCTGTCCACTTGTTTGCCATTTCACTAAGCCGTCTAGCTCCCATGCTAACATTCCCAGGCTGGCCCTGCTACAGTGATCCAACAAAGCTCGTCGCAAGCTGGAGAATCAACTCCTCACTTTCTGCTCAAGCACTTTACAGTTCTAAAGCTTAATACGGAGCTCCACAACTTGACAGCCCGACCTCTATCCTCCATTTTAATTACACACCCATCCGTGTCTTGTTCACCATACTTTCATGAGAATGGGCGCAGCTGCTTCTTCACATTTATCATTTATACCCATTTAGTCTCTCCATAATTCCTTTATTAAAAAAAAATCACTTTTCCTTTGCTCTGGACACCTTTATAATCAGTTGCAGTTACTCCTTGTATGTCAACAGCATAGAAAACACCACTTCCCAGCCCCTTTCAGTTCTAAAGCTCAGTCATACTGGAGCCAAGACATCAATTCTGTTTCTCTCTGTCTCTCCAGTTGCTGCCAGACCCGCTGAACTTCTCCAGCATGATTTCATTTCACAATTATTGTGACAGTAAATTTACAATAACATAATTGAACATTTGACACAACTTCCAGTTGATTTTCAAGTACAAAATGAGCCTTCAAGTGCCAACTGCTTTCAGGAAACTGTCAAACTAAGTTCGTATAAACCCCATCAGCTTATTTTCTCAGTAGATACTTTAATAGCATGCATTATAAGCACTGCATCTGAACAATTAGAGTTGCAGCATAATGAACAATCTCTGCTCATTAATGTTTAATCAGAGTTATAACTTCGGGGTATGTGGTGAGTGATACTGAAAATTTGAGAAAAAGCTCTCTTGCGAAACTTTGAGCACATTCTGAGACAATTACATTTCCAACTAGCACAAATCTGCTCCAAATGACTCCATCTTTCATTAGTCCGGGGAATGGGGACAGAATAGCATCAGGAGTTTATTTCTTTATTATTAGATCCTTAGTACTTATCACTTAGATCCTCTTTTCACCAGTGTGAGAAAGATTTGGACAAAGGCCAAGTATTTGCTCCATCTGGAGCTCCTCTGCTGCACCTGTGTTTTTCCTTTTCTCTCTTTTTAGCAGCCCCGGAGCTGTGCAAGGGAAAAGGTGTCCTGGAGATGCACCTAAGTGCTGGTGCAGGGAGGACTGCAGGCTTGGAGCAGAGCAGGACTGTTGTCGGACTGGAGTCTGGTGCAGGCAGTCACACCACATGCTCACAGATCTCCTGTAATGTAAAGACAATCTGAAATGCTTTACCGGACTGTAATATTAATCCTTTAACTATGTTATAACTACCTTACTTCTAATTTACTTTTTAGACATGAAGTAATGCTAGTACTTTTCCTTTTATTCCTCTTTTTATCCAAGATTTGTACCTCAGTACTTGTACCTAAGATGGCAACATTAGAGGCAGCCATTGTAAAATCTTTTGACTGTACTGGAATATATGACAACGAAGGATAATCTATTATATAAAGGACATAACTGCAGCAAACAAAATAGCATGATTGGTAATTTTGAGGGGGTGGAAGAAAAAAATGGGATCACTAATTAACCTGTAATGTTATCTTTCTGTCCACAGGATTGATAAATTGTAGAAGAAAATACTGAAAAAAGCATACAATCTGGTGTATATGAAACATGGAAAATTTACTCAGCACCATCGTGGTAATGAACATGGCTGCCAGGGATGGAGGGTGGCACCAAAGGCACAGTATCTGAATGTCACTATCCTGTCATTAAGACATGGAATTCCAGGTGGAATGAACAGGTACAGATTTCCAAGCAGTGCCTCAAAAGCTGCAGCTTAGGCCAATGGAATGGCATCCTCTCCAAGAAGATGACGCCTAGCCATAACAAGGGTCGGGATGACATTCCAGTAGCTTTAGTAGTCATCCTGACAAAAAGTGCTTCAGCTTCTGGTTCCTTTGAATATGTGACAAAATAATGTATTCGAGTAAAAGGCTGTACAACTGAAATATAGAATGGCAGACAAGGAGCTTACAAGGAACAGAGGAAAATTCAGATGAGCACTAATCAGAGTAGTACTGATGAAATAATGATTAGATATGGTCCAGAGAGGAAAACGTTGAGAAACCAAAGCAGGCAGTCTATCTTTCCTGCACTGAGCTGGTGTGCAAGAAATGCAAAATTAACCTTCCTAAATATGGAACAAGAATTCAACTCTTGAATGCAAGGTCACATTTCGCATGAAAACAAAACTAAGCATCTTGTTCACCTTGCATTGGATGCGCATTTCAAGAAGTAGATTTTAGGAAGTCTGCTCGAGGAAGAGAGAAAGTTCGAGGTACAGAAAGGTGTAGGGAGGAAATTTCATTCTTTAGGGCGTGGGCTGTGCCGTTGTTAGCAATGAAAATGGAGGATGGTTGAGTGTGTAGAATTAAAGCAGCATTCAGAGGGCTATGGGCTGGAGGAGGCCTGCAGAGATAGACAGCTGAGAAGCAATGGAAGATTTTAATAAGAGTAAGAAATTTAAAACTGAGGCTGTGACAGACTGGGAACAGCTAGCACAAGAGTGAAGGATGAACTCGATTTGTTAAGAAATGTCATGAATGCATTGTGCAAAAACAGACCAGTAGGAATCTGAATTGCAATTGCAGGTGCTTGTAGAGTCTTTTTCTTCCCAAGGCAGACCTGCAAGGAAGAGAGTAGTGAGAAATACAAAAAAAAAATCAGAGATGGTTGTCAGAGATTGCACAATTGACATAACTGGACGAGAAAACATCATGTCAGATGGCAACGTTGTAGGGAGTGGGGAATGTGGAGCACAGAGACTGGCTGCAGTTCTATATGAAGTAGTAAAGGGAAGATAGGATGTTAAAAGAACTCCGAGATCATGAGGAATGTGATGAGAATACTCAAAGAGCAACTCAGTTGACAGTTATGTTTGAGGAAATGGTGGAGTCAAGACTGTCATCAAAAGAAGGGCCAAAATCAAACTTCCTGAAGAAGAAAAATCAAACCTATTTCTTCTGTTCGAGATACAAAGAAATTGCAACTGAACAAGTAATCAGGTTTTGACTGACCTGTTGAAGATGGAAGAATAGATTAATACATAATGATTCAAACAATTTGTACAATTGACACTATGGTAGCCATCTGGCTTAAAAAGGTAAAAATATAGTTCAAGGAGGAAAGAAAAAGAAATGAGCAAAACGAGGAATAGATAATGTGAGAAAAGGTTCATTGATATGAAAGGAGGAGAAAAGGTAGGGAGTAAAAAGGAAGGAGTGCCAAAGAGTGATCCAGGCAAAGAAAACGTGTTGGAAGAACCACCATTGCCCTCCCAAAAGGTGATGACATACAGCAATATATTTACAATCGGTTACTAATTCATGTCTTCTTGCCAAGTCGACACTGTACCAGATGACTAATTCAGAAATCACAAGTTCAAATTCCATTCTTATATTTTAAAAAGGTCTCAAATTTGTTAACAGGTCCCCTCGCAAGAGGTAAAACAACTGTGCATTAAATCATTTCAAGAATAAAACTCATTGGTCTCAATATTGACATTCACCCTTTAATACCTCACTGTTGCAAAACATCATTCAACTATTATAATTTTTATTGTCCTGAACATGAATTCAGGTATGCCATTACATTTCTTAAATCATGTTATTTCTTATTAACAAGCCTCTTACCGCTATCTGGGGTTACTACTGACTAGAAACTGAAATGGACGAGCCATATAAGTTCTGTGGTTTCAACACCAGCTCAGAGACGAAGATCCTGCTGTGAGTAACTCACTTCCTGACTCTCCAGAACCTATTCACTACCTACGAGACACAAGTCAAAAGTGTGATGGAATAATTCCCACTTGCCTTGAGTACAGTTCCGAAACAGTTAAATACTTTGAGTGTATTCAGGACAAAGCAGCCCATTGGAAATAAGGGTTACAGGGATAGGGTGGGGTGAGGGGTGAAATTTTTGGGTTGTATGGCCTGTTTCCGCACTGTCGGAATTCTACGATTGGCACCACATCTACAAACATCCACTCCTTCCACCATCGACACTCAGTAGGAGCAGTATGCACCATCTACAAGATACATTACAGAAATTTCCTAAGGCTCATTAGACAGTGTCTTCCAAAGCCACAAGACTACCATCTAGAATAATAAGATCAGCATGTCACATCACCATCTGCAAGTTCGTCTGCAAGTCACTTTCAAACCTGACTTGGAAACGTGCCAACATTCCTCCAGTCTTGCTGGATCAAACTCCTGGAACTTCCTCCCTAATATCATTATGGTTGTACCTACAGCAAATGGAATGCAGTTGCTCAAGAACACATCTCACTACTACCTCAAGGGCAACTAGAGCAGTACAATAAACACTGGCTCAGTCAGCAAAGCCCACATCTGATGACTGATCAAAAAAGGCAAATGCACGTTAAAATGACATTTTAGCCAGATGTGACGAAAAAAAGAAATCTAATTTGTGAAATGCAACTGGTTTTTCATTTACACCCATGTCAGCTGAATGTAGCTAACTTTCTACTCTCTAGGAAAGCAACCTTTCAGTCCTCTTCTTCAATTTTAGTTTCTGATATATTCCTCCTGACTTTGCCCAGCTTTCTATGATGCATGCCATTAAACATCATTGCCTTTTGCACTTTCTCAACATGTTTTTCACTTTGAAGCTGAAAAACTTAATCATTCGACCCAAGTACAGTACAAGAGAAAACAAAAGTCTCTTCTGGCAACAGCCTGATTACTGCCTTGTTCCCTGTGGATATGGCGTGCACAAGTGAACT
The DNA here is from genome assembly GCF_047496795.1 of Chiloscyllium punctatum. Taxonomy (NCBI): domain Eukaryota; kingdom Metazoa; phylum Chordata; class Chondrichthyes; order Orectolobiformes; family Hemiscylliidae; genus Chiloscyllium; species Chiloscyllium punctatum. The sequence goes on along the minus strand of NC_092749.1, from coordinate 30,245,036 downwards.
CCGTGGTAATGCCAGTGGAGAACATCTGTACACATTAAATGCCAATCTGCCACAAGCTGTTAAACAGAATGTTTTTCAGAGCCAGACAAGCTCTTTCATCTGAATTTAAAAAAAAGGCCATGGGGGACACAATGTTAAATACTATAAAAGAATATCCCACCCAACAATCCCCAGCACTCCCTGACATTCTTCATTAAACTGCATCTGTAAAAGGATGGAATTATTGATTACACCTAGAAAGAGGTTCGAATTAGGTTTTATTGTCAAGTGCACACAAGTTCAGAAGTACAGGAGTACAGTGAAAGTTTACAATGTCACCGCAGGCAGACTTTAACCTCACACCTTTAATGAGCTGAGATGGCACCTTTTGTTTTAAAACTTTAAGTTACCTTGAGAATGAGACTTAAAAGTAGTTCTGGGATTTACATATTAAAGAAACAAAACCAACAAACCCATTCTAAAAGATGAAAGACTATAGATTTGGTCAATATATCATTTCAGCTGCATGACACTGTAATCTTTTGCTGTAAATTCTGTGTCTTATGGTCCTGCCTCACAACCACCTGACGAAGAAGCAGCATTTCCAAAGCTAGTGCTTTCAAATAAACCTGTTGGACTATAACCTGGTGTTGTGTGATTTTTAAACTTTGTACACCCCAGTCTAACACTGGCATCTCCAAATCATCATCTTATTGCTCAGCTTTGGGTTAATTTGAAGAACTCTCTAGCAGTTGTGTTAGATTCTGATCATGGTCTGAACTGGCTTCTTCCATAGTGTCACAGCATCCACAGACTAGCAGATAATCTGCCACATACTGTCAGCGTGTACACTTCTGGAGCAGCAGAAATGCCAAATGGCACGAGCAATCATATGTCTTTCCCTCACTTCCCACTGCAAATTGAGCCTAGAATGTTGCCTGAAAACAACATTCTTTTATCAATCTTCATTTACCAAAAAAAGGTCTGAACTATAATCGATGCCAGGATAGATACGGACAAGTTGTGGAAACTTTTCTTCAACAGTTATCATGGGGAGTGAGATCACTTAAAAGTTCTACTGAGATTGTTTTGATCTATGCACACTTTCAGCTTTCCTGGTTTCTTCACTGCCACCAATTCTGCTAACCCAGACCGCAGGAGTCACATTCTTTGCTCCCTTCTTTTTTAAACTTCTCTTTCGTGTCATTCAGGCTGGATTGGAGAGTAGCTAGAATTATCATCAGCAGATGCTGAAGTGAAGTGATCTCCACCCCCTCCCCCACCCCCCCACACACACTCATCTAGTACGAGATGCTGCTTACTGGGGAGGAATCCAATAGCTGTGCAAAAAATCTTTTACTGTTTTGAAAAATAATGGCTCAAACGGCAATGGCCTGATGTCCTGCAAAATGTTGCACATCTCTTCTAGTAAGTGTAAGGTTACTAGTCCATGTTTTAGACTTGTTTTAACAGAGATAAGTGGACATTACTTGATGTCAAATATCAGGAACTGCGGATTCCCTCTTCCCATTACAATGGGCTCACAACTTAGTTTTCCTTCGTAAAATGAGCAGTGTTATATCCTATTGCCCCAACTTTATCTGTGCTGGCTTCATTGTTGGGTCATCATCATGATCTATTTACACAGGTCTGCAAAGCTCAGAATGTTGCCTACAGCACCAGTGTCTACGTTGGCACTTCATGTTCACTTGATGCTCTCCTTCTGCAGTCATCATTCTAACAGTCACAAAAATATTTATCAACTCTTGACCCGATGTTAATGTTATTTTTTTTAAAAATTCATGTGCGTGTCGTGGCCATCACTGGCTGGCCAGCATTTACTGCCTATCTTTAGTTGGCCTTGAGAAGGTAGTAGCAAGTGGCCTTCTTGAACTGCAGTCCACCTGGATATAGGTAGATCGCAGCACATAAGTTACACTGATTAACTGCAGGACTGTAAGGTATATGTTCCCTTGAGTACAAACTAATTTGTCAGAATGATCATCCGACATCCATCTAGTGACAAACTTAACAGGAGAAAAGCAAATTACTGCAGACGCTGGAATCTGAAACCAAAAGAAAAAATGCTGGAAAATCTCTGCAGGTCTGGCAGCATCTGTAAGGGGAGAAAAGAGCTGACATTTTGAGTCTAACTGACACTTTGTCAAAGCTTTGACCAGCTTTGACAAAGGGTCAGTTAGACTCGAACCGCCAGCTCTTTTCTCCTCTTACAGATGCTGCCAGACCTGCAGAGATTTTCCAGCATTTTCTCTTTTGGTTACCAAATTAACAGGCTTTGTTTCTCCTTTCTCACAAGCACTTCCATAAAATAAATGATTTAGCTCCATGCAGTTCAAAGTCTGCTTTCCCCACTCTAGAACTATTTACTTTTCTTGTATGGGATGTCCTCCACAATAGTTACATTTTCTCCTATGGCTTTGATCTTTTTCTGACTGCTCTGCTAATATTCCTTAATTTGTTTTGAGTTGGGCTGTTACACATGGATGGTTGATGGATCAAAATAGGTCTTCAAAGCTTTCAATATTTCTCTAGTCCAGCTTTTCTATTCCTTATCGCGGTTTAAAGGTACAATAGGTATTAGCATTCTTTCCACAGTACTGAAAGCACATTTGCTACTCTTGTGTTCAAATTTTCTGCTCAATTCTAAAGCATTCTCAATTTTGGTACCAACTCAAAGAAGCAATACTGTCTCATACAGTCATTCACCTCCACAGACAGAGACTGGAAATTTCAAAGCCATCCTGACTCTTCCAGTAACAGTAAGTTGCAGATTGCAGTTCTAAAGTATTCCTTGCTACTTCTAACATCAACAAGCTCTCTTACACCTTCCAAGATCCACACAATTTTAACTGTCCACTTCTGACTCCACGTGTGGGCTTTAATGGCTTCTCTAACTAAACTAACACCAATGAAAACTGGTGTCATGACAGTGGCAAATCAGTCTGCACAGTCCAAAAATGCATCTTCCTCAACTGTGATGCTGTGAAATCTTTATGTTATTGTCAGAATGCTGTACTCTTTAAGAATTGCAACTTGCATATCAGCGGGCAGTGCAGAGTACCGCAAAATCTTTCAACTGAAATCCTAACAAAATCATAGTTTTAACATTGTCTATTGACACATGCTAAGATACAATACCCCATCCAGTGGCAGTCCACAAACGATTTGCTCAGCTATGTGTGTCAAGAGACTTTGACTGCGGTGTTTTAGTCACAGGGGAAAGAATCTTACAATTTGGCAGAATTCAGATACTTATTCAAATCTCATACAATGTGACAGCCAGTTTTCCTATGAATGTAATGACTCTCATCTTGCAAAGTATCACCATATATGGAAATGTGTCAAGGAATACAGGCTTTGGAAAGAAAGAATGCAGGCTCTTACTGTTAAGGTACACAGTGGGGATAAAGCTGGATAGCGTCTTATATACCTGAACTCTGAAAGACACCAGAACATTGAAATCACACAACTCCCATGAAAACAAGAGAAAAAAAAAAGATTTAGAAAGATCACAACACTTAACTTGTAAAACAGATACCAATAATGAGAAGTCAGTCATTCCTCCCTGGTCCTGTATTCTACAAAATTAACAGGATTGCAACATTCCATATTTGCCAGTGTTAAATCTAATTTGTCTGGCCAGCAGAAGAAACAATTAAAATCTTTTGCTGCATTTTGGATTTCTATTGGTCTCCCTAATGTAGTATCATAAAATTTCACATTTGACGGTGTAGATTATTTATTCAACTAAATAGTTTCCCATGAGGAGAGAGACATCAGTCTGGAGTCTGGATAAAGGCTGTGATGTTTAGCTACTAATCTGGCTTGTCTAGTAAGATCACTGTTCAAGTACTCCCTTTTGGCAAGTAGCTACGTTATTGAGGTCAGAGATTAATTGCTATTTGGTGAGAAAGTTCACAGGTCAGAAAACAAACGAGCTGGTCTTTGCTTCTCTTTTTTTAAGATTGCTTTTTCTACTCTGGCATGCAAGGTCCTTTTCCCAATGAATTGTTTGAGAAATGAGAAACAAAATGGTTCTAAGCAATTAGACAGAGTAGATGAAATGCAACAGCAATCCAAATCCTGACTCTATATAACATGAACATTGACTCCTACCCTCAACCAACACTAAACAGACTACAATGTAAGTATCATAGGGAACACTATTTATTGTATTAGAAACAGTCCAAAGGCAGCTCAGCAAACCATGGCCCACGTGGTATGAAGGTTTGCCTTACGGGGAATGGTTGAATGGGTTGGGTATGTATCAATTGGAGTTTAGAAGATTTAGAAGTTATTATATTGAAGAATGTAAGATCTGGAGAGCATTTTATAGGATGGATGCTGGGAAATTGCTTCCCCTTATGGGAGAGATGATATATTGGGAATCACAGTTTAAACATAAGCAGTCTCCAGCTTAAGAAAGGTGGAGCATTATGTTTTGCTTTTTATAAGCAACATAAGAGCAGGCATGGGTCATTGAGCCCCTTCATAATAGCCTCACCATTCTGGACCTTAAGGGGAGATGGTCACATAGTGGTTATATCACTGAATGAGTAATCCAGAATCCTCGACAAATAATCTGAGGAAATTGGCTCGAATCATGTTGTCAAGGGAGAAGATGAAATTTTAATTCAATTGTTAAAAATTGTAGTTATTGGTTACCAAATAAAGTTCACTAGTGCCCCTCAGTGATGGAAATCCAGCATCCTTACCTGGTCTGGCCCAGGTGCAACTCCGGACCCACAGCAATATGGTTGGCTCTTAACTACCTTCTGAAATGGCTCAATAAGCCACTCAGCTCCAGGGCAATTAGGGATGGTCAATAAACACTCTCCCAGCAGTAATTTTAAAATATCCCAAGGATGATTTGCAAAACTAAAGATGGCTGATCACCCCCCCCCCCCCCCCTCAACACCATTGCTCTTGCCATACACCATTATGGCATTATTACCTGAAACCTGTGGAGTACATTCACAACAAACATCTGTGTCTGAGCTTCCTGAGGCCACTCGGACAGAGAATGCTATAGATTCACTATCCAGAGTGAACAAATTTTTCTTAGTTATCAGTCTGTGGAATTACCTTCCCAAAGAAGAAGGGAGGCAGGCAATTTTTAAGCTCAAGTTTAATTGATTCAATTGTCAACCAAAATCTAAGGATACAAGGGGACAAATAGGAAAGTACAGTTGAGGCAAGGATTAGATTAACCGTGATCTTGTCAAATAATGGAATGGGCTTGAGGGATTGAATGATCCATCTCTGCTAATAATCTGTTTGTTGCTATGCGAGCATGTTGGTATGCGTGCATATCCATGCCATCTACTTTTTCTTTTGTAACATCATTCAATCTCATCCATCTCAGTTCACCTGTTACTTAACCCTGTGAAATATTGTACTATGATTCTCTTTACTAATTCACTCACAAATGTTCTATGTTTGCTACACTGCATTTACATTCATTCATGCCTAAAACAGCATTTTTGTAAGTTCATTTTACTCTTACAAGATAAATTAATTAAAACTTCCCTTCCTCGGCTGCCAACCCATTATTATTTCTTTACACCTTTCTATTCTTGTGGGCCCCATGCTGCAAGCAGTGTTTAGACCTGCTTGTGTGTCAAAGGCTATCCCTCAATAATATACTGTAACCTACTCAGAGCAATGCCATCCTGTCTTTGTGTCTTCATAGTTTCAAGAAAGTTATGGAAAGATTATAAAATCAATTAGCTCATTGTAACTGTCTCTTGGGACCTGAATAGGCTGCAGGACGTCAAACACCGTTTCGTCCACCAGTATGTCCCTACAGTCCCATGCCTTTTATCTCTGAGATTTCCTCATATATTACCTATTTCTATAACATTGTACTACCCATTCCTAGCTTTTATTTAGGACTATAATATTGTACTAACGTACAGATGTATAGAGCCACTTCCTCCCCCTTTAAGAAACTTCCTATCAAAACAGCACTTCCATGAAATTGCATGAATGAATGCGTAGGAACTGTCAAAAACCAGATGTAGTAGATGAAATCTCATGACCCAACTGCAGGAGATCAGTTTAATATACTTTTATTTAATACACATGCAATTTCTCACTTATTTAGATCATATAAACATAGTGTTTTTATTAATATTACTAACTTTAAAGACAAAAGGATTGACCCCTCTTATTCATGCAAGCTCAGACTAGAGAGACATTAGGAGTAACAGCCAGCATTTAGCAAGTGGTTAAACTATCGCCTGCTTCCTCAGGACAGATGTCACACAAACTTGTGTACAATAGGTACAACTTTGTGACACGCCAGTGTTAAAATTTCAATCTATGTAAAAACTGTGCATAAGAGAGGCTACTGCAAAACTGTGCTTTGGATTCCATCGCCGATTCCTATGGATGCTCAATAAAGAGACTATTTTCCCCACTCACTGATTCCGGTTGCTATTGAACATGATCCCATAGCCCTCATCAATATCTTTGTTACCTCTATTTCAACACTTTGTTGGTCAGACTCCAGCCTCTACCACCTACAAACTTACGCTCAGCTGTTGCCGGTTTTCAGGATGGTCTAACTGAGGTTTCAAAAATTAGGAAAACAAAATTAATCATAAATCCTGTTGTAACATGTGACAAATCATTAGCATAAATGCTAACAATTTAGAGATGTTATTGAGATGCAGTTGAGCGTTATTCTGATAGCTGAAGCACATCAATCAAATCCCTACTGTGCAGACAGATGCCATTTGGTCCATCAAGTCCACACCAACCCTCTGAAGAGCATCCCACTTAGATCCATCTACTATCCTAGCCCTGAAACCCAGCATTTCCCAATGCTAATCCACCTAGCCTGCACATCCCTGGACACTGTGGGCAATTTAGCATGGCCAATTCACCTAACCTGCACATCTTTGGACTGTGGGAGGAAACCAGAGCACCCGGAGGAAATCCACATGCACATGGAGAGAATGTGCAAACTCCATTCAGGCAGTTGAAGGTGGAAACAAACCGGAGTTCCTGGCGCTGTAAGGCAGCAGTGCTAATCATAGAGCCACTGTGCTACCAATAGGTTATGAAATTTCAAAAATAAACGATATTTTGAGTTTGTGTGTTTGATACAAAGAACTTACCTTTCCTATGTGGGTACAGTACACTCCTTAAATCAGGAATGTTTAGGCACAGGTTGCCAAACTAATACAGAAACCTAACTACCTGAAAATAGGCAGCAACAGTTGTGCTTTGACAGAAATCAACATTACCTAGCACATGGCAACATCATCGATGAGCATTCACCGCCATTCCAGGTGAGCGCATCTATTCATCAAAGGCAACAACCTGAAGTGCTATGTGCAACGTAGGGAAATAATTAAATATTCCAATAATGGACAGTTTTTTCATTTTAAACCCAAGAACAAATTTTTATGCAACATGTGTACAGAAATGAGGAGGAAGAAAGGAGTCCAAAAGAGTTGAATAAAAAAATTGTTTTTGCTTGACCATAAAAAGAATGGACAGTCAAATATGATAATCGTTACATCAGATTTTAGTTGTCATGTTGATGTTTGTAGTCGAACAGTTGATCTGCAGATTCTTGGTATCGCAGATTTATTGAAATCACTTTGTTCAGGTTTGTGTCAAAAGTGGCTCGCTAGCAGCCCTCAGAGATTGTCCCATTCTTTATGAGCAGGGATGTTTTAATGCATGTTTTCAAAGTTGTAATCTTCATAGAACACTATTCTGTACACTTGGACAACAGGGCATTCAGAATAGAAGTTGGAAAGTTATGTCACTGCTGCACATGACGTTGGTGAGGCTACACTTGGAGGATGTGTTCAGTTTTGGTCATGTTGCTATAGGAAGAATGTCATTAAACTGGAAAGAGTGCAGAAGAAATTTACAAGGATGTTGCCAGAACTCAACAGTCTGAGCTATAGGGAGAGGTTGGACAAGCTAGGACTTCTTTCTTTACAGCATAGGAGAATAAGGAGGCATCTTACAGAAATGTTTAAGAACAGGAGCGGTATGGATAGGATGAATGCACTCAGTCTTTTTCCCAGGTTTGGGGAATTGCGGAGCAGAGGGCATTGGTTTAAAGGTTCGAGGGGAAAGAATAAAGGGAACCTGAGGGGCAACTGTTTTTTTCTTACACAGACACATATGGAATGAACTGCTGGCAGAAGTTGTTGAGGCAGGTACATTAACAAGATTTAAAAGGCATTTGGACAAATAGATGGATAAGAAAAGTTTAGAAGGATATGAGTTAAATGCAGGGAAATGGTGTTAGCGGAGGTGGATATTTTGGTCAACATGGACCAGTTTGGGCGAAAGGGCTTGTCTCTCTGCTATCGAACTCTATGACTTTATAACAGGACACTAACAGAGTATCAGAATTGATGCTTGATTTAATCTTGGTAATATTTGAAAGGGGTAAATGCAAACATGTCTCCCAAATGGTCTACTCTTTACCATCATGTCTGCAGTCTGTGAGATTTCTCTCTTTGAAGCTTGTTTGAGACTATCCAAGATTCCCTTCGAGACAGCAAGTGGATTTATATCCAGTGTCATTTGGTTATATCAGTCCTTTAATTTACAAAAAAATCATTTTAGGTGATCTGGGCTTATGATTCATAGTCAATACACCTTACCTTATTAGTTCAGTAAAGCAGTACTAGATCCTTCGTATGATGCCATCCACCATGTGATTAATATATACACTAAGACAAATAACAATGAATAACCCTGTCTCACTCCTTTCTTTTAAACATTGGATCGAGAATGTAGATAAAATCCAAGATTCAAACATGTACCTTCATACCTTCCGGCTTCTTTATCAGGATTGTGTGAGGTATTTGGTAGAAAGCCATATAAAATTGATGAAAGCAATGCTAGCAGAGATTTTTCTGAACCTAACAATACTCTCCGATCCTGCATATGGCTACAATTGAGCCAATGTGATCCTCAAGATAAAGTTATCTGTTCTTTTCAGATCATTTTTCAGTCATCCAATAAGTCTGATATATCAAGGCTCAGTAACAGAATTAACTACTTGAAGAGTCATAAATATCTGCAACTTTTGTTTTTTCACTCCTTCATGGTCACAATTGAATATCCCTTCTTGTGGATAAGCCTGTTTAATTCAAATATTATGTGTACCTCAAAGAATTTTATTCTTTATCTTTAGAGATGTTTTTACTATTTTAGTAGAGACTTTACTATCAGCCAATGAGACAATGGGCCTTTCACTAAGCACTTGGAAAACTAAAATGTTTACCCATCCAGCTCCCACTGAATTTCAAACCTGGCACTGTCATGGGGAGCCGAGACCTCTCAATCTTTGTGCTATGTTTTGGAGTTGGACAATCTGCTACAGGTACCTCAAAGCACTGGATAAGTAACGCCAGCAGTGTTTTAGCAAGATCTTCCAAATCCTGTGGAGGGAAGGTCCAAAGCAGCCTTCTCTCCTAAACCAAGCTACCCAGCATAAAGCCAATAATCAATTGACACCAATTCTACCAAATCAGGTGCATTGTTCATACGACTGCCAACAGATACTTGAAGCAATATTTGGTGCAGGAGATTGCCAGGATGAAAATGTAAACACTTAAGGATTGTCCTTGAAACCTCCTTGAAATGATCAAACATATTTGGTGACTCATGAGACCTTGACTTATGACCAGCTGAAGTGGTGAAGACACTGAACATATCAAGAGACTCCAATGAGACAGAGTGCAGATGCTTCATTAAGGCATCACAGCAAGTACACAAACATTCAAATAGTCCATGGGTCAGAGTCTACAGATCACACATTGAACTTGCCAGCCATTTCAGAATGGAGTGAAAACAAGTCATCCTCTATCTAAGATGACACCTAGCAACTAGGCAAACCAGAGCCTCTCAGCCAATTGTATCACTATCAGCTTTATCAACATTGCCATAGCCCAATGAGGAAGCAAAAAACAAAATCAACTCACCTTTCCTTAACCCCTGCTTGGCCTTTTCTTATTTCTTTTCTGCAAGTAAGTATTTCAAATCAAAGTGTAGCTCATCAGAAAACTAAGGAGCCAATTACCAAGGTTTTGAACGAAAGAAAGAGGAATTTTGTTATCCACTAACTCAAAGAAAAGCAAATCAAATACAACAACAATCACCCATACATACATAGGTGGTAAGTTTAAAAGGGGAAGTGCTTTTTATTAATTCATGGGACATGGGTGTCACTGGCCGGATCAACATTTATTACTCATTCCTAATCACCCGGGAGTAGACAGTGGTGAACTACTTTCTTGAAACACTTGCCTTCCTTGAGATGTAGAGACATGGAGAGGAAGTTCCAGGATTTTGACCAGTGACTATGAAGGAATTGTATGAATATTTCCACGTCAGGATAATGTAGAAGTTGCATGGGATCTGTACACCGTACACTCAGGGAAAATAAAGTTAAACAGTTAAACAGTCCGAATAGTCCTTAGGGTGTTAGATTCTTAACTCAAGAGGACAGCTGTTTCATGGTTAACTTTCATCCCCAGCAGTCGTAGAATGTGCAGATACCATGAGTTACTTTGAGTTACCATTGAATGACTGTTTCCTCAGTTTGCATCGTTTCTGAACGTAACTGGGGTTACGTTCAGAAACAATGAGACAAACAGATTTGGTGTTTCTGTTTGTGCTGCCACAAATTGCTTTTCCCTTCTTTCTGCTCTGCTGTGCAAAAGCAGTTGGTGAAATACAATTCCACATATATTCCAGTGTTAGTTCCAATATCTTTTCAAGCTGGTCAGTTGGCAGGCCAACTGGTGCTGGAACTGGCAGGCATTTTTTTTAAATCTCCCAACGTGTGAAATTAGCATGCAATTGCGAAGAGCTGTGAACATATTGAAATTTACTCAGTAAGCTAGTTTTGATGTCTTTTGATTAAAAAAAATGCTGGCAATTTCATTTATTTCACATTGGTTTTAAAATATTGCCTCAATATGCAGTTAGTTGACCACTGCAGCATTTTAGATCCACGTTTCTTTCTTTTAAACACAAATTTAGACTATGAAAGGTCTTGGGTACAATAATAAGATGATGCAAGTTCAAATTCAATTGCCCATATTTATCATGATGGTAACAACATCCACGGCTGTCTCTGCAACAACCTATTTAGTCAGATCTTTGTCTTCTATGAAGAGTAAGTTTGAGGACTAAATTTACATGCAAAGGCTGAAGGACAATTGATAATTGAAGTTAATTCAATGGGAAGGTGATTTTTAACCTAAATATTCTATATTCTAATCAGTTTAATTGATGTTAAGTTCCTGACTGAACTTCACTCCAAATGACGTCTTAGAGAAAATTCAGATCTGCATAATTCATAATACACATTTATTCTAATCGATTCGTTGTGACTGGACCTTTGCACTTAAAGCTATTGAATTGATTCTAGTTTTTTGACTGTTTTTAATAAATTAACCATTTATATATCTCAATAGCTTACCTCTTGCCAGAACATGAGCATACCAAGGTCCATCAGAATAACATTCTAACAAACTGGTATGAAAGCGTGGTTATGTTAAAAGTTATCTCCTCTACAGCATCAAGATCAACAAAATGTGCTCACAACAATGAAAAAATATAATAAGCACATCAAATCAGATTCTAACTCTTTTGTAGAAATGATGGAGTGTGGAAGTACTGAGACAAGCCACTCAGATGGCACTATAATTTTCCTTAAGCTGCAAATAAGTAGGTTGTCAGTAAAAGGAGGGAGGGGGGGGGGGGGGGGGGCAACTTTTAGTGCAGGTAAATTTTTGAAAGGTCATGTTAAGGAGCATAACTTTTCATATACAGTTTACCTTTATTCTTGCTAAATGATAACATTTTTGGTAACGGTAATGCCCTACAATGAATACTTCTACTGTCCAGATAGTGATAACTCACTGATCTAGATGGGATATAATGTTGCTGACTCCACCCACACTGAAGACAGACAAAACCACTGGTGCCTATTGCACTTGAGAGTCATGGGTCTTTAATAATTTTGAATGAATGCTTCTGTGTTCCAGTGGTGACTTTATGTTTAATTCAAGATCTGTATCTTCTCAACTTTACAACAAAAAGTAATCATTTAGGTATAAAGAAGCCATTGTCAGAAAAACATATGTTTTGAAATCATCCATTTAAAAAAGTTATGAAATTAGTCTCACCCATTATTGGTCAATGTTCAGGCATTAGATAGTTTTGGCAAGTATATATTATTGGTGAAAAGTTTGAATAGGAGGAGACAGCAAAAGTTGTCCCAGGGTGATTTAACTGCTTGTTGTTAACCAGTTTATAGTGGCTGTGTTGACTCTTTAAAGAACTGTTCATTTGGGTTTCTCTTTTTCCATTGTCATATGGAAGGATTAAAAGCTCTTACCTAGCTTCCTTCTCCTGACATTTGAGGCAGACTTATGTATGGAATTGAGCTACATTTTCTACATCCTCCCATTCTGTGGTAAAGTATGTTGGAGCAATATAACACCTTTATCTACTAAATGAAGAACAAACAGAATCCATAATCCTCTTTCAATGGTCAAATACATTTTAAAAAGCAAGATGAAATTCTGTCTTACTGACTCTATGAAGTTTTAACTCCTATTCCTTGCAATTTTTAAGATTACAATCAATGAGATAAAGACACTATAATTAAGTTCACACAAGCCAAGATCCATGGCTGCAGCTACTAAATTATCTGATATGACTGTTAACATGTTTTTGATATCTGAAAATTTATTCCAACTTTTAAAAGAAATGTACAATATGAAAAGTTAATAAAACCGATGATACATTTTGGTAGCCAAGCAGAGAAGCACTCTAATTATTCACATGGAACCTTACAATATTTATTGACTAATATGCGTCTTACAAATGTTAACTACATTGTGCAATCCTTTGCTAATAGCTCATCCTGACAGTAAATAACTGTATAACTGGAACTATTATTCTGATGGGAGCTTTCATTAGAGTGGCCTGCCCGTTTCCCAGTATTTCCTTTTAAATACAGATCTATTAAATGATTCAACTACAGGATTATCCAATTCCTGCCAACGATAGCATCATTGCTTACTTGCTTGGGTACAATGAGTGACTCATACATAAACTTGTGTTTCATGACTGACTGCAAAGTTTTAGAAGAGCTGAAGTTTATAAGCTTCACTCACTATTACTCAAACATAACTTGGATGACATCTTCCCAATCAAGTCCAACATGACAAGGATATTGAGAACATCCACAGGCTTCCTGGAAACACACTGTTGAATTTGGAACCCCTGAGCTGCGTGGAGTTACAAATAAGCGAAGGATCACCAGTTCTTGGGACTGAGGAAGAATTCTAGGAGTTTTAAAAGACTACTAGGGCTAACAACCCTGTCCCTCCTCCTTTATACAACCTCAGCAATTTGCTGCTTTGCCATTTTCCTTCATCTAAAAATAGCTTGATTTGATTTATTTATTTACTGTCACATGCATTGTGTCACAAAATACAGTGAAACGTGTTATATAGGGTCACCACTCTCTGACGCCATCTTAAAACGCAGAAAAATAAACCAAAACATGGACTATAAAGGCAGAAGAATAAAGAAAAACAAAGTGTTCAACTTTAGTCCTTCTTGTTAAGTGCTCCACCATGGGCCATGCGATGTGATGGCCAGACACATCTTTGCCATCTGGAATGAAAGCCACCACTGTTCTGCACCATCCTGCCTCCACTGATGCTCTCATCACTATGAATGCTCGCTGGACTGATGCCACCGGGTACTGCACTGGCCCAAACTTGATTTCACCACAGCTGCTACCGATGCCACAGTGTCACGTAGTGGGCCCAAACTCCCGTCTGCCACAACGGCCATGGGTCAGTGCTAGGACTGCCTAGTCGATACACCCAAACTCTCGCTGACATCACTGCCGTGAGTCCGCTGATGCTGTCACTAGAAGCTCCTGAGCTCTTCCACAAGAGGCAAGTAAAATAAAAGCGAAAAAAAGGGGAGAAAGAAAGAGAAAGGAGGGAAAGAAAGAAACAAAAAGAAAAGCAGACAAGCTCCCAGCCTCAGAAGCTCCACCATCATCTGGAAGATATACACAATCATCTAACTATAATCAAATTGGGTGTTAACCCCATTTATAATGTTAGCCTTGGCAATTTTATTCTTGTAGTTATCGGAGCTTCGGGTGAAATGTTCCAGCTTTGCCTCTGGTTCCTAACTAATTATTTTTTTCACTTGTGTCCCCTGGCATTTGAACCTTTCACTGTACTGAACAATTTGCCTGAGTCAATTGTCAACTCTGTTTGTCATCCTCAAAAAAAGAACAGTGGAGTGATGATTATGTTACTGGACTAATAATCCAAAGGCCAGGGAATGTGTAACTCAATTCCATTATGCCAGTTTGAGAAAAAGTGATCATATTTTATCTAAAAATTCGATCAGTGAAAGTAACCATGTTGCTTTTGGATTGTTGTAGAAACCTGACTGGGCCACTAATACCCTGCAGAATAGATAGGAATCCTTCTATTCTTACATGGTCTGGCTGTGACATCAACCCCACACAGATATAGTTCGCTGTTTATACCCATTTCAAGTAACATGACAAGCATGACCAACCAGCACTCAGAGCAACTACAAATGGGCAGTAAGTGCTAACCTTGCCAGTGATGCATACATCACAAGAACTGATTAAAATAATATCACCTTTGCTCTAAGATAGAATATCAACTGTCCTTGACATTTACTCAACTTAATCTTACCATTTGTCAAATTATTGTGTTGTGCATCTCTCCTTCTTCCAGTACTAGGAAACTATAGACAGCAAGCTTGGAAGAGATATATGATGGTACAACTAGGGGAAACATTGAAGAGTGTGGGGCTGTATGCAGAAATTAGGCCTACAGAGATGCAGTGCAAAGAGGTCAACGAGAAAGATAGATCCTGTAGTCTGATGGAAATAACAGAACAGATGTATGTATTACAGGCAGATCAGAGGATAACAAGAAGAGGGAGCAATCACAGAACCAGAAACGTGAGTCAGAAGTATATGAACGCATTAAGAAAGCAGAACCACAAACTGAAAAATGAAAATGGTTGGGCTTGGGAGGAAGGGTGCATTGGAGTTGAACAATCGACATGCACTTAACCCCAAACTGAAAATTTGAAATAAATTGATGTGACTCTCGATTCTGGCAATGAATGTTCAGAAACAGCAAGCCATTTAAATAGGAGGCAGTTTTCAACATTCATCAGCTAAACACTTCTCACACATGTGCACACACACTTGATAAGAATGTAACTTGTTGCTTCTTGAAACAGTCTTTAACTGAACGGATTAATTTTAAGTAATTATAAAATAGTCTTCTCTACATATCTAATAATCATCTTCGCCCACACTACAATATAACTTGGCTAACTTTTAAATTCCATAGTGTGGGTGTTTCCACATGACACATGAGGCCAAGTGGGAAAAACCTCAAACTACAAGAAATGAAATTCCTTGAAAAATTTGAAGACCTTGAAGCAAAACCCAATAGTTGATAAATGGGTTAAAAAAATTAAACCAAGGTGTTGACCTTTTCTAAACATCTGGATGCAAGGAAACATTTGTTCCAAGAAAAAAAGACAACTCCACTTAGTGTTGGTAACCTGTAGTAGTCTGTGCTTTGGTCCATAGTTAATGCTTTTTGATTTATACTGGCAGGGATAACACAAAGAAAATAATTTTGAACACAGTTAATCCAATGGTGTACATTTCAGATCACAAATTTGACATTATCCAGCAATTATTGTGGTTGAACCTCAAAGAATGAATACCCACCAATGGTGAAAAGGAACAACAAAAAGGAAATAAAGTTACAATATACTAGGGCAGTCAAAAATGCAAATTGAAGCATACTAACAGGAAAAGAGTGGAAACTTGTGTTCCTTAGGTACAGGCCTGGCAGTAAGCCAACCTAAAGCAGGCATAATTTTAAATAAAAACATATTCAACTTTTGAGACTCCTATGGTGCTATTCACACAAACTGCTACTGAACCAGTCAAAAATATGTCGCCTCATCTCACAACCTGTACCATGAAAGTTGGAGAATATTACTAAATGGGATACAATCTCAGCAGGGATTCAAACACAATTTGTGCGGGTCAGAGTTAAAGGCTTGGGTAACCTTGGAAGTCAATAATGAAACACATACAGGGAGGATTCAGTTTTCAGACATCATAGTCAAAACTGCAGGAGTTCTGCCAAGTTCTCTTTATCTCAAACACTGCTGAGCTACTTTGTTTTGGGTGGAAGAAATGTATCTGATCCTGCAACTGACTGCTCAGCTCTGCAGATAAGAGGTGCATTACACTGTACCTGGCCCCATTGAACAGACTGATGAAATGCAAGCTGGAGTTTAAAACAAAGAGGTTGTGTGTTACAGCATCAGAACATCACAGCCAACTTCTTCCAGGGCTCCCGTCAGGATCAGGTACCAGACAACAGCTGACTAAAAGTACTATAATTTATCTCTCTTAAATCGCCATGCGAAGGACAAACAAACTGAAAATCTAATCTAGTCCTTTTGCAAGATACCACTCAGAATTGAGAAAATCATGTTAGATTAATAATGCTTCACTCATTCTTCAATGATTGTATGGCTGCTCATAGCTTTGACACAATTTCATCATTGAAACGTCTTCACTTTTGTGATCATGTTCAAGAAATATTCTTGCTTTCTCCATTTTGAATTGGATTTTCTCCACTATTTGGAGAAGTTGTTAGTCTTACAGAAATTATTTATTATCTTTGGTACAATCCATCTTGATTTTAAAAGCTATATTGATTTCCAAAGTTAAAATTTATGTTTTTCCTTCAGTAAACAGCCACACTGAATGTGGTTTAAGTGGTGGAACTCAGATTCCAAAAGAAAATAAAACTACCCCAAGTTAGCAAGCAACCTTTATTAACATTAGGAGATCTGCTGTAGCATTATTCACAGATAATAGCTAGAAGCAGAATTGAAGAACTAGGCATTGTCTTGCATTTCCGAAGTAATGATTGATACTGAGACACATATGGGCTACTGATGCCAAGAAAGGGCAAGTTGCATGGAATTACAGAGTCTTAAAGTAGCCATAATCAGGCCAGAAGCATATGACTGGCAAATTAGGGGGCAAGCTGAACTAGGCCAGAATTGGATTTGGAGATGTAAACAATGCATCTCCAGAAAAATCTGCTGCAGGAACTGTATCAGACCACTGAAGGGCTGGCTCTGAATACATGCATAAGGGGAAGAGCAAAAACTAAGAAGGGAGGAGCAGCAAAAGTTTAGAAGCCCCCGGTAAGAAACAAACTCAAATCTGCAAAGTTATGGCTTCCTGAATTTTCAGTTGGAAAGAAACAGTTTTTATGAGCGGCTTGAATATTATGACCATCATTTGATCTTTGGTATTCATGTGTTTGTCGTAGCGAAAGCAAGTCAAAAAAGGTACTGGAAACCTGTCTGACTCTTCAGGCATGTTTTAGTTCTGTACAACAATTCACAACGTCCAAGAAACTTCTTCATGATACTGCAAACATTTTAATGATAATATGACTGCAACTGTCTTCAATGCAAGACCCGAAACCCATATCTTCAAAATTCTGACTTGGTAAAGCAATGTTGAGAGGTATTCTCCATACTACTTACAATGAGACAATAGGTAATCAAATTGACAATTCACCCTTTCTTATCAATATTAAATACCGCATTGATGAAAAACTTTAACTTCAGTTATCTCTGTGCCACAGCTAAACTGATCACAATGGACTGCACAGTTTGGTGACGAATACCTAGAGATTGCCCATTCCACTTGGAAGCCACCCTCTCTTTAATTACTAAAAAAGACACAGTCTGGTCTTCAATGTTGTGAAAACAAATTAATTTTTCAAGGCACACTTGGTCAGCTGAATAGTCCACCTGCTAGATTTGAAGGATGCACTCTGGAATATATTGAGCCACCACTGGCAGCAAACTCTTTAAAAACACCATTACTGATGAAGAGCTCTAACATCAGATCTGCCTGAGAATCTCCAACAGTAGTGAGTGTTTGATAAAAAAAGACCTCTGCAAGTCAACAGAAGTCTCAAGCAGAGAACAGGTGGCCCCATACTCCTACATTGAAGTTAGACCACTGTGTATTGGTGATATGCAAGTACATGAGGTAAACATCATCAGTAATTCATCACGTGCTCTGGATTCAGTGAGGGAACCACTAAACAAAGCTACTGTTCTTGAAGGCAATACTATAAGCATTCAGGTATAACGTTTAATGGACAGGACACTGTTTAGATGTCTGAAAATGCTCTCCCTCAGCCAGGTCCAGTTTTCTCAACTTGCAAATAGCCAACATATCAGGACCAGACAAAGGTAACACTTCAAAAGAGACGCCTACATTTTCAACGGAGTTGCAGCAGCATTGACATTGTTATGATCGCAGTAATAATAGACTATCAATATTTCACTTTCAACATTTAACAATTAATGACTAAGATATTGGTGGACTAAATAAAGGCTTTTAAGAGGGAAATGACTGACCTAAAATGGCTGCTAGGATCACACAACAAATGAAATGTATAAAACTAGTTGCCTCAGAATTACTATTTCAATCAAGAGGCACTGAAATTCAGTGAAATGTTCAGAACTTCACATCACATGTTTTTCACACAGTTGTATGATAACTTTTTACTTTAGAGGTGAAAAGTTACCGAAAAAACATTCAGTTTAGAAAATACAATGGAGCCATATTTGGAATATACAAACAAATCATATTTCAGTAGAAGCAAACCATGGCGGATGTTGGAAAAAGTTTGAGAAACTCAGCAAGTCTGACAGCAGAGTTAATGTTTTGAGTCCAATATGATATCTTCTTCAGAACCTTATGTCAAATCTTACTTTGAAAAAAAGCAAAGTGACATGAATTGGTAACAGCACAGATAATGAAAGGTCTCCTGTCCATCTCAAACAAACACAAATGAAAAAACAAACTTGGAACAACCACCTGTCACCAAGAAACCAGGTTTCTGGAAAGCTTGTGAATCCTGAGGGGGAGAAAAGATGACAGAGAAACCATTGGGACTCTGTTTTTTGTCTTGCTACTCCATAACGTTTAGCATAAACAAAGCTTTAGGCACTGAATTTGCCCTTTTTAAAAAATCTAATAGCACTGAAACCAGACAGTTTAGTAAGCTCAAAATTTGCACATCTGTGGCAATTTCACATACTGGGGGATGAAAGGCTTGTCTGCCAATTAGCTAGCTTGGGAAGACAATGAAGCTAGACTCTGGAAATACAATGAACCATCTATTAAGTGCTGCTATTGGGCAGCAGCACAGAGAAAGAAAATGTAATTTGCAATCAGATTCAGGTTCTGCACAAAAACTGTGGCCAGCTAACTTGACCCAAATATTGGGTAGTCCTCAAGTGTAAGGATGTGAAATGGGAGTGCTAAGTAATGCACTTTGGTCAGAAGAACATTGAAAAAGAATATAAACTAGGCTTATTCCCAGAGTGGAGGTATCCAGAACTAGAGTGCAAAGATTTCAGGTGAGAGGGGAAAGATATAAAAGAGACCAAAGGGGCAACTTTTTCACGCAGAGAGTGGTGCGTATGTGGAATGGGCTACTAGAGGAAGTGATGGAGGCGAGTACAACTGCAACATTCAAAAGGAATCTGGGGACTCGGCAAGATAGTGGCGATTCTGTAGATCTGCTGTGGACAGCTCTACCTAACAGTCAAGGCATATTGGTGTTTTTTGCCATCCCTGGCCAACTTATGTGGAGGAATTATTAGTTTAAAACCTTATAGAACATATATTTGTTAATATTTGGGAGTGGGAATGATGCCAAAGGGAAAAGGAGCAAGCAGACAGTAGCAGGGTGGACACTCCCCTACAGCACCTGGCACACCATAGACCACAGCAGCAGCCTCTCCCGAACCCCCCCCGGGGACCTGACAGACTCACAGGAATTGATGGCGGTGATGGAGAGACTTACCTCAAAGGTTGGGTTTGCGACTGAGGAGATCCAGGAGGAGATTCGTGCGTAGGTCCAAACTATTGCATCCATGCTGCAGAAGCATGAATGGGAGATCAAGGGCCTTGGGAAGCAGCTGGAGGGTTGAACCAAGGCCCCAGAAGCAGCGATGGAATTCTCATCTGGTTGGATTCAGGTGCTGAAGCAAGAGGTGCGGGCCTTACAAGGTCGGAGGATGAATCTACAGATTGTCATGCTCCCGGAGGGTAAAGGTAGTGGGCAACCAGTCAACTTCTTTGAAAACTTGATGCCGCAGTTCCTGGGCCTTCAAATCGAGTCAAGCTGGCTGGAGAGTGGAAGGGCCTATCAGATCCCAGTACACAGGTCTGGGCCGGTGCAGTGCCTAGTCCTAGTGCACTTCTACTCATACAAGGACAAGCAAAAAGTAATAGAAACCTCCAGATTACTGGGAAAAGACCCACAGGCACTGCTGCACAAGGGGTCAGAAATCTTTTTTTTCCGCCCAGGATTTCTTGGCAGCTTTAATTCAAAAGAGGAAATCCTTTGATGAAGTTAAAAAGAGGCTCCATTTCAGCCACGAGGGCTCAGTTTATACATTTGTCTCAGTGGATAAAGCTAAAAACTGTGTAGTCACTTTAAAATAGATAGACTGGTCTGAAGAATATGGTTAATGTTCGTCCTTTTTTCCTTCTTTCCCTGTGTTTTCTTTCTCGCTCCCTAATAATTAAAGAAAAAACTTGGAATATGTTGTTCATTTTTTTAAAAATCATGGGCATTAGTATGGGAAATTTTGTGAATGTTCTTTGTTGTCTCCTTTCTTTTCATTTGTTCTCTTTTTCTTTTAGTCACAAGTAGGGGTGACATGGAGCCAGGGATGGGTGGAATGCTCATCCTAACTTTGTCTTTTTTCTTTTAATTTAAAGATCATCGCCTTGATCTTTTTTTTGCCGAAAGTTGCAGCACAGTCCAGGCTTGAAGGAGCTGTGAAGGAGGGGATGGGTAGGCTGAGTGCCGCCTATGGGCAGGGAGGGGGGAAAAAAAAGTCTTTCATTCAAGGTTTTATAGTTGGTTTTCTTTGTAGTTTTTTGGTAGTAATAGTTGTTTGTCGTTATGATAAAGTAGGTTTTGTATATACAATTCTTCAATTCTATGAGTCTTTATTTACTCGTGTTCGGCGCATTCTCCCTCTCAGGGATTCAAACAGGGTTCTCCCTCTCAGGGGTTCAAGGGTCTCTGAAAGGGGCTATGGCTAAGTGCCTTATTAAATGGTGCACCTGGAACATCAAAGGAAGCCATTCATCTGTTAAAAGGAAAAAGGTGCTTTCTAGCCTTGAGGAGGAAAGGGTTGATATTGCTTTGTTGCGGGAAACCCATCTTGATGATGGGGAATACCTGAAGCTACAATTGGGGAGTTATGACTGGGTATTCTTTTCATCCTTTACTCTAAAAGCAGGGGAATAGCTGTGCTTAACCAGAAAAATCTTCCTTTCACATTATTAGGGCAGGTGAAAGATGAGCAGGGGCGGTTTGTGATACTTAAGGCCCTGATACATGGGGAGGAATATGGCATTTTAAACATCTACTGTCCTCTGGCATATCCCTTCAAATTTTTGATTAGTGCCTTCTCAGAGAGCCTTTGGAACATGTGCACATTATTACAAGGGGCGGGGGGGGTGGGGGTGGGGAGTGAATTTCAATTGTCTTTTGGATCCAACAGTGGACAGGATGCCTAGTGGGCCCCAACTATTTCTTCGCAGGCTAAGCAGGTGACAGTAGCAGGGAGGACACTTCCCTACAGCACCTGGCACACCACTTATGTGAGGAGTTGTGGCTGGTGGACATTTGGAGATGTCTTCACCCTACTGGCAGGGACTTCACTTTTTTTCAAACCCACATAAATGTTACACAAGGATTGATCTCTTTCTGGCTCCCTCAGCCCTTCTGGATTTGATTATGGGTTGTAAAATTGGGAACATAGCTATCTCTGATCACGCGGCAGTATATTTGGAGGTTAAGGCCAAGAATGAGGCCTAGGTTTGTGGCACTGGCGTCTGGATCCTTTTCTCCTTAAGGATTCCAAATCTGTGGAATACCTTTTGAAGGAGTTTCAGGAATTCTTGATCATTAACTCAGGCACGGCTAGTAGTCTATCTATGCAATGGGAGACCACGAAGGCCTTTGCTAGGGGATTAGCTATTTCCTATGCGGCTAGCTGGAAACGACAAAAGGGGGAACAGCAGCGTCTACTTGAGGCGCATTTGAAAGCTGCCGAGGCGGCACATTTTGTATGGCCTTCTGTGATTAAGCTGCAGCGGATCACGGCCCTCTGGGCTGCTTTGAATTCAATACTTACAGAAACCACAAAGGAAGAACTTGCTTTTGCTAGACAAAGGCTGTTCGAGTATGGAGATAGGCCAGGGAAGTATTTAGCGTACCTGACTAGGAAAAGGCATGCTCCTCAATCCATTACTGCAATCCGAGACAGCACCAGGGTCCTTACATACGATGCCAAAAGGATTAATGAGGGTTTTCAGAGTTTTTACTCGGAATTGTATCAGTCTGAAGGTTGCGAGGACAGGAGGGCTAAAACGGAGGCTTTTTTTTAAATGAACCTGAACCTCCCAGGGGTAACCTTGGAATAGGCCTCTCTCCTTCTTGTCCCCTTGACAGCTCAGGAAATATAGGAGGCAGCTAGGCAAATTCAGAGTGGGAAAGCGCCTGGCCCTGACGGTCTCCAGAATGAATTTTATAAGGAGTTAATAGAGATCCTGTCAGGGCCAAATTTGGAGATATACAATCACTCCTGTATGTATGAATGCTTACCACCATCTTTGAGAGAAGCTAATATTTCCTTAATTCTTAAGTAGGGGAAGGTTCTTGAGGATTGTGCCTCATACAGGCCCATCTCTCCATTAAATTCAGATTTCAAAGATTCTGTCTAAGATCTTGGTGCTGAGATTGGAAAAAATGCTGCCCCATATTGTTAAAGAGGACCAGACAGGCTTTATAAGGGGCTGTAGGTCCTCTAATAATATTGGAAGGTTGCTGAATACGGTCCAAGTTTGTTAGCAATGATCAATTCAGCAGTTGGTGATTTCCTTCGATGCAGAGAAAGCATCTGACTGGGTGGAATGGCCGTATCTTTTTTATGTCTTACAGCAGTTTGGGTTGGTTGGGGTCTTTGCTAGGTTGGTGGAGATTTTATATTGCCACCCTCTGGCCATGGTCATCACCAACGGGGTGAAGTCTGGGAACTTTAGGATTGGTAGGGGTAGTCAACAAGGTTCAGGGCCCCCCTCACTGTTTACGTTGGTGATAGAGCTGCTGGCAGAAGCCATTCGTTAGAATGTCCACATAACCGCTCCGGAAGTGGAATTGAGGGTACACAAGATTACACTGTATGTGGATGACATCCTTCTGTTTTTATTGGACCTGATGGCCTCCATACCCGATCCGATACAATATATCAAATCATTTGGGGCTATTTCAGGACATAAGATCAATTTCACAAAATCGGAGGCTATGCCTTTGGGGAACCTCAAGGAAGTGCCAGAGGTTGAAGGTGGCCCTAGGTTCCCTTTTAAGTGATCATGTACGAGGTTCCAATACCTAGGCATGTTTATTACCACAAGTTTAATCAGTTATTTCTGACTAACTTTGCTCACTTGTGCGACAACATTAGACGAGATCTTCAGAGATGTGAGATTCTTCCAATTTCATGGTTGAGCTGAATATCTCTCATTAAGATGAATGTTCTTCCTCGTTTGCTTTATCCCATGTGTATGCTCCCTATAATGTTTCCCAGGTCTATGCTGCAGAGACTTAGGAGTTGATTTAGTTCCTTTTTCTGGCATTGTGGGCGCCCCCTCATCAAACTTACTAAATTGCAGTTGCCTCAAGGAGGGGGAGGAGTTGATTTCCCAGACATCAGGAGGCATCAATTGTTGTTTGTCTGCGATTGGGTAGGTAACGATCCGAACTCAATATGGCTGGATATCGAGGCCACCCAGGCAAAGTGCCCTCTTATTAACCTGTTGTTTATGGATAAACTGAGGACAGTTACAGACCACTGCTGGAACCCCATTGTTATTAGTAAGGTCAAGGCATGGAGGGTGATGTGTCAGAGTGAGGGTTGCTTATCCAAGACTTTGCCACTTATGCCAATAATTGGTATGCCAGGGTTCTGACCAGGGGTGATGGACTCAGGGTTCAAACTATGGGCAGCGAGAGGAGTTTCCAGTTTGGGAGACTTGTTTGAGGAGGAGGTTATGATGTCTTTTGAGCTGCTGAATTGTAAATATGGGTTGCCCAGTGGAGTTTGTTTACATTCTTTTCAGGTTAGGGATTTCGTCCAGAAGAAGACTACACTTCTCACTGAGCCCTATAAGCCCGATTCAGAGAGGTTGTTGCTACACTCCACAAGCGTCTTTTTGGTTAGTGCCCTCTACTGCCTACTGGGTGGCAGGGCCTAGCAGGATACTAAGCGATTATTTGAGGTCTGGGAGCAAGAGATAGGACTGGTGATCTCTTCTGAAAGATGGGAGAACATATAGGAGAACGCGTGAATGATCTCAATCTGTAATAGGACATGCGCCATGCAGTTAAAAGTTCTGCACAGGGTTCATCTGACATGGGACCGTCTGGTGAAGTTTAAAAAAAGGGGCATCTCCAAAGTGCTCCAAATGTAAAATAAGAGGAGGTACTCTTACCCATTGTTTCTGGACATGCCACAGGCTCCGTGTTTATTGGAGCACTGTAGCAGGAGAGATAGGGAGGGTACTGAGGACTGACGTTAAAGCAGAACTGATAGCTCTCCTCTTAGGTAAAAACAATGACTGCAGATGCTAAATTTATCATCTTTAGATGAGCATGGGAAAAAACTATTTAATATTCTTAGAGGTAAAAACAATGACTGCAGATGCTGGAAACCAGATTCTGGATTAGTGGTGCTGGAAGAGCACAGCAGTTCAGGCAGCATCCAAGTAGCTTCGAAATCGACGTTTCGGGCAAAAGCCCTTCATCAGGAATAAAGGCAGTGAGCCTGAAGCATGGAGAGATAAGCTAGAGGAGGGTGGGGGTGGGGAGAAAATAGCATAGAGTACAATGGGTGAGTGGGGGAGGGGATGAAAGTGATAGGTCAAGGAGGAGAGGGTGGAGTGGATAGGTGGAAAAGAAGATAGGGAGGTAGGACAAGTCTGGGCAAGTCAAGGGGACAGTTACTGAGCTGGAAGTTTAGAACTAGGGTGAGGTGGGGGAAGGGGGAATGAGGAAACTGTTGAAGTCTACATTGATACCCTGGGGTTGAAGTGTTCCGAGGCGGAAGATGAGACGTTCTTCCTCCAGGCGTCTGGTGGTGAGGGAGCGGCGGTGAAGGAGGCCCAGAACCTCCATGTCCTCGGCAGAGTGGGAGGGGGAGTTGAAATGTTGGGCCACGGGGCGGTTTAGTTGATTGGTGTGGGTGTCCCGGAGATGTTCCCTAAAGCGCTCTGCTAGGAGGCGCCCAGTCTCCCCAATGTAGAGGAGACCGCATCGGGATCAACGGATAAATTAAATGATATTAGTGGATGTGCAAGTAAAACTTTGATGGATGTGGAAGGCTCCTTTAGGGCCTTGGATAGAGGTGAGGGAGGTGGTGTGGGCGCAGGTTTTACAGTTCCTGTGGTGGCAGGGGAAAGTGCCAGGATTGGAGGGTGGGTTGTTTGGGGGCGTGGACCTGACCAGGTCGTCACGGAGGGAACGGTCTTTGCGGAAGGCGGAAAGGGGTGGGGAGGGAAATATATCCCTGGTAGTGGGGTCTGTTTGGAGGTGGCGGAAATGTCGGCGGATGATTTGGTTTATGCGAAGGTTTGTAGGGTGGAAGGTGAGCACCAGGGGCGTTCTGTCCTTGTTACGGTTGGAGGGGTGGGGTCTGAGGGCGGGATGTGGACGAGATGCGTTGGAGGGCATCTTTAACCACGCGGGAAGGGAATTTGCGGTCTCTAAAGAAGGAGGCCATCTGGTGTGTTCTGTGGTGGAACTGGTCCTCCTGGGAACAGATCCGGCAGAGGCGAAGGAATTGGGAATACGGGATGGCATTTTTGCAAGAGGTAGGGTGGGAAGAGGTGTAATCCAGGTAGCTGTGGGAGTTGGTGGATTTGTAAAAAATGTCAGTGTCAAGTCGGTCGTCATTAATGGAGATGGAGAGGTCCAGGAAGGGGAGGGAGGTGTCAGAG
Organism: Chiloscyllium punctatum; assembly: GCF_047496795.1. Classification (NCBI taxonomy): domain Eukaryota; kingdom Metazoa; phylum Chordata; class Chondrichthyes; order Orectolobiformes; family Hemiscylliidae; genus Chiloscyllium; species Chiloscyllium punctatum. Next base: position 30,218,809 of record NC_092749.1, on the reverse strand, counting down.
ATGGTCCAGGTAAATTTAAGGTCAGGGTGGAATGTGTTGGTGAAGTTGATGAATTGCTCAACCTCCTTGCGGGAGCACGAGGTGAAGCCAATGCAGTCATCAATGTAGCGGAGGAAGAGGTGGGGAGTGGTGCCGGTGTAATTACGGAAGATCAACTGCTCTACGTAGCCAACAAAGAGACAGGCATAGCTGGGGCCCATACGTGTGCCCATGGCTACCCCTTTGGTTTGGAGGAAGTGGGAGGATTCAAAGGAGAAATTATTAAGGGTGAGGACCAGTTCAGCCAAATGAATGAGAGTGTCAGTGGAAGGGTACTGTTGGGGAAGTCTGGAGAGGAAAAAACGGAGGGCTTGGAGGCCCTGGTCGTGGCGGATGGTGGTGTAGAGGGATTGGATATCCATGGTGAAGATGAGGCATTTAATATTCTTGCATACTGCACTTGGAAGAATATTCTGATGAAGTTGGTGTCTGAGAACGCACCGGGCTTGCTGGGATGGCGCAATTTAATTATGGAGCACATTCCCTTGAGTTTTATTTTACAAACATGGTGTACCACACAACAGTCTTTTTTATAAGACATGGCAGCCCTATTTGAGTGATTTGGATATAGATTTGTTGGCTATTTTAACTAGGGTGTTTGTTTAACCAGGATGGTTAGGTTTGTTGAGCCCTGGGCCCTGGAGGGGGGACTCCTGAGTTAATATGGGTAAATACAAAACGCTCCCGTTTTTTTGTTTGGGAGCTTTGCCCCAAGCATAGCTATTCTGTGTTTTTTTTTGCTTTTCTTTCTTTTTTTGATTGATTAATCACTTACTTATTTATTGGTGTTGCTTTGGACAATGTTAGGTTTTGTTTCGTATCATAAGGTAGGTTAGTAGTTAGTAGAAAGCAGTTGCAATGTAATGTGCGTTTTTTTTTCTCTTTATTATTCTGGTATTTGTTGTTGGTTGTATTTTTAATAACTATATTTTTGTAAAGTCAAAAATTTTTTTTGCTAACAAATAAATTTACAAAAAAAAAGGCATCAGAATGGGTATATGATTATGAAGGGTTTGGAGGGATATGGGCTGGGTACTGGCAGGTGGGACTAGATTGGTTTGGGATATCTGGTTGGCATGGACAAGTTGGACCGAAAGATCTGTTTCCATGCTGTGCATCTCTCTGACTCTATGACTAAGAGCAATTCTAATGTAGTTGAAAAATTAGAGGCAGCTGATATCTCTGGGCACAGATTAGTTAAAGTGCCAAAGCAGTTAATGGTAGCATAGAATGCAAGAGCAAGAAAGTGATGTTAAACTTGCATAATATCCTTGATCAACCTCAGCTGGAGACTGTGCACAGTTGTGGATACCATATTTTGGAAAGATATGAATGCACTGGACAAGAATGTAGAAGCAATCTACAAGAATAATTCCAGGAAGGAGAAACTGAGGATAGATTGAAGAAGTTGGGGGAGAGAAGGAAGCGGAGAGGTGATTTCACAGAGCTTTTCAAAATCATGAGTGGGCTGGAGAGAGTGTAGATAGGGAGAAGCTGTTCCTCAAATAATAAAAGGAACAAGAACGAGAGGACTGAGATTTAAAGCAATGTGCCAAAGAAACGAGGGTAATGCGAGAGAAACCTTTCTCACATAACAAATAGTTAGGGAATGCACTGCCTGGAGATGTGGTGAGGTTCAATTTATGATTTGATTTATTATTGTCACACGTACCAAGGTTGAGTGAAAAGTTTTGTTTTACATGCATTACAGGCAGATCATGTGATACAAAGTGCATAAGGGTAATAGAACAGAGTGAAGAGTACAATGTTACAGCTGCACAGATGATGCATAAATAGCAAGGTTAACATTAAATTTGAAATTAAAGAGATCCACTCAGAAGTCTAATAACTGCAGGGAAAGAGCTGTTCTTGAATCTGTTGGTACATGTGTTTACACTTTTGGATCTTCTGCTCGACCGAAGAAGTTGGAAGAGATTATAACTGGGTGGGAGGGGGTCTTTGATTATGTTGGCTGCCTTTCCGAGATAGTGGTAAATACAGGTGGAGTCAATGGATGGAAGGTTGGCTTGTGTGATGGACTGGGCTGTGTTCACAACTTGCTGTCTTTTGTTATGATTGAGGCATTCAAGAGGGCATTGGATGATTACTTAGAAAGAAATGGTGTACAAGGGTATGGGGAAAAGGCATGAGATAGACACTAGGTAATGATGTTCAGTTAAAGAGCCAGTGCAAGTACAATAGACTGAATAAGCCTTCTTCTACACCATAACAATTCAGTATTTCTGTGTGCTTAGAGTGGATGTCACTGTCTTGGGTCAGAGAGGAGGGGATATTTTTCATTCCTTTAAAAGGTTGTAACACTTCTGAAGTTGTCTGAAATCAGAAGACGGTGCCAGTAAGATAACTGAATACTTTTAAGTCAGAGGTGGATAGATTCTGGTTAGGCAAAGGCATTGAATATTATTGGTAATAGGTGGGAATGTGGAATTCAGAACACAAAGAGATCAGCTACGATCTTACCATGTGGCAGGGTAGGCTTGAAAGACCAAACGATCAACTACCTGTTCCTACTATGACTTGTTTCTGCAGTCACAAAAACGCATTCGGAGTAAACCTTAATGTAAAAAATGTTACGTGTAGGCCAGCAGTCACATCTGGTGATCAGATCTGGTTGTCACTAAGAGTTGTGAAATTCTGGCAGCGATTGAATCTTGTTACTTGTAGAAAACTGCTCAGATCCAGTGTTGAGCAACATTTTAAAAGGCTCAATGATGGCCAGCAGACTTCCTTATAACCTTAGAAACTGTTGGGAACATCAACACTCCTCCTTACTCTCAAAATTAAAAATGAACTATTTGGGAATGTGGGGCTCAATGCCTTTGCAATGGTCCATTGTTGCTGATTGCAGTGAGAACTGCAGGCTTTGCCAATCAAGTGAAATGCATCTTAAGACAAGTAACTCAAGCATAATTACGGTCAGGCTCAAACGGTACACTATTCTATTTACCAAACCTTTGAGGAAGCTATTCAGATTCAGAGACATAAATGCCATTAACTCCAAAGTGATAATCATTCCGGGCCATTGTGGGATAATTACTGCCAGATATTCTTCAGCGAACAGATGCTCAACAGGGTTTCATGAGAATTTTCAATCTAGTCTTAGACTAAACAGCAGCCATGTTAACGAAGAGGTTTGAAGACTAAAACAAAAAGTCTTGGCTGCAGTAAGGGCAAGGTCTTCAGCAAGGAAGTGCTTGGATTGGAATGGAACGGAACTACAGCAGGTTGTCCCAAGGCTGTCAATCAGGAAATTTTCTATTGCTGTACCAGAGGAATGTCACAGGGAATGTTCAGGAGTGGCAGGAAAGTCTGTTGACAACTTGAGTACCTGTGGACATTTGCATGCGGTGGACATGCAAAAGATGACCATTGGTAGTCTGAAGCAAAGGCAGAAAGTTAAAGTGAGATTGGGGTGACAAGGTTACGATTAGCTGTAGCATCCAAGTGTCCCCTGTTATCCTGCTCAATTTGGGGCAGACTTAAGTAGTGACTTAAAACTGCAAGACAGTTAGTTGCAGATTCTGTTTTGCTTTCTATGTAATTCAAATTTACGGGACTTTGGCTGTTGGATTCACACTTTAATTTTTTCAAATTAAAGCTAGGAGAAATATAGTCAGCAATGCATTCTTCAGCCAAAAAAAGTTTGGTAATCATTGCAATAGCATTCAAAATTCTGCATATCCTGTGGCGCAAACAAAATAATTTAGTCTCTCAAATCAAAAGTCAATTATGCTGCCAAAATATAGCTTACAGCTCATAAATTCGTCATCGCATCTTTGATAATTAAGTGTCAGTACGTTAAACCTCAACATTCCATTATCCATGATATTTTTAAACAGGGAAAAAAAAATGCTGCTTCAATTTCAGCTACATTAATCACTTACCTGTTTATCGCAAAATAGGAGTTCAACCAAGCTTCAATTCCTTCACCTTGGATTATAGCCACTCAACCCCATCATTCTCCAGTCCATGCAATCCATCTTATTCTGTCTTACTAATGTTTTGGAATGTTTAAAAGCTGTGCTCGCCACATGTCCTTCATAATGATTCTGCATCTTACAATCCATAATTCTATCATCATGGATGAATAAAAAATCCATATGTAGCTCTTTATATTGTGCTGTTAAAGACCACTGTATAAAATAAACATTTCCATCACAACCACCAGACATACCCAAAGTACTTTCCAGCCAACTAAATACTTCATGAAGTGTAATCAATGTTGAAATGTGGGAAATGTGGCAGATAATTTGCATACAGCAAACCCCTATAAACAGCACTCCAAGACTAACCCTAAAGTCAGTATCACAGGGAAACAGATTGAAGGGTTAATATTGGCCAAGGTACACAGAATAACTTCCTCTACTCTTCTTCAAAGTAGAAAGATGGTATCTTTTATATTCATCCAAACAGGTAGACAGCCCTCAGTATGATGTATCATCTGAAAAACGGCACCTCAGACAGAATACTTTCAGGACTACACTAGAGCACTGGCCAAGATATTTGTGCTCAAATCCTGCAGTGGAACTTAAAGCCAGAAATCAGAACAAACTTATGGATTTATTCAGCCAAGTTCACTTAATTTTGGGGAAAAAAAAATCACACCTTTTTAAAATTAAAATAATGAAAATCTGAAACTCTTCACAATGATAATGCACTGGATCAAAAAGGTTTCAATGATAAAAACAATAATTTATCAGACATTCCAAAAGAATTCTACATAGTCAGTTCTACTATAATGCAGTTGTACAACCCTGTGTTATAGAAAAATCATGTTTTAGAAACAGCGCTTAAAGTGTTAGCGATGTAATCACATTACAGCCAACACACACTTTAAAAGTTCATGGTGTGGAAACAGCATTCTCAGTACGCCAATCACATTAGTGAATTCGTGTTGACAACACGTGCGTTATAACAGGATGACCTGTAAAATTTTACAGAAGATATTTTACAACATGCCGCATAAGGAGAAATGATAATTAATCAGCAAAACTTTGGTCAGAGGGACAGTTTTCAAGCGGTGGCCTAAAGACAGAGGGCAAGAGGTGAGAGGCAGAAAGGTTCAGCGAGACAATATCAAGGTGGTGTCATGGATATTCAGAATGCACAAGAGGCCAGAATTGTAAGAACTCTGTTCTCAAAGATTGGTGATATTGGAGAAGGTACAAAAACATAATGATCATAATTATAAATGTGAAGTGTTGTCCGACCTAATGTTAGTGTAACTAGCAAATTTAAATGCGTTAGATGACTGGGCCTTGATAGGAGTCCAGGCAGCAGAGAATTGGAATGTTTAAAGAGGGTGGAAGATGGGAGGCTATCCAGAACACCATTAGAATAGTCAGAAGTGCAATTAGTTTTTTTTTAGCAGATGAGCTGAAGAGGGGAAAAAAGAATTACTACCAAGGGGAAAGTAGGGAGTCATGATAGTGAGAACATGTGCAAAAAACAGGTTTGAATCAACATTGCAAGATACAAAGTCAACACTAGGGCCACAAGCAACATTGTAATAATGGTGGTTCAACACCATTAAAATAGACATGTTTTCCCTTGTTCAAAGAGCTGACTTTGTGATGAACTTGTACTGAATAAAGATTGGAAGCTCCAATGAATAAGAAATTTCAACTTTATTAGTTTAAGAATATCATTCCTACTTTCTGCACCTTCCCAACGGGAGAAGAAAATTGCTTCCATCGTTGGTCTTTATCCAATTTATGTTTAGTTTTGCATGGCCAGAAATAGTAAATGTACATTTTTAAAAATTTAAGTTCCTGAATAATTGGGTGGATAACTGAAACTAATGGTTTAATGAATGTCATGTAACTCTCAAACGGCATGGTTCTGAATTCTGTTGTCGCTTCCTTCTGGCACAACATAGTCGATGGCTGCAATTGAGTGGTCTAAATCATCAGGACAATCAGAATGAAAGAGAGGGGGAATAAAAAAGGACCTTTTCCAAACTTTAGTTTGTTGCTTCAATTTCAGAAGTGCGTGCAGGACAACTTTTACACTGCACAATTTTACATTGACTATGAGGTATGTTTGTTTGAAGTGTGTTGTTTATTTTCCAATAGGCAGGATGGAAGATTAAAAAATATTTGTTGCTGGAAACTGGAGTCTCAACATTTCTGAATAGCCTGACTATATTTAACATATTAAAAAAGTGAGTTCATGGTCGCATGGGAGGATGAAATGGACGATCTGACAACTTGCTGCACAAGTACAATAAAAGCATGATGAAGCTCTTTACTGAGATGGTGAAGGAAAGTTTTGTAACTGCTAATTCACAACATTCATTAAAAGAAAAAGGGTTTCAACATAAGTACTAACACCTAAGAGGCCAGCATTGACAAACTGAGTGCATGCACAGAGCCTGTTAAAAGTAATATTGCTGTAATGGTCAGGCAATGACAATATAATGTATCTTTATAAGTATGCTTGCCCTGCATTCTTTTGTACAAAAGTAGATTCTCATGTGACCTAAATGTATACTCCTTTTACAGTATTGTGACAGTTTTACTAAATTGTGTCCACTGCTAAGACCACATGGAATATTAATTGGAGGAACCTCTGTCTGGTTGCCACAGTGTGACAACTGCTGCTTTTTAGTGACTGAAGGAATGGCTATTGTAGCAAAATAAAGAGATACTCAGACTCACTGATCTGCCAGATGAGATGACACTCGGTTTCTTTTGTTAAGGTTGGATTCCATCCATAGGTCCAAACATAGCTTTAAAAGAAGTGCTGGCAAAATTCAGATCCAAAGAGTCAAGAGACGTGGATTTGGGCAAAGTATGTGCATTTGCTAATTGTAATGTTAAGCACATTTCTCATATGTTTTTCCCCATCCATAGACATCAGTTTTCTTAATTAAGAAGTCTGGAATTTTTGGCTATAGTGCGAAGTGAAATAAAACTGTCACTGCAGTCCTTAAAAAGCAAAGGAGAGCCATTTATCACATTTTTATTAGGCAATAGTACGACTCAAAGTCCATTCTTTCCTTAGGTTGCAACAAGCAGTATGACAATAAAATAGATGCAAAAACTGCTTAGCTCCACACCAAAACCAAACTTGTGGCATAATTCCAGAATCAGGGCCAAACCTGCCTCAGGAAGAGAAGTGGATTGAACGAGTTTGCAAAAACAGGAAGCCATTTCCAAATCTACAAGTTTGAAAAACACGATAAGGTCACGTCATGACAAGTCCAAGTTTGTTCCCAACTTGGATAACAATGAAATATGCTGCATGCAGACAATTCTAGTCTAAGAAGGTTCTCTCATGTAGAACGCACCTCTTGAGATAGAATCGAACAGCAATGTGACTTGTCTACAAGATGAAAGTTTTGTTGTTGTTTCGGTTTGGAATGGAGAGTTTAAGATAAATTCTCATTCCCACCCCATCCTATTTTAAATTCCAGACTTTGAAGTTAACAGTATTATACTTCTTTCTTTGGAGCTGCATTCGCCTGGCTTGGTCCCACACTTGTCTATTTTTAACCTTCTGGTTGATTAATTTGAGGCCCTCTCTAGGTCAATTTATCAGAGAGTGACAATCTCTCAGTACCATCTGCCACCTGTGGCAAGCCTACAGAACATAACGGGGTACAAAATGAAGGACACAAGATAGTGGACAAAAACACATCTCTCCCTAATGCACTCAATGCTTTCTAAGCACGGTTCGAGCAGAATGCCAGCGGCGTGAAGTCACCTGCCCATCAGCCCCAGACTCAGCTGGTTCCCTCTATCACCGCTGCTGCTGTCAGATCAGTCTACCTGAGAGTGAACTCCAAGGAAATGGACAAGCCCAGAGAGACCCTCTGGCCATGTACATAGATCCTGTGAAGACCAGCTGGCTGAGCTATTCAGTGACAACTTCAACCTCTTCTTGCTACAATCCGAAGTCCCCACCTGCTTCAAGATGACCACCATCATCCTGGTACCAAAGAAAGCACATGTAATGTGCCTTAATGACTACCGCCCAGTGCCTCTGACTGCCATAATCATGATGTGTTTCAAGAGGCTGGTCATGGCCCATATTAACTCCAGCCTCCCATGATCCCTGACAATTTGCCTACCAGCAAAATAGATCCACAGTGAATGCCATTTCCTTAGCTCTATACTCATTCCCAAAGCATCTTGATTACAAGGACACCTATATCATAATTCCACTCATTGAAGGCAGAGCTGCAGTCAACATCAAAATCCCTCCCAAACCAAACTCAAAAATGAGAACTAAGTCTCAGCTCCACCCTCTGCAACTGGATCCTCAGCTTCCCGACCCACAGACCATAATCAGTGAAGACAGACAAATGTACTTCCTTCATGATAATCTTCCACACTGGCACCCCATAATGATGCATTCTCAGCCTCCTAATGTACTCCCAGTACATTTATCACTGTGTAGCCAAATTCGATAGGCATGCCATCGACAAGTTTGCTGATGATATCATTGTAATAGAACGGATATTAATCAACTGAGAGTCAGAATACAGGAAAGAGTGTGTGTGCTTGGTGCCATGCTGACAACCTCTCTTTCAGTGTCAGCAAAAGTAGAGAATTGATTACTGACTTCAGGAAGAGGAGGAAGAGGAGGAAGACACCCCCCCCCCCCCCCCAATCTACATCAGTGGAGGTGGAAATGGTTCAAAGTGTCAAGCTCCTCAGAGTGACAATAACCGACATCGCTCCTGGACCTCCCTCGGAGATGCTACAGTCAAGACAACGCCTCTTCCTCTGAAGGCTCAGGTAATTTGGCGCGTCCGTAAGGACTCTCACCATCATGTACAGATGCACCACAGAAACCATTCTATCCAGGTGAACAATAGGTTGGTACGGCAACCGCTCTGCGCAGGATCCTAAGAAATTACAGAAGGTTTTGTTAACAGCGCAGACCATCATGGAAGTCAACCTCCTATCCATTAACACTTCTCATTGCCATGGATAGGCTGCCAACATTCTCAAAGATTCATCCCACCCCGGTGATGCTCTCTTCCAACCTCTTTCGTAAGGGAGAAGATACAGAAGCTTGAATACATGCACCAGCAGTTTCTAGAACAGCCTCTTCCCTACTGTTATTAGACTCCTGAATGGACCTCTCTAACTTCAAATCCAATGTTGATCTTGCTTTGTGCTTCTCCTGTGCAACTGTAACCTTGTATGCCTTGCTCTGAGCACTCGAGATCTGCCTGTACTGCTCGCAAAACAAAGATTTTCAGTGTAATTAGGAACATGTGGCTACAATAAATCAAATGAAACTCTGCCCTTTCGATTTACAAAAGGAGGCGGCTCCACATTTCTGACAGAAGATTCTGATCGGGCTCATTCTGAAACATAGAGCTGTACTTCCATTCTGGCAGTTCCTTCTTACTGTCCTACCCCCTTTCAACAGCAGTTACGTGCTGTTTTTGGAAGTTAACATCCAGCCAGCCACATTTATGTTGCTGTCAAATAGCAGGTATGAGTTAGGCATGAGGTTAAGGTGCTCAGTGGGGGTTTACAGTGCTAGATGGGGAGACATGGTGGCTCAGTGATTAGCACTGCTGCCTCACAGCACAAGGGACCCGGGTTTGATTCGAACCTTGGGTGACTGTCTGTGAGGAGTTTGTACATTTTCCCCATGTCTACATGGGTTTTCTTTGGATGCTCTGGTTTTCTCCCACAGTCCAAAGATGTGCAGTTTGGTGAATTGGCCATGCTAAATTGCCCATAGTGTCCAGAGATGTGTAGGTTAAGTGCATTAGTCAGGAGAAGAGTAGAGGAACGGGTCTGGCTGGGTTAGTCTTTGGAGGATCAGTGTGAACTTGTTCGGCCAAAGAACCGGTTTCCACACTGTAGGGACTCCATGATTCTATGTGCACTGGGTGGGGTACTAGTTGAGTAGAATGCGAGGTGAGCAGGTGCTAAATGTCCACAGGATAGGGTGCTAGAGATAGGGGCCAGGTGTACAGGATATAGAATACCAAGTTGGTTTATATACCAGTATGCAAGGTAGCAAAGGGGCAAGGTGAGAAAAGGACCAGGTAAGCAAGGAGCCAGGTAAGTAATGCAATGCTTAGAGCATTTTGGGGCGGATGGAGAAAATCAAGTCCAACAGAACAGGGTGGGTTCTGTCCCAGAGATGGGGGTCTGGGTTGGGTTGGGTCCAACAGGATTGAGGGGGGAGCTGGGATGCACAGGTGGTCTAGGAAAGGTATATTGGGGATGCATGAAGTAAGTATGGGATCTGTTGAATCATTTCTCAGGAGTTAGCTGATGCATTTAATGGTTGTAACTTTTCCTGAGAAATTATTTGCTTAATTTCAGCAGAACCCTCCAAGTTCTCAGATATAAATGAAGACTTTGAGTGTTCCAGGTGAAAAGGAATTGTTTAGCAGAATCTTCAATTTCCTCGGCAATTCCTTTGGAGTCTACTAAGGTGGGAATTCCACAGGGACCCATGCGCAACTCCCAACCATGCTGGAACAACTGTCTAGCCATCAGCAGATCTGTGCCTCCTTCACTAGTACCTGCATGTCTGCTAGTGAACAGTCAACAAGTATTGAAATTGCATGTTCTGCTCACATGGTATACATTAATTAGTAAGGAAGTTCCCCAGAACGAGAGAGAATTGAATTTAACAGTTCACGTATTTTACACCTTGAACTATTTTACTAAGTTGAAGGTGTGATACAAAAACAAGTTAACTTGTGCACAACTGGGAAATGGGGTGCTGGGAGTCAGGTCAAAGGGATTGGAAGGGTGGAGAGTTCTTCTTGCATGGTTCTTCAGAATCTTGTCTCAATTAGCTACTGACTTGTAAGTTGCCACCAAAATGCTGGATTGTAATATGTGTTTTCAACTTAAGACAGTAAATTTGTGCAGTATTGCCTCCTGGTATAAATGAAGAGAAACCAAACCATTTCCTATTTGGAATATCTTTCTACTTTGGAACTCTCCCCACTTTGGGGGATTTTATGGTTGGTAAAAACGTGTTTAGCACATTTGAATACAAATAAGGGTAAAGTGTTTGCAGACCCGGAGGATTCAGGTTATCTCTCAGAGAGAAACGACTTGCGGTCATTTAACCTGAGAGTTAATACATCTCAGACGAAGAGTGAGGCGGAGAAGGCCGTACCTTCATGGTAACCCGGGTCAATGCAGAAATTGAACCCACACTGTTGGCATCACTCTGCATAGCAAACCAGCCTTCTAGCCAACTAAGCCAAGCAAATCCCTTGTACACACAATAATCAAATGGTTATGTTGATGCACTGATAGAATATGCCAGGATTTTCCAAAGTTTAGGACACCAAGTGTTACCGCAAACTTAAATTTTGGGGTCTCAAGTTGTCAGGAAGCAATGACGGCTGTCAAGGTCTGACCAAGTTATAGCTGCAGTATGGCTGTCCAACCACATTCTCCATTCTTACTCAGGGTCACAGAGAGAAAAAGTTTGAGGAGCACTGCAATGTGCTCTGGACTCTCAGAGCTTTGCTTGCGTCGGTTTTGTGTCTCAGTTAAGTTTTCCAGATCAGCAGGACGAAAGGCAAATCCAGCAAGAAAGAAAATTGCCCATAGGTCACTCATATGCCTGACACACAAATGAAATGATATTGGGAAACTGTTGGGAATATGCCATCTGAATATTTGTTTCAAATCTAGAGGTAGAATGGAGAGCTAAGGATATGTTGTAACAGGAAAGAGACAAAAATGACACCACACACATTTTCCAAAGTACACCTCAACTGCTTTCAGCAACTTACAAAACCACTGAGGTAATGTAACTCACACCAAACTCCTTTTCTTCAAAAAAGACAGTCATCACAGAGAACATGTCCAAGTTACTTGTTTTTCATTTTTATTAAAAAATGTTTTGTATTATATTTTCCAGCAGTCTGATAGATAGTTTGCCAGAAATACTAATATATTCCAACAGTTAAAAGCAGTGGGTGAAATCGGGAGGTGAGCAGAGACTTTGTATTCTCCTACCTAGAGTTTTTATTACAAACAAATGTCAAAAAAAAAACAAAGAAGCCACAGCTGTGGTCTTTGTGGTAATACAACATAACAACCCACCAGTGTTGAGTAATGTCCTCTGGCTTTGCTTTAACAAAGTATCCTGACATGTAAGCAAAGGTGGAAACTGAGCCCACTATTTTCAAAATGCTTCACCAAAAGTGTGAACTCTAGAGCATGTGGTTCACAGCAGAAGAAAACACAAATCAATCATGCTGGTTTAAACAAAAGGTGTCCTTTTCTCCCCCCCACCCCCAATCCGATGCAGTTAGGTACCTGATATTTGTTAGAAGTTAGGTAAGTGGATTCTTCTGTATTCCACAGGTATGCAGCAAACTTTAACATGCATGTCCTATTCAATTAGGTGGACAGTTCTATAAGGACCACAATCCTGCTTTTTCAAACAAATTGTTTGGTTGAAGGCATCTTTCAAAATAGATAAGCGACTTATGGACACATATCCTACTTCTGTGTGTATTTTCCATGTAAGATGCTATTCATTGAATAAAATAAAATTAAAGAAAACCATTTATGGCAAAGTACCAGCTAGTTCTTAAGTATGTTCGATTTTATTGGACTAAATATTTCCAGCTATATTGTTTAAGAAATTTCAAAAATTTAATGCAGATCTAGTTCCACACCAAGGCATCTGGCAAGCAACGTACAGATACAGCTGGATTCTCCACAGTAAGAACTGTATGGAATTGGGGAATTTAAGACTTGTTTCCCTGCAGTGTGGAAACAGGCCAATTGGCCCAACAAGTTCACACCGACCCTCCGAAGAGTAACCCACCCAGACCCATTTCCCTACATTTACCCCTGACTAATGCACTCAACACTATGGGTAGGTTAGCATGGCCAATTCACCTGATCTGCACATCTTTGGGTTGTGGGAGGAAACCGGAGCACCTGGAGGAAACCCACGCAGACACGGAGAGAATGTGCAAACTCCACACAGTCGCCAGAGACGGGAATTGAACCCGAGTCTCTGGTACTATGAGGCAGCAGTGCTAACCACTGAGCTACCATGCTTCTTCTAGAACTATTCAGGAAAGATCACAATCTTTTGTTTGCATTCATTCGTCAGGACTAAGGGGAAGACAGCAATGGAAAGGATGCCAGGGGAACGAAAGGATGAAAACTACAACTAAAAATATAATGCATATGGATAGAGCCCTTTACTCTAAGATGGAATGTCTGGGACATTAATTAGAAGAGATTACAAATGGTCAAATTGACACGAACAGGACCTCGTGTGTGAGTGTGAGTTCAGCTTCATCCTCTTTTACATCATGTTACATAAAAGATCTAGTTGCCTTTCTATAGGTCTGATATTATTAAATTAGAAAGGGTGCAGAAAAGATTTACTAATGATGTTACCAGGACTGGAGGATTGGAGCTATAAGGGGAGGCTGGGACCTTTTTCCATGGAGCATGGGAGGTTGAGGGGTAACCTTAGAGAGGTTTATAAAATCAAGAGTGGCATTGATAAAATCAATTGTAAAGGTCTTTTCCCTAGCGACGCGGAGTTCAAAACTAGAGAGCACAGATTTACAAGGTGGGGGGGGGGGGGGGGAAACTTGTCCACACAGAGGTTCATGTGTATATGCAGTTAAATGCCAGTGAAGGTGGTAGATGCAGACGTAGTTACAACATTTAAAATACATTTTGACTGGATAATGAATAGGAAAGGTTTAGGTGGATATGGACCAAATGCAGACAAAGGGACTAGTTTAGTTTGGCTCTATATTGTCTACAATCTCTTGATTGATCAAAACTTTATTAAGTCATAAGCAATCTTAAAACAAATGTTGACTCCTGGTCAGGACAGTGACTCTCAAATTTACAGATAGAGAGTTAGGGAGAGATAGACAGGTGAAAACAGACAGTGGGAGTGGCCTGGCCAACAGGAATGCACAAAACACCATACTGAAATTAAGGAAATGTCAAACAATGTTAGTAAAAAGAAAAACTGAAAAGACTGAATATACTTACTTTTCCTTAAGAATAACTTTGCTTTCCTTTCTCCAGTAGTCTTTGAAGTCTGAGCAAAACTCATACCACAGGGTAAATAAGTGATTTGGAGTGACTTCTTTATCTCCAGACTTTGGCTTCATGCTAAAATATGCTGCTGTGTCCAAGAAGCTGACAAAAGGAAACAATATAATCAAAACAAGCTCAAAATACATTTTTAAACTTCTGCTATTCGTCAGTAATAATTTGCATTGAAGAGAAGCACATTGCATTTAAACAATCTTAAACCAATTTTATTTCACAACATCTTGGAGCAGAACTCCAATAGCTCTGAGTACTGCTGCAATTCATATTAATCATTGCAATCCCTCAGCCTGAACATTTCAGGTGATGTATTCCTTCATATCATTGAATGCAAGAGGATACCTCAGAGATGATCCCTTTGGAAGACAAAAGGGATAGCTCTAGCACATTTGACTGTAAATCATTTTCATGTCTGACGAGATTATAAAAGCCAAACATGTGAGCTCATTATTTTAAATGTTGAAACCAAATGGCAAATAATTTTCTCCTGGAAGATACTGTATTCTTCACAATTCAGATAATCAGCAGCTTGGGACTTTAGCTTACACAATATTACCATGCAAACTAAATACATTGCCACCTTCACTGCTAGCTCACTTTTAGCTAGAATCTTTTCTCATACAACAGCCAGCAATAACTACTCCTTAATCTCTGTCAATGCTCTTAACCTGTGTAATTGCAATGGTATGACTTCAATATTTAATGCTATTAAAATAAGTTGATTAAGCATAGAAGACATTCAAAATTGTATGCTCACCTGTAACACTATATGAAAACAATAGTGGAGGATAATTAATTAGTAACATTTAAAAATGGAATGGTTGGCTCCTTGTAAAGGTAACATTTGCACAGTTTATGGTGCGGGTGATGATAATTGGAAAAATTCACCTTTGGTGAAGGGTTTGGCGTTTTATTGGCTTGCAGGACATAAAATGCATTGAACCTGCTCTATCATTCAATTAGGTCACAGCTTCAGTGCCACATTACTGCCTACCACCTCTTCACTCTTGAATCCCCTAGCAATTAAAAGTCAGTCTAATTCAGCCTCAAATACATTCAACAATCCAGCCTCCACTGCTCTCCAAGGACAATTATTCCAAAGACTAATGATGCTCGGAAGAAATTCCTTGCCATTTCATGTTAAATGGCAGGGCTCTTATTTTTAAACCGTGCCCCCAGTTTTAGAGTTCCCTATAAGCTGGAGCATCTTCCCAGCATCTATCCTCAGAACCTTGTATGTTACAATAAGAAAATATCTCTGTACAATCAATCAATAAAAAACAAACTCACATACCCCATGCTCTAATCTCTACAACAGAGATTAAGGGAGGATATATTTAAGGAAGAACTTTGACACTTGGTTACCAGCATGCAGAAGATTTTACTCAGAAAAAGTCTTCTTTAAATAGTGGTTCTTCAACTGTGAGATTTCAGAAGACCAATGCCATCCTCCCAAGAGGAGGAGGGATCACCCAATTTATCCATATCAGCTCATGAAAACAATCACAATAAAGCTGTAAGCATACAGACGGATTTAGATGCAATAAGCCATATAGCTTATTTGTTAACTTATCGGATTTGGAATATAACTTCTTGATCTCACCAATTTAATTAAGACCACCAGGACTTAACATTCCTCTGGGACTGAAAAGTCCTGACTGAAAAATTGGTGGCTGAGTGCAGTTTAAAGATTTTGGCGAATAAAAATATCTTCACTGCTGCCACACTGGCTGAAGTACTCAAGATCTACAGGATCACTACGTAAATTTGACAATGGTTGTACAGTAGGTTTACTGATCTTATAACTAAGCAAGAACTGCAAAGGAATGATCATTGTACATGTTTTCATATTTGAACAAAGACATTTTGCTGCACACCTATAATTTTTAATTATCCCTGGGAAGATCAAGTGGAAGTTAGGAAAGAAAACTGCTTACTACCTTGTATGGCCCATCATGCAATTGACATAAATATTAAATACATCACAGCAGAGCTGCTGCACCAAGGGCATGTTACAAGTCCTGAAAGACCACCCAACAGAAGCAGAGATTCCAAGATGCCAAGCAAATAAAGCAAAGTGAAACAAGGGAAGCAATTTGACATTTTGCATTACAAACCACATATCTTCATGGAATGGAACTACTTTGCAAAAAGAGATCTTAATTATAGTAAAGTAGACAGAACCACATGTGCAATTAATTGGTCCCAGGACAAATTACAAATCCAATGCTTATTCACAGATAAAAGACCTGAACAGTTAAAGCATGCAGCATTGTTTGTCCAGATGCCAGGCTGATGCTACATCTCTCCCAAGGTGCCTGAAGCAAGCCACTGTAAGCTCAACATATACAGCCAGAGCACAATTGCCAATGCAGCAGCAACAAAGATCTCAATTCATGTCACGTAAAGCTCTAACCCATTTCATTGTCAATTTCACAGAAACTGGCTAAATGAGAAATCCTTGGACCCATGAGAAGCTGCATCCTGGCATCTCCGCATTGCCAGCCTCCTCCTTTACTTCACCCCCAAGTGACTGAAATCCTCACTCTTGCCTTGTTGCCTCCTGATTTGATTATTCCAATGGTCTCCAGTACGTCATTCTTAAATATTCATAATTATCAATGCATCTTAAAGGGCATTGACCTGCAATGCACTTCCTCTTCCCTCAATGCTGCAAATTTGTAGTTCTTAGACTTTCACTTAAATTTCACCAGGCTCCCCTTTTCCCTAGTTATGTCAGGACCTCCATTCCTACACCTTACCACTAAATTCTCTTTTTCACTGACTTCGCCCTCTTCCAAACTCCCTTCCCTTTGCATTACCATTAGTACCTGTACCTTTAGCTATCTAGGCCCCAAAGTTCTGGGGTTGCCACCTTAAAGCATTTGCTTTCAGTCTTCAAAGTTCTCTTTGGACACTTTTACTCAGGTCTCTGGAGCCTTCCCCATTGGCTTGAAGTCCATTTTTCCTCCCACTTTTCTGAAGTGCTTTGAAATGCTTTCCCAAGTTCAATGTATTCTGCAGATACACAGAATAACTGTCGCTGTAAATGCCTTCCTTTGGGAAGAGGGAACCAAAATGAAGGTTGGAGTTGCTTATCATTTGGGTGTGGTAGACATGGATCACTTCATTGAAAGCTATTCTGCGTCAGTTTTAAAAAAAATACAGGTTCCAACAACTCCAATGTGTGTATTTGAAAGTCTTTCTAACCACCATTACGCATCAAGTGTTTAAAGAACATTTAAAACAAATTTCACAACTCTCATTCATTATTTTTGAAGGTGAACAAAATGTGGTGCAATGTTTGTAGTGCAAAATGTTGAGTAATGGTCGTTTAAACACAAAGCAGCCTCGCTATCTACTCTTTATATTAATGGTACTGCCCTTCTTCTCATTCACCCCATGCCCTGCCACGCCCAACAATCAATATCTTGGGAGGCTACCACTGAACAGGTAGCAATAGTGTTCAAATTATTGGATAAGAGCAAGGGAGAGGTTGGGAACTTTGCAGTCAGTGGCTCATCTCGAACTCACAAAACCTCTTTCATGCACAAAAGGCTCAGGTAAGATGTGCAATGGAAGACTCTGATTTTGACTCTAGACATGAAAAGGTATATTCAAGAAGCTTGAGATCACTGAAGCAACAGCAGTTTGCTTGTCTGATGCCCCAACTTTAGAAACAAATATTTTACTACCACAACATGGTGTGCACAGCAACATCTAGCTTGTACACATTGCAGCCTAAGTTCCTTAACACTTCCCTACCAAGCACATAATAAATCATGTATCTTTGATTTCCTGGTTTAAGCGTCTGGAATTCCTGTCTTAATTTTATAGTAGTAGCATCACTTGAAGGACTGCAGCAATTTGGGGAGAAGGTCATATCCTGATTGCAAGTAGGTTTAACATGGTACAGGTAGTTCTTCTCCTACATGCGAATCGGCTATAACAAGATTGATGAATTGTGGCAGTTGCTTACATATGAACGTTCTGCTGAGTGGGTATATGGGGTTTGCCATAGTATGATCTACTATGGCGCGATTTCTATAGCAGTTGCCCATAATGCAATTTTCTATATCACAAGGTTGCAGAGGAACACAACTGTCGCGTTATAGAATGACCTGGACCTGCAACCCCTCGCCTGTCTTTTCGGATCACTGGATTTGCCCTTAACTAATGAATTATTTCTGATCAGCATTTCTGTAGTCTCTTTTGTTTTGTCAGTCCTGTAGCACCCACTTGCCTCAAGCATTAGTAAAAAGCAGAGAGATTGTTTCTATTGACTCTTCAGCAATATCCACTGATTTTCATATCATCGATTTTTACCATCAACAGTCTGGTTGCCCCATTGCTTTGGACAACTTATTTTTGTTTGCCAATATTGCTGTATCATTGGTGGATTTAGGACTTATCATTAATAAGGAAACTTCACATTTAGCAGAATTTCCCAATGATGCTGCTGCTGAATTCAAACAAGTTCCATGGCTTATGTAGCTTTACATCTTTCAAGCTTCTCAAACTTGCATCACAGAAAGAAGAACGAGCGAGAGGGAGTGGGAGAACAGGTGGGGAGAGAGGGGGAAAAGTTACATTGGGGGAGATGAAATTGATTGAGATCAAGGTTGATGTAAAATTCTAGAAGGTGTATGTTGGCGGAAGTTGAGGGGTGCAGCCATCGACGCTGAGAAAGGAGCGGTTGAAGCAAACAGTACAAGAAGCCAACATCAAAAGAACAAGGAAATGTTGAGATTGGAGGCACAGGTAGTTCTGGTGGAGACAGAGGGGAGGGTCAAGGCCAGGTAAACCTTAAACATAAAGCTGAGAATATTAGTTCTGAGGTAAGGAAAACTGCAAAGCTAATGATAGGGAGAAAGAGCATAGTGGGATTTAAATGGGATGCAACACAAACAGCAGAACTTTGAATTAGCTGAAGTTGATGGAGATGGAGGTAGGTAGGTCAGTCAGCAGCATGGCTAATTTTTGAATTGACAAAGTCCTTGACGAGAATCTAAGCAGATGAATGGTTATGTAGATGGAGGCAAAATTATATTATAAAAGTGTGGCACTACAAAACAAATAAGGAGAAGAGTCAACCCTTTATCTTTAGGAGCACATCTGCAGTTTCAATAGAAAGTTGAAGTTACGATGAGTGTTAGACAAGACCTGGTTAGCGTACTTCCTTGGTAGAAAGGGCTGATGCATTTTTACACTGTGAACATTTAACTGAGCAAATGATGACTCAAAAACTAGACTTTGCACAAGTCGCCAGATATGATACATACATCAACTAGAGGAAAAGACAACAGCTAAGGATAGATCCTTGGATGAATTGAAGAGGTAAAGACACTAGGACCGAAAAAGAAACTACTCAGGAAAAGTTCTACCTATGATTGGATTTCTGAGAGTGAATCTGATCGAGAAAGTGGCCTTGATGAGATGGACAATGAAATGTGTTGGAGGAGAGTGCTGCCATCTAAGGTTATCCAGAGAAAGGAAAAATGAAGGCTTTCAAGTTGGGACCATAAAGCACCACTAATATTAACAGTGAAGAGCCGCATCTCCCTTAAAATTACCACTATCCCATGCACAACTTGATAATCGAGTCTGATACATTGAACAAAGCAGATACTAATTGAGCAATCAACTTTTTATTCAACCATTTAATAAAGACTGCTCAGTGATTACAGATTAATCATTTGCAATCATTTGCTAACTGTGTTGCTGCTAAAAGCTGCACCACAAAGTGTCTTGGGTAATGTGATGTGGTTTCTAATCTTTACCATAGACAATTTCAACAAGTGACAAACAAGAACCAGGGGTGGAACAACAAAATCTTCTCAATCTTTTAAAATACCTGGAATGCAGACACAAACACATTGAGACACAGTTGAAGGTGCAGAGGTCTCTAAATGCAAAGCTAATTATTTTGTCTATCAGGTTTGCAAGACCTGCAAGAGATCATTACTCATTTTAAAAGCGACAGTTCCTTGTTTAATTTTACAAAGTTTTGACTGAAATATGACCGCTAATCGCATAATACAAGTTGATTAAAATTTTCTGGCAAATTCTATTCAATAATTACCAGGATAGAGTTTAGACACCAGCCTCATTGAATGTCACACCTTTGCACAGTCTGAAGCTTTCAGTCAACAAACTCAAAAAGAACAGTAGATAAGGTTTCTCCACAGCAGAGAAACAAAGAGTTACTGAAACTCATTATGCCTGAAAAGGTGTTAATGGATCACCATCTAACTCTCATTAAGAACAATATGTTTTGACAATTGTAATTTCTGGATCCTTTTACCTCAAGTCTGTTTTTACCATCCAAATGAGTGGAGTCCTCAAGTCCATTAACAAAACAGCCAAAAGCCACGCTAATAGTTAAGTCTGTTAAATAAACTTTCTCAAAACCTATTTGCAAAAGAAACCCAATATTTGACTGAAACATGGATAAAATCTGTATATAGGTAAAAACAATGACTGCAGATGCTGAAAACCAAATACTGGATTAGTGGTGCTGGAAGAGCACAGCAGTTCAGGCAGCATCCCTTCAGGAGATGAAGGGCTTTTGCCTGAAACGTCGATTTTGCTGCTCGTTGGATGCTGCCTGAACTGCTGTGCTCTTCCAGCACCACTAATCCAGTAAAATCTGTATATGCCAACTTCATCTTGGTGCACCTTCGTCAACTTTTATTGGCATTCAATAACTTTCTCTTTGACCCATTAGAATCACAGCTCTTATGAGGGAAAAAAACCTTCACTGGCTACCAATTTGCTGGTTCTAACAGTCATGTCAATGAATACCCATATCTTAGTGCTTCCTAGTTGCTTTTAAATGCAAACTCTACTTTCTCTTTTTACCTATCTCATGTGCTTATATGACATGGTGTGAAAATCATATCCAGTTTGAGTGCATAAATAAACTGTACTTCTAATTTAACACAAAAAAGGGAGAGTTTAACATTTAGATTTCAAACAGTGTTTGTGAGAAATACATCACATGTTTCAAAAGAGGGAAAAAAAACTTTAAATACTCTTGCTTGTTGACATTAGGGCACAGAAATAAAACAAATCCATACATCTCTCTACCCTGTCCTAAACTGACATACTGTATTTTGCAATACACTTTCAAAAGATTTCCAAGTGTTCCAAATCCCCAAAGACATACTTTGTGGTCATTTGAACTTTAAATCAGTTTATGTGCAAAGTAGCCTTCCCATTCCAAGATTGGGTTGGAGGGGTTGCGGGGGAAGGGAGGGAGGAAGGGGGCGAAGAGTCTGTCCTTGATCTCATCCTTATTTCAATGCAACTGGTGAGCTAAGGGGTCTAAACAGGTCTCCCAAGAGAGCTCATTAGACTAAGGCTGGCTCAATGTCAGGAAGCCTAGAACTACCAAGATCAGGGAGGCAAATCTGTATTGTAATCAGGATGGCAGAACTTCATAAAGCCCAGAGGAACCCTTCTGCATCTGCAGTCCCACACAAATAATTTAAAACTTCCCTGAGTTGCATTGGAATCACAAAATACCAATCATCAAATATCACATTTACATTTGCCCATTGAACAGTTCACTTCTCAATGAATCCATTGAGACCAATACTTCCCTATTACTATAATACCAACTGCAAAGATAAAATGAAGTAACTGCATATGGTCACCCCATTTTCACTTGCTAATGCCAGGAATACAGTTTTAATAAATATCAAGCATTTTTATATATCCAAATTTCATGTCGATAATGACACCTCACTCCAATAAAATACACACTCTTCCCTCAAATAAACTGACATTTTCCATGGGGCACTTTATTAATAATTTCACAATACAAAAACAGATGTGATAACGCTTCTAAAAATGTCAAATCCATTTAACAAAAAACAGTTCTTCTGTGTAGGATTTCTACAGTCAGAGGAGCGCTGAATGCTTATCTATGGCTTTCACTGTTTAGTGAACATTTCATGATAAACAGAAAGGTAAGTGCACTGAATCCATTTTCTTGTCAGACCTGGTTATTGTAATGGCTTAATCAAGACATCTGGTCTGTGCAATTGTAAACACTGCTATGTAGCTTCATGTAAATTCAACATTTGACTTTCACCTGACACAGGCTAAACTGCTCAAGCGCCGGGTGCTCATTTTTATTACATTTTATCAATATTGTAAACTCAGTGATGCAATTTGTTTGCAGATGACTGAAAACATTCCATGTCACATCTCTGGTAATGTTCGACTGGAGCCTTCCCTGTCTGACTGCTTACGTTAAATAAACACAGACCTGTGTGCTTTCATCAGATCATAAAACACCTATTCATAAGTATTTTGGATAAAGTGTCTATTTTGATGTAAATATTCCACCTTTTCACTGGCTGGCTTTTGTGTCAAAATTCACTACCCACAGATTAATAAAAAGTAATCCTGGATTTAACTTCAAAACGTTAGAAAAGTAAACCTTTTCCGTGTTAAACTGGTAATGAACATTAATCACATTAATCTTGGTTCATCTAATCTGTTACTTCTCCTTGTGTCCGCCTGACCTTTCTCCTCCTCAACTATTTCTTTGTAGATGTTTGCTAAGAGGTAACTAATCCTCACTTTAACTGTCCACATTGGCATTATAGAACTTGGATGTGACAAGCATCAATCCGACATATGAGACTTAACTTTAATAAAAGAAAAGGAATTTCCTTTCAGGAAGGTAGATTCCAATGAACATCTAATTTGCTCAATTGCAAGTCTGTACTAAATGCAAAAACCGTCCACAACTTGTGTGCTTGAGGTACAATAAACTGGACTGGCATTATAAACAGCCTTTGAAAAGTTTACTGCTGGCATCAGTGATGGTAAGAGTGACTCAGTAATGGTAAAAAACAGTCCGTAAATCCTTAAACAACGGTTTTCTTTTTCACAATTGCAAATCATGAATTTTGATTTTAACCCCTTCATACTAGGAATCTTAGGAATTTCTGCTCTCTGTGGGGACATCTCACATGGAAAATATTTAGTTTCCAAGAACTAATATTTTTAAAGATAGTTAACCTTTGACTGAAGTAATCATGTAATGATTCAATGGAGTGGGGTGATAATAAGTTATCATTCATCAGAATGCAACCTACAAATTAGCTTTCTTGAATTGCAGACCATATACAGATGGCTACTTTATTTACAAGGCTATGTAACACTTGTTAAAAATTGCAATCCTTTAATGATTTGTAAACAATTGAAACGTCCACTGCATATGAAATAGCTTGTGAAATTATTCACTCCAAAAATAAATAAGAGATGGATGTACATTGCACTTTTCAAAACCACGAGACATCTCAAAATGCTTTACAGCCAGTGAAATATTTTTAACTTTATTGAAAAAAAAATGAATAAAGTAATGCGTTAAGTGTTCTGTCTTCTGCTGGTTTGGTAGATGGCAAATCAGTCAAATATTTACAGCTACAATTTATTTCTCTGCTAGAAATCTTGTTCCAATGGTTCCTGACTTTAAATAGCATTTTAAGCTTTTTTTCCCTCAATCTTTGTCAATGCAAACAAGATAAACAATGACTAACAAGTGATTGTTTTCCCTTCCTGTGGAGGCATCCAGTTTCTCCTCACTCTTCATATCTGAGTAGTTGTGAGATCATGTGCAAAATTCCAGGGGTTAATATGCACACTGCCATGTGGGGTACAATGCCATTCACCCACTCTCACAAAACACCTGGCGAGCTCATTGGAATTAATCTGTAAACTACTGCCCAATTCATGGAGAATACTATATCCATGCCAATGAACATATGGCAGCCTAATTGCAAACCTCAGGAGAAACATCTTTACTCAGAGGGTAGTCAGAATGTGCAAATGCTGCTGTCAACTTTGTTCTTGAGCAGGGTCACAAATCTTTGCATTACACATATCCTGCACGAGTCCCCTTGCCCTCCCGCAGAGATAGAAAAACTCACGCAGAGGAGTATCTGCTTCTTATGCTTGACGACCACAGGCAGGATAGCATTAACATGTAGAGTTTTGCTCCAGAAAGCTTGTCAACAGTTTTGCTGAGTTTATGCACAACAGGTTCAATACCGAATTATAGAGTCATAGAGATGTACAGCATGGAAACAGACCCTTCGATCCAACCCGTCCATACCAACCAGATATCCCAAGCCAATCTAGTCCCATCTGCCAGCACCCGGCCCATATCCCTCCAAACCCTTCCTATTCATATACCCATCCAAATGCCTTTTAAATGTTGCAATTGTACCAGCCTCCACCACATTCTCTGGCAGCTCATTCCATACATGTACTACCCTCTGTCTGAAAACGTTGCCCCTTAGGTCTCTTTTATATCTTTCCCCTCTCACCTTAAACCAATAGCCTCCAGTCCTGGACTCCCCGACTCCAGGGAAAAGACTTTATCTATTTACCCTATCCACGCCCCTCATAATTTTGTAAACCTCTATAAGGTCACCCCTCGGCCTCAGACGCTCCAGGGAAACCAGCCTCAGCCGGTTCAGCCTCTCCCTATAGCTCAGATTCTCCAACCCTGGCAACATTCTTGTCAATCTTTTCTGAACCCTTTCAAGTTTCACAACATCTTTCTGATGGGAAGGAGACGAGAATTGCACGCAATATTCCAACAGTGGCCTAACCAATGTCCTGTACAGCTGCAACATGACCTCCCAACTCCTGTACTCAATACTCTGACCAATAAAGGAAAGCATACCAAACGCCATCTTCACTATCCTACCTACCTGCGACTCCACTTTCAAGGAGCTATGAACCTGCACTCCAAGGTCTCTATGTTCAGCAACACTCCCCAGGACCTTACCATTAAAGGTATATAAGTCCTGCTAAGATTTGCTTTCCCAAAATGCAGCACCTCGCATTTATCTGAATTAAACTCCATCTGCCACTTCTCAGCCCATTGGCCCATTTGGTCCAGATCCTCTTGTAATCAGAGGTAACCCTCTTCGCTGTCCACTACACCTCCAAGTTTGGTGTCATCTGCAAACTTAGTAACTGTACCTCTTATGCTCGCATCCAAGTCATTTATGTAGATGACAAAAAGTACAGGGCCAGCACCAATCCTTGTGGCACTCCGCTGGTCACAGACCTCCAGTCTGAAAAACAACCCTCCACCACCACCCTCTGTCTTCTACCTTTGAGCCAGTTCTGTATCCAAATGACTAGTTCTCCCTATATTCTATGAGATCTAACCTTGCTAATCAGTCTCCCATGGGGAACCTTGTTGAACGCCTTACTGAAGTCCATATGGATCACATCTACTGCTCTGCTCTCATCAATCTTTTGTTACTTCTTCAAAAAACTCAATCAAGTTTGTGAGACATGATTTCCCACGCACAAAGCCATGCTAACTATCCTGAATCAGTCCTTGCCTTTCGAAATACACGTACATCCTGTCCCTCAGGATTCCCTCCAACAACTTGCCCACTTGGTAAAGCTCACCGGTCTATAGTTCCCTGGCTTGTCCTTACCACCCTTCTTAAACAGTGGCATCACGTTTGCCAACCTCCAGTCTTCCGGCACCTCACCTGTGACTATCGATGATACAAATATCTCAGCAAGAGGCCCAGTAATCACTTCTCTAGCTTCCCACAGAGTTCTCGGGTACACCTGATCAGGTCGAGGGGTTTTCTCCACTTTTAATCGTTTCAAGACCTCCAGCACTTCCTCCTCTGTAATCTGGACATTTTGCAAGATGTCACCATCTATTTCCCTACAGTCTATATCTTCCATATCCTTTTCCACAGTAAATACTGATGCAAAATATTAATTTAGTATCTCCCCCATTTTCTGCGGCTCCACACAAAGGCCGCCTTGCTGATCTTTGAGGGGCCATATTCTCTCCCTAGTTATCCTTTTGTCCTTAAATATATTTGTAAAAACCCTTTAGATTCTCCTTAATTCTATTTGCCAAAGCTATCTCATGTCCCCGTTTTGCCCTCCTGATTTCCCTCTTAAGTATACTCCTACTTTCTTTATACTCTTCTAAGGAGTCACTCGATCTATCCTGTCTATACCTGACATATGCTTCCTTCTTTTTCTGAACCAAACCCTCAATCTCTTTAGTCATCCAGCATTCCCTATATCTACCAGCCTACCCTTTCACCCTGAGAGGAATATACTTTCTCTGGATTCTTGTTATCGCATTTCTGAAGGCTTCCCATTTTCCAGCCATCCCTTTACCTGTGAACATCTGCCTCCAATCAGCTTTCAAAGGTTCTTGCCTAATACCGTCAAAATTGGCCTTTCTCTAATTTAGAACTTCAACTTTTAGACCTGGTCTATCCTTTTCCATCACTATTTTAAAATGAATAGAATTATGGTCACTGGCCCCAAAGTGCTCCCCCACTGACACCTCAGTCACGTGCCCTGCCTTATTTCCCAAGAGTAGGTCAAGTTTTGCAACTTCTCTAGTAGGTACATCCACATACTGAATCAGAAAATTGTCTTGTACACAATTAAGAAATTCCTTTCTATCTAAACCTTTAACACCATGGCAGTCCCAGTCTATACTTGGAAAGTTAAAATCCCCTACCATAACAACCCTATTATTCTTACAGATAGCTGAGATCTCCTTGCAAGTTTGTTTCTCAATTTCCCTCTGACTATTGGAGGGGTCTACAATACAATCCCAATAAGGTGATCATCCCTTTCTTATTTCTCAATTCCACCCAAATAGCTTTCCTGGATGTATATCCGGGAATATCTTCCCTCAGCACAGCTGTAATGCTATCCCTTATCAAAAATGCCACTCCCCCTCCTCTCTTGCCTCCCTTTCTATCCTTCCTATAGCATGTGTATCCTGGAACATTAAGCTGCCAGTCCTGCCCATCCCTGAGCCATGTTTCCGTAATTGCTATGCTTTCCCAGTCCCATGTTCATAACCATGCCCTGAGTTCATCTGCCTTCCCTGTTAGGCCTCTTGCATTAAAATAAATTCAGTTTAATTTATTAGTCCTACCATGTCCCTGCCTGCCCTGACTGTTTGACTCACTTCTGTTCTCAGCTGTACCCATCTCAGATCGATCTCTTTCCTCACTATCTCTCTGGGTCCCACCCCCGCCCCCCCCACCTTACTAGTTTAAATTCTCCCAAGCAGTTCTAGCAAATTTCCCTGCCAGTATATTAGTCCCCTTCCAATTTAGTGCAATCTGTCCTTCTTGTACATGTCATTTCTACCCCAAAAGAGATTCCAATGATCCAAAAATGTGAATCCTTCTCCCATACACCAGCTCCTCAGCCATGCATTCATCTGCTCTATCCTCCTATTCCTGCCCTCACTAGCTCATAGCACTGGGAATAATCCAGATATTACTACCGTTGAGGACCTCCTTTTTAAATTTCTGCCTCTTTGTAATCTCCCTTCAGAATCTCAACCTTTTCCCTTCCTATATCGTTGGTTCCAATGTGGACAATGACCTCTTGCTGGCCCCTCTCCCCCGTGAGAACATTCTGCACGCTCTCAGAGACATCCTTGATCCTGGCACCAGGGAAACAACACACCATTCTGCTTTTTCTCTGCTGGCCACAGAAACATCCATCTGTACCTCTGACTACAGGATCCCCTAACACAATTGATCTCTTGGAAGCTGATGTACCCCTCGTTGCATTAAAGCCAGTCTCAATACCAGAAACTTGGCTGTTTGTGCTACATTCTCCTGAGAATCCATCACCCCTGCATTTTCCAAAACAGCATACCTATTTGAAATGGGTACATCCACAAAAGACTCCTGCCCTAGGTGCCAACCTCACTCACCCTTCCTGAAGTTAACCTATCTACGTGACTGTATCTGAGACTTTCCCCCCTTCCTATAACTGCCATCCATCACACCCTGTTGCAAATTCCTCATTGCTTCTATCTGTCTCTACAACTGATCCCCTCGATCTGATAAGATTCGCATCCAACAGCATTTATGGCAGATATAAAAGATGAGAGACTTAACAATCCATCCAGGTCTTTTTCAATATATCATTTCAGTTACATCACACTGTAAACTTTTGCTATAAATTCTGAGTCCTCCCATCTTATACTCCACAACCACCCGATGAAGGAGCAGTGCTCCGAAAGCTAGTGCTTCCAAATAAACCTGTTGGGCTATAACCTGGTGTTGTATGATTTTGAATTCTGCTATGAGAGACAGGCTTGCTATGGTGTCTGGAGCATCCTTAGATGATCATGTCCATCCTAGAGTACGACTGAAGAGGTGGTGTTGCACCCACATTGCCATCTGTTCCTGTGTTCAACTGACATCTGGATATTTTGGAAATTTGTAACCAGCAGCTATTGGCAAAAGAGGAGCAATGTTTAGCCAGCAGTGCTAAGTAGATGATCCCACTTGGCTTCCTCCAGTGGTCCCCAGCATCAGACATACCAGTCTTGAGCAAATTTGATTCACCCCAAATGATATCCAGAAATGGTTGGAGGCACTAGAAACTGCAAATGCTGTGGACGCTGACAACATTTCAGCAACTGTATTGAAGACTTCTGCTTCAGAACTTCTTTGTTTAGATAAACTCTTTTTGTTTATCTATTAATTGGTTTTTAGAAAAAGACTATTGCAGAGAGGTATCAGAAAGTATTTTAACTCAAACCTGTACAAAGTAATAAAGTAATTAACTAAGCAGAGATGGCTGGGCAGGTGATGTGCTGTAGCTGTATGATGTGGGAGCTGGCTGATCCCATTGGGAATGGCAGTGACCACATCTGCAGCAAGTGTTGGTTGCTGGAAGAACTCCGGATCAGAGTTGATGATCTGGAATCTGAGCTTCAAACACTGCGGCACATCCGGGAGGGGGAGAGTTACCTGGACACTTTGTTTCAGGAGGCAGTCACACCTGGGAGATGAAGTAATTCACATTCAGTTAGTGATCAGGGACATCAGAGTGTGACTGTAAGTGAGGCAGGCAGGGGAACCTGAGTTCAGGAGTGCAGGAGCCTCAGCCCTTGACCTTGTCCAACAGGTATGAGATTCTTGCTCCCTGTACGGATGAGGAAATGGGCTCTGGACAGGATGAGTCAGCTGACCATGGCACCATGGTGCAGAAGGCCATTCAAGGGGGGGAGCAAAAAGACAAGTAGTTGTTATAGGGGATTCTATAATTAGGGGGACAGATTGTATCCTATGCAAACCGGATCGGGAGTCTCGCATGGTGTGTTGCCTGCCCAGTGCAGGGTGCGGGACATCTCTGACTGGCTTGAAAGGATACTGGAGCGGGAGGGGGAGGATCAAGTTGTTGTGGCCCACGTTGGGACTAACAACATAGGCAAAGCTAGGGTGGAGGACCTGTTTGGGGATTATCAAGCACAAGGAAAGAAATTGAAGTACAGGTCCTCAAGGGTCATAATCTCTGGATTACTGCCCGAGCCACATGCCAATTGGCATAGGGATAAGAAAATTAGGGAAGTAAACACGTGACTAAGAGATTGGTGTGGGAAAGAGGGATTCCACTTCATGGGGCATTGGCATCAGTTTTAGAACCGGGGGGGATCTGTACCGTTGGGACGGTCTCCACCTGAACCGAACAGGTACCAATGTTCTAGCGAAGAGGATGGTCAGCAGGACTTTAAACTTCTGAGTTGGCTGGGGTGGGGGGAGTGAAAGCGACAGGGAGTATGGAGTTAAACAGAAAGATAAGCAACAGGATAGCATATGTGCAGGCGGATTTAAACTTGAGGCAGACTGGGAATGCAGCAAAAAGTAAGGATAACTTAGGACATCTTATGACTTCCAATATCTCTAATGATAAGAAAGTTCGCATTAAGGCACTTTACCCGAATGCTCGAAGCATTCATAACAAAGCAGATGAACTAATGGCACAGATCATCGTGAATGATTATGATGTGGTAGGCATCATAGAGATGTGGTTACACGGGGGTCAGGACTGGCAGTTAACATCCAAGGATTTTCAACTTATCGAAAAGATAGGGATGTGGGCAGAGGGGGTGGGGTTGCCTTGTTAGTTAAGAACAAAATTAAATCTATGGCACCGAATGACATAGCGTTGGATGATGTGGGTGGAATTGAGGAACCACAAAGGCAAAAAAACCATAACGGGAGTTGTGTACAGACCTCCTAACAGTGGTCAGGACCAGGGGCGCAACATGTACCGGGAAATAGAGAAGGCATGTCAGAAAGGCAAGGTCACGGTGATCATGGGAGACTTCTATATGCAGGAGGACTGGGTAGATAATATTGCCAGTGGATCCAAAGAAAGGGAATTCATGGAATGCTTACAGGATGGCCTTTTGGAACAGCTTGTCATGGAGCCCACAAGGGAGCAGGCTATTCTGGACCTAGTGCTATGTAATGAACCAGACTCTATAAAAAATCTTAAAGTAAGGGAACACTTAGGAAGCAGCGATCATAATATGGTAGAGTTCAGTCTGCAGTTTGAAAGAGAGAAGGCAAAATTGGATGTAATGGTGTTACAGTTAAATAAAGGTAATTTATGAGGGCATGAGAGAGGAACTGACGAAAATAGACTGGAAGCAGAGGCTTGCGGGGAAGACAGTAGAGCAAAAATGGCAGGAGTTTGTGGGTATAATTGAGGACACTGTATAGAGGTTCATCCCCAAAAAAGAAAGATTATCCAGGGAGGGATTAGACAGCCATGGCTGACAAAGGAAGTCAGGAAATGTATTAAAGAAAAAGAGAGATCCTATAAAGTGGCCAAGAGCACTGGGAAATCAGAAGATTGGGAGGGCTACAAAAACAAACAGAGGATAACAAAGAGAGAAATAAGGAAGGAGAGGATCAAATATGAAGGTAGGCTAGCCAGTATTATTAGAAATGATAGCAAAAGTTTCTTTCAATACATAAGAAACAAACGACAGGCAAAAGTAGACTTGGGCCACTTCAAACTGATGCTGGAAGCCTAGTGATGGGAGATAAGGAAATAGCAGGAGAACTTAACAAGTACTTTGCGTCAGTTTTCACAGTGGAAGACATGAGTAATATCCCAACAATTAAAGGGAGTCAGGGGGCTGAGTTGAGTATGGTTGCCATTACAAAAGAGAATGTGCTAGAAAAGCTAAAAGGTCTTAAAATTGATAAATCTCCTGGCCCCGATGGGATACATCCTAGAGTTCTGAGGAAATAGTGGGGGCGTTGGCTGAGATCTTTCAAAAGTCACTGGAGTCAGGGAAAGTCCCGGATGATTTGAAGATCGCTGTTGTAACCCCCTTGTTCAAGAAAGGATCAAGACAAAAGATGCCAATTATAGGCCAATTAGCCTAACCTTGGTTGTTGGTAAAATTCTAGAATCCATCATTAAGGATGAGGTTTCTAAATTCTTGGAAGAGCAGAGTCAGATTAGAACAAGTCAACATGGATTTAGTAAGGGGAAGTCATGCCTGACAAACCTGTTGGAATTCTTTGAAGAGGTGACAAGTAGGTTAGACCAGGGAAACCCAGTGGATGTGGTCTATCTAGACTTCCAAAAGGCCTTTGATAAGGTGCCACACGGGAGGCTGCTGAGCAAGGTGAAGGCCCATGGTGTTCGAGGTGAGCTACTGGTATGGATTGAGGATTGGCTGTCTGACAGAAGGCAGAGAGTTGGGATAAAAGGTTCTTTTTCGGAATGGCAGCCAGTGACAAGCGGTGTCCCGCAGGGTTCAGTGTTGGGGCCGCAGCTGTCCACGTTATATATTAATGATCTGGATGAAAGGACTGGGGGCATTCTAGCGAAGTTTGCCGATGATACGAAGTTAGGTGGACAGGCGGGTAGTACTGAGGAAGTGGGGAGGCTGCAGAAGGATCTAGACAGTTTGGGGGAGTGGTCCAGGAAATGGCTGATGGAATTCAATGTGAGCAAATGCGAGGTCTTGCACTTTGGAAAAAAGAATACAAGCATGGACTACTTTCTAAACGGTGAGAAAATTCATAAAGCCAAAGTACAAAGGGATCTGGGAGTGCTAGTCGAGGATTCTCTAAAGGTAAACATGCAGGTTGAGTCCGTGATTAAGAAAGCGAATGCAATGTTGTCATTTATCTCAAGAGGGTTGGAATATAAAAGCACTGTTGTGCTACTGAGACTTTATAAAGCTCTGGTTAGGCACCATTTGGAGTACTGTGTCCAGTTTTGGTCCCCACACCTCAGGAAGGACATACTGGCACTGGACCGTGTCCAGCAGAGATTCACACGGATGATCCCTGGAATGGTAGGTCTAACGTAGGAGGAACGGCGGAGAATCCTGGGATTGTATTCATTGGAGTTTAGAAGATTACAGGGAGATCTAATAGAAATTTACAAGATAAGACATGGCTTGGAAAGGGTGGACACTAGGAAATTGTTTCCGTTAGGTGAGGAGACTAGGACCCGTGGACACGGCCTTAGAATTAGAGGGGGTAAATTCAGAACAGAAATGCAGGGACATTTCTTCAGCCAGAGTGTGGTGGGCCTGTGGAATTTATTGCTGCAGAGTGCAGTGGAGGCCGGGACGCTAAATGTCTTCAAGGCAGAGATTGTTAGATTCTTGACGTCACATGGAATTAAGGGCTACGGGGAGAATGCGGGTAAGTGGAGTTGAAATGCCCGTCAGCCATGATTGAATGGCAGAGTGGACTCGATGGGCTGAATGGCCTTACTTCCACTCCTATGTCTTATGGTCTTAACTTGCCACTCCCCTCCCCAAGCTGTTCTAGTACAGTTACAACATTGCCTACCACCCCACACAGTGAAAAATTGCACAGGTATGCCTTGTATACAAATAAAACAGAGCAAATCCAACCTGGCCCTGTAACGGTGCTGCTCCTTTAACAAGGTTATGCTGTTCTTGGTACTTTTTCCAGAGAGGTTGTAAAAGTAGCGATTCCAATAAGCCCAGCTTGGATGGGTTTTAGGGCCAATTTGATTATAGCTAATAGATACATCCTCAGGCAAAAGGCTTTCAAGTTTAAACAAAACACTTGGACAATGAAAGGGGAGTGGCCAGTTCTCCCAGCTCAGTGTTTCTTTGGTGTGGCTTGGTTTTACCAGTCTGGCTGTTCACTGAAAGCAGGTCAGTTTGGAAGCTGTTGGACCCAAAGAAGCAGGTCCATGCTGATCCTCTCTTTCTGTAAAACCATGTGTTTGATTTTACCGTTTGTGCCAAGGGGTGTTTATGGGGATTATTGCAAGCATTTGGAGCAGCATCATTAAGTTTGGATAATGTGTTGGGTTTTCGGATAGGTTGTTCTTTTGGTATTCTGTTCCCTTTTGATTGTGTTTCATTTGGTAATCTTGGAAACAAATTTGGCTTTGTTTAAAACTAAGTGGCTTGACTAGCTGCATCTCTCCACTTTACACCTGCACAAAAAAAACTAGCAAAGTTAAGGTCTGAGCTACTTTCTTGAAATATTTTGAGGGGGTCAGGTCTGGTCCATAACAGCCCCCAATCAGTCTACTCTCAATCAGTAAAGTGATTGAAGGTGTTAACAGTGCTATCAAGCAGCACCCACTCAGCTATAACCTGCTCAGTGACACCATTTTGGGTTCTGCCAGGACCAATCAGCTCCTGACCTCTTTACAGCTTTGATTCAAAAAATGGAAAAATGAGCTGAATTCCAGAGGGGAGGTGAGTGTGACAGCCCTTAACATCGAGGCCAATGATTGATTGAGTTTGACATCAAGGAGCCCTTGCAAAACCTGAATCAATGAATATCAGTGGAGCAAACTCTGTTGGTTGGAGTCATACTTGGCACACAGGATGATGATTGAGACTACTGGAGGTCAGTCATCTCAGCAGGAGTTCTTCAGGGTAGTGTCCTAGGCCCAAACATCTTTAGTTGTTTCATCAATGACCTTACATCCACTATAAGGTCAGAAATGGGGATGTTTGCCAATGATTGTATGACATTCAGCATGATTCGTGCTGACTCAGATGCTGAAGCAGTCTATATTCAAATGCAACAAAATCTTGACATATTCAGGCTCGACCTGAAAAATAGCAAGTATGTCTTGTACCACACAAATGTCAGGCATTACCAAGATACAATGTAAATCATTGTTCCTTGATGTTCAATGCTATCATCACTAAATCCCCTATCAGTATTCTGGGGGTTACCATTGACCAGAAACTCAACTTGACTCACCACATAAGGGCAGTGGCAACAAGACCAGGTCAGAGGGTAGGAACATTGTAACTGTCCTCTTGATATCCCAAAGCCTTTCCAGCATCTACAAGGTACAAGTCAGCATTGTGATGAAACCTTCCCCAGTTACCTGGATGGATGTAGCCCCAACATCCAAGAAGCTGGACACCATCTAGGACAAAAGCAGCCTACTCAATTGACACTATATCCATAAGTATTAACACTAGCTATCACTGACACTCAGTAGTAGCAGTGTGTACTATCTACAAGATACATTGAGAAATTCACCAAAGATCTTCAGGTAGCACCTTCCAAACCCATGACCACTTCCATTACGAAGGATGAGGGGAGCAGACACATTGGAACACCACCACCTGTAAATGCCCCTCCAAGCCACTCACCATCCTGACGCAGAAAATATATCGCCGTTCATTCAGAGTCATTGGGTCAAAGTCCTGGAATTCCCTCCCTAAGGGTATTGTGGATCTGTGTACAGGACATGCATTACAATAATTCAAGGAGGCAACTCGTCACCATCTTCTCAAGGGCAACGAAGGATAGGCATTAAATCCTGGGAGCAATGCTCAAGGCCCATGAATGGATTTAAAAAAAAGTGTCTGCCAGTCTGCTGGTCTTTAAACAATTCTTTGTGCTTTCATAACTTTCATGCTCAGATCTCTTGCAAATAATGAGTGAGCTGCTTAGCTTCAATGAAATCATAGAATGCCCACAGTGTGGAAGCAGGTTATTCAGCCCATTGAGTCACACTGCCCTTCTGAACAGCAGTCCATCCAGACCCCCACCTTATAACTCTGTGCTTCTCGTGACTTATCAACCCAACCTACATATCCCTGGACATGATAGGCAATTCAGCATGGCCAATTCACCTAACCTGTACATCTTTTGACTGTGGGAGGAAACTGGAGCACCAGAGGAAACCCATGCAGTCGCAGTCCATTAGTTATGAAAACCTCTAACCAGTCAGCATTTTTCACTCTTGCTTTACATACACTGAGATTGTGGTATTTTAGACAGTGTCTTGAAGTCTGCTCTATATGGTCTTTGCGCTCTGTCAGAAAGTCCCAATTCCAAAATCTGTTTTTTTTTAAAATCTGAATAAGCAGAATGACTAATATTGCTATAATGGTGGCATTTTTGCTTTGAATGAAACTAAATTCAAAAGGTTGCACCTGAACCCTGGTACAGGTCATTCTGCTATAACATGTGTTTCGTTAACACAAATTCGCTATAACACGATTGACAAATTGGGGACACTTTCTAAAGCACAACCTTTTAAAACGTGGATTGGTTCTAACACAAATCCAGCCCTATTAGTCTAAATGATACTGCTATTATGCGACTCTCTTATTATACAGGATTGCAGGAGAACAGAATTACTATTTTTTAGCAGAACAGGAAGTGATCTGTATCAGACAGTGCAATGGTTCATGCTAGTGTTCAGAAAGTGGGCCTACACTAACTTCTAGTGACGAAAGCACATCTAGCACCAATGCCCTGATCTTAAATGTCTCTCAGTCACAAAAAGGTTTATTGTGTTAGGAACACAAAAGGTCACGGAAGAAGCAAAAGCTCAGGAAATCTCATTTCATTCTCGTTTATCTTGTCCAGATCATTGTATCTGAGGCAGTTGCGCCACATCTCAGATGGGTTGAATGCTTCCATAAGCAAAAATGTTGCATATCCAGTATTTTGCTGAAAGCAGTGTCAAATCCCTGTTTGAAGAATACTTTTTGCCATTGTACAGAGTGCAAAGAACAGTGCAGCCCACCAAGCCTGCGCTGACACATAACGCCTTTCTAAACTAACAACCCTGGTCTCTATGCAGTTTGTATCTCTTTTTTCCCCTGCTTATTCATGCATCTGTCATGACGCCTCTTAAACACTGCTATTGTATCTGCAGTGGAGTACCTCTGCAGTGCAGTACAAAGCTGGAGCCAATGAGATGAACTGGCCCAAGTCGAGTTAAAAGATCGATGGAGAGAAAACATTCTGAAATATCTGCTGGGGGGGGAAGAGTAGTTCCTTGCAGTGAAGCTTGCACTTTTCTTTTATATGGGATCCCTTCAGTGTGGAAGCAGGCCATTCAGCCCATCGTTTCCACACCAACCCTCTGAACAGCAACCACGCAGAATCTCCCTCCCCACTCCCACCTCTAACCCTGTAACCCTGCATTTTCCATAACTAATCCACCTAGCCAGCACATCGCTAGACACTATGGGCACCTTGTTCATGTATTTCCTCTGAGCTCTTTCCCTGCAGAGATGAACATTTAGTGCTTCTCTTGCAGTGATCAGTCCTTGGCAAACCTGGCCTCCTCTAGGAAAGCTATGTTGTTAGTGGGCTTATCAAGTCCTATATTGAACACAGTTGCTTTTACATGCTATTGACTGCATGCAAGTTGTTGTGAAACACATGCACATAGCTCGCTGTCCCAGCTTGCCAACTGAAGAGTTGGCATCTGGTTTTTTTTTGTTTATTTTGTTTGGTGCAATAGATTCCATCTACTTATTGAGCAGAGTCTCAACTCAAAATGCCAATAGAGGAGATGGGCTTTGGCTTTTCAGCTCATCAACTGGGGTCTGCCCGACAAGGGGTGAGCTGACGCGTGGGGCACTACAGTCAGAGTCAGAAACCTACAACGCAGAAAGGCTCTTAGGGGTCATCACATCCACACTGGTCAACAATAGCCATCTAGCTTTTCTAATTCCAATTTCCAGCAACTGACCTAAAGGTCTTGGCATCACAAGCATACATCTAAATGCTACTTAAAATGATCTGATGGCTTCTGCCCCTACTAACCCCTACAGGCAGTGAGTTCAGATCTCACCACTTTGAGTGAAATAGTTATTCCTCACACCTCCTCTATCCCTAAACTTAGATCAATGTCCCCCGATCATTGATCCCCTCCATCAAGGGGGAAAAGCTTCTTACTATTTATGCCCCTCAATTTTATTCCATCTCAACCATGTCCCCTCTCAATCTCTGCTCAAAGGAAAGCAACCCCAGTTTATCCAATCTATCTTCATAACTAAAATTCTCCAGCCCAGGCAATGTCCTGGTAAATCTCCATTGTATCCTCTCCAATGCCATCACATCCCTCCTATAATGTGGATTCCAGAACTGCACACAATAGTCTAGCTCTAGCCTAAGCAATATTTTATACAGCTCCAGCAAACCTCCCTGCTTTTAAATGCTATGTCTTGGCTAATAAAGGCAAGTGTCCCATATACCATCTTAATCCTTTATCCGCCTATCCTGATACCTAAAGGACTGGGGTAGTACACACCAAGGTTCCTCTGATCCTTGGTGCTTCCCAGAGACCTACTATTCATCATGTATTCCTTTGTCCTGTTTGTCCTCAACTGGAGGAAGGGGAGCAAGGGGAAGTGGTCACTCCCACTACTGCCCTCTTTGCCAGTCAATTTCAAACTGCTGTCTCTCATGTTCGGTTTACACTTTACAGCGAAACAACAGTATCCTCACAAAGACCCGAGCCTGAGAAAAACATATAGGCAGCCTGGCCTGCCCAAAAGAGGAGAAAGTGAGGACTGCAGATGCTGGAGATCAAAGTTGGGAGTGTGACGCTGGAAAAGCACAGCAGGTCAGACAGCATGCAAGGAGCAGGAGAATCAACGTTTCAGGCATAAGCCCTGTGTTTTGTTTTTTGCCACTGTTTACCTATTAGTTACTTATCTATGCTACTTAACTATGTAATCTGCATATATTGCTCGCAAGACAAAACTTTTCACTGTGCCTCGGTACACATGACAATAAATCCAATTCAGTTCAATTCCTTGGATGCTGCCAAAAAGTCAGGTTCCTGTCTCAACCTCCCCAATTCAGCCCAAAGGATGGCTGTGGCAGCATTTGTCAAAAAGGTGATATATCTTGACATTGGTCTATCTTCCAGCTCTACTCTGGATGCCTTGCCGGTCAGTGATTGCTCCTTTAACATTCAGCTCTCTGCAGGTATCCACAAACCAATGGAATTATTTGCTCATATCTGGTTATGAGTGCCAAGGCATGTCCACAAGCCCAAGATAAGATATCATTAAGAAATCAAATAAGGAATTCGGAAGAATTTTTTTAAAATTTGAGGGGTGGTTGGATGCAGAAAGTTCTGCCATAAAAGCTGAAATGATTAATATTGATAGGTAAAGGGAAGCTAAGCTTACAAGGTGAAGCATACACAGGAGTATTAATGAACAAAATTAGTTAGGGATTGCTGGGATGTGGCTTGCATGGATCGATTAGACTGAAAGGCCTGTTTTTCTATTTGAATTTTGTGAAATAATTGGTTAGAACTTAAGGTCTATAACGTGTTTCTTTAATAACACATAGGAGAGATATTTACTTTGATAATTATAATTAACTGTGGGAAAGTCTGCTGTAAACATTCCAACTGTTGAAAGATGGAATATTCATACTTAGAAAGCAACATCCATTTGCAAATAAAAGAAAGGTTATGTTCATTAGATACAATGCAGTAATTAAAAATATTCTCTCAGTGGATTTCTGTCGTCTCTGTGGGTTAACAGCTCATTCAATCAACTTGTTGAGCTATCAGAGCAGCTGGTGTTGTCAGGAACCTGCTGATCAGTTGCAAACTGCACAAATAGCTAAAAATGAGGGACAGGAAAATAAAACCTAGTCCATCAAACCTGCTCCAGTCTGATGAGAGGGTGAGAGAGATGGGGAGGGAGTGAAGGGGGTGGAGAGGGGAGAGAGGTAAAAGGAGAGAAGGGACAGAGAGAGCGAGAGAGAAAAGAGAGACAGAAGAGAGGAAAGGGACAGAGAGCGAGAGAGAGAGCGAGAGAGAGAGCGCGAGCGAGCGAGCGCGCGAGAAAAGGGGAAGAGAGAGAAGTGTGTGTGTCTCTCTCTCTCTCTCTACATGGCATTCCAAATTGCTGCATTGCAAAACTATCCACAATGGAGACAATATGCGGGCAGCTCCACCTCCAGAATCACTTCCTTCAACAACCAAATGATATGTTGTAATAGGTAACTTGTTCCAGCAAGACTATTGTGTATACTTTCTTTAGGAAACGACCACAAATAATTTAAATTGCTTCAGTTTATTGAAATGTGTGAGAGTTCTTATTGTGAGTGGTTACTTTATCACAGTTTACATTCAAGATAATTACATTTAAATGCCCATTCCTTGCAGTTTGGGCATGCCAAATGCAATCTGCTCAATCTTCGATTACATTACTGTCACTATCTCTTTGCAATTGCCAAGGATGAGAATTATGACTTTGACATTTGAGGTTTATGGCCTAAGCATTTAATTCATGCCTGCTACAAATTATTTAAAAACTATAGTATCATTGTCCACCGTACTGAGCTTTTAAAAAGATCTGTGTGCATGTATTACTGGGAAAGAAATGGGTAAGAACAAATCCTACTGGAGTTAATAATACATTGGAAATTGTAATATGACGGTAAAAATACATATCATGTGCATGGTGAGGGAAATGATTTTCTTAAACTCCTTCCATCTACACCAAAATCTCACTTCAATCCTTGCAATTTTCCCCTGACTTTGCCAAAGTGGATCTTGAATAATTCAGAAATTTCAAGAAGCATCAAGGAAGAATGGTTACATTTTATAACCATGACCTGTTTGTAATTTTAAATATGCAGGATGAACCTCATCATGAAGTCCCTTATGTGATTGACCTGGTTATAATTGAGAGTTTTAAGATAGTTACATTTTTGCACTGTGTCTGTAAGGTATTTTGCAACTAGTTTTAATGACTCACTTAAATGACTAATTAGGCTTACAGTTCTAAAATGATGGCATTGCATTCCTTTAGGCCTCTTGGCTAAATTAAACCAATGATGATTTGTCAAATAGTTTGAAATGTATCCTTTGGAATATTTATTTGATCACACATTTCTGTAACCACTTCTAATTCCTCACAAACCTGAACAATAAGAACTGAAGAAAATACAGGCTCAGCTGCAGGCTAAAATTCCCATTTCGAGACCGTATCATAAACCAAGGGTGATTGAAATTGGAAGAGCAAAATAAACTTATAAGTAGTAACACGAGAAAATAAAATGCCAGTATTTTACTCCTTGGCTCAGAGTGGAAAAGCCAAAGAGATCTCTCACACAAAGCAAAGAGGAGGTCAGCAGAAGAGGCCTTGGTATAGCTGAACGGTGGATGGCACGGTAATTTGAGAATATAATGTAAATATGACGATGGTGTCAGATAGAGCGTGGCACCATGATACCTGCCATTCTGGTATTATAATCAGCAGCAGACTGAAGGTCAACTGAAGTTGGGAAAACTTTTTCGGGAGGTTGGGGATGGGGGGGGTTGCTTTGGGAAAGAGGTGAGATGACCTGCAAGTCTGGGCAGCTGAATATTATTGATTAAAGGGCATCAAGATCACTTCATGGGAAGGAGGTGCAGTCATTTACATATGGGTACAATGAAGCCAGCAACTTGCATGAAATCAGAGAATGATGAACAGTCTCAGAGAAAGTGTTGAGAATTTGGTTTTTTTTTATTTATTCATGGGATAAAGGATCACTGGCTAGGCTAGAATTTATTGACCGCCCCACAGAGCAATGAAAAGCCAGCCACATTGTTGTAGGTCTGGAGTCACATGTTGTCCAGACCAGATAAGGTTGGCATTTTCCATCATCTACCATGGTGGGATTTGAGCCCAGGTTCCCAGAACATTAACTGGGTTAACAGTGCAGCTCCAGTACCACTAGGCCATAACCTCCTCTGTCTAATTGAAAACAGTTGTTAATTTATCTTTCTGGATGTTTCCAAGATAAAAAAGAATGTGTCTGGGGCTCTCAAGGGCTGATAGTCAGCATTTCTATCTTGAGTACAAAGCCCATGTGATTCACGTGTCATGGCGAAAAGATTTGAGGGGAAGGGACCAAGAGGCCCAGTCAGGTAAATGTACGAGGATCCGAGAGAGAGAGCTGCCAGAGTCAGCAACGTGATTCACATTGTGGGAATGTGGGTGGGACATTCCAATCTTTGTGGATTTCAATGACCGAAGGTGTGTCTACTTAGAGGGGCTAGAAGATATACCCTGCTTGCACTGGAGGAAGAACCAGGGATAGAAAAGCTCTTACTTTCAATTTTGAGATTGAAAGCTCTAGACTAAGAAAGGAAAAGAACAGAATTAAGCCCTGAGAAGATAAGAATTACCTTGAACCGGTTTGGAGAGGATGACTACTTAGAACAAATTATTGAACAAATTAATGTGTCTGGAGGCAGTCAAGTTACAAGATCTAAAGACCTATACCCAAGGGTTTTAATGGAAATAGCTGCAGAGGGATTGGGTGAAATACTCCACAACTCTCGATTCCAGAAGGATTCAGTCCTGTTCTTAGAAGGAGGGATCCAGAAAACAGGAAAGTTAGCTGAACATCTGTCATCAAGAAAATAATGGACTCCATTATCAAGGAAGAAATAAAAGGACAATTAGGAAACGCTTAACACAATAAAACATAATCAACTTAGTTTTGTGAAAGGGAAATCATGTTTGACAAATTTGCTGGAGTCATTGAGAGTATAAGAAAGTGTTGAAAAAGGGAAATCTTTAGATGTAATCTTTTTGGTTTTTCAGATGGCATTTGATAAGGTCCCATATAAATCATGTTTGAACAAGTTAAGTGCTAATGGTATCAGTCCAATCTATTAGCATGGATTGAGAATTGATTAATACACAAGACAGTAAATTAACGGATCCTTTTCAAGTCGGAAAGACGTAACTAGTGGGTCAGTCCTAAGGCCTCAATTATTTACTACTCATATTAATGAAAGGAGGGAGCAGAGTTTAAAGTATCCAAATTTTCTGATCATACAAAAACAGGTCACAGGGCATGTTGTGATGAGGACAAAACATCTGCAAGAGGATATATTGCGTGAGTGAGTGGATGAAAATTTGGTAGATGGAGTATAATGTCGGTAAGTGGGAGCTTGTGCATTTTCGTAAGAATAATCAAAACGTGAACTGTAATTTATGTGGCAACAGAATTCCAAAATAGTACAGCATAGAGGCATCTAGATGTTCTAGTGAATGAAAGACAAAAACTTAGCATGCTTGTGCAGCAACTAATTAAGACAGCAAATGGAATTGTGGTGTTAGTTGTTGTGGGGTTAGAGTTTAAAAATCAAGAAGTCTTGTTACAACTGTACAGGGAGTTTGTGTGGCCACACCTAGAGTGCAGTGCATGGTGTTTCAGTCCCTGTACAGTATTTCAGAAAACTGACACTGGAGACTATTCAAGAGAGATTCATTAGGCAGATTTCTGGGAGGTAGGGGTTGACTTATTACGGAGAGTTAAAATATTTAGGTCTTTATTCAGAGCTGAAAATGTGTTGCTGGAAAAGCGCAGGTCAGGCAGCATCCAAGGAGCAAGAGGATTCCTGAAGAAGGGCTCATGCCCGAAACGTCGATTCTCCTGCTCCTTGGATGCTGCCTGACCTGCTGCGCTTTTCCAGCAACACATTTTCAGCTCTGATCTCCAGCATCTGCAGCCCTCATTTTCTCCTAGGTCTTTATTCAGCACAGTTTAGAAGGAAGAGTGGTGATCTTATTGAAACATAGAAAATTCTGAGGTGGGTCTCTCAAACTGGGGACATAGTTATAGAAGAGGAGGGTACTCACTTCAAACTGAGATGGGAAGGAATTTCTTCTTCTGGAGACTAATAGGCATCTGGAATTTGTTTTCCCAGAATGGTGCGGAGGCTAGATCACTGAAGATGTTTAAAGAGAAGGCTGACACATTTTAAAAAAAAAACATTAGGGAGTTGATGGCTACACTGAGCTAGCATGAAAATGTTGAGGCCTGAGGTAGATCGGCCATGAACTTGTTAAATGGCAGGGCAGTCTTGATGAGCAAAATGGCCTGCTCCTACTTCATTTTTTCTTCTTCTTTTATAAAAGGATGCTGTAAAATGTGCGCATTGTGCATTAAAGATGGGTGTGAAAAAGGGGATTGCTTGGTTTTGCATTTTAAAATACAAGCTGTCTACAAATAAAATGTCCATTGAACCTTGCTTTTCATCTTTTAGGACAATAAGTTTTTGAGCTATGTAATCTTGTTTTGCCATCCTTTCAGCTATTAACTGGAAGCTTGAATTTAGCTATTGATCTCGAAGGAGATTATTATCAAACTCACATACAAACATCCTAAAATTGAGATTTCAGGGTTGTTAAAAACAAAAACTGGATGCTAAGTTGCATGATATAAATATAATAATGTTTCAATGACAAAGACGGAGTAAACAGATTTGAAGTAGAGATCAACTGTGATCTCACTGAATAGCTGAACATGATTGTCAGGATAGATGGCTAACTACTGTTTCGATGTTTCTGCAGCAATCTCACTCAACATCATCTGACAGTCCTTTTGAACACTGTGTGTAACCATGACTACATCTCAAAGATGGCAAGATATGGCTACTTCAAAAAAAAAAGTGAAATCATAGCTCGAATTTTTGCTTTACAAACTAAACAATATTCAAGCCCATTCTTTTTGAAAATAGGTACAGAAGAATTTTTAAGTTTTTCACACAAGGCAGCAACATCGAGAGGAGTTTCTTATTCTTCTCAGCATCACCTTCCTGCCCCCCTCACCTTTTCAGGATTCCTGAATCATACTACCCTGGAGGTAGGAAGTAGAGTGGGACCGGATATTTATTTTAGCATTACCATGATTGGTCATGTAACTGTGGTAGGAGATAGGTTGAAACCTTGTTAATGTGTTTATCTACAGCTTGCACTGATCTGTTACCAATGTTATGGCAACCAAACAGGAGAATCTCAAAACAAATTCCTGGTAAATATGATTTCAGCACTCCATCAAATATGTCTTTTGTTCGAACTAACTATTAAGAGAATTACAAATGCGACTCAGACTCCTCCAGTTGGTCTCAACAACAGAAAAAAAACATCATGTAAAAATGATTACTATTCACTTAGTTTTCAGTTTGGAAGACACCAAGATGGAGCTTAGAAGCAAGCTTACCTTCTCTATTAAAAAAGATTTCAGAACAGCACAGGGGAAAAAGTCACTTCACCAGGGAGAGTAGCCAAACCAGGGAGAGAGTTCAGATAGCAATCAGTAGGTTAAAATTAAGAATGATTAAGTTCTCATTTTTATGAAAACCTTATATCAGCAGATTTGGAAATGACTTAGAATTATTTCTACAGTCTCCAAAAAAAGATGTGGTCAGGAGTGAGTAAAGTAGCAAGTTGAGTTCAGATGGTGGGGTATTCTTTTCTGGACAAGAGTCTCTTTAACAAATACTGTCAGGAGACAGGTTGAAACTGTTTGCGCTTTATACCTTGGAACATTCTAACTGTTGCAATTTTTTTTAAAGAAGCTTATTTTCTGTGTAATGAACTTCTGCTCCATTGCTAAAGAAAATCTGCATGTGAATATGTCTCAGTGACTAACCATTACATGAAGTAATTAAGTAAATAAATAAATATATTATTCGTCAAACCAAATTTCATTCTGCAATTTGAATTGTTCAGTGGCACCATTTGCTAACAGCAAGAATACAAAAGCTTGAAGGAAATAACAATTTACTTTGGCTGTTCATTTGCCAAGTGTACTCTGATTACTTGAGTAATTGCAATGGAGAATACACTAATCAATAGTTTCACCAAAGCCTTTGTTTAATTGAAGATGTACAATGTCTGGACATATTCCTTTTCTTGAAGAGATCTGTGTCT
The DNA here is from genome assembly GCF_047496795.1 of Chiloscyllium punctatum. Lineage (NCBI taxonomy): Eukaryota > Metazoa > Chordata > Chondrichthyes > Orectolobiformes > Hemiscylliidae > Chiloscyllium > Chiloscyllium punctatum. The sequence goes on along the minus strand of NC_092749.1, from coordinate 30,173,875 downwards.
TGCATTTGATGACATGCAGTGTCTGTGACCTAAATTGCAAACACAACTGACAATCCTAATTTGGTTATTCGTGTAATTCTTGCACACTCAAAGTTGTTCAGTAAGTGCTAATTACAGAATTACATCTAATGTTAAACATTATGTTCTGAGTTTTAAAAGAACTGACTGGCTGAATAGTTAGTTTTCTGCCTGTTGTGAACAGTTGAAGGGACATACTGTTTGATAGAAGCCATTAATTATTGGGATACATAGCCAGCATCAGTTTTTGAAACAAGCAAAACATATATATAAAATTAAACAGAGGACTGGGTCACTAGTTCTTAACACTAATGTCTGTTTTAAAAGAATCTAAAGAAAGCAAATGCAAAACCTTAAGTACCTCAGCTACAGGACTAAACCTATAGGATAAAATAAATAATAAATACAAACATGCCAATGGCAAATATAAGCTGTCTGGAAACAAGATGCTGAGAGGAATTTAGTAATCTAAAAGGTAAGGTGGGAAATCAGGATTTTTGCAAAAAGACAAAATCAGAACAATATAATTCCATAATGCAATTGCTCACCAAATCACATGCAATATCTAGGGAGAGAACAAATACACCAGATGCAGCTAAGCAAAATGATTGCGGCACAGTACCTGTAAATATGCAATATAAATGCAGTTAGTTACTCAGTATTGCGCGTTACAGCTAATGAAGGAAGCTCCTGTCTCTTCAACTTTTTAATTTGGTTGGCAACCAAGTTTTATAGGCCATCATGTAATTCAATGTAATATTTGAAAGCTTAAGATTAAAATCACAATGTCCTGGAGAAGAAGTTTGAAACTATGAGAACATTATGAATATAAGTGGTTGACCCTGCCTCAAAAGGAGTTAAATAACAAGTCCCACAAGGGCCAGCTAACTTTCTAGTTCATCTCTATCTACTGCTGGACATTTAATGGCAGGATAGATATATAATGATGCTATCAAAATACAGTAAACATCAAATCTGATTACAACTTTCATCAGTTACAGTAAGCAATCCAAATATATTGGAATCAATCTCCAATGGAAAAAATCTGTTCCCACTGTGGAAAGGCTGAGACAAGAGGACATAGATTTAAGGCAATCGAGAAATGAGGAGAAACTTAATACAATGATTGACAATCAGGAATTGTAAGAGTTGTCTTGTTTCTCTGGAAGCTTTGTGACTCTAATTTCTTGCAGAGACACTCAACTGGAATACAGATTGGCATGAAGTTGCTGTACTTTCCATTAGACACCTAGTAAACATGTAAGGAAGCTGAAACTCGAAATTCAAAGAGAAGTGAATTTTTAATAGCACAATGAGTTTTAATTATTGTCAAGCCACCTGTGCAGCACTGTAGATGTACTTTTATTGAATAGAACAAATTCTCATTTCATCAGCACTTAATTCCAGTTTCTTTTCAAAATCTGAGTTATTTTCTTCTTTCCCCCATGTCACACATCTCCCATTTCTTTCCCTTTCTAATTTGCACAGACTTTGACAGTCTTTAATTAATGACTTTACCACAGACTTCCTGATCCAGACTCTGTGATTCAGTAGGGCTACTGCCTTTGTCAGATTGAAGAAAGGGGTTGTTCACATTGGTGTGAGATCCCCTGTAGGGGCCACAACGTTGTTTTGTTTCTATGAAGCATAATCCACAAACTACACAGAATTATTATAGCACAAAACGGGTCCATTTAGCTCATCATGCCTGCAATAGCTCTCTAAATCAGCAATTCATCCTAAAGCTATTTACCCCCTTCTTTGCAAAGCATCACTCATTTTTCCTTTTGAGATAATAACCAAAGCTGCTCACATGTGATACTTGTGGAAGCAATCTCTGCCATTGAGCTAGACAGTAAAGGAGGGCCACATACAGAGCCATGCCTTTAGGACAGCCTGGAGCCTGGACGAGGAGGCGGCAATGGGGAGGTGACAGGGACTGGGAAACAGCTGCTGTCCTGTCCCCTAAGCATGGCCTCCACCAAACTAGGAAGAACCCTTCCCCAAGTGGCAAGATGGAGGTAGGATGAGCACAATGAAGGAACTGTTGGAGCATTTACATGTCAGCACATGTTCCACATTTCATATAACATAATAAAAAAAGTCACTGGAGCTCTCACTGGAGGCCCAGGTTCAAGACCGACCTTCTGAAGGAGGCATGTAATTGCTATTATAAAATAGTTTCTATTTTCTATTAAATAACCTAACATAAAGTCATTGTTTTTGCCATCAGGCGAGGAGCATATTGCGTAATGTACACCCTGGCCATGCTGAAAATTAAAAATCTAAATTAAGAAAATGACCACTTTGCAGCAATCCTAAAATTGCAATATGATGCTCAGAAATAAAAAAGGTCTGTTAAACTAATAAATGAGTCACAATGTTCTGACTGGCCTTGCATACTTCAAAATGGAGGACGAGTAAGACAAGTGTGTCGCCTTTACCAGTATTAACTGTTTTCACTGAATCCTACCAGAAGGAAAGGACAATCTGTCTACACAGTGAAACAAAGCAGCAGGAACTGCAGAGTGATTATTGCAGCTCTCCCCAAGTCCTGGGCAACACACAGAGTCTGGCTGAAACGCTCTAGAGGTTTCAGCCACACTATTTTGTAGACTACTGTTGTCTAAAATTGCTTAAAGATAACGTAGAGTACCTCTTTGCACCACCTAGTGGTGGCATTTGCAGCATACTCAACCATTAATCATTTACTCTACATTGCATCCTCCTACAAAATAACCTAACAATTCCTTTACTTTTGGAGAAAGTAGATTTTCAAGTTGTACAGCTAAAAAATAGTGCCTAAAGCAGAAACAACTTGCAAATGGAGCGTCATGATGATGACTGAGAATATGGCTGAGAGTTCAACACTCTGGTCAGAAGAAACCTTGAATTTTGCATCTAGCCTGGGTGTTAAGAACAACTTGGAGATTGACTCCTGGTGTCAATGATCAAAGGAGCCCTGAAAGATTGGTACATTTTGGAGCTATAGTATACAGGCAAAGGTACAGTCATAAAAGGCATGCAGGAGTTGAGAAATCGAAGTGTATATGTGTATGAGACACTATAGGTGGCAGAACAGGTAGAGCGATCAGTTAATAAAGTAGTATTCTAGACTTAATAAATAATGGCATAGAATACAAAAGCAGAGTAGTTACATTAAGCTCATGTAAGGCACTAGTTAGCCCTCAGCTGCAGTATTGTGTACAGTTCTGTACACCACACTTCAAGGAGGATATGAATGCATTAGAGAGTGTGAAGATAAGGTTTATGAGAATGGATCCAGGGTTGAAATACTTCAGCGACAAGGTGAGATTGGACTGAAGGAGAAAAAGAGATTTGGTACAGAGTTTGAAACTTACAAGGGGTCTGGACAGATAGGGAGAAACTGTTACCTCGCATGGAGGAACAGCATACAGATATAAAACAATTTTCAAAAGGAGGAATTGTGAGGTGAGAGAAAGAAATCTTCTTTGAATTTTCTTTTTCAGTGACTAGATTGGGTATGGAATTCCCTGCCTGAAAGTGTGATGAAGGCGATGAAGGCAGGTTCAATAGAGCAATCAAAAGAGCATCTTATGATTATTTAAATAGAAACAATGGGGCAAAGGAGAATGGTATGAAGTCATCGCACTCATTTCTTTATTGTCACTCTGAATGATAGGTTGCATACTTCTGCACTGTAACAATTTTATGATTCTGTTAAACTCAGAATGCAAGAATGTCCTCTGGATAGACAAGTTAGAAGCAAATAACATTATTACAGTCAATTACCATGTTAACTTTGAATAGTAATTTTGATTCAACTTGGAGATTAGAACAGGAGCACTCAGATTCCAAATGGATGATGTGAAGGAAGCAATAATCTTGGAATCTGAAAGATCTAAATGCTAGAATGGATTGACAATAGCATCTGATAGTGAAATATACTGACTTCACAAAATTAAAGCACATGGAATGGGCACAAATTCGGCCAGTGAAAGAAACAACAGTGATGAATGCGTTGCTGTTCAGACTGGAGGGGGATATACAGTGTTGGTTAAAATAAGGGCTCATTCTTACATATCATATTGAAAAGACATGCAAGAGGCTATAAATTGTTTTAAAAGGTGATACTTTCTTGCAATGTAAACTCTAAAATGGAATGAACTTTGCTGGACTAAAATACAGGCATCACCAATCACAAAATGCAAGTTGACGATAATTCTAGAAAACTCAAGACAGCAATCATCAAGGCAAAGCTTAAGTCCCACCTTCCGAGAATCTCTCATATTTGAATTATATGGACTTTGCAGTCAATATCAAAATAACTACAGGTAATGAGATCATCCAGTAGGGGCTGATAAAGTGAGCTTCTGAAATTCATTATGCCTGCAGAGGTGATAACAGTCCATCACCTATATTATTCAAAGAATGGTTTTTGTCAAGAGGTATGGATAACTAGCTCATTATACTTCTGAGGTACTACGAGGCACAACTGTCTCACAAGGTAGTCAATGGAATCTTTGCCAGAGGGACAGAAACCTGTTCATATGTTGAAGTGGACTTATCCAGGAAACATGTGATATGATCAGGTGTCCTCTGGTATCTCAACAGTCTAACTGTAATTTCTGGACTCCTTTGCCTCAGTCTACTTACTATTCAAGTCCATGAAATTGAGAAACCCATCAAGGATGTTACTAGCTAAGCCTGCCTGAAGTCCAGATAAGCCTCTTTGAAACCCAGTTCTAAAATAATCCACATGATTGACTGAAAAGTAGACCAAGTCTTGATATACCAACCTAACAGTGGCACCTTTATCAACCTAAAGATAATTCTGCCATCCCTGACTTGGTTATTGAACCCAGCTGAATTTGAGTTCCTACAGAAAGGACCTTCTTTGACAACATGCTGGACTCTGACAATCACATGAATCAATATTTGGATCTCCTGGTTTTGTCCTAGTTATTTCTAATCATGAACCATTTGTTTACCTTTTTCTTCTTCGGAACCATATCAAATGTAGATCACAGTTTTGAAAACAGTCTGATTGGGCACAGTCAATACATTGCTCATTGCAAATAACTGAGGGGCTATACTATTTGATATGACCTGCCAATCTTTCGGATGAATTATCTACAAACCTAGGCATTACTACAAGCAGTGAATTCGATATTATAAATTACTCAACACTGAATGTCCTTTTGCTTTATTCACCACTAATTCCCGTTGGTGGTGAATATCAGTCACACATAGTAGCGAAACATATGCTAATAATTCAAAGTTTGCAAAGAATAATGTTGACAACCCCAATTTTTAGGTGTGGTAGTTTACACTTGCATGTGCTAGAAGGACACAGGGCAAACTTCTTTGGAAACGGAAACATATACACACACTGCAACTGTTTAAACTCAACATAATTGGTGACAGCCATTCTCCATTTCGCAGGGCAATGCCTTGACTTGAAAATTTAAACAAACCTGGCAGTTAACTGTCAGACAGCATTACCTAGTGCATTCTCCATGACAACATCTCTACCAAAGTCCACTTCTAACCAATCAACTTCCTTCTACCATGCAGTATAAATATTATTTCCTTTTACTTGTGTCTCTTGGCCAATGTCCTGATGAGACAAGATATCTTTCTTTCAGGAACACTGAAAAAAAACGTACAATGATATGGACAGGGAGAAAGATAATTATTTTTCAACTGGACATAGTTCAACAAGGAGTAATTTCAAAACATGAAATTACCTCCAAGTTTGAAAACAGAAAAGCAGGAGAAATATATCAAGAGTTTTCAGAAGGGCATAGGTTAGTCAAGTGAGCAGTTGAAATTTGACAAAGTGGGGTGATTCATGGGGAAGAATACGCATAGACAATGTAAACTAAATGGTATAATTTTAAAATTGCATATAAACCGAGAGACTGGAAGTGTATATAAATCTTTGAAGACAAAACAGATGAGAAATGATCAAAGCAAACATTTGGAAAATGCAATTTGTCAATCACGTTACAATAATTTTGTGTTGACAAAATGTACATTAGTGCAGAACAACTTGTATTTTATGACTAAAAGCTTAACTGTTCCAGTATAGTAGCATCCCACAAATACACCCTTAGCAAAAGGCAAATACAGAAACACAATTGTCTCACATGCAATTCCAGCAGCCCAGGAGGAAAAACATCCAGAGATAACTCAGAGAGAGTAGCGGCCAGGAGAGATTTGCTGCCTTCCGACCCTGCCAAGACCTGAGCAACAATTGCTGGATGCTAAAATTAAAAATCCTGCTTCTGTGGGTAGGAGACTGACTACACCCATTCATGCTGCTTCAATTGTTCCAACTTAAAAAATATCCAAGGCTTCACAAATTGTTTATCTTCTCAGACTGCTCTGTGCCTGTCCCCCAGTCTCTAAAATAAACCAGGTCAAAACACACCTTTAAAGCCACAGCATCATCAGACATTGCAGTCATTAGATTACCAGACAACTTATCAAGAAGTCTAAAAACGACATACTGAAAATCTGCAATTAGATAATTTTTTTCAAGAAATTGTGAATAAGAGCTGTTGCAACTCCCAGGAATTAGATTGATGCTGAATTGATCCAACAAGCTACTCATCTGTGTAGAATTGACTTGAGAAAAGACTGCTATCAGAGACATTAATGTACTTTTATCTACACTTGGTTGTCCTACAAGCATCAATGTCCATTAGGCACACATTTTGAGAACAAAAAGCAAAACAAATAATATTGAGGCCTTCTCCTGTAACTATTTTATGATAACCTTGCTTAAGTAACCAACATTTTAAGGATGATCTCAGCTCAATTCTTCAGTATTGATTGGATCATCAATTACCATTAAGGACAACAAACAGATGATGCAGTGACGTTTCTCTTCGCTTTATCCTCTTTGCTTTCTACTAGCAACAACATCGTGCTGAATTTTGCTTTCCTTTGACTAAGTCATAGTTGTAACTTAGTCACAACTTTTTTTTGGGGAGTGTTCTTTGCTGAAAGTTCTAGCAAGTTATAAAGTCACAGAGGCACAGAGATGTACAGCATGGAAACAGACCCTTCGGTCCAACCCATCCATGCCGACCAGATATCCCAACCCAATCTAGTCCCACCTGCTCGCACCCGACCCATATCCCTCCAAACCCTCCCTATTCTTAAATATTGCAATTGTACCAGCCTCCACCACATCCTCTGGCGGCTCATTCCATACACGTACCACCTTCTGCGTGAAACAGTTGCCCCTTAGGTCTCTTTAGGGAACATCTCCGAGACACCCGTACCAATCAACCAAACCGCCCAGTGGCCCAACATTTCAACTCCCCCTCCCACTCTGCCGAGGACATGGAGGTCCTGGGCCTCCTTCACCGCCGCTCCCTCACCACCAGACGCCTGGAGGAAGAACACCTCATCTTCCGCCTCGGAACACTTCAACCCCAGGGCATCAATGTGGACTTCAACAGCTTCCTCATTTCCCCTTCCCCCACCTCATCCTAGTTTCAAACTTCCAGCTCACTTACTGATCCCTTGACTTGTCCGACCTGCCTATCTTCTTTTCCACCTATCCACTCCACCCTCTTCTCTTTGACCTATCACCTTCATCTCCTCCCCCACTCACCCATTGTACTCTATGCTACTCTCTCCCCACCCCCACCCTCCTCTAGCTTATCTCTCCATGCTGCAGGCTCACTGCCTTTATTCCTGATGAAGGGCTTTTGCCCGAAACGTTGATTTCGCTGCTCATTGGATGCTGCCTGAACTGCTGTGCTCTTCCAGCACCACTAATCCAGTATTTGATTTTCAGCATCTGCAGTCATTGTTTTTACCTCACTGGATTTCTTGTCTAATTCAACCACAGATCTCACCATAACCCACATCGCTCCAACCTCTATAAAAGATTTCACCCTGTGTCTTTCTTTAATATTTACACCAAGAAAGAACACTAAACAGATTTACAAGCTCCGAGTCACAAGGGCTAAATGTAATCTGCTCTTAAATAACATTTCAAAAGGACTTGTTAAAAAAACAACTTTGGATAATTCGATTTTTTTCATTGGCCAAACTAATCACTGCTTAAATCTCACCAACCATCAAACTTTATTAGCTCTCATTTTCTGCTCTTTGGTCAAAGTTCAAAGCAGAATTGATTTAAATCATGAGTGCAACATGTAGCTAATTAGCATATAATTGCTCTGCAATATAAATGAAAACTTACAGCCAGTTTGAAGGCAGAACTTCAAATGACAAGTTATGGTATGGACTGCCAGAAATGTTTGTCAGAATAACATACTGTCTGAAAGGAACTGCTCTCCACAGAGTTAGTAGGAGTTGTATAAACCTTTACATTTTAGCCGTTAATTATGTGCAGTGCAGACAGAGGACAGCAGAGGCATTAGGATGTAAGTAAGAACATAATAAAAATCAAAAGATGAAAGGATCACAAATGAACCGTTCCAAATTTATTCCCATTTCCCTATCACAATGGAGGAGGAGAACAAAAGCTAGAAACAAAAGTTCAACTACACTGACTTGTCTTGAATGGAGTTTTCAAAATTCCAACACAATAAAGACACTGGGACTGTTCAGCTGAGACACAAATAGGAGGGTTGGGGTGGCATTGTGGGGCAAGTTGCTGGGAAGGTGATCGGCAGATGCTGGTGGCAGGGTGATGAAGATAGGTCAGAGGGGAGGGTGGCATGGATAGGTGGGAAGCAAGATGGATGGGTAGGATAGTTCAAGAGGATAATTCCGAGTTGGAATATTGGATCTAGGATGAGGTGGGAGGAGGGAGGCAATAAGGAAACTGGTGAGATGGTGTGGGTTCAGGTTTTACATCTCTTGTGGCGGCAAGAGAAGATGCCGAGTGTGGAGGGTGGGTTGAGGGGGGTGGCATGGACCTATCGAGGGAGTTGTGGAGAGAATGGTCTCTCTGGAATGCCGATAGGAGTGTGGAGGAAGTATATCTCTGATGGCAATGTCTGATTGTCCTCTGCAATTTTTGCCACCTACAATGTGCTGTATCCTAAGATTAGTGGGTGGAAGGTGGTGACAGGTGGTGGGGTTCTATCCATGTTGCATTTGGAGAGGTGGGGTTCAAGGGCAGGGTGGAGGGGAAGTGGAGGAGATGTGCTGGAGGGTATTGTTGATTAAGTGAGGGGGAAATTGTGATCCTTGAAATAGGAGGCCATCTGGGATGTCCTGGAGTGGAATGGCTCCTCTTGGGAGCAGATAAAGCAGAGGCAAAGAAATTGGGAGCAAGGGATTGTGTTTTTACAGGAGTGGGGGTAGGAAGACATGTACCACAGCATAGGGGCCCACTTAAAATCCTCGGTGCAGTCACTAGGATCTGATTATCCCCTTGTCCCAGGTCCCGGTGACAATGCTGCTCCATCCTTAATTACCCTCAAGGTGGTGGTGGGAGTCAATTTGTTGTCCATGTGGTGCAGGTACACCCACAGTGCTGGTAGGAAGGGACTATATTACAGTCCATCTATAAATTTCAAAATAATGCTCCCACTTCCATGTTATTAGTGCATATGATAAGAAGCAGCACTTCCAGTACTGGATCTTGGGGAATTCCATTGTCTGCCTTCTGACCAATCTACAGAACAACTGTTCACAAGTAATTCCTGCCTTCTGTCCCTTGGCCAAGAGTGCACCATTCTCTGACTGACAATGGACTTAAATTTCTTTTACAATACTAACACGCGCTAATTTATCAACATCTTTGGAAAGTTAACGCCAATAGCACTTCCTTCCACCATCTTTAATTCAACAAAAAACTTAAAACGAATTTGTCAAACATGACCTTTGCCCTTAACAAACCTGCATAAATTCTTAACAACAGCTGCTTGGGTCAATAATGCTCCATGTTTCGCCTGGTTATTGGTTCTAAAACCTTCCCCATTGATACTAAACTGACAGCTTACCAATGCCATATTTATCCTTACCCCTATTTTTGACCAGTCCACCTCTCCATTGGTGCCATCTTTGCATCTAAAGAAGATTGGAAGATTTTTACCAGTACATCCATAATTATTATTGTTACTTTCCCTCAACAACTAAGGATGCATCTCATCCAGTCTGATAAGTTCTTCACATCATTTTTTTTGCCAGTTTTCAAGCACCTCCTCACTTAGACAAAGGCCCCTTCCTTGATGAAAGGTGATGCAAAATACTCATCTGGTGGTTTATCTCTACTAGCTGCCTGTACCATGAGATCTGAATTTTTATTCCTCAATCAACCCACTGCTTTTTTTTTAAACAGTTTACACTGCTTTACAATTAATATGTCTTTGAACACATTCCTATTCTTCGCACTCTGTGGCTTATAATAAAACATACTGATGATTTATATAGTTAAAGCACATCAGAATTACATCTTGGCTATTTTCAGGATTTCTCTTCCTTATCAGCGAGATTTATACAAGACAATACTGAATTATAGTAGATACTTAAACAGCTCCATTCCCAATCCAATGTTTATTAGTAACAATAACGATACTTAGCAATTGGAAGTTATTGAAGAACAAGATCATCATCCTTGATTGATCACCCCCTCTCTGTATCCTTTAATGTTCTGTCTCAGAAGTATGTCTAATTGCTTCATCTACAAATTTGTACTGCTTAATGGTTTTGCTTGTTAACTTGATCTCAATGTTTCTTTCTCTCTGGAATTAATGTTACCATTGTAAAATATCAACCTATTTCATAACCCCATACTTCACACTAATATTCATTTCTCATTTGATTTTTATCTCAATACTTCCCAACATTCTAAAACATTATCGGCAACTTGTCCTAGAAATGAACCAATTATTTGTCAACTACTTGATCTTGCTTAGTCAATCAGTGGCTGCACAATTAACATTCAACATAGAACAATACAATGCAGTACAGGCCCTTCGGCCCTCAATGTTGTGCCGACCTATGAAACCAATCTGAAACCCATCTAACCTACACTATACCATTATCATCCATATATTTATCCAATGATCATTTAAATGTCCCTAAAGTTGGCGAGTTTACTACTGTTGCAGGCAGGGCATTCCATGCCCCTACTACCGTCACCATCTGGGGAAAGCACCTTGGGTTAAAGGATTATGTAAAAGGTGCTACATAAATACAAGTTGCTGTTGTGGATGTGGTGGATCAGTCTAACAGTCCAGTTTCATGGGAGAGTGAGCATTTCAGGTGAATGATCAGAATTAGCTTGTATTTTAATACTCAGTCCTGAAACGTTATCTCACACAGCATCCAAGTTGCTGTTCCTAACGTAATGTCCTGTACAATGTTGGATATTCCTTCATTGAAGTTGTCTCACAGATAGCTTGATGGGGTTGGGAGGGTGGGGTGGGTTCTGACACATGCCGGAGTAATAGGTCATAAAGCTAGTCCTTCTAAAAACTGTTCCTTGGATACTCTGTCCTTGATATTTTTCAGGGGGGCAATAAACCAGGCTGGGCTCCCATTAGATTGGTTTGGATGCCACAGCCATCCCCCCAAGGACAGCCAGTGGCTTAGGGCTCAGGAGTTTAAAAGATGCCATGGACCTGTAAAGATGGTGGGATAGGACAGAGATGCACTGGCCCCGTCCCCATTACTAGCAGATTGGATTTTTTAAATCAGTCAGGAAGGGGGTGGGCTGTCACTAACACAGGACAGAAACCTGAACTCAGCAGGGGCATCTGAACTCAGTGCTGAACTTGAACTCCACTTGGCTTTTTTTGCTTTTGAGAGTTTCAAGTTGATGGGAGTAGCCACAAACACTCTTGATGAAAGGATAACATCTGTGTTATGATCATGATCTGAAGTTGCGTCTTTAAAAATTGTATTATTTTAAACATAAAAAGGCTCAGTGAGAGTTTAAAAACCCAGTGCTGAACAGTTTTGATTAACCTGGGCTAAGGTTACACAAATAAAGTAGCATCTGTAAGATGCATTTTCAAAAAATGTTCTTTGCTGTAACCTCAAGGTCTATCATTATCCAAGCACATAAATGTATGAAATAGGAACAGATGTACCAATTGGCCCTCTAGCCTGCTCTGCCATTTAATGACTGACCTTGTGCTCCAAATTCACATTCCCATCTACCCCATACCCTGGATTACTGAAGCAAAAATAGCATGATATGTCATTATGAATGCTTGGATTAGTTTCATAGATTACAATTTCTCAGGAGTTCAGAATATTCACAGTTTACAGGTTGATTGACAGCTTGAAGAGACTCCTAAAATGCTTAGCTATCTTGAGTTGGATCTGACGAGAAGTTGACATACGCTATTTACCTCATTGTAATGGGAAGAGAATAAAAGGTTTGAATAGGTTCTGATAAAAGACATAGGAATTAAATACATTTTAACAGCATGGGTTTTAGAAACTGAACTTTGAACAAGTGGAATGTGGGTTTTGATCTCAGTGTATGAAGGGGTTGAATAATCAACTTTTATCAGGCTTTCTGGATCATGATCCTTTTTTTTTCCAGCCAGTATGAACAAATGAGTTCCTGGAATGCTAATCGGAATTTGTTTGCATTGGGAGAGTTTTATGAGACAATTAATCATTCAAGACAATTTGCCTGTTTTCAGTTCGGCGGATCAAGCTTTGTTTTGCTGAGGGGAAAACACCCAAAGCTTGGGAAGCTTTTCTTGCCAGTTTGCAGAAGTCCTGGTTGAAGTTCAATGTTGATTTACAAAGTTAACAGATTACCTCTCTGTAGCGGTTTTAGCTTAAAGGTTCCAGACCAAAAGTTTATGTTTTAAAACATGAAAGAGTCTATTCAAAGCTGAGAAAATCTAAACTCTTGTGAGAATACTCAAGAAAGAGATAATCAGACTCTCAACATCAGGACTTGAAAGCAATAGTTAGGTCAAACCAACAGATTTGATAAAAAAAAAGGGAACTCGCTCTATTGTTTGAGTAGTGTAAAGGGATGCTGTTGAGAGTGTAGAATGTATTTTTTTCTGCTGTAATTTGACATTTCCAAAATGTGTTAAAAGGGAGGAAGTAGTATGGTTATAATATCACTGGACTAATAATCCAGATCAGTGATCCCAGGGCATGGGTTCAAACCTTATCACAGCAGATGGTGAAATTTGAATTCAAGAATCGGGAATAAAGAGCTGATTTAATGGTTAGTATGTAACTATTGTCATAAAAACTCATTCGGTTCACTAATGCTCATTGAGTGTGTCTGCTGACACCAACCATCCATTGATAAATTCCAACTTTGCATTTTTAATTTTTATTTTGCGTATGCACACTATAAAGCCGATTCTTAAAACAAAACAAAAATGTCTTATATTTAATAGTTTTTTTTTGTTCTTCACTTTTTCCTTTCTTTCAGTTTTAATGGTTTGTCAAGTTTTTAATCATTAATGAAATAAACAATTCAGGGATTTTGCTGCAAAAAACTCGCGTGCCTGGGTGTCAGCAAATGAAGCCATGTCCTATATGCAGCCATGAGGGTCGGATTGTGAGGGCCACACTGGAGGTCCTAAAAGCTTATAATATCAGAACCAAAAGCCCAGGGCACCTGTCCACTACCTTAACTGCCTGCATACCACGCTGGGGTTCCAGAACTCCCAAAAACAAAAATCACTTGTTTCAAGTAAGTTTTCAACCAAGGCATGCCCAGTGAGTCAGAAGATTTGTTGACATACGACCTTTCTTGGTTATCTAAATTCCGGGTCCTTACAATCTATGAGGTAAAAACCTGATTATTCCTGATGAAGGGCTTTTGCCTGAAACGTCGATTTCGCTGCTCGTTGGATGCTGCCTGAACTGCTGTGCTCTTCCAGCACCACTAATCCAGTATTTGCTTTCCAGCATCTGCAGTCATTGTTTTTACCTCATTGACTTTAACCCGACTGCAAATCCTCTTGCAAGGATGCCTGCCTTGAAGAAGTTTTCCTCCTCTCTCTACAAGAATCTCAGGGAGTCCCTCTCCCACTGCAACTCCCAGGTCATTTCCTCTGCTCTGAAGCTCTTCAACCATGTCATGAAACAAACTCGCTACCACAGCCACATTTGCTTCCTCAGTGCCTGCCTCCGTAACCAACTCATCCCACACGGACTCCGGACCGCCTTTAAACCAGCAGAGTTCGGACCCGAACAGGACAAACAGTACAGACTACAGATTCAAAAACACCAGCAACAGTTCTCCTTCAAGATCCTCCGCTCCACGCTTGCAGCAATGCGCCGGCACCTAACCTGTCTACAGTCAGCCCTGCATCAGTTGAGGGCCACACTCTCTCAGAATTGCAAAGGACCCAGCTTTATTCCTGATGAAGGGCTTTTGCCCGAAACGTCGATTTCGCTGCTCGTTGGATGCTGCCTGAACTGCTGTGCTCTTCCAGCACCACTAACCCACCCTTACAATCTATGGTCAACTTACCCTGCAATTTGCTGTACAATTCACAACCCAAAGCTGTTGTTAAACTTGAAAAGATGCAGAAAAGATTTACAAGGATGTTGCAGGGGTTGGAGGGTTTGAGCTTATAGGGAAGAGGCTGAATAGGCTGGGGTTGTTTTCCCTGGAGGTCAGAGGCTGAGGGGCGACTTTATAGAGGTTAATAAAAAATCACGAGGAGTATGGATCAGGCAAATAGCCAAGGTCTTTATCCCCAACTAGGTGGCATAAATTTAAGTGAGAGGGGAAAGATTTAAAAAAGGGACCTAAAGGGCAACTTTTTGACTCAGAGGCTAATGCGTGTATGGAATGAGCTACCACAGAAACTGGTGAGGTGGGTATAATTCCAACATTTAAAAGGCAACTGAATGGGTACATGAATAGGAAGGGTTTAAGAGTGATATGCTGGTAAATGGGATTAGATTGATCTGGTCAGCATGGACAAGTTGGGCCAAAAGGTCTGTTTCTGTGCTGTATAACTCCATGACTGTGTATCATCCAGTGACCTTGGATTTTTCTATTGGGATAGTTAACCATTAAATAGAGACAATTCATGGAAAATAAACTTTGACAACCATCAGCTGCTGTTTTGCGATAAAAACTGTTGCCTTCATAAGCCAAAACTTGTTATTCCAATTGGATGCCAAAATGTGAATGGGATGTGGAGACAGTGGGGAGGAGGAGGAACAGAAATGCACATTTTCCTGCAGTTAATGATCTGTATTAATGAGGTTAGGTTGTGGTCCTTGTCCATTCTGGCTCTAACGCACATGAAGTAATGGCTCATGTAGTATTCGGTGGTCCTGATGTATTTGCTATTTCATAATTGCGCCTGATCATAAAAACCGAAACCTACTTCCTCTTTACCACAGTAATCCGATAAAATGTTGCTTTTTAAAATACATAAAATTTTCCCCTTCCCTACATCAAACAAAGAAAAACAGCCTAAAAGAATCACAACTGCTGTACCCATCTAGCTTGTGAGATCGTCTTCTCATTGTTATGGAGCCACACAAACCATGTGTGATAAATCTTCAACATATTAACCATGGAGCCAGTGGGACAGCTGCTAGCTGATCTATCATAGTTATCTGATTTTTAACCCAGCCATTTCATGTATTCATGCTGTTTGAACTGTCTATGCTACAGCATACAAAGTAGAAAGTTCCTTTGGAGGATCACTAATTAGTCCTGCTCAGTGTCTTAATCTTTTTTTCCTTTCTCTCCAATATTTTTGCAGTTACACATTGCCTTAAACCTTTCCCTGTTCTATTACCTTGGTGTCCTTCACCTCAGAATGGCAAATGAATGCAAATGCTAACTAATTCATGGCAGCAACCACGTATTCTTCTGTCTTGTTAAAACATCTGTTTAAGTAATGAAATTAAGTTAGTGTTGATCATTTGTTTGGCCATAAACGTCATTACAGTACAGGGTGACAATTCTTAGAATATTGATCAAAGTTTCAACTTATTCAGAAAATTGAGAGTTCACATCCCACTCCACTCCATGACCTGAGTATTCAGTTTTTCTTAACATTTATTTATGGGACATGGGCATTTCTGGCCGTCCATCCTTAATTGTCCTGGGGAAGGTGGTATTGAGATGCTGTCTTGAAACCCAACAGTTTGGTAAGCCCACACTGCTGATAGGGCTGGGGTTTGAGGATTTTGATCATGTGAGAGTGAAGGAAAAAAATTAATAATTAGAAGACAGAAAGGAATGTGGCTTTGAGGGAAACTTTCAGGTTGTGGTGCTGCCCATGCATTTGCTACCCTTGCCCTTCAGGTGATTGAAGTTATAGGCTTGGAGTATGCTGTTGGAGGAGCTTTGGTGAGTTACTGCAAATGCTTCTGTACATAATGCGGTCACTGTACAGCAGTGACGAAGGGAGCGATTGCTGAAGAAGGTGCATGGGGTGTTGGGTTGTTGGAAGTGCTGGATTTTGGATGACACTTCTAAGCAAGAGCCCCTCCCTCACT
Organism: Chiloscyllium punctatum; assembly: GCF_047496795.1. Classification (NCBI taxonomy): domain Eukaryota; kingdom Metazoa; phylum Chordata; class Chondrichthyes; order Orectolobiformes; family Hemiscylliidae; genus Chiloscyllium; species Chiloscyllium punctatum. The sequence continues at coordinate 30,157,471 of NC_092749.1, read as the reverse complement.
TGGACATTGAGGATCCAACAGTTTTATTCATGGTATGTGTCCTGGCCAATATTTCACCTCTAAACAACACTGAAATGAATGCATTTTTTTTTGTTGCTGCATGTCTCTGCAGTGTGAATGTGGTTCATTAGTTGTACCATGAACCAGACATTAAGAGACTACACAAATGCAAGCTTTTCTTCACATTATATTCAAATGATTTCACACAGTGACTATACGTACTTCTAGTAGGGGATACAGGAAGGCACTGGATGATCAAGAAGATCCCATCTCAACACTGCCTCAAATTCAGTCATGGCACAGATCCTCCCACTAATAGCTCAGCAAATTTATCTTGGGAGCAACTGAGTAATGGAAATTGTAGAGGTCCAATGCCCATTGAGAAACAAGTAATTCAGCAAAAACTGGACAATATGGTGATAAGTGTGCAAAAAAAAACTCATTTGATCCATCAAGTTCAAAAGGCAAAAACAAAAAAGGCATCAAGATACAAATGTTTTAAAGCTATGCTGTAACCTCTGCCTGGAATGTACATGTACAGAAATGCAGGGTCAGGCTCAGCTGTAATGTATTCCCTCCTTCTTGGCAAGGTTAAATAATCTGCCAGCACTCACTGTCAGGACACAAATGACTAATGGCCACTTGAATAAAGTACCAAACTATGTCTGCACTCCATAGACAAGGGGGAAGAACAGATTGTTCCTTTTTTTTTTAAAACTCCTCCGGAACCAATCAAGGGCATGGAACAGAACACAGGACATATTAGTTTACTATATGGATCTTACAATAAAACTTAATTGACAGAGGAGTAACCTCCAGTACCAGCCTTGAACTATAGATGCCATCAATCATAATGCCATTGATCATGCTTGAAATTCACTTCTACTTTAAACTGCCTGCATAGGGGATTTACAAAGCTCTGATGAGTAAATGTATGATATGTTATTGAGCAGAACAGATTGGGAAGGGCCCCAAATCAAATCCAGAGTTAGTGAACATCAACTTACATCTTGGTAAACAAGAACATTGTTATTTCTTTTAAGGGAACTGGCCTACAAACCAAGTGAATGGTCAAACCAAAATAGAATGGAGATCGGTGATGGCATCCCCACAGTTCAGCTGGGGTCATGTACACTATGCATGTTTGTCTCTTAAGGAATGGCCTGAGTGTGAAACATCAGAACTGCTGGCATGCACAGCACCTTACCCAAATATGAGTGGAAAAAAACAAGATTGGCGCAAAGAGGAACAAAAACAGATTCAAACGGCAGTGTTCAGTCATCGGTTGACATATTCCACTTCTGTCTTTTCTCTATGAAGTTCAATTAAGATCATAAAAAGAGCTATCTACTTTTCATCCTGATTCTCGTTCACTGAAGTACAATATTACCACATTCGGGAATGTTGCCATCAACCACCAAGTCTTCCAAGATAAACACCACCAGTGTTTGAACTAAAGTTCGATATCATCTTCAAAGCAATTAGCAAATCTTGGATGCATCACAAAACTAGAATTTCATTTTTAATGTCTGATGTACAATAAGTGAAATGCGGAAAGTATAGTCTCCCTGAGCTTTTACACCTGCAACTTTGGCACAATAAACATCAGTTAATTTGCACTCATTAATAACAGTCTGCTTTTCCAGATATAAATTCATTCCTTATATATGCTGCAGCTGCTTTTGAACATACTGCTTACCAAAGCAGATTTTTTGCTGTATAATCTGAAGTTTTAGAAAACTTACCTTTTGTGAGTTCTCGACAGGAAAGCTTCCTGAGCCTCTTGATCAATCTTTGCTGTGAATCAAAAAAAGACAGCAATTAATAACATGGTTAAAAAGTCAACTCTAAATACTTTCAGAATGGAAATGTTAAAAAAAAATCTGATGTTATTTTTACTCTGATTCTGAAAACTAAATCAAAGTAAACTTAGACTCCACTATGATCGTAGTGTCGCAGAATCTCAGAGATAAATTCAATGAATAAAGTTTAGGGGTGAGGGGGGGGAGGGGGAGGAGATGTAGAAATAGGATTTCCTGTTCTAGATTTTTGACATTTTTGAAGCTTAATCATTAAGCAATATAAGTACCAGGTACTAAATATGATCATTATATCAGATTTTGTAAAGCTCTTCAGAAAGCCAGTAGAAAAAAACATTGCTTGGCAGTTGGTTGAATGGGGAGATTAGAATAAAAGTTCATCTACATATTTGTTCCAAGAAAATCAATTATTTGCAATATAAGGAAAACAAACCACAACTGGACTGTTTCAAACTTGGCTTGATTTGAGCCTGCCAAGGATTGCCAAGTTGTACTAATTTAGGTGCATTATCATAGCATTGTTCCAACTTTGTGTCCCAAGTTCCACATCAACCCATACAATTACAAGTTTCTTATTGCTGAGGTCTTGAAAGTTATAATTCAAAACAATCCAGGGCAGTCTCATACAGACTTCAATTAAGTGTACAGAGTACAAAATAACCCAGAATTCAGAATCAATAGCTAATGGAATGCTGCAAGGACTGCTGGCATCCTTTGCAGAGAATTCAGCCTTGAGCTTGGAATGACAACTCTGCTCAGCAACTTTGGAACTAAAATGATCCTAAATCTTGCTTTATGCATTTCCTGGTTTTTGAATAACCAATACTGACAATCAAACAAAACAAAAAAGGTGTCCCATTATCCAACCTGTATGTCTTAGGAGAGCCAGAACATATGTGACACTGTCGGACTAAAGTCTCTTACTGATGGCTCTCCCATTACTTCATTGGGCAGGCAAAATAGAAAAAGATCCTATCAACTTCAACACCATGGAGGAAAAAAACTGTGGCCCGATCTCCCAGTTTGAAAAGAAGTATGGCAACATAGCCTTGGGTATCTTTATGCACTGACTAGACAGGATTTGCCTAGAATGCAAAACCTTCAGCTGGGCAATTAGCCTGAAGTTAGAACCCTCTTAAAAAAAAGAGTTTACAAGTGAACTATAGTCACACAGTAGAGTGTTCCTCATTACTTGGACAGTTGACCAGGAAATGTTAAGACAAATAAACACCTGCTCTAACATTTGGCTAATGATAAAACAGACACACCCCACTACAATCTTCTTGTTGAACTACCACTTTCTGAATGATGCTCATCTGAACTTGCTATGCTCTACTTGATACACTCACTGACATCACACTACTCTCTCACTCAAACCCCTGCCCATCTTACAATCTCACTGATCTGCCAGCCTATGAGGATTGTGAATTTCTTGGACGCGTGTTAATACCTCAGTATTTGATTAGAATGCTGAAATATATTTGTCATATGGCATGAGGAAAAAAAAAACACTCTACACAAGGGACTGCCTAAATACAGGAGTGTTCTGATAGAGTTAAATATAAAGGAATTGAGGTGCAGAATTTAAACATTGGACCAGATACTTTTTCTTCTCATTTCAAAGAAAAATGGTGTATTTAGTTTAGCAGACACCATGATTTGATTATCATGCGGCGAGGCGACGTTCTCAGACTGGTAGGAGCTAGTGAAATTAAAAGTAACAAATTCGGCCAGACTAGACTGCATTCAGTCAGAAACAGCGAAAGATACAGAAACCCCTGCACTGGATTTGCTGGTTTTCCATCTAGTGGATAACATGGTCTTGCATCAGAGCAAATTTAATTATTAAGAGGTTTGGAGTAAACGTGCAACATCTTCATTTTGATTCACTTGCCCTCTTGACAGGGCTCAAAATACACCGGGTTCAGTGGGCAAATTCACTCCCAATACCCGTCAAAACATCCAGGGCAATTCAATCTTTGGGGCATGGGAGGTGGTAGTGGCCAGTCACTCTTGTACGTGCAGAGAGCTACTCTTCCAATTGCAGGCTGGCTTGCTAGTGTTTTCTGAGAATAGACTCATTAGTGATTGGAGGAACAATGAACCATTGGGGGGGGGTTGGGGGTGGGGGGGATATCAGAAGAGAAATAGTTAAAACTTAATGCAGCAATTCTTGGAAATGAATGTATGAATCATACCCACCCACCATTTTGAAATTGTACCAGACAAGTCAGGTCAATAAGTCTCATTCATCAGTTTGACTGTCTTTCTCCATCCTTCTGGGTGGTGAGAGCGAGGTGGGGCTTTTGCCCTGTGCTGTTCCTTTTGCTAGATCATTGAAGGGAGGCAGGCAGAAACAGTATCATCCGCCGAAGGGTGTGGAGGGAGAGACTGCAAGAGGTGTAAGTAAACGAGTGCTCTTCTGGTATACTAGCCCACATTTTCCATTAAAAGTACAGACCATCTGTTATTGATTGCCTTTGGAACACTGTGGTGTTGACCTATATTAATACAGTATATTGGCAAAATATAGTGGTGAGCACGGCTGCCTCACAGCGGCAGAGACCCGGGTTCAATTCCAGTCTTGGGCGACTATTTGTGTGGAGTTTGCACATTCTTCCAGTGTCTGCATGGCTTTCCATTGGGTGTTCTGAGTAGGGGGATGGGTCTGGGTGGGATGCTGTTCAGAGAGTTGGCGTTGACTTGTTGTGCTGAATGGCCTGCTTCCATACCGCAGGGATTCTATATTTCAAATAAAACTATATAAAAATAATCCATAAGATAGGGCATGCTGTCAACACAAAGTCTGCCCCATCCTTCCGAAATGCTTTCAATTAGCATTACATTCACCATACCCACTACCCATTACCTACCAGCAAGACAAGTCCACTAACTCAGGAAAGGTAAAACTAAAACAAAGACAAATCCTCCTTTAGTTATGAGATGATGATCAATTCTTCACGGTATGAAGCTAAAAATAGAAAAGGATGTGATGCTTATGTTTTTCTTTGCTTTATGGAATAGAAAAGAAAAATTCTGGATCACTGAGCAGAGGTACAGCTTGACTCACTCTTACGGAGAGAATATAAACTACATCGATAAAAAATGATCCTTATAGGAGGTATCAATCCTTCAATATTTCACAGCAAGACAGATAATCTGTCAACGTGGGTAGCTTGGTTGAGGTGGGAAATGGACCCTTCAGATTTTCAACTTGAATAAATAAATGATCTTCAATCTGGCCAGAGCACTGAGTCATTCAATTAAGAATAAAAACAGAGACATAGGAGGAGTAGGAGTAGGAGTAGACCATTTGAGTCTTCAAGCTTGTTCTGTCAGTGAATCATGGCTGATCATTAAGCTCAATACCTTAATCCTGTCCTCCCCCCCCATGTCACTATTCCCATTCGGCACAAACAATAAATAAGCCAGTAATAAAATCAATAAAAATGAAATCTGAAAATAACATAGAACTTTATAAAGCTAGGGAAAAATGTGTTATGAAAACACAATTTCAAGCTTCTCAGGCATGAGGAATATGTATGAGATTTGCCAATGTGGAAATAGGTAGGAGGATGATGGTGCCTACACTGAATTAACTACCCTCCTTGCTACCAAACTTACTACAGCGGTGGTGGTGTTGGGGCACTGGGGGGGGGGGGAATTATTTGTTGCTGGTGGTGGAAAGAGAAGAAGATATTACTTTGCACCCAGGGATCAGGTCTCACCCATTCGTTGAATAAAAGTCATCTCTATGATCAGCTCATCAAGCAAAATATCAGAGAGTGCTTTTGCTGCTAGTTTATCTCATATCTGTGTCTTTCCCAGACAGAAACCTAGCATCTGAGAAGAGAGTTAATAACTAGATTAGATTACTTGCAGTGAGGAAACAGGCCCTTCGGCCCAACAAGTCCACACTGACCCTCTGAAGAGCAACCCACCCAGACCCATTCCCCCACATTTACCCCTTCACCTAACACTACGGGCAATTTAGCATGGCCAATTCACCTAACCTGCACATTTTTGGACTGTGGGGGGGAACCGGAGCACCTGGAGGAAATCCACGCAGACATGGGGAGAATGTGCAAATGCCACACAGATAGTTGCCTGAGGCAGGAACTGAAACTGAGTCTTTGGTGCTAATCACTGTGCCACCCAAGTTTGAGTGCCTCCAAGATATCAAATGCCCCCCAGTCTATGATACACATTCCCTTAGTACTAAAACAAAATAGACCACTGTGCAAAGATGTTCAACTGCAAAGGCCAAATGGCACCACCAGCGTAGGGGAGTACGGAGAGGCAGTGGGGTGGTGGTACTGCCGTTGGATGAATAATCCAGCTACTCAGGCTCTGGGGCCATGGATTTGAATCCCAACATAACAGACAGCAAAATGTGAAGTAAATTAACAAATCTAGAATTAGGAAAAGCTACTTTAAACGATAACCATGACACCATAGTCAATTGTTGCAAAATTCTATCTGGCTCAATAATGTTCCTTAAAAAAGGGGGAAAATCTGCCATTCTCACCTGGTCTGGATTACATGTGACTCCAGACCCACAGCCACATGGCTGACTGTGATCTATCCTCTGAAATTGCACACTAAGCCACACAGTTTAAAGGAAATTTAAAGATGGACAATAAATGCATGCCTTGTCAGCTACACCCACGTCCGTGAAAAAATAAAGGATTTAGTCACTGCTGTACTTGGCAATACCCTTGACTATTGGCAGGGAACCTGAAACACTTCAAGTCATACCACCAAAAAGGACAGCATGTGTTTGTTTGTGAAACTGGGTCTTCCCGAGGTGAGGGTGAGACTTTTCTCACTTGATGCTCCATCACAGATCTGGAACAGAGCAAGAGTTTTTGAACAGTTTTCCTGAAAGATTCCACTGTCAACATTTCAGTCGACAAAATTATCTGGGGATAGGTATACAATATGCTTTTGTTTCTCATGAAGGCTGGAATTGGAAGCACTTGATAGCTGTCCTGAAGCCATTAGTACCTTGTAGCCAATTTATTCTTTCCAATTTTACATTGAAAATACTTTTTGCGGAACTCTGTCAAACTGGCAGTGACTTCAATGATAAACACACATTGCCACACACAGGCCATTCGTCTCGCTAAACCACTTAAATGATTTGTGGCGCACCATACATGTTTTATGTTTAGACTCAGTAAGCCAGAACCCCCATGAATTTTGGATCCAATAAATATCAGCAGGGAAAACAGTATTCCTATCCACAAATAGACTTATCCAAAAATAAAAGTTTACACATTCCTTTGCACAGTATCTCCCTTCTCTGTTTTCTTAGGAGAGGTTTGAAGATTTACAATCTCTCGAATGACACAGGGACTGCTCAGAAGCTGGAACACAGTTCTTATGCTGTACCCATCCTTTCCAATTTGATGGAGTTCTCCAACAACATCCCTCGCCCTTTTTTTTGTGAGGTGTTAGCAGAATTACTGGATAGCAGAAGGGTAACACAGTTAGCAGAGACCAAAGCAAACCTTGTTATCCAATTGGAAACATTCCCTGGCTAAACTCCTGGTGGAATAGAGTGGGCATAGTTGAAGTCTGAACTGGGATTTCACTCTTAGCTGCCGTGCCAAAGATGGTGCAAATATGGTTCTGGTACTTGCTCAAGCCTGCCAGAGTTCCTTTCACCAACTCTTGCAAGCGACATGGGATCAAAAAGAAAAACAACTTCCATCCACAATCCACATATACAACTGCCAGGTTGGCCAGACCAGATAGCAATGATAATTTAGTTATTGCGCCTTTAACAGAATCAAACTCTTCAAGCCACTTCACAAGGAGCATTATGAAACAAAACCCGATAGCGAGCTGGAAAAGCTTGGTCAAAGAGCTATTTTCATGAACATCTTAAAAGATAAAGTAGCAACAAAGGGTGGAGAGGTGCAGGATAAGAATTCCAGCACAGTCATCAATCATGGAGCAAACTTGAGAATGGCAGAAGATGCCAGAATGAGAGGAGGGCTGAAGGTTCAGAAGGTTGTGGGGTCGGGGGAGAGTGAAGAAAGAGAGGCAAGACCACGATGGGATTCAGAAACAAGGACAGAAATTTTAAAACTCATGATGTTGCTTGACCAGAATCCAAGGTAGGAGAAAGTGAGGACTGCAGATGCTCACTGTCTATCTTCCTTCCCACTTATCCTCTCCACCCTATCACCATCACCCACCACGTTCATATACCTATTACATTCCAAGCTACCTTCCCCCAGCCTCCTCACCTCCACACCCCCCCCGCCCCTCACCAAAACCACCTATTTATCACTCAGCCTCCTGCACCCCCACATATTCCTGATAAAGGGAATATGCCCAAAGCTCCTGCTCCTTGGATGCTGCCTGACCTGCTGTGCTTATCCAATTCCACATTTTTTGACTCTGAAGTCAATGTAAGTCAGCATGCAGTAACAGGGAAGAGAAGCAAGATACAGTTAGAGCTTTGGGTAACTTGAAGTTAACAGACAGAGAACGTAGGTACCAATTATATTCAAGTATTCATACTGTCTGGCCCATAAAAACTATATTGGTATTGACTGGTAAGACACATACTTTATTGGTATCATAGTTAATAAGCTGTTTGTTCACAAAATTGGCTCACTGAACTTGTCATGGAAGCATCTCAAAGATCTGTTCATCTTGGGATCCAATATTGCTTGGACATTCCAAGCATTGAGCTACACAAATTCCCTCACACAATTTTGAGTTTAATTTGTTGTTCTCACATGTACCAAGATATGGTAAAGTGTTGTATTGCATGCTATAGAGGCAGCTTGTATCATACAAAGTGCAGAATAGCAGAACACAGTGCAAAATATATTGTTACATCAACAGAGAGAGAGTGCAACGGAGAGCCTAGAATTAACATTTGAGAAGTTCAAGCAAATGTCCAATAACAACAAGGCAGAAGTGGTTCTTGAATCTATTCATACCTGTATTCAAACTTTTATATCTACTGCCTGACAGAAGAGGGTGTGAATGAGTATAACCATAATGAGCAAAGACCAAGGGAAGGGTCTTTGATTATGCCGTTGCTTTTCTGAGGCAACGGGAAGTTTGGATGGAATCAACAGACGGAAAGCCGGTTTGTGTGTTGGACTGGGCTATGTTCACAACTCGCTGTAGTTTTTTGCAGTCTTGGGAAGGACAGTTACCAAACCACGCTGTGATGCACTCATGCTTTCTATGGTGCATCTATAAAAATGAGTATAAGTCCTTGTGGACATGCTGAATTTCCTTAGCCTCCTGAGGAAATAGAGACATTATTGCATTTTCTTGACCATTGTGTTGATGTGGGTGGGCTACAACAGATCGTTGGTGATCATCACGTCCAGGAATTTGGCGCTCTTGATCATCTCTATCTCAGAGCCAGTGATGCAGATGGGGCGTGCCCTCCACTCTACTTCCTGAAGTCAATGACCAGTTCCTTCCTTTTGATGTTGATGGAGAGATTGTCATCTTTACACCATGCCACGAAGCGCTCAATCTCTTTTGCACTCTGTCTTGTCATTGTTTGAGATCCAAACTACAATGGTGGTGTCATGAGCAACCTTGTAAATGCAGTTGGGGTGGATTTAGCTACACAGTCATGAGTGCATAAGGAGGCTGAGTACGCAGCCTAGCGGGGCATCGCTATTGATAATGGGTTGTTATAACAAGGATAAAAGTGGTCCACTCAATTTTGAGTTCCATAATCTGATCTAAATATTTGGATTTTTCATGAACTAAAGGAAAAACATCAATTTAAGATGACCACAATGAACATCCAACCAAGTTGAGACAAGCTCATGGAATCAATAAACAAAACACTGTCTGAACTGAAATTAACTTGTCGTCAAAATGACAGAAACCAGTCACTGAGGTCTGTATCATGATTTGATCTTCCCCTTTTCGGAAATTTTATAATATATTGGGAGGAAAGATTCACCAGCAGCTTAGACAGCTTGAAAAATAATGAAGTCAGACTAAGGAATCCACAAACAAAAGTATTTCATGCAACGTACATTTGGTGCAGAGGAGACAAGGCCAAATGGTCATGTATCAAATGGAATGCTTGATCTCTATGTTCCCCCCCCCACTTCTCTCAGGCTCTCAAACAAAAAAAGGTTCAGTGATAAAGCAAATTGGTCTAACATCTATTCACTGAGATGCAAGGAAATCCACTGCCACTGATCAAGATGGAAGACAAGCAAATGTGGTCTCAGGTTAAAAATCAACCAAGGAATTTAAGGACTTTTTAAAACAGCCTGTTCATGATCTTCCCTTCTGTATGAGACATAACCCTTTTTTTCCCCCACAATCTGCATAAATGATACCTCTTTCAATTACTTTTCTCACAGTTAATATACTGTAAAAATTCTATTTGTTTAACTTTTGAATAGAAATTCTTGCAATTAGATCTTTAACTTTGATTAGCATGGCATTTTAATTGAAATCTATTTGGTGGAGTTCTCCAACAACATCCCTCACCCTTTTTTTTGTGAGGTGTTAGCAGAATTACTAGATAGCAGAAGGGTAACACAGTTAGCAGAGACCAAGGCAAACCTTGCTATCCAATTGGAAACATTCCCCGGCTAAACTCCTGGTGGAATAGAGTGGACATAGTTGAAGTCTGAACTGGGACTTCACTCTTAGCTGCCGTGCCAAAGATGGTGCAAATATGGTTCTGGTACTCGCTAAAAACAATTTAAAAATCTTTGTCACAGCCAAACAGGGAGATCAGAAAGAAAAGGAGCCTATTCACCCCTCCTCATCTGGTCATAACTGGTTAGACAGTCCAGAATTAATTAATTAATCCAGAAATGAGAACATAGTTAAGTTGGTGGCATATATTGACGAGCAATCAATACAGAAACACAAGAAAATGGTTGGTGTTTGGAGATCATCTCAGTCATAGGACACCACAGTTGATGTTTGTCAAGGTAGATATTTTCAAATCAACTTGTCTGGAAATGCTCATGTACAGTCTGAAGCAGTTGAGACTTGAATGAGCACCTCTCGAATCAGAGGGAGGAACACTACCATTGCACAAGATTGCTCGTGTTTCAGAAGGTAGATATTTGTCCTAATGGACCTGTTCAGAGATGTCACCGCGCATTTCTGGAGCGGGTGGGTCTTGAACCTAGACTCCCTGGTTCAGAGGTGGGGACACTACCACTGTATCATAGGAGTCCAGTTCCTCCAGGTAGAGTTTTTAATCAACCTACTTAGATTTGTTATGACACATCTCTGGAACAGAATGTAACATGAACCCAGTGCTTCTGGAGCAGGATTTTGAGCATGTCGATATTTTTCTAATCGACAGATCAGTATCACATACTGCTGGAACATGTCAGACCTGAACCCAGAGCTTGTTCTTTCCTCAACTTGCAAGATCAGAAGCAGTGTCGTTTCTGTGAATTTCTACACACACAACAGATAGGGTTTCTCTGTTATTGTCTCTCCCAAAGGCACAGTCACAGGTGAACTCATTGCCTTTGTCACTGAACTTCCAATTACTCTTAGACTAATTTTAGGTGCGAAGGAGCATATCAGTTGGTTCAGACCTTACCACCTTCTGACCTCTCGTTTTCTGCTTTATAAAAATTCAACTTAGTTAACACTAGAATTTCTCTCACTACATGGCTTGTCTGTGTTTTTTATTCACATGTGGGGCATGGCATTTTTGACTGAACCAGCATTGAATTCCCATCCCTAGCTGCCCTTGACAGAGGATGGGGCTTGAACTGCTGCAGTCCAGTGCCATTATGGAGGGATTTTGAGGATTTGACCCAGACACTATGGAGGAACTGCAATATATTTCCAAGTCAGGATGGCGATGGGCTTGGAGGGGAACTTGCAGGTGGTGGTGTTCCCATGTATCTGCTGCGCTGGTCCCTCTAAATGAAGGGGTCGTCTATTTGGAAAGTGCTGTCTGAGGATCTTTGGTGAATTTCTGAAGAGTATCTTCACCTAATTTACATTAAGACACATGATTATTTGGAAATGTTACTTTGACTCTGAGGAGTTTCTGACACTGGGGAAAAAAAAATCACCTTCACAGAATTAAAAATCAAAAACTTATTTACCTTCACGTAAGAGCCCATGTTTTCAAATCATAATATTGAATCACAGAACAGAAGGTATGCGTTTTGCCTTTGTGGGATAAAGTGATGACATATTTCCTGCAGTAGCGGCTTAAAAATACCTGAATGCCATAGGTATTACCAAATCACTTTAAACCTCCACAATCAAACTATTCGTCAAAATGTAGCCTGAACTGTTTCACCAAACAAGCCCATCGAGCAAAGGATTAACGTTAAACCAACAGGAGACTGTTGAATGCATTCTGAGTGCACAGGGAGGTCAAACTCCAATATTATATAAAGTCGGAATGCCAAGTAAAGGAGCACCTGTTTTGGGTATTTAGTTAGTGTAGTGATTAGGTCGAATCAAAGATGAAAGATCATTGTTGATGCCTATTTAGGTTATGTCTGGAAAAAAAGTAAGTACAAATGTACTAAATGTTCTTTGGCTGCAAAATGCCTTGGGACATGTTGCTGTGTTACAAGTTCTATAAGAATGCAAGTTATTGTTGTGAATGACTTCCAGGAATCATAGTATTTTTGTTGTCTTGATTTAAGAATAAGTTCTCTTTAACACTCCTGAACAAGTGGAGTGGAGTAAATATGTAATTTGTGCATGTTAGAGTTATAGGATCATGGGAAGAGGAGAGGAGCATCTCACATCTTGTGCCTGCCTACCATTCAAATGAATTCATAGTTGATCTACAACTTAGTTCCATGTACCCATCCTTGATACATATTCCTTAATATCTTTGTTTGACAAAAGTCCAACAATCGCTGATTTAACACTAACAAGTGCTCCGGCATCAATTGCTGTTTGTGGACAGAATTCTGAAACTCTACCACAGTTTCTACAACAAATTTCTGAAAGTTCTGGTTCTAATTTTTCAACCTATGCCTTTCCTCCTTCCTGGACTTCCCCGGGCAACGGAAACAGCTTCTCTGTATTCACCTATCTGTCCTCCTTAATGTGTTGAAAACTTTGATTAAATTAACCCAACTTTCTAGGAATAAAATCTTACTTTGTAATCGCTCATCGGTTAACCCTTAGAGACCAGATACCATTTTGCATCACCCTCGCAATCAATTCAGTGCAGCAAGCTTGGAAGAAGAAAACAATAATGCTTCTTGGAAGAAGGGCCACTTAGAAGTAGCTAGGTCCGAGCTCTGTTGATTGTAGTGGCTTGGCTTGTCCGACACATAATGGTGGCATACACCTAAGCTATAGATTTACTAATATTTAAATAAGCAAGTTTATGCATTGTTCTTAGAATAATCAATTCCATATGCAATAGCAAAATTGGATCTCCACATACTGAGAAGCAAGCAGAAAATACAACACTGTAACAATTCATGCTTCTTGCCAATTTTCAAGTTAGTGCACGGATTGAGAAATATTACAAATTCCAATGCCGGACATTTTGGCGTTTCTGAGCCTATTAATTGGGCCTTCATTGTATTTTGTAATTTATTTTCAGCTTTCAATAACCTAAACTGACTTCCTTCTAATGGTAAATTGCATGGCAAAAACAACCTGGGACTAATATAATGCCATGTTTATTTCTGCCTGACAAATCTCAGTAATGTAAGCATGATTTAGATTTTTTTTTCAAACTGGCAGAAACTACTAAAATACAAATGCAACTGGTAGAACTATGTTATTAAAATACAATATGGGTTTCAGCAAAACCATTAACTAAATACATGGAAGAGACAGATGAAGAACTATCAACATGACTCAGACTTGGATAGAGCTTTAATCTGAAAACAAAATTAGAATAGTCGAACAACCACTGCCTTACAACCACTGTCAAATCTTTTAGGGTATATGCATTTCTGCAGTTTACCACAAACTGAAAATGCTATAAAGAACCTTTCTGAAGGGCTGGTCACAAATTGAAGGCAACTGGCAAAGACACCAGAAATGAAATGAAGAGAATTTTTTTTTAAAAAAAAGGTATGTAGATAATTATCATCAGAAGGTGAAAGGTGATGCAAACAGACTGAATAATAACTTGCAGAAGAAAATTGAGTAAACAGTTGTCTCAAAGGTAAGGATCTAATTGAATAGTTCTTTCATAGGCACTGTGGAATGAATTGCTGTCTGCACTGTATTTTACTTATATTGATTTCTCTTGAGTAGTCAAAAGAAATTCTTGAAATAGACATAAGTTTAGATGAATAGACAAAAGGGCACTGGAGAGTGAGAAAACGGAATAGGGACAACAGACAAAAGCACAAAAACAATATAGGAGAGAATCTAGTTAATAGGCTTTGGGTTAAGTTTGACCAATCACAGATTTTCTTTTTGGCGCTCTGCTCTCAAGTAAATTTCAAAATCCATTAATGGAGTTACCAGAGCCTAAAATATCCCTTCAATTTACATCCCATATTATATTTCCACCTTGATAATTCCAGTTGAGAGTTCACTCAATATGCTTTGCTTTCAAAGCTGTGAAACTAATCAATTGACACAAATCGGCTATTGTCACAGAGACAATGTTTTGAGTAGCACACAAAGAGGCACTTTGGTCCACTGTGACTGCACCAGTTATCAAACATCTATCTAGTCAAATCCCATTTTCTAGCACATGGTCCATAAACTGTGTTCAAGTTGAGGATGGCCACTGCAATTTAAACTATTAGAACAAAGGCATGCAAATGTTTAGCCTTAGTGTGATGATGCTGCCCCTTTAACAATGTTACGTTATCCTTGGGTTTTTTCCCCAAGGGGAGTTGTCAAGTCAGTGATGCTGAGATGGCTGACAGAAATTGCTTAAGTCAATAGAGGAGGTTTTTTTTAAAATATAAAAACAGTTGTACAATGAAAGGGGAGTGGCAGTTCTCCTAGTTTAGTTTTTTTCTGGTTTGGTTAAAAACTGCAGGGGTCCGAGAGAAACATCTGCAGTAAAAAGAGGTTCCATGCTACAACAGATGTTTCTTGCCTGAACTTTCTCTCTGAAACCTCTCCTGCCTGTAAGAACCTGTGTTTGAATGTATCTTTTGCCTAGGGATGTGTTTATGGGATGTTGTGAGGATTAGAACAACTTTGTTGTGGTTCTGTTCGCCGAGCTGGGAATTTGTCTTGCAAACATTTCGTCCCCTGTCTACGTGACATCCTCAGTGCTTGGGAGCCTCCTGTGACGCGCTTCTGTGCTGTTTCCTGTGGCATTTATAGTGGCCTGTCTCTGCCGCTTCCGGTTGTCAGTTCCAGCTGTCCGCTGTTGTGGCCGGTATTTTGGGTCCAGGTCGATGTGTTTGTTGATAGAGTCTGTGAATGAGTGCCATGCCTCTAGGAATTCTCTGGCTGTTCTCTGTTTGGCTTGCCCTATAATGGTAGTATTGTCCCAGTCGAATTCATGTTGCTTGTCATCTGTGTATGTGGCTACTAAGGATAGCTGGTCGTGTCGTTTCATGGATAGTTGGTGTTCATGGATACGGATCGTTAGCTGTCTTCCTGTTTGTCCGATGTAGTGTTTTGTGCAGTCCTTGCATGGGATTTTGTACACTACATTGGTTTTGCTCATGTTGGGTATCGGGTCCTTCGTTCTGGTGAGTTGTTGTCTGAGAGTGGCTGTTGGTTTGTGTGCTGTTATGAGTCCTAGTGGTCACAGTAGTCTGGCTGTCAGTTCGGAAATGCTCCTGATGTATGGTAGTGTGGCTAGTCCTTTGGGTTGCGGCATGTCCTCGTTCTGTTGTCTTTCCCTTAGGCATCTGTTGATGAAATTGCGAGGGTATCCGTTTTTGGCGAATACCTTGTATAGGTGTTCTTCTTCCTCTTTTTGCAGTTCTGGTGTGCTGCAGTGTGTTGTGGCCCTTTTGAATAGTGTCTTGATGCAACTTCGTTTGTGTGTGTTGGGTGGTTGCTTTCATAGTTTAGGACTTGGTCTGTGTGTGTGGCTTTCCTGTAAACCTTTGTGGCGAATTCTCCATTCGGTGTTCTCTGTATCATCACGTCTAGGAATGGGTGTTGGTTGTCCTTTTCTTCCTCTCTAGTGAATCAGATTCCTGTGAGTGTGGCGTTGATGATCTGGTGTGTGTTCTCTATTTCTGTGCTTTCAATTATTACAAAGGTGTCATTCACATATCTGACCCAGAGTTTGGGTTGAATTTGCAGTAAGACTGTTTGTTCTAACTTTTGCATTACTGCTTCTGCTATGAGTCCAGAGATCGGTGAGTCCATGGGTGTTCTGTTGATTTGTTCACATATCTGGATGTTGAATGTGAAGTGTGTTGTGAGGCACAAGTCCAGTAGTTTAAGTATGCCATCTTTGTTGATAGGTTCTACATCCTGTTGTCTGTTATGTCTGTCTCGCAGGTTGGCTATTGTTTCTCTGGCTAGGGTTTTGTCGATAGAGGTGAACAGTGCCGTTACATCGAATGAGACCATAGTTTCTTCCTCGTCTATGTGTATATTTCTGATGATGTCCAAGAATTCCAGTGTCGATTGTATAGATTGTCTGGATCCGCTGATCAGGTGTTTCAGTTTCTGCTGTCGTTCTTTAGCCAGTTTGTGTGATGGTGTCCCTGGTAGTGATACTATGGGTCTGAGTGGGATGTCTGGTTTGTGCACTTTGGGTAGTCCATAGAATCTGGGTGTTGTTGTTGCTTTCAGGTTTCATTCTTTGTAGGTCACACCTGGTTATCTGTCCGTTTTTTTGTAGATTCCTCAGTGTGTTGTTTATCCTATTGGTGAGCTGTGGGGTGGGGTCAAACTCCCTCTTTTGGTAGGTGTTGGTTTCTGCAAGTAGTTGTTGTGTTTTTTGCATGTCGTCTTCTTTGTCCAGGATGACAGTCATTCTGCCTTTGTCTACTGGTAGTATGATTATGTTCTTATCGTTTCTTAGTGATTTTAGTGTTTCCCTCTCCTTGGTGTTGAGGTTATGTGTTTGTCTTTTTCTTGTTATCAGCGGTACGATACTTTGTCTCACTGTTTGTTGCGTCTCTTCTGTCAGTCCATTGTTCCTGAGTGTGCATTCTAGTGCTGCTAGGAAGTCTGCTGTCTTGGCGTCCCTGTGGTTGTAGTTGAGTCCCTTGGCCAGTATTGTTCTTTCCGTGTCGGCGAGCTGTCTGTGGGAGAGGTTTTTAACCCAGGTGTGGTGTTGTGGTGTCCTCTTCGTTGTGTGTTAGTTTGGCCATTTTTACTTTTAGTGCCTTTTTTTTGCGGTGTGTTGTCCTGTTCTGTCCTATGGTGACTGCCTGTTCTATGGTCCGGGTCCATTCCTGATTCGTGGTTTTTGAAAGTAATGATTTTTGGCGCGCAATTTCTTGTTTGTATTTGTGTAGTCTGTTGTGAGCGTCTGTAATCATTACCTGGATCATCCTGAATCCGTTCTGCCTGGCTGTGTCCCTGGCTTGTGGATTGTTGACTGGTGGTCTGTATCTGACATATGGTGGAAGGATTTGATTCTTTCGGCATTCATGCAGGAACCGGAGTTGTTCGTATGTGGCGCTTAGGCGGTTGGCACAGGATTCCCATTTCCTGGCTTGTCTTAGCGTCTCTCGCCCGTAGGTGTTCAAAGTTTGGGAGAAGATTTGTAGCTCGGGTGCTCGTTGTTGTGGTTCTGTTCGCCGAGCTGGGAATTTGTCTTGCAAACATTTCGTCCCCTGTCTAGGTGACATCCTCAGTCCTTGGGAGCCTCCTGTGAAGCGCTTCTGTGCTGTTTCCTCCGGCATTTATAGTGGCCTGTCTCTGCCGCTTCCGGTTGTCAGTTCCAGCTGTCCGCTGTAGTGGCCGGTATATTGGGTCCAGGTCGATGTGTTTGTTAATAGAGTCTGTGAATGAGTGCCATGCCTCTAGGAATTCTCTGGCTGTTCTCTGTTTGGCTTGCCCTATAATAGTAGTGTTGTCCCAGTCGAATTTATGTTGCTTGTCATCTGTGTGTGTGGCTACTAAGGATAGCTGGTCGTGTCGTTTCAATGACTGTTTAAATATTCATTATTTTAATACCAAGAATGGGATAATTCTAAAAGCTTTAGTTTTGTTCTAGCTTCATAAACCCATTAGCTATTGTTTTCTCACTGCAACATTTCTGTTATGTCCTTAATGTTATTTATTGAGACACTTTAAAGTTTCTTAACACCTAAAAGTCTTCTCTTGGCTGCAAAGGCAGCACAGGTGGTGACACACTGTCTATGTCCAGCAGAAGGATCAGAGAAGGTCGGCAAGGATCAGTGCTGGGTCCTCTACTTTTTGTTATTTACATAAATGATTTGGATGCGAGCATAAGAGGTATAGTTAGTAAGTTTGCAGATGACACCAAAATTGGAGGTGTAGCGGACAGCGAAGAGGGTTACCTCAGATTACAACAGGATCTGGACCAGATGGGCCAATGGGCTGAGAAGTGGCAGATGGAGTTTAATTCAGATAAATGTGAGGTGGTGCATTTTGGGAAAGCAAATCTTAGCAGGACTTATACACTTAATGGTATGGTCCTAGGAAGTGTTGCTGAACAGAGAGACCTTAGAGTGCAGGTTCATTGCTCCTTGAAAGTGGAGTCACAGGTAGATAGAATAGTGAAGAAGGCGTTTGGTATGCTTTCCTTTATTGGTCAGAGTATTGAGTACAGGAGTTGGGAGGTCATGTTGCGGCTGTACAGGACATTGGTTAGGCCACTGTTGGAATATTGCATACAATTCTGGTCTCCTTCCTATTGGAAAGATGTTGTGAAACTTGAAAGGGTTTAGAAAAGATTTACAAGGATTTTATCAGGGTTGGAGAATCTGAGCTATAGGGAGAGGCTGAACCGGCTGGGGCTGTTTTCCCTGGAGTGTCGGAGGCGGAGGGGAGACCTTATAGAAGTTTACAAAATTATGAGGGGCATGGATAGGATAAATAGACAAAGTCTTTTCCCTGGGATTGGGGAGTCCAGAACTAGAGGGTATAGGTTTAGGGTGAGAGGGGAAAGATATAAAAGAGACCTGAGGGGCAACCTTTTCACGCAGGGGTGGTGAATGTATGGAATGAGCTGCCAGAGGAAGTGGTGGAGGCTGGTACAATTGCAACATTTAAGAGGCATTTGGATGGGTATATGAATAGGAAGGGTTTGGAGAGATATGGGCCGGGCGCTGGCAGGCGGGACTACATTGGGTTGGGATATCTTGTCGGCATGGACGGGTTGGACCGAAGGGTCTGTTTCCATGCTGTCCATCTCTATGACTCTATGGCTGGATATCATGACAATTCCTAAACTGCATGGTACATTGCGCATTGTGGTCTATTGCAAAACCTGCATACTCTGAACAGTCAAACCTAAATCAATTTTCTTGGTCAGCTTTCCAAGCCACAACTGAACTGGTCAAGTGCCGTAGTTCAGTTCCAACAGGTGGAAATATTGATACAGAAAAATAGGCGAAGGCTACTTCAACACAATGTATGTGAACAATTCTATCCTGCAGATTCCAAGTAAGGCTTCAGCTGTGATACATGGCACAATGATTCAAACATTGTACAGGATCCTCAGATGCTGGATGTGAGCTGTCATGTGGTACAACAAAAAGTGTTATTTAAATCATCTCGCAATAACATCAAGAGTCAACCAATGTCCATTTTGCTGTTGAAATTTTACAACCGCTTTCTTGTTGCCTTTGACAACGCAAAGCTCCTACTTTGCACATAATTCAACAATGCTTTTAAGAGCACTCAGCATTAAGAACATGAATACTTCAAATCACTAGAAGTTTCAGCATCTCTGTTTCAGTAGAACTGGTGCATAGCATGGTAAGTTGGTTATTCTTTTCTTAGCACCATTTCAACATTCTAAGACTAATTCATCTGACAATTTAATAGTTAGGTTAGGGCTCCAATTCTTGCATTGCTCTACCATCCAGGCATATTAAACCATTACAAGAGAGATATATGATTTAGGAAAAAAAAAGGAAATAACACTGTGGCAGTCTAAACAAAACCTATTTACCAAGATGTCAGAACTAAGGGCTTAGATTTATTAGGAAATATTGACCAGGCTACAGCATGTTTCTCTAGAAAATAGTAGGTTGAGGAGCGATTTGTAAAGATAATTCACATTAGGTAAGGGTTGATTAGGTAGACATTCAAAAGACATTTCCACTTACAAGAGAAAAGGCAAAGTTAGGTGTCATAAATGTAATGGGGTCACTAATAAATGAAACAGGGAAATTAGAAAGAAAATTATTCAACAGTTAGAATGTGAAATGGACTACCACAAAGTGCATTTAAAGTGAAAACATATACCTCTTTAAAGGGAATGACACATCACTCATGACGGCGTAGGGAAATAGCAAATTCTCTGGATCAGGTTCAGTGAAAAGGGTATTAGGGAGCTCACATGGAACTGATGTGAACTAACTGCACTAAATTACCCATTTGTGCACTATTCATTCTGTGTAATTTTAACTTTAGAGGCATAACTTGCTGCTTAAAAGCTATATAAAAATGTCACAGAGTCCAGGAGGGGTTTTGTTGGGTAGCAAGGTGTACACCCCATTTTCGGGGGATGTTTGTTTAATACAAGGGCAGAGGTTTATTGTTAGACTGAGTAAACAGAATTTTACAATACATCTGTTTGATGATCAACTAAGTTTAGGAGCTCTCATCCACTATAGATAGTGAAAGCATAGATATTCGGTGACACATATCCGTCGCCTTGAGGATCTAACTTTCACGAGAAAGAAGCTTTGCTTTCTAATAGCAGGCACATGAAAATGGGCTAACTACTAGTCTCCTGATACATGGAGAAAACATCTAATCTCGTTTGTCTCTTAACCAACCTCGGAAATTGAGATTCTCATTGAATGGGAATTACCAAATGAGCAGAATTGTTAATCCAGTGGCTAACTTCAATTCGGAAATTTCAATCAACCATTAGAATCCTTTGCTGTGTTCATAATTCTAAAGTACAATTAACTGGGAAACTGCATTTGGCAGCATGGTGGCTCAGTGGTTAGCACTGCTGCCTCACAGCGCAAGGGACCCAGGTTCGATTCCAGCCTCAGATGACTGTGTGGGGTTTGCACATTCCCTCAGTGTCCGGATGCTCCAGTTTTCTCCCACAGGTGAGCTGGCCATGCTAAATTGCCCATCGTCTTAGGTGCATTAGTCAGAGGGAAATGGGTCTGGCTGGGTTACTCTTTGGATGGTCACTGTGGAATTGTTGGGCCAAAGAGCCTGTTTCCACAATGTATCTAATCTAATCTAAATGTTAATGGGAATAAATCATGTAATGAGTTGATTTGTTTCATCACTTGAAGGAAAAGGTGAACATAAAAATTACTTCTTCCAAACATTTAGATTTATTCCCCCTGTTGTAAAATAATATTAAATTAAATTAAAACATTAAATATGCCCCAGAGGCATTGTTTCATCATCTTGAGTTTGTTTTCCATTTTATATCTAGTTTCACTTCTACATCTGAAGAATTGCAAATTACATTTCTAAATAGAGACATATGTCAAGCAAAATGATGAACACCACTGTCCGGATTAATCTGTCATTTGATAGGTTCGTCACTTGTTCTAGCCAAATAAATTTCTACACAGCATTTGTGCGATCAGTGAGAGAGGCTATTTTGAAGAAAAATATTCTGGGTTTCACTCTGCAAAATGTAGGCTATAATAATCTGATATGATAAAAATAAATCCAGATATCAGCAAAGTTATTCACCTATCATAGCTCGGTAAAACACTTGTCAAATAATAGTCCAGACTACCCATTGTACTATGACGAACACATATAAACACCACAATAAACTTGAAATCAATAGGTATGTGCTCCAGCTGTCGAATCTTGGTACAGTCTCACAAAAACCATAATTAAACAAATTTTGCATAGCAGAATGCACACAAAGTGCAAAAAGTCATGGATCACAATGTGTAACTAAACTATGCTTAGCACACATTTCATTTTATTCATAGAATCTCATAAAAGCAAATGAATAAATGAATAATTAGCCCATGGTCAAAGCTTCCCAAAAGTCAGGTTTTGAAAGGTCTAGTGCATTATAAAATTAAGAACATTCAAAGCCATGGATGTTATTACTAAAATTTGTGGTAAAAACATTCAGCTCTACTAAACTGTGTTCAGAAAGAAGTAGGAGCAAGAATGAAAGATGATTAGATTAGATTAGATTACTTACAGCGTGGAAACAGGCCCTTCAGCCCAACAAGTCCACACTGCCCCGCCGAAGCGCAACCCACCCATACCCCTACATTTACCCCTTACCTAACACTACGGGCAATTTAGCATGGCCAATTCACCTGACCTGCACATCTTTGGTCTGTGGGAGAAAACCGTAGCACCTGGAGGAAACCCACGCAGACACAGGGAGAATGTGCAAACTCCACACAGTCAGTCGTCTGAGGTGGGAATTGAACCCGGGTCTCTAGCGCTGTGAGGCAGCAGTGCTAACCACTGTGCCACCGTGCCACCCTAAAGAACAACAGAATTCCATTCTCTTCCAAACAGGAATCTAATCTGGCTAGTGGAATGCCTCAAAATATGTGCTGGTAGGGTGGAAATGTGGTCACAGCAACAGGATTTAAGGAAGTGTATTATTTGCTATGAAATTAAAAAAATGCATAATCTAGGTCTGTAGTTTTTATTTTGGCGGTGACAGGTGGAGGAGACAGGTAGGCCAAAATAGAAACTAGTGTCAATTATTTCTGTTGGCCATGTGCATCAGTTTATAACATTAGGTTTGTAACATTGCAGCCAATTCTTGCACAATTCAAATGTTTAGTAGATCACAGATGCGATTCAATGATTGATTCACTGGATAAATTTTTCAGAAACAAAATATGGCAGTGGCAGAAAAAGACATCAGTTGTCCAAGAACAGCTCAGGTAATCCTGCTCTTCTTGCCTTTCCTTTTCAGTCTACAATTTACTCTCCTCAGATGCCAATCTAATTTCCTTTGAATGCCCTGATCAGTGCCTTTTTGGATCCTAAGAGTTCCTTATATTTAAACAACTAAATGTGCAATCTCATGAGAACTGAGTGCTTGCATCCAATCATTTGAATGAGGAGGAATAGGACTGAATATAAATTAGCTAAATGCAACATACAAGTTACATACGGAAGCGGCAGAGACAGGCCACTATAAATGCCGGAAGAAACAGCACAGAAGTGCTTCACAGGAGGTTCCCAAGCACTGAGGATGTCACCTAGACAGGGGACGAAACGTCTGCAAGACAAAATCCCAGCTCGGCGAACAGAACCACAACAACAAGTTACATACATCAGCATCCTTAATGTGCACAACAACTGGATATTTAATTTGGGATCAGAACATAAAATTAACTACATTCCTTCATATACATTGTACCAGAAGATGGCACAGGCAATCATGTTCCAGATCACTTCATTACTGTCATTTATTACATGCAAACAAAAAAAAACTAGTTTTCTGGAAAGATAAACTGTTTACAGATTTTAAAGTTTGATTAGAAGTTAATTATTAATGTGGCGGCACATTAAGAACAACTGTTGGCCTTTGCTCTTCACCACAAAATCAACAGTCAGTCAAATTCCATTTGACTCTTGCAAGCACCAAGGCTCCAAACCAGCTCAGATGCATGAAACTCAATGTATTGAGACATTTAAATTTGTGGCAAGTTTATCTTGGTGCTTAGCTGACATTTTTGGCAATGTCATCATGTACTGGCTTCTGAAACAAAGTGTTTGGAAGTTTCCAAGTTAATTTTCCCTCTGCCCCAACATACCAGGTAAAGAATGAAAGGTTGAGGCAATTCCTTAATAAACCTAAGATACATTTAAAGCTGGCAATGATTCATGTGCCTCATAAATAGAATGTACAATTATAGAGTCCTTGCCTTCAGACAAGACAAGATGGTTGGGTTTTGCAGTCACCAAATTTATTGCTACAATAATGACCAAATGGCAATCTTATCTGGCAAAAAGAACAAAAGCACTTCCTTTCTGGAAATCTGGAGCTAAATTGCCATTTCAAAAATATTTCCATAAATTCCCCTATCTACTCTAGTTATTATTTTCTCATAATTCCATATGGCACTACTATTTTAAAAGCAAGAGCAAACTGACTTTGGAGTCATTCAACCTGCAGGGGTCCTGGCATTGGAACGGCTTGGCAAAAACAATATTCAGTCTCATTCCAACAAAGAACAATTTTTTTTATTGCTTTTCAGAACTGCAGTAGTACTGCAACTACTGCTATCACACTGTTGTTATTTTTGTACTTGTGCAAACAGTGAAGAGTCATACTACTCCACTACATTGGTGTGAAAATAGAATGGTAGGAACATCACTGAACAAGAGGAGCCCACTAAATCTGCATGGAGGCATGGATGGGATAAATAGACAAAATCTTTTCCCTGGGGTCAAGGAGTCCAGAACTAGAGGGCACAGATTTAGGGTGAGAGGGGAAAGATATAAAAGAGAATTAAGGGGCAACATTTTCACACAGAGGGTGGTACATGTATGCCAGAGGAAGTGGTGGAGGCTGATACAATTGCAACATTTAAAAGTCATTTGAATGAGTATATGAATAGGAAGGGTTTGGAGGGATATGGGCCGGGTGCTGGTAGGTGGGACTAGATTGGGTTGGGTATCTGGTCGGCATGGACAGGTTGGACCGAAGGGTCAGTTTTCATGCTGTACATCTCTGTGATTCTCTGAATGAGAATTAAGATTTGATGCCGTTATTAACCCTTTGTCCTAGTAACCTAGTTAAATGTCAATTTCCACTGGCTATTGTTTGGAATGTCAATGATAGTTTCAACTCTCGCAACGAGTCATCCATCAGCTTGTCTGTTCTATTCAAAAGCAGCACAATTCCATTTCGAAGCCCAGGCGGTACTTGAAGACAACATATTGCTTCCACCCCCACAGTCAGAACATCATGACCTGGGCTGTTTCCTGCACAATAACATTTTTAAACATGGAAAGGGTTAGTAACCTGGGTAGGCCAACATTCTTAATTGTTCTATGATTGTACATACCTGCAGTATTTCAAAAGTTTAGATCTAGAAGTGCCTCTGGAGTAGGGGGATGGCAGTGTGATATCAAGTGTGTGTAAAATTGGCATTTAAATTGGCTGTTTAGACATTTTTGTTGAGCTGGTTTTAATGTGCACTTTGACTATTTCACTGCTCTACTCTTTTAGTGCTAGCAATGCATGCCGTTGAGATACCAATGACATCTAGGTAATAAATTTCTCATCATTTTACTGACATTCAAAATTAAATTATTTACACATTTCAACAGCACACTGATTAAATCATTTCTCTCAAGATTTAAAAAAAATATAAAGTCAAGTTTATTTTTAATCATTTAGTGCAAACAGATTTATTCCCCTTAAATTGGGGCAATAATTCTAGACCCCTTTTAGTAATATGAACTATAATACTAACTATCAGTCATTAAGGTACAGTACCTTATATAAATTATCGCCAATAAATTGACAGCAGCAGTAAAATTAAAGTGCTTCCTTAATTAAAAAACAGAATTACCAAATTGTCAAATCAGTTTTGTACTGACCATCTATTATAGCTAAATTTCATGCGGACTCGTGCTGGCCGTGGATGGTAATTTCAGGACAAAGTGGCTGCAAACAATCCAGTTAAATTGGCTTGAGAGTTTCCTCACTAGTGTTATATTGGACCAAACACATCACAACAAAGCCAAAGTGTCATTAACAGGTGCCCAGCTTTCAACTTTGTTTATTTTGAAATGGGAAAGGGAGGATACTTGCAGGCAGAACTGGGATAAGAGGATCAAGTTTTTAAAGGATTTCATGCTTTCTGTTTGCTAAGCTGGTGAAAAATTATCAGGTTGTTTTTCTTCCCAATCAGTGTGAAGGCGAGCTGGGAACCTCATCGATTAGATCTGTCAAAACATTCAAAGCCCAGAGTTCAGATGGGTGGGTTGGGGGGGGGGGGGGGGGGGGGTGGTGGGGGGAGCGGGAGGAGGGTGTTGGTGGCATGATACTTCTCAGGGAAAAAAACATTTCTGCTAAGATCAAACAGGTCATTACCTGCACACAACATCTTAAAGAGAGATGCACTTCTTTCATCATAATTCAACTGATTTCATTGATGTGCAGGTAAGGTGAACTGGCAATGCTAAATTGCCCATATAGTATCCAGGGATGTGCAGGCTGGGTGAATTAGCCATGGGAAATGCAGGACGACAGGGATAGGGTGAGATGCCCTTCAAAGGGAGAGTGTCGACTTGATAGACTGAATGGCTTCCACACTGTAGGGATTCTATGATTCTATGTTGGCCAAAACATGAAGCTAAGCAAAGAGTTGTTCCCATTTTTCTGAATCATACTTTCTTGCCAATGTCAAAATGTTACAGTGCTAAATGTCAAGTTTTACTGTCACTGCATATACAATCTAATGACAACAATACTTAGGAATATGTTTTCATGGAAATTTGAAGATCAATTTGACACGTGATACACTTAACACAACAGTAGTCCAATTCAGCAACTTTAAACCATGTTGCACTAAAAATTGGCTAAGTCTGACTATAGCTCTAGATTAATTGCTTAGCTCAGAAATTTCTTGTATAAATGCCAATTTTTGGGGACAAGTTACTTCACTGAAACCAACAGAAAATTAATGACCTTGGCTAAACTATCAAAGAGACTCCACGTTTACTTAAATCCACTGTTAACAAAGCTAGATTTCAAGTTAATGTCAGTTAGTGTATGCAAAAGATAAAGAGAGATCAACAACAAAGCATGTACATTCAAGGAGCTGCTTAATAAACAAGATGTTGTGCAGTGAATTATCATAGTTACACACCATGACTAAGTCAACATTAACCTTTAACACGTTCATACTGACATGATCGACAATTATGCAATGACTGAAACTTAATGCTAGGTCCAATTGGTGTCAATAAAACCCTTGTGCACATCCCTGGAACAAACAATGTTTCAGAAATAACAAGTGTGCCTTGGAAAGTTGAATCTGTTTTTTCTAAACTTCACAGAATGGGAGATCACTGGCTGGGCCAGAATTTATGTCCCATCTCTAAATGCCCAGAGGAGATTTGGGAGTCAATTATATTGCTGTTGCACTGAAGTCACATATTAGCCAGACCTGGCATGGACATAGCTTCTTTCCTAAAGGACATTTATGAACCAGATAGTCTCTATTTATAACAATCAGCACTGGTTCCACCATATGGTTGCCATTAGCCCAGCTCTTTATTCCAGATAGGAGTGAATTCAAATTTCGCCAACTGTCACGGCAGGATTCAAACCTATATCTTCAAAACACTGGTCTGGGAGTTTGGATTGCCAGTCCAGTGACATCATTGTTACATCACAGAGTCTCCCCTTAAGTAGTATTAAAACATCACTGGATTCCAGTTCCCATTTTAACATCAGTACTCTTAACACATTTCCCACCTTATCTCTGAACAAACAAAAATATCTGACCATAATGTTCATGTTTATTAGTTAGCCAATTAACATGACATTTCACGACTTTGTGGTGACGGAGACCTTCCCTATTGTCAAAGCAAACAGGCGGCATGGGATGGAAATATGCTGTAATATCTAAAGATGACACCATTCAACAACAATTTTATTTATACAGCACCTTTAAAAGTAATAAAACATGTCAAAACATTTCACAAGGCTAGCACAAAATAATTTGATATCCAACCACGTGAATATTAAGGTCTGAAGGCTAAACAACTCTTAATTAATGTTGGTTTCAGGAAGCAATTTTAAAAGATGTTCTTCTTGAGGTGAAACACAAGTAGCTAGCTCACTATTGTGATTGGAAAGACAAAGCTGTATGAATCTGTTTTTCTTACAGCAAAATTGAACTGGAAAAATTTGAAAGAATCTAATACCACATTGATGGCAGAAAGCTATTTCTCACTCAAGCATACACAATGCCTCAAATTTGCAAGTAGGTTGCTCCTTATTGATTAGGTACAAACAATAACTGCAGATGCTGGAAACCAGATTCTGGATTAGTGGTGCTGGAAGAGCACAGCAGTTCAGACAGCACCCGAGGAGCAGTAAAATTGACGTTTCGGGCAAAAGCCTTTCATCAGGAATAAAGGCAGAGAGCCTGAAGGGTGGAGAGATAAGCTAGAGGAGGGTGGGCGTGGGGAGAAAGTAGCATAGAGTACAACAGGTGAGTGGGGGAGGGGATGAAGGTGATAGGTCAAGGAGGAGGGTGGAGTGGATAGGTGGAAAAGAAGATAGGCAGGTAGGACAAGTCATGGGGACAGTGCTGAGCTGGAAGTTTGGAACTAGGGTGAGGCGGGGAAAGGGGAAAATGAGGAAACTGTTGAAATCCACATTGATGCCCTGGGGTTGAAGTGTTCCAAGGTGGAAGATGAAGCGTTTTTCCTTTGCAGAATGAAGATAAAGAAAACTGATCAGATTTCAAAACAGGCACAACATCAATTTGAGATGCTAACAAAAATAAAAGTAGAAGCAAAAATGCTACTGATAAGTTTCTATACTTTCCTCTTCTGAAATTGCAGAACAATTCCAGTCAGGGTTGTGGTAACTGGTTGAAATGGATGATACTTCAATAGAAGTTACTAAATTGCAATAATTTACTAATTATATCAGCATATTCAAACTCCATTCCAAGAATTAGGTGGATCCCCAAAAGGAAGGCGCACACAATTAAAATGCATTAGACAGGCATCCATGAACTGTAGCTGAAAATGTGTTGCTGGAAAAGCGCAGGTCAGGCAGCATCCAAGGAGCAGGAGAATCGACGTTTTGGGCATAAGCCCTTCTTCAGGAATGAGGAAAGTGTTTCCAGCAGGCTAAGATAAAAAATAGGGAGGAGGGGCATTGGAAATGCAATAGGTGGAAGGAGGTCAAGGTGAGGGTGATAGGCCGGTGTGGGATGGGGGCGGGGCGGAGAGGTCAGAAAGAAGATTGCAGGTTAGGAAGGCGGTGCTGAGTTCGAGGGATTTGACTGAGACAAGGTGGGGGGAGGGAAATTTCTCCAGTTTCCTCATTTCCCCTCCCCCTACCTTGTCTCAGTCAAATCCCTCGAACTCAGCACCGCCTTCCTAACCTGCAATCTTCTTCCTGACCTCTCCGCCCCCCCCACCCCACTCCGGCCTATCACCCTAACCTTGACCTCCTTCCACCTATTGCATTTCCAATGCCCCTCCCCCAAGTCCCTCCTCCCTACCTTTTATCTTAGCCTGCCGGACACATTTTCCTCATTCCTGAAGAAGGGCTTATGCCCGAAACGTTGATTCTCCTGCTCCTTGGATGTTGCCTGACCTGCAGCGCTTTTCCAGCAACACATTTTCAGCTCCGATCTCCAGCATCTGCAGTTCTCACTTTCTCATCCATGAACTGTACAAGAGAAGCAAGCTAGAGTCTGGATATGTAGTTACAGGGAACAGCCAATGAAATAACATTACTTAACAAATTCAAGCACAATTGATGGCTGCGTATGATCACAATTCACTTGAGGGAATTGCTGATGGTTTGCATATTTGCATTATGTTATTTCACAACCATGCAAGTCCTAAAAGACAATGATCAAGGATACATGCTGCTTGATTGGACACATGCAATGTACCACTTAGCAAAATCATCAGAAAATTTTGAAAGGTTGAAATAAAAATTTTGCAAGTTGTATTTAGTTGTATTGATCAAGAACTCCATCGCAATTTTAGTTATAATTTCCTTGAGCAGGTTATAATCAAAGATACTGTCAACTAGCAATACGTTGTGGCCTATAAGACACATAGCAGAGTTAAGATGGAGGGGAAAAGGTTGCATGATATCCTTGGATAAGCATTTAAAATAAAATTATCAAGAAAGTGAAACTGATTAACCTTAAATTCTTGCTGTCAACAAACGATAATTTAAATGGTAATATATTTTTGCTGCACCAAAGTTATTGAGAGTGAATGCACCAAAGCTGGATCAATGGAGTGAAAGTAGTGCGGGACCACAATATGATGAATGCAAATGTTTTCTTTGATTTGGCATTTCTTGCAAATTATTCTGATGAATATAAAAACAAAAACTTTTATAAAATGAATAAAACCAAAAGAACTACAAACCCTGCAAACCAGAAACAAACATAGAAATTGCTGGAAAAGCTCAGCAGAAAAATCAAAGTTTATGTTTTGGGTCCAGTGATCCTTCCTCAGAACCGATGTGGCTAGGAAAATGTTGTTTTATATGCAACAGGTAGGGCTGGGGAAGGGATAAGGAGTAAACGATAAGTAGGGATAGAGCCCAAAGAGAGAGAAGAACAGCTGGACAGACGAAGGAGTCAATAATGATCTGGCTGAGAGGGTCAATAGCTGTTAATGGAGATTGTTAGTGGCTAATAATAGGTAGTGTGTAATGGCAGACTATGTGGTAGCAAGACCTGGTGTGTGGTGTAGAGGGCTAAGACATGGGGGAGTTCAGGGCCTAAAATTATTGAACTCTATATGGAGTCTGGAGGGCTGCAGGGTCCCCATGGGGAAAATGAGGTGTTGCTTTTCCAGCATGGGCTGGGCTTTGCTGGAGCACTGAAGCAAGCCCGAGACCGAGATGTTGGCCAGGGAACAGGGCAGTGTGTTCAAGTGGAAGGCAACTGGAAGCTTGCAGGTGGAATGTACGTGTTCTGAGAAGTGCTCATCCAGTGCAGGCTTCTTTTCCCCAATGTTGAGGAGACCACATTGTGAACAGCAAATGCAACACTTCATTTTTTGCTTATAAGAATGCTCAAAACTAAACAGTGTCTCCTTCTGAATCAACCACGTAGACTGCAAACTCCAGGTCTGCAATGAAGTGACATGCCAGGAATTCAAAGCAAACAGCCCACGAAGATCCATGGTATTGATTTTACCTTTTGGACTTCAATTCCACTCTAGTGTTTGATGAAGGAATCTTTGGTGTTCAGCAGCAGTGTTGTCATGAAGCAAGCAATCATATGGAAGAATTTGCTCAGACAGCGAACCAGAAAATAACGAGCAGGTTTTATCATTCACTTTGTTTTGCTTTATGTAAAAAAAAAGCAAAAACTGTGCAAAGGTCAGAATTGCAAACAAGATTCTAAAATCAAACTCTGAAATTACTTGCAAATGTTTGACATGTCACACCTATCAAAGTAGGTTTGCACAGCCAGAGGAATGACTATGACTAAGTTATTATCGCAAGAGTACACTAAATATCCATGTACACTTCATACAACCTGTCATCAGTTTTTGTGCATGATTTTATTGTGGCAATGATGACACAGAAATGCAAGTTCACCAATGATTTCTAGATGATTTCTATCTTGAAGGGGGCAGGAAATTATTGACAGACATGACTAGATCTCTGCATTTAACCACTCGTACAAATACAGAAGTATGTAGCAGTTTCTGCTAAATAACATCAAGTACTGCCAATTTTGTTGATGGTGCAAACACAAATTAAGGGATTTCAAGGCAAGTTTAATCCCTGGTTCACAGGATCAACACTGCATACCATCTATAAGATGCACTGCAACAGTGATCAAGCCTCCTTTGACAGACAAACCTGCCATCACATTCTCACTTACAGGAATAGGGGCAACAAGATGCATGGCAACATCACTGCCTGCAAATTCCTTTCAAAGCCACACATCAACCTGACTTGGAATTACCACACTGTTCTTTCACTGTCAGTTGGACAAAAGCCTGGAACTCCCTTCCTAATAGTACTACGCAAAACCAGGAAACCTCATGTGCCGCAGCAGTTCAAGATGGCAGCTCACCATAATCTTTTTAATTGTAATTAGGAAAGACCAACACAACCGATGAATTAAAATGTTAAAAAAAAAATTAACCTCAGCTGAAGTGAAGTACTGTCTTAGGCACTGCTCTTTACAAAAGATGAAGAAAAACCTGCCTGGAGCCCCTCTCCACAGTTAAGCAGAAATGGTTCAAGAGTGAGCCTTTGTCATTATGCAAGTACATTAGAGATTCGGGGACTGTTCCCAAGAGGTGCAGAGCAGATTTGATAGATGTGTTTAAAATTGTGAAGATTTTGAAATAGAGAGAAACTGCTTCCCCAACGATTAAAGGATTAACAAGTGGCTGCAGATTTAAGGAGATTAGCGAAGTATTAGAAGTGACACGAGAAACAGCCTTTTTATGCAATTGATGCAAGGATTTAAAGTTGTGCTGCTTGATGTTACCATTTCATTAAATTGGATGAATTGATTTGAACCATTTAGAACATCAAAACAGTGCCTTCAAATTAATGCTGCATTGAATTTGAATCTTCATCAGTGCCTAAATTTGAACCACAGTAGATTAGCTCAGAAATGTGATTTGCTTTCGGTCATAAACACAATAATTGAATCCTTTCTTCTTCCGCCCTTGACATTGTGACTCCAAGTATGTAAAGATATAAACTGGAATCCAAAAGTGCCCACAAAACCCAAATGTTATAAGCCTCTTAGCAGTCACAGAGTTGTGGATGGAACATTTGTTTCAGGCATTCGAATTAAATATCCAAGGGACCGTACACCCCAAATTAATTCACTGATAAAGATGGGAAGATTGTGGCTCAGAGCTGTAAAAGTGGTCTGCAAATTTTGTTTGAAACTTAATTCTGAAGCCCTTTACAAAATATTTGTCCTCTGCCACCCCTCACCACTATAACCCCACCTGTTAAAGTTCGTCTCCCAATTCCTCTTAGTTACTGAGCCATGGTAATTCTAAAGGTTTGCAATATTTGTTTACATTTGGAGACGTCAGTCAAGCATGGCACCAAGACTAGGACTACAGGCTCCAGTCTGACAGCAGGCTGTGATCCCGGTCTCACACCCACATACTTGATGGGCAGCTCCAAAAGTAAACAAACTTTACCGTCTCGGGGCTTTGGAAAAACGTGTTTGAAAATTAAGTAAGTTGAGGCGTTGTGGCTTTAAAGTCAATATCCTCAGCAAATAAAATTACAATTAAAAAAAATAGAATTCTGGAGTAGAAAGGCTGTCTGACAGTAGGCATGTTTAAAAACTATACATTAACTTTACTCCTTTTCAACAACTGATCTCGAGAACAATAAATTCTCCACAAAACATAGGATTTCTGTTTTGTTTTTATTTAAATTCTCACTGCAGTGTCCTTCCATTGATCAAAGGTGACCTTGTATTCTTGTATCACAGACTGTCCATTTATGACTTAGGTGCATAAAGCCCCCAGATTGCATTCACACCCTATCCAGATGTAAAGGAGTGCTGACATGCCATTTGACTACAATGGCACATCGCTATGATCAGGTATAAACCTGAAACTGAACAGTGAAAACAACAAAAATGGCTTATTCCACTCAATTATAATTAGGTAAAACATGAGGCTCAGTGTAAAATAAATACAAATGTCACTCTCTGTAGACACAGCTCCAATATGTTACTTCGGTTTAATGTTTCAAGGACCTTTAATAACAGCTTGAACAAAGACTTTTTAAAAAAACATTCCGAAAATCATGCAGGCAT
Organism: Chiloscyllium punctatum; assembly: GCF_047496795.1. NCBI lineage: Eukaryota > Metazoa > Chordata > Chondrichthyes > Orectolobiformes > Hemiscylliidae > Chiloscyllium > Chiloscyllium punctatum. Next base: position 30,124,125 of record NC_092749.1, on the reverse strand, counting down.
CAGATAAACACCCTTTTCTTTGAAGCTCTCAGAAGTCCCCTTTTCCAATGGGACCACTTCATGTCCTAGGGTCTTGCATTTTGCCGAATTAAGATTTCAGATGTGTCATTAATATTTCAGCGTTTAAAATTAATTGCACACTATAGTTACACACCTTTGGAATGACTATTGGAAAATGCTGGATTTTGAGCAATTACTGAGTTTAATAAAGTGGTGAAGTATTAGCGTGAAATGAAAATAAATAATTGCAACTAGCAGATTAACAAATAAGACAAATGTAGCGAGACAAGATTACAACCATTAGTCCTCATTGTGTTAAAATGCTTTGTAGGGTTGGAATTCCAGGTGCCAAAGTCTAGAATTTGATTCAGCACGTACCATGGAAGCCACTGCCCCACTGAAAAGGAATACCCCACTAATTTGCACACATCCCAGACTGGACATCAACATCTTTGTTCTGATTCATGATGTATCCACAAAGTGAAACTGAAATGTCAACAATCCCTTCCAAATCACTGGGCTCTCCAAATTTAAACAGCACAAAAAAGCCAATAGGAAACATAAGCACCATAAAAGGTATTGAAATGCCTGGATCCATGTTACCCACACGCCATAAACTTGGAAACACATGTATATACTTGACTCATTCTCTTTAAATGGCTAACTTGTCATTTACTACTGCTGTTTTGCAAATTAAAACAAGGAATTCTATGTGCTTGTAGGAGATAAATATGGAGGAGGAAAAACCTACTCCAAAGCCACTGACAAGGATCATTGAAAAAGTGTTCTCATGATTAATAGCTCAGTTATAAATGTCTTTATAACCCTATTGAAGGAAACTAATAACATGGTTATATATAGCCCAAGACAGCAGTTTGAAGTTTGATACAAAGTCTTTTTTTGTTGTCCATCCCAAAATCTACTCATCAGGTACCATATGCTTCCAATATATTTATGTCACTGATTAATTGTGTCACTTGGCAACTTCTGATGCCAAAACAAATATTGTCACAATTAAAATACATAATGTCACTTACCGGAGACTTTTATTTATATATAAAAAAGGCTGAAGTCTATTCCATTTACCTTGATTAATGAATTCTTCCATTTTGTCTTTAAAAGGCTGTAGATGTGCTTCTGGTGAAAGACTGCAGACTGTTTCCATTTTTGTCTCGCAAACTGCAACAAGGAAGATGAAAAACTGCAATGACCAGAAAGTCAAAAGACGTTGTACTTTCTATTACTGAGATTTTGAAGTGGGCATATAGAAGCAAAGATAGGTCACTGAAGCACTTCTGTACAATGCTCTTCAGTGCTGCGAAACAATTGATTATTTGCATAAAGCAATAGCGCTGTTTTCTCAAATAAAAACAGAAATGAGCAGGTCTAGCCGCATCTGTACATTAAGAAACAGTGTTAACATTTCATGTCCAATAGTAACTTGTTCTGAAACATTAGCCTCAAAACATTAACTATTTCTCTATCCATAGGTGATAGAAGACCTGCTGAGTTTCTCCAGCATTCTGTTTTTATGTCAGATTTTCACCATTTGCAAATTTTGCTTTTATTTGAATGCTGATTTCTTCAACTAATTTCAACCTTGAGGTCAAAAGAAAAGAAAATTATCCCGCATCAATTGTGTAGTCAAGAGATTTGTTTTTATAATTAAGTGGTGCAATAATTGAAATGAGAATTACTTTATTCAGCACTTTCAGGATTGGATGGCAAATTTCTTGTTTTGTTCATCAAGAATCTTGAGGGATGGTCAATGAAGAACATGCCAAAGCCCAATAACTTCCTACAAATAGATTTGATTTCCCAAATGTTTATAATGTGCTTCAGCTTTTTACACAATTTCAAGACAATCCAGAAAAGACCAAATGAGAAGAGCTCTTTCAAAATGCACAAGGAAATGCATCATCTGACAGGGCAGCTGATAGCAATTGCTGTTACTTAGGCACATTCTTGTTTATAGGTTTTTAGTATTGCTCAAACATACCAACTAAATGCCACAAGGGAAGCATTGCAACTGGGAACTGACTGAGCATAACAACCTACTGAGCATCACCTTCAGCAAATCAAATTTGAAGGACTGCAAAGTTCACAGTTAGTAAAGTACCAGAATCTGACTGGATCATGGGGCTGCTTTCTCATTAGAGAGAAGGGGAGGTGATTGATGATGTCTTGAACCAGAGGGGCACCACATCTCAGGTGAGGGAAGAGATTGAGGAGCACAATCCTTCATGGTAACCTCAACCGTTGTGGGAACTGAATCCATGCTGTTGGCGTCACTCTGCATTCACAGCATAAGGCTGTCCAGCGAAGTGCATGAATTCAATGTCAGGTCAGGTACAGAAAGAGAATGGGAGAAGGAATGACAGGGACAACAGAAAGTTGGAAAAAGAGGGTACAAATTTTAGACCATTGCATTTTCAAAATTTCCAGCAATTGCATAAGAAGAATGAGACTCCATACCTGTAACAGTTAAATTTCATGGTAAAATGTAACACACATTATAAAATCACTTATAAAAGAGTACAAGGTTACAGCATGGTTGGTTACTACCAACCACAGAAAGACACAGTCATTATACATTATTTAAATATATTTTAAATGGTGGTACAGAGAGACTTTTTTTAAATAAAAGAGGAAACAATGGCCTAGTGATATTATCACCAGACTATTAATCCAGAGACAGAGGTAAAAGTCCGGGGACCTGGATTTGAATCTCGCTGTGGCAGATAGTGGAATTTGAATTCAACAAAAATCTAGAATAACAATCTAATGATGACCACGAATTCATTGCTAATTGTTGGAAAAACCCATCTGGTTCACTAATGTCCTTCATGGAAGGAAACTGCCATCTTTACCTTGTCTGGCCTACCTGTAATTTCAGATCCACAGTAACGTGGCTGACTCTTAACTGAGGAATAGGCAATAAATGCCAGCCTAGCTGGCAACGTCCTCATCCTGTGAATGAATGATTGAAAAAGTGCAGAAGCTAACAATTGACAAAAATAAAGGGGACTGCTTTTGGATATTTGCATTAAATAATCAATCTGTCCCATGCATGAACCTGCAATAGCACTGTGCATCTATTATGGAGAGTACCATTAGCTTTAATCTTGGGTAAGTTCACAATGACCTGAGATGCATGGTTTAACAGAGAATCATTTGAATGATTACAAATATCCAATGAAAGATAATTTTCTCACTTTTTCCTTCATTTAGCAAAAACCGAAAGCATGCCCTGTGAAACAAATCAAGATATTTCTTTGCACATAACAGCAGCATTAAGTACCGAATGAAACATTTATAATTTATAAACCACCTCAACTTACTCCACAGTCTCAGGTCACATTTACTTGCCAATACACACATACAAATAGATCTTCGATGGTATTGTTTACAGAGAGGCAAAGGTGAAACATTTGAAGGTTGGGGACAGTTCTATATTAAGAGATGAAAGTTGAGTTGAGATGCTACATTTAACCTCCAAGGATTTGTAATGCTGTGCAAATCTACTTTCAGTGAGCAAAGCATTTGAGTATTTCTGAGAAATCTAACTGTTAGGATTCTGTTTCAGGCAGACAAACGAGGAGATAAGCTTCAGAAAAAGACACGTATGGATTTGTTTTTTAACCTGATGGACCTTTTGTGTGCTCACTGAACAGGAAATTACAATTTTCTCATCAACACTATGTGCATCATTCTGTCTACACTGAGCAAAAATGTAGCGTTTGTGAAAGTAACAGAGCTCACTTCACATACATACATGCATGATCGTGCAAAATGTTTAAATGTACTGCGTCAAGCACAACAAAGAAAGCTTTGAAAGATCAGTGATCATGATCTCCTTTTCTCAAATGAGAGTTCAAAATTCCAATATCCTTCTACTGCCCAATATATTTTGGAGATTATCATGTGTTTTTTTCTTAAAAGGACGTTTCCTTCACTAGAGTGCATCATTGTGAGTAGGAGACTGAAAGGGTATGATAGATCAACAGCAAGTCTTGGCACACTCTATAGAGTAAGCTGAAATCTCCAAGTAGGTTTGCATTGTGAATTATGCTGGTGAGTCTCTTTAGACAGCTTGCATAGTCTTAGCTTCAGTAAACCCCTTGAACTTGAGCCCTGGTTTCCCCAGAGAGACACAAACCTCTGACACACAACACCATCAGAAGTACTTCAAATACACAAAATCTCATGACTTTGTATCCAAAAAGAAGGTAAAAGCAGGTGACATGTCAGAGCATAGACCCATTCTCCCATAGCTCTTCTGACGGAATGCCATCCGACCTTGCCTCCAGAAGCTGACAGTCACATTTGGACTCATAAGAGAAAGAGAGGACTGCAGATGCTGGAGAGTCAGAGTCAACAAGTGTGGTGCTGGAAAAACACAGCAAGTCAGGCAGCATCCAAGCAGGAGAGTTGACGTTTTGGGCATAAGCCCTTCATCAGGAATGTGAAGAGGGAAGGGGGATGAGAAATAAATAGGATAGCGTGGAAGATGATAGGTGAATGCCGGTGGGGATAATTGTGATTGGTTGGTGGGGTGGGTGGAGCAGACAGTAGGACAGGTCAAGAGGACTGTACTGAGTTGGAGGGTTGGACCTGGAATGAGGTGGGAGAGGGGAGATGAGGAAACTGGTGACGTTGATACTGTGTGGTTGAAGAGTCCCAATGTGGAAGCCAAGGCATTCTTCCTCCAGTTGGCGGGTAGCTTTGATTTGGCAGAGATGGCAGCCCAGGTCCTGGGGGAGTGAGAGAAGAAGTTGAAGTGGTCAGCCACAGGGCGGTGGGGTTGGTTGGTACTTGCATCCTAGAGACATTCCCTGAAATACTCCATGAGTTGGCAGTATCTCTCTCTAATGGTGGCATCCAAATCCCCCCACCCCCACCTCATCCCAGATCTACAACTCCAACTCGGAACCGTCCTCTTGACCGGTCCCATTTGTCCATCTTCCTTCCCACCAATGTATCACTACTACCCCACCTGAATCCACCTATCACCTTCCCAGCTACCTTGCTCCCTAGACCCAGCCCCACCTCATATTTATCTATCAACGCCCCTCCTCCAACATTCCTGATGAAGGGCTTATGCCTGAAACGTCAACTCTCCTGCTCCTTAGTTGCTGCCAGACCTGCTGTGCTTTTCCACACCACACTTTGGCAACTGGACTCAATTATTACCTGAAATGGTAAAAAGTTGCAGCATGCTGCTGTACAGAGGGACCTGGGTGTCCTTGTGCATGAATTACAGAGGTTGGTCTGCAAGTACAACAGGTAATTAAGGTGGCAAATGGGATTTTGTCCTTCATTGCTTAAGGGATTGAGTTTAAAAGCAGAGAGGTAATGTTGCAGCTGTACAAGGTGCCGGTGAGGCCATACCTGGAGTACCATGTGCAGTTTTGCTTTCCTTACTTGAGAAAGGACGCACCGGCAATGCAGGGGGTGCAGAGGAGGTTCAACTCGGTTGATTCGGAGTTGAGGGGGTTGGCCTATGAGGAGAGACTGAGTAGACTGGGATCATATTCATTGAAATTCAGAAGAGTGAGGGGGATCTTATAGAAACATATAAAATTATGAAGGGAATAGATAAGATAGAAGTAGAGAGGATGTTTCCACTGACAGGCAAAACTAGGACACGAGGACATAGCCTCAAAATTAAGGGGAGCAAATTTAGGACTGAATTGAAAAGGAATTTCTTCACACAGAGGGTTGTTAATCTATAAATTACTTGACCAGGGAAGTAGTTGATAACTTCAGTAAATGCTTTTAAAGCTACAGTAGAGATTTTTTTGAAAAATAAAAGAATTAAGAGATATGGTGAGAGCGCAGGTAGGTGGAGCTGAGGCCATGAAAAGATCAGCCATGATCTTATTGAACGGTGGAGCAGGCTCGAAGGGCCAGATGGCCTACTCCTGCGCCTGCTCCTAGTTCTTATGCTCTTATTATGTTTTAAATTCAAAGATTTACAAAGTTAACAATTCATAAGCTAAAAAAAAGTACGTTTAAAAGGTGAAGGCTGTTTAACATTAGCAATAGTAGCATTATTCCTCACTGGTTCCAGGATGACAGCTAACTTGGGTGGTGAATTGCTGGCAAGCCTTTTTTATGTAATTGAACAGATCAATTTTTGACCTGTAGACCTCCAGGCATATGGAGTAGGATGTTCCAAGGGGTATTGGGATTTGGAGTACAGGATATGCTTTTTTATTCCCCCCTCCTCCCCCTTTCCCTGTTGCTGCTCTGTTCTGAGAAGGAAGACATTGTGATTGAAAGTATGATTGAGCTCAATGGACAAACAGTCATCACATTGAAAGGCTGATAACAACCTCCTCTCAGTTATCAATGTCAATCACGACATGCTTCAAGGTGAGCTTCAGGATGACTTGAGTATTTCCTGTTAAACAGTATTGATACATGGTGCCGTAAAATAGCGATTCACAGATTCAACTCTCATTTCTAGCCTAAGGCAGACTGATCAAAGAGATAAAAACAAAAGTACTGGAGATACCAAGCGTGTTTGGCAATATCTGTGGAGAGAACAATGGAGTTAAAATGTTAACTCCAGTACGGTTCCTCTCTTGCTTTCAAAGAAGAGTCAGCTTGGACTCAAAAAAAAATTAACCGTTTTTCTCTCTCTACAGATGTTGGGCAGACCTGCTGAGTTCTTCTAGCATTTTCTGTTTTTATTTCAGTTCTCCAGTATCCACAGCATTTTGCTTCTGTTTGACTGAAGAAGTTTCAAGCAGAGACGGAATCATTTTCCAAAAGGTTAGCTTGATTAGGTTGGGAGATGGGGGACAAGGACGAAGAGAAGAAGTGGAAGTGTCATCCAAGAAGCTTGAGTGCCCGCTGTTCATCAGGTACAAGTTGGCACTGGTGGCAAACCTGTTACTTCTACACTGCAGAGTTGCAGAGCCACACAGATTTTGATACCTTAGAAAAACAATAACATTAGGCGAGTTATTTTTAAATTCAATTTCCAGTTTTCAAAAATAAAATGATTGTTCTCCCACGGTGACATTATTTCCGGGCTGTGTGTGTCGCGGTCATAAATTTAACAAAAACAGCAGGATATAAATCTGAGCAGTATCAGATGAGTACTTTGGTGAAAACTGGACAAACATTTCACTCAGTCTCAATATAGCCCATCTGCAGCTACCTGCTGGGAGTCCACAGTTTCCCAGACTAAATTCCTATCCAAAGTGTGTCGTTAGTCTGAACAAACTGCATTTAGCCACAGACGTTTACTAAACATGGAGAGAAGGCGACAGCCAGCAAGGCAAGCATCCCCATCTATTTGCTTAGTTTTCAGTGATTTGTCTAAATGATGAACAGGGTTGCATAACCTTAGATCAATACAGTCAATCAACTTCTTTGTATGAAGATTTTCTTGAACTTTTTTTAAACAAATAATTCTGCAAGCTTAATAGTAAATGCTTACTTCACATTCGAATCAACAAATTACAAAATAAATTTAAAGGTGACTGGTTTGAATACAGAACTCGTCTAGGTTTACAAAAATCTACAGCAAGTTGAATTAATACAAACGCAGGTTATAAATATTGCACTGAGAGTTGGTACGAGCGGGGCATTTTCAGGATGGCAACCAGTAACCAGCGGAGTCATAATTATTTACAATATACATTGATGCCTTGCATGAGACAAGTGAATGCACTGTAACCAAGTTTGCAGTTGATACAAAAATAGATGGGAAGGCAGGTGGTGAGGATGACACAGAGTCTACCAAGGAATGTAAGCAGGTTAAGCGAGTGGGCAAATATTTGGCTTGATGGAATATAATGTGTGAAAATGTGAGGCTATGCACTATGGCTAGAAGAAGAGGAGTTGAACATTAAATGGCTAAAGACTGCAGAAAGCTACAACAGTGTGATTTGGGAGTACTCATGCATAAATCTCAAAAAGCTTGTGTACCAGTTCAGCAGGTAATAGAAAAGGCAAATGAAATGTTCGAGTCATGGCTATCTATTGCACAGAAAAAGGCCCTTCAGTTCATCAAGTCTCTACTAGACAAAAATAACCAGGAGAAAGTGAGGACTGCAGATGATGGAGATCAGAGTCGAAAAGAGTGGCACCAGAAAAGCACAGCAGATCAAGCAGCACCCAAAGATCAACACTTTGGGCATCAGCCTTTCAACAAAAAATAACCACCTAACTCTCCTATTTCAATCTTATTTCTCAGCACTTGGTCCACAGCCTTCTATACATTGTTCCTTTTGAAATATAGGCCAAAGTATAAAAATAGAAGTCTTGCTAGAACCATACAGGGCCTAGTCAGACCACCGCTGGAATACTGTGAACAGTTTTTTTTTGATTAGATTAGATTACTTACAGTGTGGAAACAGGCCCTTCGGCCCAAGTGCACACTGACCCGCCGAAGCGCAACTCACCCATACTCCTACATTTATCCCTTTTTACCTAACACTATGGGCAATTTAGCATGGCCAATTCACCTGACCTGCACATCTTTGGACTGTGGGAGGAAACCGGAGCATCCGGAGGAAACCCATGCAGACACGGGGAGAATGTGCAAACTCCACACAGTCAGTCGCCTGAGTCGGGAATTGAACCTGGGTCTCTGGCGCTGTGAGGCAGCAGTGCTAACCACTATGCCACCGTGCCGCCCAAACATGGAAAGGCGGCGGTTTTGGGCAGTTTATCTGAGGGAACACACACTGGGATTGGACACAGTCCAGTGAAGATTCACTTGCCTGATCTCAGGTATGGAGGGACTTAACGTGTGAGGAGAGATGGAGTTGGTTGGTCCTGTACTCACTGGAGTGCGAATGAAAAGAGGCAACTTACTGAAACATAAAAGATAGTTAGGGGGCTTGACTCATTAGATGTGGAAAGGTCACATAATCAAATAAAACCTGACACCAAGTTGAAAGAGGAGATATTAAGAGAGATTATGAAAACTTTATCATTGTTTTAAGATGGGTCTTAAAACTAGGAGAGGGGGAGCAGAATCAACAGAATTCATTCCGGGAATTCAAGAGCTCAGAGCCTAGTGGCTAACCACGGGTAGGGCAAAAGGAATTGGAGAGGTACAAGTAGTCAGAGCTGGAGGAACACAATGTTCTTGGAAGACTGGAGAGATGGAGGTGGTAATGGCAATGGGGTAATGTACAGGCAGCACTCAGTACAAATTGAAAAAAAAAGGTTACAGGGAATATTTTGAAGGAAGTGAATTTTTCAAGTGGTTAAAAAATGTAAGCCTGGGGACTTGCATTGGAGTAAACATGGTCTAAGCAGACAAAAGGCAGGAATGTTTTTCAACTGTCTTCATGTTTTTCAACATAAAAGAACAACGAACAAAGAAAATTTACAGCCCAGGAACAGGCCCTTCGGCCTTCCCAGCCTGAGCCGATCCAAATGTACTGTCTAAACTTGTCAGTCAATTCCTAAGCATCTGTATCTCTCTTCTCCCCACCTACTCATGCATCTGTCCAGACGCATCTTAAATGAATCCACCGTGCTTGCCTCGACCACCTCTGCTGGCAATGCATTCCAAACGCCCACCACCCTCTGTGTGAAGTACTTGCCGTGTGCATCCCCCTTAAAGTTTCCACCTCTCACCTTGAAAGCACGACCTCTCATTATTGAATCCTTCACGTAGGGAAAAAGCTTGTCTTATGAGTGTATACTTTTTGCTGATCACACCTAAACACCTCACAAACCCATTCACAATGGGTTTCAATAACTTTTAAAAGTAGAGTGACAAATCTGCTTTACATTGCATTGTCTCATTTTAGATACCAGGTTTATCAATGTGTTGAGCTCAGAACTGTTAAATTACAGTTACGCTAATCATTGTGTGATTGGAACTTTATCTTAAAGCTGTACTTTCTCAAAACAAATCAAATCAATCGCAGAGAGGTGGTACAGCGTCATGCAATAGCTGGTCCTCAGTCTGTTATATGTCAGGCTGGATAAACTTAAGCATGGGGGATTATTCCTTTCTGTGATGGTAATTTCTTTGTTATTATATAAATGCGTGCAGTGTGCCACAATTTGACTCCATCCTAAGAAGCATGTCTGAGTCTGCAAATGAACGGTGAGTGGAGTCTACCAAAATTATTAGAAGCAAAATGAGTGAGAGAGCTAATCCCGTTTAAAAAGACAAGATTAGTCAAATTGAAGTTGATTAAAATGGCCGAAGTTCTCAAAGGGAGGGGACCTTAAACATCCGCATCTTTCTTCAAACACCTTCCTTCGTTTGAATTGAAAGCAAATGTATATTGCAATAACTGAAACAGAAAGCAATAATCTGAACCACGGGGATCACAAGAATAACTATCAATGACCCTACATTAGCTAGCAATCAACTGGAATTGAGTAGGCAAAAGAGATTTTGTTGACCTTGATTCAATTCTTCCCTCGATACTCAACTTAAACATTTTAGAATTATAGCACCTCTAATGCAGTAAAATATAACAAAGCATTCACAGGACATAGGACAAGAGGAAAACTGTACATTAAGCCACATAAAGAGATATTAAGACCAAAACTTTATCCAGAAAACAGTAGGTTTTAAAGATCATCATAAAGCAAGTGTGAGAGACAGACAGACAGACAGACAGACACAGAGACAGAGACAGAGACAGAGACAGAGAGGAAGAGGCAAAAGTGATTTAGGGAGGAATTGTCTAGCTTAGACATAGGGTAAAAGCAGCTGAAAAAGGGTAATGCACAAAAACTGAAGCAAATAGAAAAATGAAGAGAAAGCTGTTCCCTGCCAAGCAGTAGGCTGGTCAACGATAGAAGAAGAGTTGAAAGCAAAATACAGCAGGACTATGAGAGCACAGTATTTTATAGGAAGGAGATCAAAACACAACATAATTTAAGCAGTATTATGTTCTGGTATAACAGACTGCAGGTAACCATGCTACAGCTCCCATTAGACCTGTAATGATTACCTTTACAAGGGCAAGTAGACATCAAGAATGAATTATTAATTTCAAGAAAACAAATGTGAAGCATGCACACTGTCAAGAATTAAATTCAAAAACTACACTAAAAGTCTACATTTGGTTAAAAAAATCATGATTCAGCTACATTTCAGATGCATTCTTCTGATGGTGATGATGATTTGCAGAATCTCATTATGCAGTATGATTTTAAATTAATATCTTTAGGTAGAATTTACAGTAGCTGGCAAATACAGAGCACCCATTGTTGGACTTGATCTTATTCTGTTAACTTAATGCAAATTGCTCCATGTAGATGAGTGAAATGGTGCAACATCCTCTATAGGGGCAACTAGGACTTGTGTAAAGCAGGGAAACATCAGAAAGGGGGACGCAACCCCTTGAACTTTGGCTGCCATTCTAAGAATGATGACTAATGTGTAGTTTCACTTCATCCAGCTGCTTTTTGACACCCTTGTCTGGTAAAAATCTATCCAGCTTACAGTTAAAATTATTGAATTGAGTGGCTTTGAGCATGCCTCCTGAATGTTCTAGTTCTGATTTTGAGTTTGTACCTCCTCTTTGTGAACATCAGCAGCCAGTCAGAAAAAAAAGCTTTTCAGTATCAAACCTATTCATTCCTTTCAAAGTTTAAAACAATCAATCAATCTAACTGGTTCTTGGCTTTCTCTGTCTCAGGGGATATGATACCAGTTTTGAAGTCCTGCCTTAATGAAAACCATGGAGTTACTTGTGACTTCCTAGTGAATCTGTGTTGTGCCCCTTCCAAGTTGTGGTGTGCAGGACTAGTCCAGATGTTGGCTAACCAGAGTGTCTTTTTGCTCCAGCTGTGCAGAAAGGTAAGCATTCCATCAACCTTTTGAGTATTTTTTATACTTAACATTGTTGCACACTCCTAAATATCCACGAGCCTTTGCTCTTTCCAGCATGTCAGTCAATTGGATTGAAGAACAGTTGAAGTGCCAAGTCTGAATCTGAGTGTACGAATTAAAATTGTGTCATTTCCTGACACTAGTCTGGGACCCAGATCATTCAAAAGGTACTTAAAAGTAGCTAGCAAAATCAGCTATACCCTGGATCCTACCTTTTGGCCATATTACAAATGGGAATAGAAACTACAAATTAGCATGTCCCTAACTGAATTGCAATCATTACAAAAGAAGGTAGGGATAAATGTCAAATATCTAGGTGCAAGTATAGCTTAATTGTTAGCTTATTACAATCTAGTCTTCCAGTATTCTTCACAAGGCAGGCAGTTACTGCTAAATATGACTTAAGTTAACACGGATGCATGTTTTCGCATTTCTCTGTTCAATCTGTACTGAGAATAAACTCTCTCTCTCTCGGATGTCATTTTTCTGACGGTAAGCTTTGAACAATCAGAACGTCACCTTGAAACAAATCTTAGGGAATATGTAGCATTCATTCTCAAAATTGAGAACTCGAATGTGAACACTATGCACTGGACTGCTTTAAACTAGCAAATCTTTGGAAGGTTTTAGTTTATTACTTGCAAATTGGAATTTATTTCAGAATATGGATTCCAAGAGTATAACTGGGAGAGGATCAAAAGGCATACAAGTTACAAGAGCATGAATTTTTGAATCCCGAGTTGACTCTTCAAAGATTAAAAACACCTCACTGCAGTTTTAATTGATTCTAGTCGCTTGATGAATGCTGTGATATGCATTGCAAAATAGAGCTTGAGCACAAAGCCATCAATTGCTCTGCTTGTCAAGGATGGATACTGATGGTTGTAGATGAACAAAAGCAGATTGGTTACTCCAGGTCAGCAGCCTCCAAGAAGAGCGAGGCTGGGTTTTCACGAAGTCATGGCATGTGGAGGTGAAACAGTTGCTGTTGGGAGCTTCTCTTAAAATACATAGTGGTTCAATACTGTTCCTTCATCAATTTATCATCTACTGACTTATCATTGTCCCCTCATCCTTGTTATGGACCAGGCCAGACCCATCAAAATAATTTAAGGTAGCCTGGACCCTAGTGTTTTCTTATTTTGAAGGAAGATGTGAAGTGAGCATTCCAGATGTGATGCAACTTTTAAACTGGTTAAACTACTTGATGTTAAGCAAAACTCGATTTATTTAAACACTACAGTTAAAATACAAACAAAAGAAAGAGGAATTTAGAATAACCTAACTATTGGGAAAACCTAACTGATTAAATATATATATATAGTACCTATTACTAATTACCTGTTTCAATATAGTAATGTCCCATAAACACACTCCTTGGCAAAATGGCAAATTCAGACACAGATTCTCGCATGTAGTTCTCCCACCCAAGAGGGGAAATAAAAACATCAAAAGATGATTCAAAGAAAGTAGCAGTCGGGAGACATTCATTGAAGCCCCAAACAGCTTCTGCTTAAAACTAAACCTAAAAATCAAAAACAAAAAAAATAGAAAATCTGGTCTGAGAGAACTGACCACACCGAGTTTGCTTCCATTGTTCCACCTTTTTAAAATAACCCAAAGGCCTCATAAATTGTTTACTTTCTTAGTGACAGTTTGGTATCTCTGCCCTACAACCTCTATTGGAAAAAAAAACTAGGACAAAATAACCACAAAGTGACAGCATCATCACACTCTTATCTACTTGAAACCTATTATACAGAACTACTCATTAATAAGAAGTGGAAGAAGTGCACACAACCTTTGTATAACTTCAATCATGGTTGTTCAAAGAATAATAAATGGTTAATTACTGAAGGTCTGTGTGAAACATTCTTTCTTTCCTGTGTTCCACCCTATCACTAGTCTTTCTTTTCCAGTGTTCCACCCGTGTGTCACCAAGGTCTTACCAGACCACAGGGGCTGCTCTTTCCATTAGAGAGAGAAATGACTGGTGGTGATTTAACCTGAGGGCCACCAGACCTCAGGCAAGGTAAGAGGTTGAGAAGGAGAGTCCTTCAGGGTCACCTCAAACCAGGATGGTGACGTTCCACCCACTTCTTGCTCAAACCCCTTTAGTACCTTACTTTTCCTAGTTCTGCTAAACAGGTTATTTCCCTGAAAAATTAACTCTGTTGCCTGACCTGCTTGGTAATTCTAATACTGTCTGTTTTTATGTCAGATTTCCAGCAAATGTTTCAAGGATTTTGTGCTTGGTTCAGCTTCTTGGTCAGTGAAGCTAAGATTCATTATCTTCATCATCCAATAAAGTATACATTCAAAAGTTATACAATCTTCCAGCACATGAGGTGACCATCCAGCCCATCATACTTGCACCACGTCTTTGGAAGTACTAATTAATCCTACTCTCCTATGTAGAGCTGTTGCAGACATGCAATGTACTGAAAGCTGAACATGCCATACCACCACTCTACGTTATTGCTTCTGCTCACTTGCTCAATTATTGTACACATTTATTGAAGGCTGATTACTGAGTCCTGCACAAAACCCAGATAATAAGAATCTCCGAGCTAACAGGGCCTTGCTTATGGACACCATATACTGAAGAATAGCTTGTATAAAAACTAAAATTGCAACATTAAATATGAACAAATGAGTTGTTAAATCCAAATTTTGCTTAAGCACTTATTCAACCAGCATATGACTGCTGAAAATTATTCTACCTGACTGCAATAATGCAGTCACACTAATAGTCTAGCCCTGTAAGAGACAAATGCCAAATGACATGATTGTTCAAACATTCTGGCAAGACGTATAGCAATGATTAATGGTGTACTCGGTCAGAATGTTTATTATTAAATATTAACTAAACTTAAGCAAGGCCAAAAGACAAGAAAATTACAAATTATATTGCTGAAAAGCTATTCCACCATTGATTTGAACTAATCTAATCTGTATTTTACACCTTGTTATTTCACTGTGGGATAGCAATATGTACAATACAAAATGCCCAGAGGCTGCCCATTCCTCCAAATACTATTGACACAATGCCCATCGCCTTTGATGTTGTGCAGTTGATCTTGCTTATTAATACAGGTGTAAATACACAGGTATTGTGAGAGAAGATTGAAAATTGATAGCGAAAAGAATCAAAATAATCAAGAGTGCTCCACTTGTTGAGCAAATAACACTAATTACAAAATCAGCATCTATTTCATTCTTACTTTTTATATGAATTCAATATGTGCACGAGCTAAGCTGAAGCACGGACCAACTGTACAGCAATGATTATTCTTAAATTATTCAAATTGGTGCCAGATTGTGGTGACATTGGAAAAGCTTTTCACTGCATTTTACTGTTTTCTCACTGTAAAATACACATGACAATAAAATCATTCAAAATATGAGCTACCAATTTTATTGATTTGATCATCTTTCTGTTTCTAGCTCCTGTCATAGTAATCCAGTGAGATGACAAGTACACCGCTCATAGACTAACAGTCAAAAGAGAAAATGGTTTACCTTTCAAATCCTTTTTCTGTTTACGGAGGTCCTTTTCAAAATCTTCAAATTTCATTTGGGAAGCTTGAAACAAGTCCTGTGGTTCTGGCATGGGGAAGACACTTTGTTCTGTACCTGCATCCTGAGAGGAGACATTTGGAATTTATCAACTGCAAGAAAACAATTTCCCTGTTCCTCAATCTAGTAACTAATGTATACCATCTTATTTTAGCAAATCTAAAATAATTTACTTTGTCCATAAAAATTACTTCAAAAGTTACCAAAAACAAGCAATTATTCTGTAACTAAAAAAACATACCTTGTCAAAATTACGCAAATAATAGGAAACCAGATAGAACAGGAGATTAATGCTGTTATCCTGAAAGAGATAAAAATTGTTTGAGACAATGTGATATACAGGAACCTTTATTACAAACCACAATTACTATCATGTTGACATATAAACTGGTTAGCTCCCAAAACCCTATAACATTCCTCCCCCATTCATTTCAGTTCTTCCCAGTACGACTCATGCTATTGCCCATGCCAGCAAGAAACATTGGCTTTACAGTATCTGAGACGATGCCAAGGCTGTCACTGACATTGTCACAAGTGTGAGAGCAAGACTCTAAAATGCAACATGCAATCACCTTCAACAACCAAGTCAGTAGACCCCATTCACATGCTGACCTTGGAGAAGCCACTATCTTTATCAAACAGTTCATAACTGGCTTGCTTGCTTAAAATGCAATCCTTCAAGAATGGACACAACAATTAAAAGACAGTCAGTCAGTCGGTCTCTGAATCAATTTTAAAGCTGCTAGTAAAATTGACAGTGTTAGACACCTGCTCATAATGTTTTGTCACTCATGATTTTAGGGAGTAGGATGGAGTCATCAGAATGAGATTTCAATCATTTCTGTCAAGCCTGAGGGCATTGCAGACCTTATGCGTGAAGGGACAGTAATTCTCAGCTGTGTGGCTAACTGCGATAGCAAAATCAAAAATCCTGACAGTCACAACTCTTGCTACTCTCCTGTTCAAAAAATCTTCATATAGATCAAAAATACATTTAATGGTCATCAGGATTAACAAGGACCAGATATCTTTCTTTGGAATCCAAATTCAATTCCAATGCAATTCAATCATTTTAAGTGAACTTGAGAGATTTTGGGCAATAGTCTTAGTATTACATAAACAAAAACAATTAATTCAAATAGGTTAGTTCACTTGTTTCCTTCAGCAGTACAAATAGTTAAACTCTGTTCTTAATCTTGAATAAAACGGTCTGTTAGCGAGTTTTGAGAAGATTTGTAGCTCAGGTTTATGATAGATCTTTAAGTTAGCTCGCTGAGCTTGCGAGTTTGTTTTCAGACATTTCGTGACCATACTGGGTAACATCATCAGTAAGAATTTCTGTGTTTTAGGAGCAATGCACATTTAACAGACTACTTATTTTAAGCAAATCCATCTACAAGTGTTCACGACCATAGCTTCCATCACTCTAAGCCCCATTTAAAGTCTGGTAGAATGGCCTGTATTAGCATTACTCCAACTATCCTTGTTGATCAAGTACCAGATTTGTTACAGGACAAAGGGATGTTGTCTCATTCAATAGCCCACCAGCATCATTTGCTTCCAGCATCAAAATAATTCAAACTTTAAGGAAGGTTTGACTCCATATATACTGTTCATTTTAAACTTATCCATTTGGATCAAAGGCTGATGTACCATAGGTGCAAGACAATTGGGCATTCTGAATTACTTAGCTGAGTGTAACCTCAGTGATTTCACAGTAAGGTACAAATCCATGGCCAAATAAATGGAAGCAAGTCATCTGGATAGGCAGTGGATGCCACAAATTTTGAGCATTTTATGTGGGTTCCCAATCTTTTCTATTATTATGCAAAAAAACCCAAAAAGGTTATGCAAAGTCAAGGTTGTGGGGGTAATTATTGAACATATGCGTTAAGAGCAAGAGTAGGTCACTCAAACTGAGCTAGCTCTATTCCCCAATGAGATTATGGGTGAAATGATCACTCCACATTCTCCCACACACTCAATAACCTTTCACCCATTGCACATCAACAATCTGTCTCCGCTATAAAGATATTCAAAAACTCTGCTTCAGCTACCTTTTGAAAAAGAGACTTCTAAAGACTGACAACCCCCAAGAAAAAATACTCTCCTGATCTTGGTCTTCATTAGGTGACCTCTTATTTTTAAACAGTGATCCTAGTTCTATATTCTATGTTCTCCCCTAAGAAAAAAAAATCTTTTCCATATTCACCCCATCAAGGGTCTCCAGGAACTTAAAATGTTTCAATTAACCTACTTTGCACACTTCTAAACTCCATCATGATCAAGCCGAGCTTACCCAAACTTTCCTCATCACACAACACAATACCCTCATTCTAGGTCATGGTTTATTAAAGCCTTTTAAACTGCTTATAATGCATTTACATTTTAACGATTTAAAAAGAGACAATGTAGTATGTAGATGTCACTAATGCTCTGTGTAACGGAAGAGTAACCTCCCCACTTTGTATTCAATTTTCCTTTTTGTAAATAGTAACATTCTTAGCTTTCCAAACTACTTGTTTTACCTGCACAAAAACCTTGTCCACTTCGTACGCCAAGACCATAAGATGCAAGAGTAGAAATAGGCCATTTGGTCCATTGTAACTGCTTTGCCATTTGTTGAGATCATGAGATTTAATAACCTTCAACTTCAATTTTCCTGTCTTGTCTCAATAACCTTTGATTCACTTCTTGATTAAAAGTCTGTCTATCTCAGCCTTGAATATATTTAGTGACCCGCCTTAGCAGCCCTGTGCAATAAAGAATTCCACAGACATACTATCCTCAGGGGCAGAAATTCTTCTTTATCCCCGTGGATTAAATGGGTGATCCCTTACTCAGGGATTGAACCTGCTGATTCCCGACTCTCCTACAAGGGGAAACTTGTAACTCCCTTAGCAACCACTCTGTTCAGCCCCCTAAAAATGTTAGATATTTTAATGAGTAAAAGCCCAAACTTCTCAATCTTTCCAGGTAAGAGGAGCCTTTCATTTCCAGATTCAATCTTGTGAATCTTCTTTGGTTTCCGTCCAATGCCTGTATCTCTTTCTTTAGGCAAGGGAAACTAAACTATTCATGATTCGGAGATGCCAGTGTTGGACTGGGGTGTACAAAGTTAAAAATCGCACAACACCAGGTTATAGTCCAACAGGTTTAATTGGAAGCACACTAGCTTTCGGAGCGACGCTCCTTCAATCACCTGATGAAGGAGCGTCGCTCCGAAAGCTAGTGTGCTGCCTATTTAACCTGTTGGACTATAACCTGGTGTTGTGTGATTTTTAACTTTGTACACCCCAGTCCAACACCGGCATCTCCGAATCATCTTTCTTCTGGATAACCTTCTGAAATTGGATGCAACTTTTTGTGATTTATTAACGAGGACTCCCCAATCCCTCGGTGCTGCAGCTTTCTGGAGTCTTTTCTTATTTAAATATTCTTCAGCATTTTATTCTTTCTGCTAAGTCCATTACTTCTCATTTGTCCACATTAAATTCCATTTGTCAAGCTACCTCACACTCAGTCAACCTTGCTCTTTCGCTCTGCAGACTGTGTGATGGCATATTTACTTCCATCATCCATGTCATTAATATATATTGTAAAGAGATGTGACACCCAGTACTCATCCCTTGGCACTCCACTAGTTACAAGTTGCCATCCTGAAAATGCTCCCATGATCCCTACTGTCATTCTTCTTTTAATGAAGCAAACCTCTATCCACAATTACATACGGCATATGACAACAGCCTATAGTGCTGGGAATAGTACAAGTCTCCTTATGTGCAGGACCTTATCAAACACCTTTTGGAAATCTATATATTATTTAGACCAAATTTCCTGTATCTATCCTGCTTGTTTCATTCTTAAAGAACTCAAATTTATCAGGCATTATTTCACTGTCATGAAGCCATGTTAAATCTATTTGAGTAGATTATATATTTCTAAATACCTGATTATAGAATGGACTCTGTCATTATATCACTGCCTTTTACTCTTTCATTGGATATGGATTTTTCTAGAATATATCATTCTTGAAAGAGTATTACCCGTGTACCACTACATCTAATTGCTACCTTTAAATCCAAGGATAAAATTAATCAGATCCAGATGACTTAGCCCCAGAAGTTTTTCTAGTACATTTTCTCCAGTGATAGTTAACTTTACTGTCTTCCCTCTTTAGTACCTTCATTACACAGTATTCTTAGATTGCTATTCATGTTCACCACCATGAATCATAGAATTTCTATGGTGTTGAAGCAGGACATTTGGTTCATTGAGTCCACACCAATCTTCTGAAGAGCATCCCACTCAGAACCACCCGCGTACCCTATCCCTGTAAGCCTGCATTTTCCATGGCTGACCCCACCTAGCCTACACATCCCTGAACATTATGGGTAATTTAGTTTTGCTAACCTGCACATCTTTGGACTGTGGGAGAAAACCAGAGAATTGGCAGGAAACCCACACACACAGTGCGAATGTGCGAACTCCACAGTCTTCAATGAAGATTGAAGCAAAGTATATCCGTTGGATGACTGTCTGACAAGTGAGTTCTTTCTTTCCTTTAAAAAACGACCTTCATCCATCATGTAATCTTAGATCATTTCTTCTTATCCTACTTATTCCATTCTGTACTAACAAAGATACTCCACCACACTCACTCTCTTTCCTGCCTGTTCTTTTCAAAAAGTCACATACCCAAACTAGGGCACCCAGATCCCTTTACATTTCAGAGCTCTGCAATGTATCACCATTTAGAAAATGTGCTTCTCTTATTTCCTGTCAAAATGGACAATGTCACATTACTTCTCCCCCCCCCTCCAACTTACTGTGTGCTCCATTCAGCCACCTAATATATCCTTTGTAACTTATTGTGCCCTATTTACTTATTTTCTTCCCTATCTTTATTTTGTCAAAAAATGGAACAACCATCCTTTTTATCTCTTTATCTATTAATTTATATAAACTGCAAGTATTTGACACTCTAGAACTGGTACCTACGGCACAATACTAATTTGATGAGCCATTTTTGTTTATTGCCCGATTCCTATTAGCCTACAGACAATGGTCTCTCCATGCCAAAACATTAATATTATCACCAACTCTGTCAGCTTTCAACTTTCATTTCAGGCAAATTTTAAAAAATATTTTTCAATAAACAGAAGGCTGCTATCTCCTGGAATAGGATATTAATTGCTAGCATTCTGTTGAAGTTGCAAGCGGTGATTCATGATTTTCTTTCTGTACATTTCTAACTACTTGCTCACTGTATGTTCACGGTATGACTGGCAAAGAGAGATTACTGATGGCGCGCAGGAGGGAAATGATCAATATTGAGAGTCATTAACCCAGTAGTGCTTCAGTGATGTTGTCATCCCAACTATTCACTAATTCAGCTCCCACACTGTCAAGGATTATTAACTCCTCTATTCCCTCATTAGCCATTGGAATTCACTGCTTAAAGAAAACAAAATCATTAGTTCAAAATTAATTTCAAGGCTTATGTTTTAAACTATGATAACAAACTCAAAGAACTGAACTGGTTCTCAGTTCATAAGGTTCAACAGCACAATGTAGAGGCCAGGAGCAAGTCTAAAGCCATCGAAAGTAGGCAACCAGACTTTTACAGAATAAGTAAAACTTTGGAAATAGCCAGCAGGTTTGGCAGCAGCCGTGCAGAGAGAAGCATGACAAATGAGTCGTGATGGCTCTCATTCAGAACTGGCAGAAGAAAGGAACGCAATATATTTTAGTGGTGTTGAAAAGTGAGGGCAAGGGTGGAAGAGGAGGAAGAACAAAAGTGAAGGTTTTTGGTTGGGTACAAGACAGGAGGGATTAAATTACAAAGATATCATGGAACAAAAGACGAAGGGAGTGTTAATGGCTGTGGCGAGAACACCAAGCATTTGTCCAGTGAAAGTCTGAATGGAAGAATAAAGAACAGCTTGGTCTATAAGCAAGATCATGAACAAGATTCAGACGGATACAGGACAAAAAAAAACATTATCAGGGACAGAGATCCTATGGGATCAAAAGAAACCCATTGCATTTCTACTTTCTTTCTGAAGGTCATGTTTGACTTGCAACATTAACTTTTTCCTCTCGTCACAAATGCTGCCAGAACAGCTGACAATTTCCAGCATTGATTTTTCTCTCCAGATTTCCAACATCTGCAATATTTTGCTTTTGCTAAAACCCGATTTTAAAAAAAGTCATTTAGTGGTACAGAAGTTGGATACTGCTGAAATAAAAAGGGGACTAATTTTGTCAAAGCTTTTGGTCTTGCTTTCATCAGGACAATTTGCAAGAAATGCCAAATCTAAGAGAAAACAACATTTTCATTCACAATGGTATGATCCTGCCAAAAAAACACACTCCTGTTTATCACAGATAAGGAAGATGCTATTTGAATTTCAGTACCAGTGTAATGTTAGGTACGTAGGTCATACACTCAAAAGAGAATGGCTGATATCACACTGCAAGTCAGTTTGGCTGTTTGCAACAAGGTACTGACCCTACGCAAGCAGCCGACACTTTCAAAACTCAATAGCATCTAACATTAGATATGATTTGCAGTTGGACCACACTTGCCATGCAAGTCTGAGTGTGCGAACTGACAATCAATTACGATTGCCAGTCAGGATCATCGTATCGTGCACATGAGTGAAGTCATTAACTGGTAGATTCGCATGGCAACACTGCTACCAATCAGGCTCCACTTCTCTAATACAGGATGAACATTGTTGTCCCTTTACTGTGGCATTTCTTGTGAATTGTCCTGATCAATGCAATATAAAAAACTTCAATAAGATGCTTTTATTTCCAGATGTAACAGATTTTTATACTGAGACAACTATATATGGACAGTTGAAACATGCTGATAAACCAAAATCAAAAATAAGAAAAGCAAATATATATTTTTTTCATACAATGTACTAAATTGTACACAAGTTGACTATATATTTGGTTAAGTTTTGAACTGAAGGTTAACATGCAGATGAGTGATTAACCTGATAATAATAAACAACACCCCCACTGAAACACAGCATCTATGGACAGAGTGCCACAGTAAACATTTCAACTGATAGGACTCTTCTTTGGATCCAGTAACAACGTTAGGTTTATTCCTACTGAAATTACAAGAAAGATAACCAACAGGAAATGACCAACACCGCCATCAAGCCTATCCCATGCTGATTGAAGTTGCACATCAATTTTGATGACAGGTTAGGATCCAGCAGTTATAAGATTTATTTCACAGTTAATTTTTAGGTGGTGACTAATCATCAGTAACTTTGAAGATTAATGGCAATGTGCCAATTGGAAGTGGTGGATTGGAATCTGCCAGGTCAGAAAATCATTTTCTTATTACATTTTTGGTACAGTGTAAATTAACCAGTAATTTCAGTAACTGGTATTTTAAAGGAAGATTGGCAGCAAGACATCGCAAGTCAGTCATTTTGGCGCTGGTAAGAAATTCACGTCATTTCTAATGACTCAAAACACACTTCCACACATTCAAATTGCTCTGAGCCAATTTGCCGTAAAGTGATTCAGCACATATTAAAAAGAACCAAAAATTATATTTGTACTGCACAGGTTCAGTAACTGGAAACAAATCAAAGCTGTTCTGTGTTACTGAAGGAAATGAACTCATCTTAATCTCTTTAATAGACTATTTTTGATCGATGTGCTACTTCCTTCACGAATAAACTCAGCAACCTCTCTAACCCACATCCCAGTTTGTCATCACCCTTATTCACTGCAGGGAAATTATTCACAATTCTCCCTTTCTTCACAATGTCAGTTGCTATTTCTGATCAGACTCCTTTAAGCTAAATTATTTATTTTAAAGTATGTCTAAATGAAATATTAATCTTATTTACATCCAGACCAAGAAATATCACTCATATCTTTTTTTAAATGGCTCAATTAAATCTGAAGAAAACTAAAACTTAAGATGACCATTTGCAACTTGCCAGAGATAATCCCGACCAGTGCTTAAACTGTTGGTATCCACTCAATCACATGTAACTTGTACTTGAAAAAGAAACTCGCTTTACATATATTATTGAGCTTGTTGTAAACCGTTGGCCCCACAGCTTCTTGTAGCTTACACAATTGGTTCTCCTGTATACTGACCATTAAAGAACTTTTCATCCTTCTGTCAGGCGTTTTATAGACCACATAGTGCCTCCTCTTTAATATGCCCTTTGACTGATACAATACAAGCTGATTCAGTATTCCTCAATGGACATTTTCCTGTAACTTCATAAAAGCCACACTGAAAACCATTCCTTCAGACATCTGCTTGTGTGGGAACCAAGCCAATGTTAAGCAAAACCCACCTTCGACTTCTCAACCACAATTATCTGTTTTTGGATGGAATGCTTCAATCCCAGTGTCCACTCTCCCAAAAGGTGGAGACAACCATTCTAAGAGCTGTCACGTACAATAACTTTAAAGAATGATTTTGGTCCAGTCGTCAGGAGTTATCATCGACAAACACAGCATAAATGCTCGCAATACCTAGCTGTCCACAGCACTGCATTTTAACCATTGGCTGAAAGAGTCAGATAATTTATACTACACGGCTATCTACAATTTGCTTTCTCTAGATAACTGCCACTCTCTACACATTTTCCTAAATTAGCTATAAACATTATTAATACTTCTAAACTTTGATTGTTCACAAAACTACAGGTTAACAGTTGGAAGATTACAAACAGGTTTGTGCTCAGCTTTTCTGGAAACAAACAAGTGCACCTATCACATAAAATAAAAGAACTGCCGATGCCGGAATTCTGAAACAAAAAACAGCAAATGCTCGAGAAATTCAACAGATCTGGCAGCAGTTCCAGAGAGAAAAAAAACAGAGTTAACCTTTTGAGTCAAGTGAGCCTTCTGTTTCTCCAGCAATGTCTGTTTTGTGTGGACCATGTACTTACACTGCTCTTCACATCTCGGAGCTTTGGAAGGATCTCTAAGCCAAAACCATCTGCTTGGCCACGACTTCTGTTCCCACCATTCATATAGTTTCCAAAAGCAAGAATCAGACCCAGCACCTGCTTTACACTGGCACTTGTTTGGAGTGTCTGATGCAATAAGAGAAAAAAAGTTTTAGCTCAAGCTCTTAACTTTATTATAATCATTGGTTCTGAAATCATCATCCTCATCATTCTAAGGTCAAGATGCTTAAATTGGCCCTTGAGAACCATTTGTAAATAATTTTCTCTAAATTTCCAAGTGCCAAGTAAACAATTACAAAGGGTTCATCTTTCCCAATGTCCCAAATCCCAAAAATAAATAGTTCAAAAGCTGTTGCCTCATTTATTATAATCATAATGCCAAGTAAACAATCACATGATTATGCATAATCATATTAATATGACATATACATGATGTACTTTCATATTAATTACCATTAATATGATTACTATAATTGGCAACAGCAGCATTTAAACTAACAATCCTTATTTTCAGGATATGGGGCATTGTGAAAGATGTATTCATTGCCTTTTTAAAGTGCATTCATTCTTCATCAGAATAACTTACTAGGGCCACTTCACGGTCAGATGTACGCTTGACTATGTAGGACTGAGAATTTTTTGGGACAATGAATTAGTTGGGTTTCTTAAAAAAATGTCAACTTGCATCATTGCTTTTCAATGCCAGTGAATTGACTATATTTATTGACTATAGTTTTGTTTTTCAGCAGTAAGAACTGAAAATACAACCTCTGGCTTTTGCCCAAAATGTCAATTTTCCTGTTCCTTGGATGCCGCCTGACCTGCTGTGCTTTTCCAGCACCACTCTAACCTAGACTTTGATCTCCAGCATCTGCAGTCCTCACTTTTGCCTCTGAAACACAAGCTCAACAGCAAACATGCCACCATTTCCCATTATACTAACCACAGCTTAAACATAAAAGATATAGAAAAGAGAAGCAGGAGTAGGTTATTCTGCTCTCCTAGCCTGCTCCGCCATTCAATAAAATCAATTGTCCAACTCAGCATTCGGCTCCTGTTTTCCACCCATACCCTTTAGCCTCAAGACCTACACTAACTCCTTGTTGAAAACATTCAATGTTTGACCTCAACCACATTGTGCTAGAAAATTCCACAAGATCGTCACTCTCGGTGAAGAGCTTTCTCCTTGTCTCAGTCCTAAATGGCCTTCCCCATATCCTTAGACTGTGTCTGGGGTTCAGAAATAGTCATCTTTAGAGCAAAATGTCTTACAATAAAGAGCTTAGTTTAAACAGACTTGGGAAAATCTACAGCACTTACAAAGTATCTAATGACCTTATCATTAACCAATTGTTTAATTTGGTTTTACACCATGTCTTTTTACCTTACAAATCTTACAGAGGATGATTACATTGACACAATAATTTGACTGGAAAGTTAGTTACTTTGATGATATCTCACTCTTCCTTAAACCTTTGCCATTTACTATATTTTCTGCCAAAGCCCCAATAAAACTACCATGGGTGCAACACCTTCCAGATCCTTCAGTACCCTCAGCTAGCCCGCAGTAATCTTTTCCAAATTGAAGCCTGTCATCTTGTTCCACACACTTTATTGATCTTTAACTCCTCACAGTCTCTATTGCCCCAACTCTCAACACAGCTTATGCCTACCAATATTCTTCCCTTCACCATTTTCTCCCTGAGTCTGTTAATTTCTCATACTCAAACCATGTTATAGTCATTGGGAGAAATATTCCATTCACTGGAGTGTTGAGAGTGGTGATGTGTAGCACAAACAGTATCCCCTTATCAGCCCCTTCTGTGAACTCAAAACTCCAGCAATTTGACTCAACACAATTTACTCTCTATAAGTTCATACTGGCTTTCCTTCGTTAATCTGTATCTTCCCAGGTGATCGACATTTCAAAATGGCAATCCAACAAAAACTATTTTGCCATCACTGAGGCTAAACTGACTGACCTGTAGTTTCTGAACTTATTCGTGCATCCTTTTGAACATGAGTGTAATATTCATCAATTGTTTGGTACAATCCCTGTATCTAAAGAGGTTTGGAAGATTATTAGATTCCCTACAGTATGGAAACAGGCCATTTGGCCCAACAAGTCCACATCAACCCTGCGAAAAGGAACCCACCCAGAGCCATTCCTTTACCCTATATTTCCCCCTGACCAATACACCTAACACTATGGGCAATTCATCTGATTCACACGTTTTTGGATTGAGGGAGGAAACCGGAACACCTGGAGAAAACCAATGCAGACACGGCGAGAATGTGCAAACTCCACACACACAGTCGCCCTAGGCTGGAATCACCATTCTCAACACTCCAGTGAATGGAATATTTCTCCCAATGACTATAACATGGTTTGAGTATGAGAAATTAACAGACTCAGGGAGGAAATGGTGAAGGGAAGAATAATGGTAGGCATAAGCTGTGTTGAGAGTTGGGGCAACAGAGACTGAGGATTTAAAGATCAATAGAGTGGGTGGAACAAGATGACAGGCTTCACTTTGGAAAAGATTACTGTGGGCTAGCTGAGGGTACTCAGGTCCCTGGCGCTGTGAGCCAGCAGTGCTTTCAGAGCATCTACAATTTCCACCCTTACTTTTAGTATCCTTGCACACAGCAGATCCAGTGACTTTAGCATAGCCTACCAGTTCCTCTTTATCAATCAGCATCCTCTGGTATCTTGACCACATCTTCCACTTCAACCTTGGTAACATTCTACCCATCATTACCGAGGAAAACAAAATACTCACCTCATACTTTAGCAATATTCTCTGCCTTTATGTGAAATGCCCTTTTTAATGTCACATCTCATCACCCTTTTTTCTATTTACATCTATAAAAATATAAAAACGTTTCAGATTCCCTTTTAGGTTAGCTATTAGTCTCTTCTCATTCTCTCCCTTTATGTCTACGTTTCTCCAGTTTCCCACCTAAACTTTCTGTACTCAATCTAGTTTTAAATTGCATCAGCTGTCATATCCATGCTTTTTCAGCTTCAATTTATTCTTTGTCTCTTTCACTATCCAGGGAAATTTGGCTGCTCGTTGTATTTTTCCCATCCACGGATATGTATCTCAAGTCAACTACACTTAAGACCTTTTCAAAGGCAGTGTTCCATTACAGTTTTCCAACCCAAATCCAACGAAAGGATCAAGAATAAAAGAAGTCCAAATGAAGGGTCTTTGTTATGTACATTCAAATTGTTGTTGTATGGGTGGCACAGTGGCTCAATGGTTAACACTGCTGCCTCACAGCATCAGGGATCCGGGTTCCATTCCAGCCTCGGGTGACTATCTGTGTGGAGTTTGCACATTCTCCCCATGTCTTGTGGGCTTCCTCCATGTGCTCCAGTTTCCTCCCAGACCCCAAAGATGTGCAGGTTAGGTGAATTGACCATGCTAAATTGTCCACAGTGACCAAGGATGGGTAGGTTAGGTGTAGTTGTTGGGGAAATGCAGCACAATAGGTTAGCGGAATGGGTTGGTGTGGACTGGTTGGGCCAAGCGGCCTGTTTTCACACCGTAGGGGTACTATGGGTGATTCAAAAGCTGAATTTAGGAATAACTTTGTGGTTCAATGGTTAGCACTGCTGCCTCACAGCGTGCGTAGGTGAGATGCTCTTTGAAGCGTTGGTGTGGACTCAATGGGCCGAATGGCCTGCTTCCACACTGTCAGGAATCTACGAATCAACCTAGAATGGAAATTCTACCAGCTGCCATGGTGGGACTTGAAAACTTGCCTTCAGAGCATTAACCTGGGCTTCTGCACTTTTGACCATCAATACTACTTCACGATCATCTCCCCCATGGATACAGAACACAGCAGCTGTTCCAAGTAAGCCTTTTGTCTCTTGGAGCAGAGCCTGATCACATTTAAACATTTTACAGTAATGTGACATCAATGCTTTTGGAAACAAATTACTGAAAGGTAGTTAAAGCACACATACAGTTAAATGAAGAAATTATTTTCATCATCTCATAAATGATTGTCTGTCACATCAACTCTAACCTGCTGACATTTATATTTGGACCAGATATCAGATGCCAGCCAGACACTGGAACAACTTTCAATTAGCATTACAGGCATTTTAAGCTTGCACAAATTAAAACAAAAATGATAAATGGACAAGTACTCCATACAAAATTATATAAATGCACAAGGGTAAAAGAAAGAAAATACTTCATCTCCCATTTGCGAGAGAGCATGCCACATCTTTCTCAGGATTACCAGAATCTGGACAGTTCTGCAAGTAATGCTCCATTTATATCTTTCTGGAAAAGTAAAGCTTGTTTCAACAATCAGCACCTCTGTTTACAAGACAACCTATTAAGTAATACTCACCATTTATTATAGCAAACCATTTCCAAACATCTTAAAAGTTGATTTTTTTTTCCCCCACTTTACTCTTTTGGCTATACATGTGAAGTTCCAAAAGCCACATCCGGCACCACACCACCCCTACCCTTGTAATTAATGTATTTGCATTTTTCACCCGTAAAAATCTTCAAATGGAAAATGTTTGGTCTGCACATATCCCTTGCCACCATCACCAATAAGATGGTCTTAAAAACAGCAAAAAACTGTTAATGTTAAGTAGTGACTGTTTTATATAAACGCCCTTTAATAAACCATAAAAGGAAACATGAAAAAAGCAGGAGAGGAGATTCTGTAGCGTTGGAAGTTAATAAGAAGAATGGGGCATGTATTGTGTTTGTGTGTTGAGGCCTACCTTGCATAAGTTATCCATTATTTCCAGCTTACGGTTAATTGCAGCAATACTTTCCAAGAAAGTGGACTGGAAAAGGATACAAAACACTCGCTCGGAGAAATTTTCAATTTGAGCCAGCTCATACAGAAACCTGGTGGGAAAAGTAGTCAGTCAGTCATTGCATGCTCCCAAAGTTAGAGTTCCAATGCCCTAGCCTTCTCCTGCCCAACATATAGACCAATAGACAACAAAACAATGAAAAAGTAAATATGCGACAGTAGCAGTTGAGGCAAAATAGGCCAAAAAGCATTAAATGTGGCTTAAAGAAAGCTTACTGCTCAGGCTTGTCCAAGGGCTTGGCATTATCCTTAGATGACTTTTGGATGTGCTTTTCAATTTTCTCCAACTCTTCTTGCTGTGCTCTCTGCAGATTTAAAATTAAAGACCCATATCATATGAAAAGCAGAGATTCATGAAATGTGACTTGCACATAACTTTCCCGTGTTTACAATTCTCTCTGCTATTGTGCCTCAGTGACAACATGTATTTTCATCCATCAGCTTGGCCATTTCTAAAGCTGGCACCTTTTCTCTCCATTCTCACTGCTTTCTTGATTTCATAGCTTATGTGGGAATTACCTGGGCTGTTGCTATGGTTCCTCACCTTGGATCTTGAGTGTTTGCCAGCTTTCAGCCTCTTTTTGAAGAAAGAACATTTCATTTATCAGACCAATTTTAACCCTTTCACGGTATTAACTTGTCATTGTGGTACACTACCTTGGCATTTTTCAAACACAGCTTAATGACTGTATGGTAAATATCAGAAAGAGGAAAGGATAATTCTAGGCAGTGTCATTCTCATTCAATAGTACTGGGGAGCAATAAAGATTGGAAACTCTGTGTGTTTACTGTTCCTAAGCAAGGGCAGCAAGGCCGATTTATTAAGTTTTGTAGTCTTCCTACCATCACACTTAGGAGCGCCAAACAACTGCACGCACAATGCAAGAGCTAAGACCATTGTGAAAAGGGGTCAGTCCCACCATGCTGAGAAGCATAAAATAGTTACAACACAGGAGGTGGCCAATCAGCCGATTGTATCTATGCTGGGCCTCTGAAAGAGCAGTTCATCTCATGTCACTTCACCACCCTTTTCCCGTGTTGCTGCAAACTGAAATAACATTTGACATTTTACTGAACTGTTGCTTTAAACACACAGAATACAAGTTTCTTTATAGCAGACCAAGAGGAATGTAGATTTACTGAGCCCATCAAACGGGCATTGTTTTAAAACCTGAGCTACTCAATGGAAAACTCAAAATTGAAGTCAGTGGAAACAAAATGACTCAGCTCGGCTGTAAAGTGGCTAGCCAATCTAAACAGGCAGTGGGCAACTTCGGTTAAAATAAGCCACTCCTTATTAGTGGGTACATTTTATTGATGCTCCACAAAAGTAATTTGTCCTTTTTAAAAAAGGACCTCAAGAAATAACATTAATGGTGACTATCCTGAAGGAAGGGAAATGACTTCTGGCGATACAGCAAAGATAACAGAGACTAATTTAGTTTGGGATTATGTTCAGCATGGACTGGTTGGACCGAAGGGTCTCTTTTCATGCTGTTTGACTCTATAACAGCAGAGTCGCGACTACATCCTAGTGAGAGCACCAAAACACGTGCTCCATAACTGGCTGTGCTCGTAGCCAAGCTGCTCCAGGACAGCCACAAATTTGCCTGCCCTGTACAGAAAAAATAGCATTTCCAACCCAACCAAAAGCTACTGAGCCGTCGATTCCTGATCAAAGTGACAAAAGGTTTCACGGACAATGCTTTCAAGCTGCAC
The DNA here is from genome assembly GCF_047496795.1 of Chiloscyllium punctatum. NCBI lineage: Eukaryota > Metazoa > Chordata > Chondrichthyes > Orectolobiformes > Hemiscylliidae > Chiloscyllium > Chiloscyllium punctatum. Next base: position 30,093,165 of record NC_092749.1, on the reverse strand, counting down.
TTTGTCAGCAATGACCTCTTCACCGACACTAAATTTGGGTTCTCCTAGAGGCACTCAGATCCTGATCTCATCACAGCCTTGACCCAAACATGGACTGCAGAGAGGTGAATTCAAGAGAGAGTTAATGCTCCTGATATCAAGGTAGCATTTGACAGAGTGTGGCATTAAGTGGGCCCAACAAAATTTCAGTCAATGGGTTTCAGGGGAAATCTCCATTGGTTGAAATCATGTCTAGCACTAAAGATGCTGCGCATTTCATTGGATAGTTATTTCATTCCCCAGATATAATTGCAGAAATTCCTGATGTCTTAGGTCCAACCTCTTCAGCTGCTTCATCATTGACCTTCCCTCCATCATAAAGTTCAGAAGCAGTTAATGCTCTCTGTGAGCTACAGGGCATTCAATACCATCGGTGAATAGTCAGAAATGGAAGCAACGTGTATGCATATGCAACAAGACATGCTGGACAGCATCCAGACTTGATCTGGCAAGTGGCATGTAACATCTACACACAGCAGTAGGCAGTGAACAAGTCCAATTATTTACCATCTCCCCCTTGAATCCGCGCCCTACCCCTCCCCCCCCCCTCCCCTTCAGAGAGATCTGGGTGTTCTTGTCCACCAGTCAATGAAGGCAAGCATGCAGGTACAGCAGGTCGTGAAGAAGGCTAATAGCATGCTGGCCTTCATAACAAGAGGGATTGAGTATAGAAGCAAAGAGGTGCTTCTGCAGCTGTACAGGGCCCTGGTGAGACCACACCTGGAGTACTGTGTACAGTTCTGGTCTCCAAATTTGAGGAAAGACATTCTGGCTATTGAGGGAGTGCAGCGTAGGTTCACGAGGTCAATTCCTGGAATGGCAGGATTGCCTTACACGGAAAGACTGAAGCGACTGGGCTTGTATACCCTTGAGTTTAGAAGACTGAGAGGGGATCTGATTGAAACGTATAGGCTTATGAAAGGACTGGACACTCTGGCAGGAGGGAACATATTTCCGTTGATGGGGGAGTGCCGAACCAGAGGACACAACTTAAAAATACGGGGTAGACCATTTAGGACAGAGATGAGGAGAAACTACTTCACACAGAGAGTGGTGGCTGTGTGGAATGCTCTGCCCCAGAGGGCAGTGGAGGCCCAGTCTCTGGATTCTTTTAAGAAAGAATTGGATAGAGCTCTTAAAGATAGTGGAGTCAAGGGGTATGGAGATAAGGCTGGAACAGGATACTAATTAGGAATGATCAGCCATGATCATATTGAATGGCGGTGCAGGCTCGAAGGGCAGAATGGCCTACTCCTGCATCTATTGTCTATTGTCTATTGTCTATTGCCCATTCCCATTATCAACATCCTGGTGATTAACTATTGACCAGAAACTAACAGGCGAAAATGAGGACTGCAGATGCTGGAGATTAGAGTAGAGATTAGAGTGGTGCTGGAAAAGGACAGCAGGTCAGATAGCATCCGAGGAGCAGGAAAATCAACGTTTTGGGCAGGAGCCGTTCATCAGGAATGGGGCCCTTCATCATTCCTGCTCCTCTGATGCTGCCTGACCTGCTGTGCTTTTCCAGCACCACTCTAGCCCTAGAAACTAAACAGGGTCAGCCAAATGATACCATGATTACAAAAGCCAGTCAGAGACTGGAATCTCTCAGTAAGGAACTCATTTCCAGACTCTATAAAGCTTAATTTGCAGGGCATATGTGAAGTGTTAAGTATGATGGAATACTCGCCATATGTCTGAAGGAGTATAGCTCATCCTACCCTCAATGTAACCAAGCCAATCCATTTCCTCAGTACATGATCTACTACCTTAAACATTAACTCCCTCCAACGTGGCACAGTGCTCCACATGGATGGCCAAGGCTCCGTTGCGATTCTGTCCAAATGGATGGCCTCTAGCACCCAGCTGGACATGGGCAGGGGATGTATGGGAACCATGACAATCTCTAAGTTGCCCTCCAAACCACATACCATTCTGATTGGAAGACACATCACCATTCTTTCATTGTTGGTCAGTCAAAGTGGTGGAACTTTCCAACAACTGTCTGGTGCTAGCTTTTGATTGGCAGGGACTTGGTGGGCCAAAGGGCCTCTGTGCTGTCAGACTCATATTTCGGGTCCTGTGACACTTCCTCAGAATGGAGGATTCTGAGAAAGGGTAACTGGACCTGAAATGTTAACTTCAATTTTTCTTCACAAATGCTGCCAGACCTGCTGAGTGTTTCTAACAATTTCTGTTTTTGTTTCCAATTTACAGTATCCACAATCTTTGAGGTTTTTTTCTCGATTATGGGAAGTGGGCAGCTGGACCTGACAGTGAAGAAGAATGAAAACGTACACTCTTAGAATGTTGATGTGTTCATTCAAAAGAAGGATGAGGAGATGGTTGGTCCTGATCTCAATACAGTGGACAATGCGCAAGGTGATGAGAAGTGGGCTAGGAACTGACTCCAGAAAAGTGGGCTACAAAATTCAGTGGACAGGAAGGTTCAGAGAGATTACCCACAGGAAATGACATTAGCAGGCCAATTGTGGTCAGACTGATTATATTACAAAGGGCTATGACTTGTTTATTACAGATCTGTTGAAATAAAATGAGCTGAAAGTTCAGCTCATTTTCTAATTGAAAACAGTACCATAGAAGAATTGCATTCCAGAAAAAGCGTGATGCAGATATCGTTCATCAATACAACACAAGACTGTCTGTCTTCCTGTGCCACAAACTTGTCATTAGAACCTTTGATTAGCACACTGTCACCACAAAAGCTATGGTTTAAGGACAAACGATTCCAAGAATATATAATGTGCACAGGAATAGGAATTTACAGTATTTTCCATAAGCATATCTCTAAACCATTTGTGTCAAATGTTTTATTTATGAAGGTTTAAACATTTAATAGTTTCAATATATGGCCATTGCTCGAGAAGCCAAAAGTATTACATCATAATGTAGATGAATAAAGTCTACAGACTTGGTAAAGTCAAATCTCTAATGGCACATAGTACAGCCATTCACTTAATGCGGAAACGGCAAAATGAAGCATCATTCATCGTCCTTTAAATTAATGCTGCATTTCACAAAGGTGGTACGGTCTTCATTGACAATATTTAGTAGAAACAAAGTTGCAATTGTCATTCTTTACAAATAAGGAACTAAAGATGGACAAATTGCAGAGATCCCTGAAGAATCAGATTCAGAGTAGAGGTGAAAGTGAGGTAAAATCAAATATGTCTTTATTTTTGTTTTGAAGTTAAATGGGACTTAAAACTATAGGAAATCATCTAATCTGCTCTTGAAATCAGAAACTAGTATTTCCTAGGTCAAGGTTTTACCGAGAACAATGCTCAGCATGACTACTTTAAAGTCTTAGTACACACCTATTCTTCCTTTATTTTCATGAAATACAAACCCAAGTAAATCTAAGTAACACCACAGGAGGTTTAAATGAAGAGTGACAGCATTCCTAGCTCCAATAGATTTTAACTAATGGGTCTGTGGAAACTGGAAGGAGAAGGAAGGGAGGTAGATCTATCCCTCACACCACTGCCAACCCAAACTAACTATAACTCGAAGTCAGACCTGTTTTATTTTTGGATTTCCACTTCAGATTCCACTACACCCCCCGGCCCTCAATTCACGTTTCAACAGGTAATAGCCAGTGTTCAAGACGTCTGTGCTGAAAGCAGTAAAAAAGGCTTACTTATGCAGGATGCATTATTTTATACACCAGATAGTGTGCAGTAATATACTACAATGTGATAATGGAAATCTAAAAAACTACTATGAACTCCAGAAATGTGATAAGAGAACGAGTGCTGGAACTACTCAATAGGTTAACAAACAGCTGGAGAGGGAAACAGAGCTATGATGAGATTTGAAATTCTGATGACAGCCCATCAACAATAAAACATGAACTTGGTTTATCTCTCTGATGTGGTGTCTGGTTGGTTGCTGAGCATTATTAGCGTTTTCTCTTTGTGCGGCTGTCAAATAAGCTATGTTTAGATATTTTAATTTCACGCTTTATCACGAGGTTCCTCAAAGATTTACTGGGTCTGGTTCAGTCCAGTCGATCTTCAACAGTGCCTCTGGCTTAACTGATGTATCATTACAAACAGCATGATGACATTCAGAAACTGAAGCAATGTTAATATTGCTAGCACCCACACATTTGATACCGAACATTCGGAGAAATTATTCGATTTTTTTAGTTATACTTTTGTGAATTGTGATTAGGCAATCAAAGCCTTTCCACATGTGGAATCTTGAAGATTAAAGCAGTGACCTGACCTGTGGGAAATTACCTGCTTTTCTTCAAACATTGTCACGGGTTTTTAGAAGAGCAGACAGAAACTCCATTTAACATCCCTTTAGGCACTCCTTATATGCTGGGTTGCAAATCTAACTTATGGGCTTTTCCTAATATTTTAGCCTGGAGTTGAATTAGGTAATAGCAAAACCAAGTTGATAGTAATTTACAGAAGGGTCAAACACAATCATCTTGATAATCATTTTCCTGAGTACAGCAAGTGTTCAAAAAATATCCAGGAAATGCCCAGAAAAATATTAATAAATAAATAAAGGCAAGAGAGTTTGTTTTGTAGCTACATGGCTGTGTATTTTAACAAAAAATGGAATTTTAGTTTTTGAGACAAACACATAATCCTGATCAAAAGCTGTCCGTTGCCACCAGTCAGATTGCATCGTCTCACTTTAGTGCAGATTTTTTTGGTGGTCGGGATACAAACAAACCCAAAATGTTGTGGCTCAGGAGGGGAGACAAGCTGGCAGCAAGTCTGGAGTGTCAAACCACTTCAAGCAATGAACCATGTCCTGCATGCTTCCAGTACCAACTTTCAGGGAAAATCACAGCATGAGAATTCCAAACACGCTAGTGAAATACTTTCATTAGTGCCTGGAAGCTGACAAAAAGTATTTTGCAACAAGCGGAAGCAGAGATATGGAAAAATTCAGCACTGAGGTTTTGAAAAGAATGAAAAAGTGTGCTTCTTACTTTGTATACTGAGCCCATTCTAAGTATCTACAAAAAGCACAACTAGACTGGTGTAAAAAGCAATTTGCCAGCTGGTTGTACAATACAGCCCTTCGGCCCAACAAGCTTGCACCAATTCGTAGTCCGTATTTGGACCCACTACTAATTGCCCATGCATGGTATTTGTTTCTCTATTGGTGTCATATTTGTGCATCCATCAAGATACGCCTCAAACATTGCAAACACTCCACTGGCAGTGTGTTTCAGGCATTCACCCTCTGTGAAAAAGCTTCCCTCCACTTCTCCCCTACACCTTCCTGTTCTCACTTTGAACCTGTGTCCTCTTGTAGTTGACCTTTCCATCCTGGGAAAAAGCCTCTGACAGTCCACCCTATCTATGCCTCTCAATTTTGTAGACCTCTATCAAATCACCCTCAGCCTCTGTCTTTCCAATGAAAACAATCCATGTTTATCAAATCCCTCCTCATAATTAAAACCTACTAGCTGAGGCAACATCCTGGAAAACCTTCTATGCACCTTCTCCAAAGCATCAGCATCCTTTCGTTAGTGTGGTGATCAAGACTGCACTCAATATTCTAAACGGGGCCAAACTCAAGTTTTGTACAACTGTAGCATAACTTGTCAATTTTTATATTCGGTGCCCTGCCTGATGAAGGCTATATGCCTTTTTGACCATGTTATCCACCTATATTGTCATTTTCAGGTATCTGTGGTCCTGAACACCCAGATCCCTTTATATGTCAGTGCTCCCAAAGGTCCGTCATTTATTGGGTAATACACACCTGCCTTTGATCTTCCAAAAAGCATCAATTCATATTTGATCGGATTAAACTCCATCTGCCATTTCTCACCAAATCTGTAATCTATATCCTGCTGCATCCTTTGACAATCCTCCTCACTACCTGCAACTCTGCCAATTTTGGTGTCATCCAACTTACTAATCAGACCACCTACATTCTCCTCCAGATCATTTATGTACATTACAAACAAAGGTTCCAGCGCTGATCCCTGCGGAACATCACTAATTACTGATCTTCATTCTGAAAAGCACCCTTCCACTGCTACTGTCTTCTATGGACAAGTCAGCTTACTTTGGATCCAAAGAGACTCCATCTTTTGTACCAGCCTGCCATGAGGTCCATTTTCAAGTGCTTTACTAAAGTCCTTGTTGACAACATGCACTACCCTTCCCTCAATCATTCTTGTCACCTCCTCAAAAAACTCAATCAAGTTAGTGAGACATGAGCTTCCCTACAGAAACCCATGCTGTCTCTCATTAACAAGTCCATTCGCTTCCAAATGTGAATAAATCCTGTCACGCAGTATCTTCTCCAACAGCTGCCCCACCACGACATCAGGCTCACTTCACTTGAATTACCTCTACTTCCCTTCTTAAATAAAGGAACAACACTGGCCATTCTCCAGTCCTCTGGAATCTTACCTGAAGCCAAAGAGCTTGTAAAGTATCTGTTAAGGCTCCAGCTATTTCCTCCCTTGCCCCCACAGTATTCTGTGATAGATCCCTTCTGTTCCAGGGACTCATCTACCTTAATGTATTTCAAGGCACCCTATATTTCCTCCATCATGTTGACCTGCCCAAAAGTATTCAAACACATTTCCCTCACCCCAACATCCCTCACGTCACTTGCTTTGGTAAATACCAAACTCAACAATCCTGTTATTTTCATACCTTTCCAGAATCTGACTACATATCTCTCCCTCTATCTCCTGCTGAAGAGTCTGTAGTACAATCCCAGCATTGAGATTGTACCCTTGCTATTCCTAAGCTCCACCCGCAATGCCTCACTGCACGATCCCTCCAGAGTGTCCTCCCTCAAAACAGCTGTGATATACTCCTTAACCAGTAAGGCAACTCCGCAACTGCTTTTGCTTCCTACTGTCTCATCTAAAACATCGATATCCCGGAACATTTAAGATGCCAATCCTGTCCCTCTTTCAACCATGACTGTGACAGCAACATTGTAATTGCATGCATTAATCCAGGTACTAAATTCATCCACCTTACCGGCTATGCGTTTTGATTGAAACAAATACAGCCCAAGCCTCTGGTTCCACTGAGCTCAGCAACCTCTCTCCAACTGCTCTTCCTCTTAACTATAGTTGCCTTAGACTTAAGCTTTTCCCCAGTCGCTGTACTCACTGACCTGCTGCCCTAGCTCTCACCCCCCTGTCACACGAGTTTAAACACTGAGAGGCACGATAGAACCTCCCTGCCAGGATACTTGTGCCCCTCCAATTTAGGTGCAGCCCATCCTTGTTGTACAGGTTCCACCTTCCCCTGGAAAACACTCTAATGATCCACATATCTGAAGCCCTCCCAGGTTCACCCACTGTTTAGCCACATATTCAATTGTACTTTTCTTTGCCTCCTTGCACATAGGAGGGTGAGGGGCCCTGCTTTTTAGTTTACTACCTAACTTCCTGAATTGTCTCAGGGACATTCATGACCCTGTCAAAAGGGAGGGACCACACCATCCTGGAGTCTCTCTTGCAGCTAGAGAAGAGTCTGTCTGTGCCCCTGACTATCAACTCTCCAGTTACTATTGCTCTATGCTTTGCTCCTCCCCTCTTTATGGTTGGCCAGCTGTGGTGCCACTGCTCTGGCTGCTGCTGCTGACACCTGATGGCCAATCCCCTCACCAGTATTCAAAGCCAAATACTTGTTTGACAGGAGGACAGTTGCAAGGGCCTCCTGCATTGACTGACCGCCACATCTAGCCATCACCCATCTCTCTTCCTGTACCTTGGGAGTGACCACGTTTCTTTCACTTCTATGACACTGTCAGTCATTTGTGTCTCCTAGTATCTCCAACTGCTGCTCAAATTTATCCATTCGTTCATTGAGCAGCTGAAGCTGGATACACTTTCTGCAGCTGTAATAGTCAGGGATGCTCTCAGTGTCCATGATTGACCATATTGTACAGGCAGAACAAAAAACCCCATCAACTGATATGACTAGTTAAATTTCAATTAGCTACCTAAAACTACAATTATTACTTTCTAGCAAATTGCTCCCCCCCAAAACTTATTCACTATCAGAACTCCCTGTGCTAACCAGATAATGAACTGTACTAAAAACAGACACACTTACCCTACACTGCAGTGAGATTCCTTGAGCTGTAGCACCAAGGAAATGAATAGATTAACTCAGCAGCAACCAGAAACTATGCTTCCTTTTCCCCAGAATTACAGCAGAGACAGACCAAGAAGAACGCTCAGTCATTATTTCTGTTTTATAAATCTTGCCCCAAACTAACTGAAATTCGATTTTCTTTTCAAAGTTACTACGGTATCACTACATCTCCGTTATTGCCTTATATTTTGTAGCATACATTCAGGTCTGTGGACCAACATGTGAGAGTCATAAAGTCATACCTTGTGAAAACAGACCTTTCAGTCCAACCGAATGAAATCCCAAACTAAACTAAGTCCTACCTGCCTGCCGGCTATATCCCTCCCAACCTTTCCTCCTCATGTAGTTATCCAAATGTCTTTTAAATGTTATAACTGTACCCACATCCACCACTTCCTCAGGAAGTTCATTCAACATGCAAACCACCCTCTGTGTAAAAGAATTTGCCCATGTCTTTTTTATATTTTCTCTCCTCTCACCTTAAAAATGTGCCCACTAATCTTGAAATCCTCCATCCTAGGGAAAAGGCAACAACCATTAACCCTATCTATACACCTCATTATTTTATCAACTTCTAAAGGTCGCCCTGCAATCTTCTACACTCCAGTGAAAAGGGTCCCAGCCTACCCAGCCTTCCTTTATAACTCAAAGCTTCTATACACAATAACATTCTGGTAAATCTTTTCTGAATGCTCTCCAGCTTCAAGCATTGCACATTTTTAAAGAAACATTTTGCAAAGTTTAAGTGGACCTTGAAATAACTCCACAGAAGCCAGTATCCCGTTACCAAATCACCCTTTACTTCCATCTGGTTGACTTTGTTACAAATCACTACACACCTCAGTTTGGTCCATTGCAATGAAATTGTTCAGACGCAGAAACTGCTTTCCAGTGCTCAATGTCATTAGTACATAAAGAACTCAGTAATTTGTACTGAGCGAGATACTTCAATAATTTGCTTATAGCTTTGGGAAAAACAACCTGCCAGCTCACCTTCCCACTAACTGTCCCATGAATCAAGAAGTTGCTGGGGATTTGCAGCACAACTAAGAATGGATATTGGTGCCAACATATAAGGCTGACACTGAATCATGAACATTCTTGCTCTGATAGGTCACTCAAATGTTGAAGACCTTGGTATGAAGTGTTGAAACTATGGAGTCTCATTCCTACGGTTATGAAATTGTTTTGAGATCCTTTCCCAGCTTTCATATTTTTGCTTTCCTATTTACATCATCTCTTGCTGCATCTTCTCTTAATCCATGTTCTGTTTCTGCATCAAACAAATCTAATTTTCCCAGTTTCTTTCTGCTTTGAGCACTTTATTTCTCCCTTTATCCCGAAATGTAATTGGATCAGATATTAGAAGCCCCAGTGAACTCATCAAGCCATCACCAATTCACAGTTCCAGTAATTTGTAGTGACCAGAACAGCAAGGTTAAAAATAAACCTCCAATTCACAGCATTCAATGCAACGTGCACAGCTCTAGCAATTACCAGCTCAGGACACAGAATTGTTCTAGTCTGGAAAATCTGCAGCTGTATTGTAGATTCAACCTTTTAAAAACAAACTGACATTCTTAATGCCTCTTGTATTCTCAAAAGTGCTTTGCAACCAACAAACAATATTGGAAGTGCCGTTATCACCATGTTGCAGTCAGCTTCGAGATGAATCCCACAATTACTGAGATACGGCACCAAATAAATGTATTTTTCTGGTGCTTGAAGGGAACAATTCACCTGGGCACTGAGAAAACTCCATGCACCTGAACAGGCAGATTAATTCAGAGTTTAGACACTTAACCTGAAGATGGCATGGTGATCGTAGAAGAAATGGTGGGTTTTGGGGGGTTAGGCAAAGCTGTAAGGGTCCTAGGCTCACTCTCCCACATCCTGTCCTAAAGTTAAAGGATCAGATGTATCCACAGGACAATAGTCAAAATTAAAAAAGGTCAGTTTATTAAGAGACAGGACTAATAGTTACCAAGCTGTAGGGTATTTGGGGAAGAAGAGGAGCACAGGAAAGGAGAAGGAAGATGGAGAGATATCACTACTAAAAGTTATCCGACACCTTGAAAGGATTTCTCCTATGAGCAGCTTACCTATATCCACTTCCACCTTTTACTATTCATTCAAGATACAAATTTCTGACAGCATCATTTAAAGTTCCGCAGTTACTGTACATCTGGTCAGAAAAATGAACTGAAGTGAACCTCAGTGCAAAGACGTGCAGGTTTGGTGGATTGGCCCTGGCAAACTGTTGATAATAGAATCCAGACAGTGTGGAAACAGACCCTTTGGCCCAACAGGTCCACACTGACCCTCCGAAGAGTAACCTACACAGACCCATTTCCCCAACCCTATACTTACCCTTGACTAATACACCTAACCCACACATCCCTGAACACTGAGCAATTTTAGCATGGCCAATTCACCTAACCTGCACATCTTTGGATTGTGGGAGGAAACCGGAGCACCCGGAGGAAACCCACATAGACGTGGGGAGAATGTGCAAACTCCACACAGTTGCCCAAGGCTGGAATTGAATGTGGGCCCCTGGTGCTGTGAGGCAGCAGTGCTAACCACTGAGCCACCATACCATGATGTCGAGCGTTGCGCAGGCTAGGTGGGTTAGCCATGGGAAATGTGGGATTACAGGAATAGAATGTGGGATGGGGATGGTGTTTGGAGTGTGACTGCAGACTTGATGGGCCGAATTGCTTCTATCTGCACTGGAGGGTTTCTATGATTCCCAACCTCTATTTGCAGTGATCTTATTTCATTTTACCAAGGGATAACTCCACTGCTCTCTTTCCTCTTAAGAATGCCATGGGACTTTTTCTTTTAACAAAACACACAGGGTAGTTTAATATCTCAGCTGAGAGATGGAAAAACACACTTAATACTGCCCAGACACCCACTAATGATGCTCTATTTACTCAAGCCTACTTAACCCTCCAAATAAATACAAGGAAATCTCAGGAGGAAAATTTGGGATAATCACAGCATACACTTATTACAAAAAAATGCATTACTTCATATTTATGATTTGTAGCCACTGTCTGAATATTTAGGAAGTATTTCATCTTCCGAATGATTTACCCTTTCCACTTTTATTATACCCATATGGTCTCAGATTTTTCTGCAGACATGATACATCCTGGCAATATTTGTTTTCCCTTTGCCAAAGGCATGGTCATCTGGTTTAGTTTCATATAGAAAGTAAACAAAGCAATGCCATCTTAGAATGGCAGAAGTAATTGCACAGCAGTACAGCCAATAAAAACTCTACACCCAAGAATGGTGCTTGCAGTTTTCAAGGCAATATGTGTAAACTGATAAACAATCGTTTCTTCATGAAGTAGTCAACTGTAATACTCATTGGAGAGCCATGAAGTAGACAGAGATTTTACTTTCTCTGAAACAGAGTAAGAAGAAAAGGTTCAATTTGTATCCCATTGTCACCTGCCTTCTCAGGAGGAAGAGGTTGGACACATTTAAGTAATCAAATGCATCAGCTATGTTCCTCCGGCAGATTTAATTATTAATTCTAGTGAGACTTTTCTATATTTGAACTAGCACTTGTCAAATGTATTAGGTCACCCAGCGACCCCATTACTAAGGCACACTACTTCCCTTCCACTGTGGAGAAAGGATCTGGCAACAGGCTTGAAGATGCCGCTCTACCATTAACTAATTGAAGGGAACAGCTGTTCTCACTGTTTTCAGTGCGGATTTCATTTTCAGAATCACTTATCTCTGCTCTTCAAACTTCTTTTAGACTCTTGTCTCTGTTGATATGTGGGTGGGCTGACTGATATTGGCAAGCTTCTTTCCAAGCCCACTGGATATGCACAATAGACCGATTACTTCGAGGAACAATTTTCCATGCATGCGAGACTATCCTCGTAAATTTCCACCCCACTTCAGAAAGAAACAAATAAACATAATGTCAGAAGTGTTGTATTTCATGTGAAATACTTGGTTGAGGTTTACTCTGATCTTTGCGTGGGCCCCTGACACTACTTGAACAAGATTCTTTTTAGTCCTGGTCAACGTTGACCCCTCAATCAATACAAGAACCACAATTTGTTATTTAATTTATTGCTGTTTGTGGGAAGTTGGGGCGTGCAACCCATTTATTGCGTTTACTATTTTGCAACAGTGATGACACTTCAAACATACTGCACATTTAAGCAGCCCTTTGGAGCATGCTGAGATCATGAAAGGCACTACACAAATTCATTCTTCAGTCAACTCTGCACTGTTCATATCTACAACCGGTTGGAGGATTAATCATCCACTTACTGTGACATGGATAGAACAGCACTCAAATGTAGTACAACTAAGGCTGACTCTTAAGCACTCTTTGGGTAACTCGAGATAGGCAATTAATGTTGACCTTACCAATGATGCTCAATGGACAAGTAGAAAGGATTGATCACCATGGCACCATCATGGGCTTGGTGATATGAACTGTTTCTCTGAAAGCTTCCTACTGAGCTAAGATGCTAACAGTTGTTTTACACCACAAGCAAGTGTGACTCTTGAAGACAGACATATGCCTACCTGAATTCCTTATATATACACCAAGTGTCACTAAATCGAAATAGGCCTTATTTTCCTGGTCATGATTTAGTACAGCAGGGTCAATTGCGGTAACTTAATTTTTACTCCTGCAGAAAGAGATCATATAGCAAAAATCCAGAATCAAACTTAAGTGCTTATAGCCTTTAAGGTTTACAACGACAATTTCACTCTTGAGAATACAACAATCCATCTCTCCCAGATAGAATCCTCTGTTGGCATACTGTAATCCAGGCGGTGGTGAGTAAAAACAGATTTAACTTGGTCAATCAAAACAGCCATTGAAACCTGCAGCGCAACCACAAAAAAAGACAGACTTGCTTTCATACAGCATTTTCCCCAACCAACAGGCACATTAAAGCACTTCACAGTCAATGAAGGAGTCAGCTGTTGCTCAGTTGATTGCACTTATACCTCTGAACCATCAAGTCCCACCCCAGGGCCTGAGCACTTCAGAACCAAGACTGACACTCTGATGTGCAGTACTGAGAAAGCACTGCTCTGATAGAAAAAGTGTTCTTTCAGATGAGATGCTGAAGGAAGCTGCCTGTTCAGGTGAATAAGAAAGATCCTACTGCACTTCCAAACAGCAGAAGTTTAACCCTGGGGTCCCAAATAGTATCCACCCTTCAATACACACAGAAAAATAAACAAATTATCTGGTCATTATCATATTGTTAATCATATATATGGTTTTTGAAAGAGATACAGAATAAAGGTGTCAGTCTATCATATGAACATATCTGAAGCAGAAGCAGATCTTGGAGGGTTGTCACTGATGCAGTGCAGACAGCATAGTCACCAGTATGTTCACAGCATATTATAGCATGGTAATCACTAATGATGTGTGTTGGGTGACATGGATTGGGGGATGAACAACAATTAAGATGTGTATGTGTGCGTGTGAGCATCTCCTGCCTTATTCAAAATTCTAACCCCACCCACCCCCGCAAAACACAATAAACAGAGTCGCCCTTGTCCTCACCTACCACCTCACCAGTCTCTGCATCCAACGCATCATCCTTGAACACTTTAGATTAGATAAGATTACTTAGTGTGGAAACAGGCCCTTCAGCCCAACAAGTCCACGCCGACCCTCCGAAGAGCAACCCACCCAGATCCATTCCCCTACATTTACCCCTTCACCTAACACTACGGGCAATTTAGCATGGCCAATTCACCTAACCTGCACATTTTTGGACTGTCGGAGGAAACCAGAGCACCCGGAGGAAACCCACGCAGGCACGGGAAGAATGTGCAAATGCCACACAGTCAGTTGCCTGAGGCAGGAATTGAACCCTCCGCTAACTCCACCTAGACCCCACAACATCTTCCCCTCCCCACTTCTCTCTACCTTCCGCAAGGACTTTTTCCTTTGACAGTCCTCAGTTTGCACCATTCTCCCCACCAACCCCCTGAACCGCCTTCCCCGGCAACTGGAAAAGATGCAAAACCTGCCGGTACACCAATCCCCTTCACGTGTATGGAATGAGCTGCCAGAGGAAGTGGTGGTTGGGGGGGGGGGGGGGGGGTGGGGGAGAGAAATACAAATGCAGCATTTAAAAGACATCTAGTTGGCTATATGAATAGGAAAAGTTCAGAGGGATATGAGCCAAGTGCTGGCAAATGGTACTAGATTAGGTTAGGATATCTGGTCAGCATGAATGAGTTCAACCGAAGAATCTATTCTCATGCTGTACATCTCTCTGACTCTAAGGTACTGCCAATATCTAGCATATGCTATAGAAAAATAAAGTGCTGGAAAAACTCAAAAGGACTGGCAGCATCTATAGTGAGAGAAAGAGTTGATATTTTGACTTTGATATGGCTTGTTTAGAACTAAAGGGGCTGGAAAATGATTTGGGGGGAGGGGAGGGGGAGCAAGTGGAACAAATTATGAGGATTCCCAGGGTAAAATAACAAAAAGAGCACTAATGGTGAGCAGAGGAGGTGTACAGATGCAAAAGAGGGTTAAATGTAAATCCTTACATATATTTTGAAATTATGGCTGCTTCTTAAATATTGTTAGTTGGTCATCTGTATGTTAAGCCCATTAAATCATTACTACTTTCTATTTTAGCTATAGGTTTTTTTTTAAAAAAGCAGGGTTTTTTGCACAAAAGTGACGACAACATGAAACACCACATATCAACACTGCAACCATGACTGGGATTCATGATAAAATATCATAAACTGAGTCACAAAATTTTCTAAGTTTAAACTCCGTATCTGTCTTTGTGTCTCAGAACCTTTTCACATAGAATACAGGATTACTACAGGGAAGTACAACATGCTGATGGCCCAGAGATTCAGTGGTGTTATTTGTACCTTACAAGGATAAAATCGAAAGAAAACATCAGACGTCTTTCTTGCCCTCTGAGCTACAGAATACCCTGCAAGGAAATAATGCAAGAGAGAAAGTAAAACACCTGCCCTGAAGTCACCTATTGCAAGGTCTGTGCCACAAAGTGAGAAACCTTCCTCTCTTCCATTACACCAACCCCCCATGTCATTACAACAATCTTTCTCCTTCATGGAACATCGAATTAAACAACCCAATTCTCTTAATCTTACACCATCATTCCTCACACCCACTCTTCTTTTCCTTTTCAAGAAAAGTTATTAAACATTCAGTTTTCTCCTTATAACTCAGATTGGCAACACAATGGCGCCTGTTTACCAGACAGACTGGGGATGCCATGTCAGTTGTCAAAGTAGCACAATCTTATTTATAAGGGACAGAAGTTGTTTAAACACTGAGGGGCGGCACGGTGGCTCAGTGGTTAGCGCTGCTGCCTCACAGCACCAGGGTCCCAGGTTCGATTCTAGCCTCGGGCGACTGTCTGTGTGGAGTTTGCACATTCTCCCTGCGTCTGCGTGGATTTCCTCTGGGTGCTCCAGTTTCCTCCCACAATCCAAAGATGTGCCGGTCAGGTGAATTGGCTATGCTAAATTGCCCATAATGTTAGGTGGATTAGTCAGAAGGGAAATGGGTCTGGGTGGGTTACTCTTCGGAGGGTCGATGTGGACTGGTTGGGCTGAAGGGCCTGTTTCCACACTGTAGGGAATCTAATTTAATCTAACAACTACTATAAAATTTACTTGTACACTTAAAACGATTTATTATTCATCATACAATTACAATTAAAATATTGCTTCATTTCTAAAATAGAAATTATAACTCGCCTACAGCTGCACCTGTCCCTTTAATGGTGGCTTCAAGACTGGAACCTGTCTTCATGCCTATTATTGTCAAGACATCTAACTTGATTTCACTTGAGCCCAAGCGCATGTTTAGACACAGTTCCAGATCCTGGGAGACCTCTGCACATAATGTTTCTGAGCAATACAGGCAATTGAACATTTAGAATAGATTAGGAAGGTTGTTTGACCTATTTTAGTTCAGTTACGTGTAAAAATATAAAACCCCCATTCAAATGGCTCTTAAAATTCATTAAAGTTTGCTTTTCTATCACTTTCACCTTAAGTACTTAAGTGTTAACTACCTCTTCATGAAGGACTTAGTGACATGTATACTGCTTTTCACCAGCTTGGACTGGGTTCTTTTGTTTCGTGTTCACGGTCTATCTGACGCTAGACATACAAATTTACATTTAATTCCGAGTAATGTTCACTAATATCAGTACAACCAGATGGTGCTTCCTCTGCAGTATCCCTTCAAAGTTCAAGGGTTTGAGATCTTCCAGGAAATCTGCCTCACTCTATTAATAAAGTGCTGTGCATCACAACCAATAGTTTTTAAATATGCTTCCAAAAGGTCAAATAACTTTGACTCCATACAGTAGTATACATGTCCTGCAAATGGGGCAGAGTATTAATTTTGCTTTCCATTATTTCAGTGAGAAGCTACATTTAGGAGTTGAAAAACTCAAAATGAAAACCTGCAACAGCTTTGAAGGTTTGAGACAGTGACCAGTGTCTAAACATGTGATGGATAAAAGTCCTTGTAGAAAACATGATTTGGAGGTGTCAGTGTTGGATTGGGGTGTACAATGTTAAAAATCATACAACGCCAGGTTATAGTCCAACAGGTTTATTTGGCAGCACTAGCTTTCGGAACGCTGTTCCTTCATCAGGTGGTTATACTCCACAACCACCTGATGAAGGAGCAGCGCTCCAAAAACTAGTGCTCCCAAGTAAACCTGTCGGACTATAACCTGGTGTCGTGTGATTTGTAACTTTGTAGAAAACATTTTGCTACCTAACTGATGAATATGGTTTATTTTGGTGAGAGACGAGGTAAAAACGTCTCAGTATTACTGACTATTTTCTTTTGTTTCTAACAAGCCTCAAGACAGCTTACGCTTTTTAAAAGCTGTGCATATACAGAAGCTTTATTGGAAAGCAACATGTGACATTTACAACAGAACACTAATGTTCAACTGTAAAAGTTGCCACCAAAAAGAAATGTCTTTGATGTTTATGCACCTTTTTGCACCACTCACAATTTTTGGAGGTTAGGAATTAAATACTCCAAATTTGTTTGCAAGTGCTGCAATGAATTAAATTAGAAAAATCTGTATAAAAATAGGTCAAGACTCAATAAATGCTCAAACTGCCCTTTAAATGAAGCGAGTCAAATCTAAACCTTTTGCTTATTTCCACAGACTACAAACATTAACCTTCTTACATTCCATAAAGCTGAGTATACACATTTTAACTGTGACTTATTTGATACAAACTCTTGTGTTAACCTTACATAACTGGACTCGATGAAAGTCTTGCAGTTGGGATTTTGCCACCAGACGGAGAATAAATGCCAAGGTATAAAATGGCAAAAATATTATTGCTTTGAATTTCCTACTGCCATAGCATGAAGAATAGGCAGAGAATCAGATTACGTTAAATCGAGGATTGTTTTGGAATGAAACAGTAGCCCTGCTACAAACCCAAATATGCAACATCAGTGAATTACTACTTAAGCTAACATATGGCTTTCAGTGTCGGGGTTAACTGCTCTGCTCCTGACTGCTCAGTTTCGAAATTTTGTACCGCTGTTGTTTTTTTTTGTGCCTTTAGTTCCAATACTCACATTCTCATACAAAGCTTCAAGGGTCTCCAGGTCAACCACAGAATTGTCCAAGTTCAGAACAGCTGTCAAAGGGACAAAAGAAATAGTTGTCAAAACGATGACAAGTCAGTTGTGAAAGGTTAATAAAGCACAAAAGTGCTCAATGACTGCAGAGGTGACCTGCTGGTCAGATTCACTTATGAGCTTTGGCTGTGCTAATGCTTGGAATTGTGCTCTGGCAAGAATTACAAACTAGCATACTGGTGGAGCCAGGTGTTAACAGCCACAGAATTCCACCGCTTACACTCACACACAGGGTCCATTATCACAGCCAAAGCTCAAGATCAGAGGGATGGTTTAGACAAAGCTTCCCAGGCCTGACAGAGAATTATAAATGCAACACCATAACAGAGTGAGCATATCCTCATCTCTGCTACGTGTCAACGCTGAGATGACTAATCCAGAATTGAATTAGCCGGTTAACTTCTAGACCGTGACAAGGGTCAAATCCTCCGCATATAAATCTGACAGTTTTAGTGGAGATTCTAAATATTTCTTAGTCATTCCCACAAATTTCTATATAAGACACAATGGGAGGTCCTTTTTTCTCATGGAACTTCTCATTATTAATCCGATTGTAGCTTGTGTCTTGTGGAAACTGGTTAGCAGGCTGTCAATTAATTCAATTTGCTTCTTGACAGCAACCTCACAGCAATGCATACATTAACAGTTATTAGTTTACTGCAACATATACACAATGCATCTGTACATGTTACACAGTTAACAGACAATATCTACTCATGACATGAATACATAATACTTTGCAGGAAAATGTTTTGTTTACTCGTAACTAATGCAGCATTTGTCCTGTCATGCTTAATGCTCTGTTCCTACCCATTTCCCTTGGACCTGAATTCGAATCAGGCTTTTGACATGAGAGTTACTATTTATTAGATAAATGAGGAACTGAAATAATTGCTGTGATGAGCTTTCACAGAGTCATGAAAAGTCCTGAGAATTCAGAACACTGATCAGGGTACTGTATATTAACATACACACTCAAGTAATGGTTGATTTCATGTTAAAAACAACCCCTAACTTTGGCTAAATTATTCCTTTTTCATATACCTTTTGTATAAATTGATACTTCTCTAACCAAACGTTTTGTACTTAATATCCTCTTGCCGTTGATGTCAAACTCTCACTGATGCAAACCTGCTGATAGAATTAAAAAAATACAGCACTGAAGGTAGCCATTTAGCTTCTTGTGTCTGAACATAGGATGTCAAGGTTATCACCTCAATAGCGTGTGCTGCTTGCCTGTCATTGAGCAGCATTATACCAAGGAGGAACTGTGATACAGAGCCCAGGTTGTGGAGATGCAGGAGAAGAAAAAGAGAATTTAAAAAGGTACTGGAGAAATACATTAAAAGTTGGAGGAAATGCCATTAATTACTTCTGCAGATACCCAAGAAGAAATGTACACAGAGGAAAGTCTAACATTTAACCGCAGCAGAAAGACAAAACATGCCAATGAAAATCTCCAAAACTGCCTTGCTGTTGCTTGTGGATGTATCGGAATGTTACCCTGAAAAAAAAAATTTGCTTTGTAGATTTCAAAGTCAACCCTTAATGCTGTACCATGGTTAAGAAGAATTTTGTACTTCAACAGAGGTCCAAGATTTGATAGCGTCTCACTGCAGAACTTCTTGACAGGTTTACTGCATATCAGCAGTTTGCAATTGAACATCACAAAAGAATAGACATAGAATGGCATACATTGGGAATACGAATGAGATAACTGAAAATTTTGATATGCCAGCCAAAGGCGGAGTGCATAGATGGAGAGAAGAGTGTGTCTCTGCAGAGACACTTGGCCAAGGGAAGAGAAGCTACAACATTGTGCTATGCTGTACATTGATTATAACACAGCTTAAGCCAAAAGCGATATTCAAGAGTAAAGCACTCCCAAAACTACAATTCCCAGAATGAAAGGATGGAAAAAGGTGGCTTAACATTTATGTCCAAGGAAAGTTTGGAATTTTGATCAGGAGGATAACAGGGGAAAAAAAAATTCTCAGCTGGGACACATTCATATTACACTTCAATGTTGATGCTAGATTGCAAGTCAGTGACATTTTAGTAATACCTGGGGTCTAATCAGCCTTGTTCAATCACTAAATTTCACTCTAAAGTTCTTCAAAATATGTACCTAATGGGCAAAGAAGAAAAGACATTCATCATGAGAAATAGCATGGTGGTTTTTAATGCAGAGAGTAGATTAGAGAGGCTGGCTATGAAGTTTGAACAATGTAGCCTATCCAATGGACTTGATAGGACTGAGAATGATTGTTTGTGGATGGCTAATGATGAATTGTTTACTGATGCATATGATGTCATTCAAGAATGAAATTGGGATGTATTATTTGGTACTGAATTCAAGGAGGAAGGTGATTTTTTTTTAATGACGTTAATATATTGAGCATGCGCTGTTGCTAAGTTGCATTATTTTCTGCACTGGGGAAAAGACCAATTGGACATTTTTAAATACATAAAACTTTTATGGCTGATGTGTTGATAAAATTTCATGAATTTTGGCAGAATGATTGTTTATTTCCATTGAGGTTATTTGTTTGCAAATAAAAATGTAATAATAAAAATACTTGCAGCTACTTTGGAGTATGTGGCCAGCAGGAACTGTCTCCAATGCAACTGCTGTGATAACAAGGTGATTGGAGAAGGTGGACTTCAAACTCTTCAAAACTGGTACTTGCGGAAAAACCAAACCCAACTTTTTAAACTTAAAGTGGTCATAGAAACTCTTTACCCGACTCTATACAATAATTCCCCCGTACACAGCATTTCCCCAATGGAATATTTGCCAAAATAGCCAAATTTCCTCTCCCTGCCCTGCACTCTCTGAAACATGTCACCTCCTGTTGGTGATGGTTGCATGCACTGTACCACCCTGCCAAGATGGAGAAAGGTGAGGACTGTAGATGCAGCATCAGAAGAGCAGGAGAGTTGATGTTTCTGGCATAAACCCTTCATGAGGAATGAGATGACAACGCTTCATGCATAAGCTTATCCCGGCTCAGATTGTTTAATCATGTTCAGTGCTCCCTTGTCTGATATTCAATGTTACCCAATCATAGTTTACTGTAAAGACATCAGGCTGGTCTGTTCCTGGGCCAGGCCATTAGCAGGTCCAGGCAGCGGGCCATGGACGGGGTAGTTAGGACCGAATGCCCGCACCTCTTCTCCAGTTACATTTGGGCCCAGGTGTGCCTGGCGAAGGAGCACACGGTGTCTACAAACATCCTCAAGATTTTCAGGGAGAGATAGGTATCGCTGGGTGTGGAGTGCTTTACTTCCCCCTCCGAATCTATTTTGATTTAATCCCTGCCTTCCCTTTCACCTTTTTGATCAGTCAGCATTACCCTTTGCTGAGAAGGGCACTGCTGGTCACTGGCCACTTGGGTATTTCCTTCCTGGTGGTGGAATATGAATAAAGATTGAAAGGCATCAGGCATTGGAGGCTGACTGAAATGCCCCTCCTCTAGCCTGGAGCACTGTATCCAATCCCACAATCTTCCTGGCTGAGATCAGTTAAGCACAGGCCAGTTTCAATCTGCTCATCCTTTGAGTTCAATAACTGTTTTACATATAGATTCTACAATGCCAATTTTACACTTCTACCACAAACCAGGTGATTATTTAACTAAAAAAACCTTTAAAACCTCAGCTGACACAGCAATCAGATAGCAAACAAAAAATGACCAACTGCAATATTTTTATTTCTATCTTACTCTTTCCCCTCCCAACCAATACCTTTTGCACTTACCACTTTCAGTACATTCTGTCAGGTTGACTAACCAGCTGGACCACCATACAACTATGTTTTACTTCCAAGCACCCACCTCAATGTTTTTTGGTGTTAAATGTTCACTGTTTGACTGCAATAGATACCAGAGTCAATTGTGTACCAATGTGGAGTGGTATTAATTGCTCATTTCAGGTTGATTGTTGAACTTAACCACATTATCAGGCATGGATCCAATTCTTCCAGGATAGTTCATGCAATTAGAAATGCCGCTGCAGTCACCAGTGTCACGTTAGTTGCAAAGTTTACAGCAGAGAATATGATCACTTGCCCCATCGCTACCCAATAATGCCTGAAGTTTGTGCCAGTGTAAACATTGTCATGCAGTGTATGCAATGTACTAACTTCAACTACACATTCTCAAATGTTCACTATTCATACTTACTGTTCCTGCAGACCCAGGATGTACTGAAATCAAAAGGATTCACTAACCTTCAGTTAACACTTGCAGTTGTATCAGATTGTTCCACATTGAAAGTGTAATCAAATAAATATATACACACAGTACAGCTATATATATGGTCGTATTTGTTCCATTGTGTATAACCATTGAATTAGGGTTACTGCATATCTAATTCAATGTTCTTCAAAGCCAATTAAATTTTACCATCTTACAGCATTTTCAAGACAAAGAATTCTGTTAAATAAATGAAACATTGAATGTTATTTAGAATATAGGACAGAAAAGGATAATTGAAAAAAACCATCATGGATGTTCACTTACTTTCTAAAAACAATATTGATCTACTAATATTAAAAATATCAATACACAACCAACATGAAATTACAGGATTCTGGAATTACTACAGGATCTGATAAAACTCTGCAAATTCTGGGAGGGGGACTTTACTGGTATAATTGGTCTGAACAGATATCATTTCCTGCATTTTTACAGTCTGATCCATTTTTTAGTGGCCTGTGTAAGCCTCATGCCTCAGGTATGTGAGACGATTGCAGAGACAGTAAGCTCTGTTCATGTGCCACCCCTATATCTGATCCTGCAGGCAATGTCTCACCTATAAAATCAATAAGCTGGTCATGTTCAGGGACTCAAAGCAGGGTACAAATGCAACAGTACTATCCTGGTGTCCACCAGGATTTACAGCAATTGACTATTTCTAACCATTTGCAGCCAGGATTGCCCAGACTAACACTGTGGGTGCAGAAACAATAAAGGTACAATGATTAGATTAATTAAATTTGATTTGACCACTGTTATACTTGCTTATGCATCAAATATTCAAATATTAACTCTTGCTTGTGTACTACAGCTATTTCTCAAAAGGCAGCTACAGGCAGACAGTCAATCCAAACCACATCAGGCGTGGTGCTATTCTATCTTCCTGAATTCTGGATTAGTGGTGCTGGAAGAGCATAGCAGTTCAGGCAGCATCCGAGGAGCAGTAAAATCGACGTTTCGGGCAAAAGCCCTTCATCAGGAATAAAGGCAGAGAGCCTGAAGTGTGGAGAGATAAGCTAGAGGAGGGTGGGGTTGGGGAGAAAGTAGCATAGAATACAATAGGTGAGTGGGGTAGGGGATGAAGGTGATAGATCAGGAAGGAGGGTGGAGTGGATAGGTGGAAAAGAAGATAGGCAGGTAGGACAAGTCATGGGGACAGTGCTGAGCTGGAAGTTTGGAACTAGGGTGAGGTGGGGGAAGGGGAAATGAGGAAACTGTTGAAGTCCACATTGATGCCCTGGGTTGAAGTGTTCCGAGGCGGAAGATGAGGTGTTCTTCCTCCAGGCCTCTGGTGGTGAGGGAGCAGCGGTGAAGGAGGCCCGGGACCTCCATGTCCTTGGCAGAGTGGGAGGGGGAGTTAAAATGTTGGGCCACGGGGTGGTGTGGTTGATTGGTGTGGGTGTCCCAGAGATGTTCCCTAAAGCGCTCTACTAGGAGGCATCCAGTCTCCCCAACGTACAGGAGACCGCATTGGGAGCAATGGATACAATAAATTAGATTAGTGGATGTGCAGGTAAAACTTTGATGGATGTGGAAGGCTCCTTTAGGGCCTTGGATGGAGGTGAGGGAGGTGGTATGGGTGCAGGTTTTGCAGTTCCTGTGGTGGCAGAGGAAGGTGTCAGGATGGGAGGGTGTTGTAGGGGGGCATGGACCTGACCAGGTAGTCACGGAGGGAATGGTCTTTGCGGAAGGCGGAAAGGGGTGGGGAGGGAAATATATCCCTGGTGGTGGGGTATTTTTGGAGGTGGCGGAAGCGTCGGCAGATGATTTGGTTTATGTGAAGGTTGGTAGGGTGGAAGGTGTTGTAATGATCACTGCTAGTTTGGATGGTTGAATCACGGATGGTTTATGGCACAGAAAGAGACCACTTTGCTCACTGTGCCTGCACCGGTTAGTGACTGAAGTTACAACTGAAGTTCATCCTGCAAATACTAATCAGAGTGTGGATACAGCACAGGAGACCAATGAGCAAGAGAAATCCCGTTGCATGTGGGTCTTTGAGAAGATGACTGCTGCCATCTGGAGTACACTTCACCAGTACTGCAGTGTCACGGATTAAGACAGTGTAAATGTAAGCAGGTCATTAAGTTCACAACTGACTCATTGAACCTCTAGCAGATCAGACTCCAAAATAAAATTGTCACCAGTGTTTGTAAAGAGTTTTTTTTAAAAAAAAGTCATAGTATTCCATATATCTCCCAAAATATTTCAAATGTTAGGGTTTATGATAATGTTCTGATGTATATTTACATTACCTCATACATTGAGAAAATTCTTAAACAGAAGTTGTACAAACAAAACGTTAAGACATTTTGATACATACACACCATATCATAAATTGCATTGTCATCAGACCTTCATTGGAATTCTTAGAACCCTTTTTATATGTTCCTATTTTTCTAAGTAGGCAGTTTAAACCTTACATTGTTGCAATTCATACCATAAATCATAGGAGTAGAGGCAGACCATTCAGCCCATCGAGTCTACTTCACCATTCAATGAGAACATGGTTTATCTCAACTCTACTCCCTTGCCTTCACCCCATAACCTTCAATTCCCTTTCTGATTAAAAATAATAATTCAGTGTTAGATCTCTGGTTACTAGATTAGTCTAAAATATTAAATTCAAAGTGCTGATTTTAATCCAGGAACTGCACTGGTCATGAGCTTGCACTGCATCATTGATGCTTTTGTGCTGCAATAATCACACATTTCATTTCATTCCATTCATTTATCTTAAAGGCCTGATTTTAGGAATGCCTCTTAAACCAGGGGAATGAGGATCTAATTTCAAGGGCAATGTTGCATTTCAATGAGACTGTATTAACCACTGGTCTAAATAATGCCTGCACACCTCTGGAGTTGCAATTGAAACCCAATTCCTGACCAGAGGTACCCAAAGGTTTAGAAAATAAAAAATTGCCAACACTGAGGGAGAAGGAATATTCCTTCTGGCATTACAGAAGGACCTTGAGCTGCCTCGGTCATGGATTTCCTACAGTTATCTCCATCCCAAACACGGAATTTCTTTTGCTATCCTTACCATTTCCCTCTGTCTGTTGAATCAATTTTCAGTGTTTACTGACAACAGTGAAATCAGTATTCAAAGCTCACTGACCTGAGGCTACCTCAAAATGTTCTCTCCATGATGGTGCCTGACCCATTGATTGCTGTCAAGAGTTTCTATTTCCATTACAGATTTTCTGCCTCGAATGTCCTTTTCCCCCACCCTCCCCAGATATCAGCCCCTTCATGTGTGCTCAGGAAGGGACTTAGAAGGCACTAGAATTCACAAGATATTTATTCAAACCACTGCACAATTCAAATAAATCCCAAAATCACCCTTTTCAAACCATCTTTTGCGATGTTTCAATATAATGCATTTCTGCCGTGATATCACTTTGAAAAGCCAATCTTATTTGTTGGCAGACAATTCAGACCCTAAAATTGTCAAACTCTTCACTATCCTGGCAATCATCTCAAAAGTGAAACTATCTGGTGTACTTCAAAGCAAACAAGGGTCAAGGGATCCTCACTGCATAAGAATCATGAGCAACGTGGTAAACCACTCACTGTATTGTAGATAGGACGCTTCAAATTAAAGTTTCTTCAAAAAAAAAAGCAACATTTCCCAATGTCCAGCATTTCTTATCATTTGCCCGTTCCGGAGGACCAGCCTCAAATTCAGACCTATAGGATGAGGTCTTGATCTTGGAAGGTTCCAAAGATCTTGTGTGAATTGAATTTGGAAAGTCCGAAGTCTGTGCCACACGTTGCAGACTTTAGCACTTTACATCAGAAACTGTATTAATACTCCTGCTGGAAGTGAAATGATGTTCTATCCCACAGCAATAACATTCTCACCTTAACTTGGATGTGCACACATTAAAAGATAATCAGACTCTACATCTCAGTTTACTTTCCAACGCTGAAGACTAGGCAAATTTGCAAAAGTTTTTGCAGACTTTAAATGGACAAAAAGTTTCATCTGGAAAAATTAAAAGGAAGCGTCAAATAGATAACTGCATTGAAAATTCCTACTAATTGTATTCTCAATTACATTTCTGACAGTTTTGAGAAGAAAATAACGTGGGAAAGGAGGAGAATAATAAAACAGACAATTTGTGACTATGTGGAGAACAGAAATTATTAAATGAACAAAGGGATAAAGGGTGCAAGATTAAAAAAGACATTTACCGTTGAAATAAAAAGATGTGTAAACCTTGCAGCAGAAAATGGGAATGGAAGATTGGGGAAATGGGAAGAGTGAAGGAATTCCAGAATGTTCTAAGGAAATGGCTAGTGGCCACCACTCACCACCCCTTATCCATCACCATCCCCTATCCATCCTCCAGAAGTGTAAAACAGCTCACGATCATGTACCTGTTGAAGATCATTGCCCTAAGAACCATTTTCCCTGGCTCCATCACTCCTTATAAGTCAGTCATTCGTCAAATCGCCCAAATCAAGCAAAAAATACAAAAGGGTCAGCTACCCTGATTCATTAACCCAGTTCTCCCTTCTCCAATATTACTGCCTGACCTCGGCAGTCTTTCCAAAATGTTCTGTTTTCACTTCAGATGCAGTCCCTTGCTGTAAAATTTTCCAAAACAGCTAATTTGGTGTGAACTACCACAACTAAATTAAATTAACTTTCCATTGGGCATTCAAGTGGCTGGCAATTTCAGGACATGGTACTTTGAAATTGCATGCAATGGTTGGTGTGTTGTTCTGTGGTTGTGTGGATTTTAAAAAAAAGCTTCAATATTGTTAGGTTGAAAATTTCCACTTCCAAGAGCAGCACAGCAAACTCTGTGGAAGTTCTCAGCAGTTCAAAAGACATGTGTTTAGCGACAGCAAAGAATGAACTGTGGACTGAATCACATTAACGCTGTACGGGTTTAGTCAGATGCACGGTTAAAATATACCAGAGGCTTTCAGCTGATTAACAGTCAGTCATCACAAACAAAAGCAGTTCAGGATAACAAAAAATAACACAAGAAAAAACTGAACAAAGTTTTAAAAAGTCTTGAATTGAAGAAAAAACCCCTGCTCAGTGCTAAAAAAAACACGTTTGCTGAACTGTTACAAAAATAAGCATTGCCAAAAAGCCAAGTATAGAATTACAGGATCACTCGTTTCAACATCCACACCTTGCCCTTATGTAGTGTACTTCATAAAAGAAAATATACTGAATGCCTAGCAAGGCAGAAAAAGTAGACATAATATGAAATGGAGTGGGGGGGGGGGGGGGGGGCGGTGAAAGAGAAGGCTGGTTATATGGGATAGATGGAAATTTAAAACTTTTTTTTGTTAAATGAAGGTTTGGACTGTGAGAAAGAAACAAGGCAAGAGGATTTCGGACAAGCCTGCCAAATAACATGATCACAACAAGTAAAATAGCAGAAATAAAGGCACATTACACACTAATGTATATTGCAGACAGTGAGGGACACTCTAAACAAAGAGTCACCGATTAAACTGCTTTTTTGTTAATGTACCATTGTTCCAGATACTGTTTCACTACTGGCCGGGACTTTGATCTGACCTTGCTAAGCTTGGATCCAAAAAAAGCACCGCCAACAAGGCTAGCATCAACTGAGAAGAGGAGTGAGGTAGGTTTCATGGGATAGATCAAGTGCTCCTTGCTCTGACAAGTTTTCCAGAACAGACGCTGCCACATTAAGGTTAAAAATAACTTCCTTTTCATTGGATCAAAGCTTTGCCCTCACCTCAAATAAACTGACCTCAGTCAGTCCCCAATGATTCAGCTGAAAGTAAGAATTACTTTTTAAAACTCAGGTTTAAGGAGGTTCTGTTGACTGCTTGTAAATGGAAAGCGAACACTAAACTCAGCAAAAAGAAAGTCGAAGCATAATTTAATAAAACCATATTACGTGATTAAAGCAGTTCATAACCATCGAAATGGTTGTATTTATATTGTACAAGTGTTGAAAATACACCTCAAAAGCTACTCATTGAGAAACAATAATACAACGACTGAGGCAAGGCATGCACATTTGAATAATACTTTGAATAGTGCTTTGAATAAGTTTAACTATTCCACTTTTACTACTCTTGCTGAAAGATTTTTCCAAACTTTGACTGTTCTTTAGATCAAACAGCTCTGGCTAACATTGGCCTCAAGTGGTCCTGTCATTAGTTATTGTTTTTAGAATCCAGAGTGTGGAAGCAGGCCATTCGGCCCATCGAGTCCACACAGACCCTCTGAAGAACACCCCATCCAGAACCACCTCCGACCCTATTCCAGTAACCCTGTCTTCCCCGTGGTTAATCACTTAACCTACAAATGCCCAGATACTATGGCTAATCCAACTAACCTACACATCTTTGGACTGTGGGACCAAACTGGAGCACCCAGAGGAAACATATGCAGACACTAGGAGAATGTGTAATCTCCACATAGACAGTCACCCAAGGGTGGAACTGAATCCAGGTCCCTGGTGCTGTGAGACAGTAGCGCTAACCACTAAGCCAACATGCCGCCCTTCAACCAGCATACTGTCTTCGAGTTACCTTAGCTCTGATACTTACAGTCCCATACTTCGTGAAAGATCACCTCTCATTCACCAACATCCAAAACTAAATAACTCAGAATTCTTTAACTGCGAAATGTGTAAAACAAGTCCAGTAAAAAGGAAAAGACGTTCGTGAGGAGCTGGTGAGTTCTCTTGTAACTTAAACCTAATAAGCAGAAATCATCTTCCAAACATGTAAATTTGTTTTGTGATGTTTCTCCAATGCAATCGCTTTGGGTATCACTTGAGGCGACAATACACTCCATTGGTTAAAATTAGTCAAAAAGCAGATTGTGTAATAAAATTATCAACCATTACTCCTGTACTGCTCCCTTGAAGCTGTCAACTCCCCACTGATACAACCACTGGACCAATGGCCTTCTCACACCTTTTTTGTATCAACAAAAACTGAAGAAAGACAATTTGATGAACAGGTGACAGAAGCAACTGCTTAACACAATGTGATCACCACTTTGAATGATCTCCACAAAGTGGAAATGAAAATCTTGGGTCATTCAGAATAGTGTTTGATCTGACTCTAGGATACTGCATTTATCTCTGGGCGAGAAAATAATGGGTTTGAATGCTATTGCAGAAACCTGAACATAATCTAAGTTGATGTCGCAGTGAAGAATTGATAGAGTGTTGTCAACAGGCTACCCAATCCTAGTCATAACTGAACTGCCATGCACATCCAGAACAGAGAAGTACAAATATGAACCCAAAATAACTTTCTCCTTCCAAACTTATTTGTACAGAGGCCAGATATAACACAATCAATTCATTTGATTCTGAACAGCAAATGTGATCCTGGTCTGCAATCCACTTGATAAACATTAGAACTCTCAAGGACATTTAAGTCTTATCCAAATTAGGAAGCCAACAAGGAATTCAGAACTCTAACATATTTACATGTATAATGACAGCATCTACTATGAATATCTTTGAGAAGGATAGGCTCAATTAAAAGTAACTGAGACATTTAAAATTAAGCGGAAGCTTTAATTTAGTTCTTTAAAACTATGGTGAAAATTTACTTTTGTTTGAAGGAATAAGTTAAGCTTCAGACAAACCTAACTAAGGACAAAGTGAAGCATATGCTTTGATTGATGAGATCGAGCCTTAGCACAATAGAGTGAACTTTAGATGCTTTTTGTTACAGGTTCTGTGACTGATGAATTAAGATATTACAAGCAACTCAAAAATAGCATATTTGGCCATATACAACATATATCTTGGATCTCCCAAGGAGTAACAATCATCATGGCTTAGCAACTTTAATCTCATAGTGCTGCACTTTTCTACGGAGATTTTGCAAATAGTATCAGAACCTTCTGAAGGAGTGTCACCAGACTCAATGTCAACTTTGCTTTCTCTCCAGATGCTGGCAGACCTGCTGAGATTCTCCAGCAATTTCAGTTTTTGTTTCACACTTTCAGCATCTGCAATTCTTGGTTTTATTATAAATATAAAGCAAATGGTTCTCTGTTGATCTATTCAACCACTTGCAAACTTTTAAGAAAATCCAGTAAGTGCTTGTAGACAATAATATATTAGCCCAATTATGTCATTATTTAGTCTGCAAAGCTCTTGGATCCACTGTTTCAGTGATTCACATCTTCTTTAAGATGAACTAGTCTTTTATTGGTGAGTATTTTTCAAGGGGATTAGAACTGACCCATGCTAAAATAGTAGTTACCTCACACAAACAAGAACAGAAGTTGCTGGAAAAGCTCAGCAAGTCAGGCAGCAACTATGAACAGAAATCAGAGTTAATGTTTCTGATCTGGTGACCCTTCCTCAGAATTGCCAGTACCTCGGAAAATGTCCGTTTATTTGCAGAGGGTAGGGTGGGGCTGGGAGTAAGGAGTAAACTGTAGGTAGGGATAGAGCCCAAAGAGAGAGAAGAACAGTTGGACAGACAACAGAGTGGATAACAATTCGGCTGGGAGGGTGAATAGCTGTTAATGGAGACTGCTAGTGGCTAACAATAGGTAGTATGTAATGGCAGGCTATGTGATAACAAGGCTTGGCATGTGGTGTAGAGAGCTAGGACATGGGAGAGTTCAGGCCCTACAGTTACCAAACTCTATATGGAGTCCAGAGGGCTGCAGTGGAAAATGAGATGCTGTTCTTCCAGCTTGCGCTGAGCGTTGTTGGAGCGCTGCAGCAAGCCTGAGACAGATGTTTGCCAGGGAACATGGCGGTGTGTTAAAGTGGCAGGCAACTGTAAGGTCAGGGTCTTTTTTTTTGCACGGAGATTATAGGTGTTCTGCAAAGCAGTCACCCAGTCTATGCTTTGTTTCCCCAGTGTGAAGACCACATTGTGAGCAGTGAATGCAGTAGATTAGACTGTGAGAAGTGCAGGTAAGAATCTAACGATAAAACCATTGCCAATTTTGGGGAAAACCCTATTTGGCTCACAAATGACCTTTAGTGAAGAAATTGCTGTCCTTACCCAGTCTTGCCTACATGTAACTTCATATGCAAAGCATTATGGTTGAGTCTTAACTGCCCTCTAGGCAAGAAATGCTGAGCTAGCCAGTGATGCCCACTTCCAGTGAATGAATAAAAACTCTGATTGATATATATGCACTGATATAAATGCACTTCCTTATTCTTTATGGTCTCTCCCCCTTAAAAGAAAAGCACTGCTCTCAACTTAAATAAATCTTTTAGACACTGAAACAAAGCATAAAGAAGGAGACAGACAGATTAAGTGAGTTGTCTAAACTACAGCAACTATGTTCTACGCAGGAAAACAAAGTGAATAACTTTGGACCAAGAGAGCAATTTGAATATATATTTAATACGGTGCAACTGTGGAGGTGCAAAGAGATTGGAAAACTAAATACATAAATTATTGCTGAGATATTAAAAGAAATAAAAGGAGAAAATCCTAAATGCACTGACCATAATCATTCAATTTTACACAAGTCGGGGTTAAAGATTTGGAATGAGTAATTAAGTGTGGAGGAGGCAAATGCAACTGTGACTTTCAAGGGTGGGGGAGGGGGGGCATAAAAATGGTTTGAAAAGAAAACCTTTCGACACGTAAAGACAGGAGAATAAAATTACCTTAGCTACTCTCAGACAGTAGACGTGGACATGATGGACTCAATGTCTGCCGTCTGTACTATAAACATTCTATGATTCTATTTAAAGCTCAGTGGTGCAAAACAGAACAGCAAAAGAAAAGCTAAGCACACTTAGCTTTTTCTTGAAGGAGTTGAAATATCAAAGTGATACCTGATGCTTCAGTTGTAGAGTCTTGATTAAAACCTATCTGGGGGTACAAATTCACTTTTGGCAACAGCACCTGAAGAGCAAAATATGGCTTTTGAGGAACGGAATCTCAAAGTCAAATGGAATAATGTTGGGCCCACAGGGTTAAATTACAAGGACAGGTTGAATAAATTTGGCTTATTTTGTTACGAACAGATGTGGGAAGACAGAATCAGATCCTCTCTTTTTAAATCCTATGATCGGCTGCAAAGACGTTAAATTTTTTGGACTACAAATGAATTAAATTTAAATTAAAACATAGCACTCGTCAAAATTAAGAAGCCAATTAAAAGGTTTCCTTTAGCAAAAGATTTTTTAAAATTTAAAACTAATCTAGAAATATATGGCAACAAGCATGTTCACAAACACAGGTATAAAATTTTAAACAGGTGAGTGAGTATCTAGTACAAAAAAAAATCAGGAAAAAAAAAATCAGTCTAATTGTTTGACCGTAAGACCTTGGAGAAGACTTAAGCCATTTGGTCCACTGAGTCTTGTTACGACATCGGGTAAACCCTCCTGCTTAGTTTAAAACCAGCAACACAGAAAAGATTCATCCTGTGCAGTAATCTATAAAAATTTGAGTGGCCAAGAACTACGCAAAGTAAAAATTAACAACTTTATTTATTTCTTAAAGTATAACAGAGAATACTTAATTAACCACTATTTACAATTTCTTTCCCTAACCTATCTTTGCCCTTTCCTTCTATAATACTAATCCGATAAAACTCACAACTAAGATTTACAAAACAACATTTCTTATCTTAAAACGAGGCAGCTGTAAGTTCTTCTCTTTGGAACTTACTGTGTCTTCTTTTCTCCTTGTTACAAGTTACTGATTGGAAAGGTACTTTTGAGAGAGAGCTATTTTCAAGCAGTCTGCTTACACACTGGGTCGTGGCAGTTCTCCTCTCAACTGTTCAATTTTCCCCAGTCCTACAATCCAGAGCATCGAATTGTGCCATTGGCTTTTAAGATTGGCAATATACTCAATTCAAACTTGATTGGAGTTTGTTACGTTTTGGGTATAATTTAAACTGATTGACCAAATTCAAATTTGTTTTTGTTTCCAAGCAACGAGCTAATCGAATGGTTTGACCCAATGTTACATTACCACCATTTTTGAATATACTTGGCTCTGGGTCCAGTAGTTCTGCCACTTTTAATTCTTTTAAAAGTTACACCCACATCTTCATAACAGTCTGCTCCACCACTTCATTATGGCTAACATGTTTCCCAACCCCACTCTCCTATCTTCTCATCGTAACCTTCAATCCTCTGAATAATCAAGACATTATCTTTGTCTTAAATAAACACAATGACTTGGTCTCCACAACCTTCTGCGGCAATGAGTTCCACAGATTAACCACCCTCTGGCTGAAGGAATTCCTCCTTATCACAGTTCCAAAAGGTCTCCCCTTTACTTTGAGGCTATGGTCTCTGGTCCTAGTCTCTCCGAAAATTTGAAACATTCTCTTCACCTCCACTCTGTCCAAGCCTTTCAGTATTCTGTAAATGCTAATCAGACACCCTCCTCATTCCTTCTAAACCCCACTGAATACAGACCCAAAGTCCTCAAACGATCTTTATGGAGCTGCCCTTCACCCCCACAAACATTTGTGCAGTTAAAAAGCCCCTTTGTGTTCTTGTGACATTAGTTTCAAACTGAGACCAGAGTTGTTTAATCCATGACTGTATCCTTAACAGTGATGACATTTGGACATGAGTGACTCATGTGTCTCAGATTTGCTTTTTAACCAGGTATGAGGTAGAGAGAAAGCAGAGGGAGAGGGTTAGCAAGCCTTATAGTTTTGCTGTAATGGATCCATTTTCATTCCTCTTCTCTACCCTGTAAGTGGTTGTCTGAAATTATTGTGACCAGTTCACTGGTGAGGTTCCCCAATTTGTTGCAGCTGCTGATGGGATTCTGAAACCTTTCAGCTCCCAGGTGAGGAAGGGTGACCTGACTCCCCTTGGTTTTCACCTGTCTCTCAGCTGGTCACAAGGCAACTAGTTTAAAAAATAAGCCCTTCCTTTCTGTTTAACTTAATTTGGATCTGGGAGAAAGGTATGGTTTTAAAAAGGAACCAATTTAACCTGAATTAACAAAAACAGCATGTTAATATTTAAACCCATTTCAGTCCACAAAAGGTCTTCGTATCTGATCATTTTTACCACCAACATAATTCATCAAGATAGAAAATGGAGGGTGATAGCAGAAGATTCGATAGGGTAAAAAGACTGTTCAGATGTAGGAAATCAAGAACAAATCATAGTTAGGCCTTCAAGAATTCCTCTCACCCACTCAGCACCGCTTCCCAATCCAACCCCACCAAAAGGTTTGCAAAAATCTGGAACACACTAAATAGATGTGGATGCTTACACAATTAGATTGTTCGTAGGTGAAGATTGATTTCGGCACAAGTATTAAAAAGTTTAGGGTTAAAGTCAGGAAAATGGAGTTCAAGCATAGTACAGACCAGCTATAAACAAAACAAATGGTAAAGTCATTTTAAGGGACTTAAATGGCTTATCCCAATGAAACATGGTTTTCTATTCTCTGGACTAACGGTGCCTACTGACTCTATTTAAGTCACCAAAGTTAACTTTTCTTTAGCCAATTCTCTTTCCTCTGATGTCAATTTCTCTCTCACTCTGGAGGTCAAGTTCAAACATTTGCCCTTCTCTTGTAAGTTCAAGTTCTGGCATTTTTTTTCCTTCTTTTCCATTACAAGCTGCTTCATCCGCAGCTTATTTCAAGCCAGCTAAAGTGAAGTTTCAGTGGAGTGAGACTCTTCCTCGAATTCCAGATGCTGTGTTATCACCTCAACTACAGCTACTAATTAGACCTTGCTTTTAATTCTAACTCCAACTTTTCTGCTAACATTATTAAAGTATACTCCGTCAGTTCTTGCAAATTACTCGGAGATAAATTATCTCTCTCCAACAAAGTCATAGCAGCTGAAAAAGCCATTTTAGTTCTCTGAATAGTACAATTCAGCATGAAAATCTGAAACTTTCCAAGTCCTAGCATTTGTATTTGTTTGTGGATTTCAAATCCCACAATAACCCACAAATTATGAACAAGATCACACCACCAAATTTAATTTTACGATTTGGCTAAAGAATAGTAAATTTTTTTTTAAAACATGTGAAGTTGACAAATTGTGAGATCCATCTATTCATTAAGAGAATAAAGCCACAAGATTCCAAGATTTTGAACAAACAACAAACTTTGTGAAGTTACAACAGTAACACAACCTATATATAAAAATGAGTTCTCTCCAGAATTAACCAGAGATAAATATTTGTAATATACAAACTGTGGTTGAACACAAAGGATCACATCAAATAGCAAAGGCTGTCAAGACAGTTCCCACAATTTCTTGGCATCATACCTGATGTTAAACCACATTAAAACTTAACAATGAATGAACATTTCTTCTCTTTTGAGGATCTAGCTTTGGTACTCCCTAAAAAGCCATCTGGCAAAACTGCTTCAATGAGGGCCCAGGTTCTGGCAGTTCACTCTCCAGTCAGGTTTGTGCTCCCCCTAGATTCTGGAAACTACACATTAGCAACTACCGTAGGCACAAATGCAACTTTTCTCTCAAGCTAGTTTCACCAAGTTAGGACTGCCTTTCATTTCTCTTGCTCAAGTGCACAAAGCAAGCACAGCTTGCAGGTTTCCTTTACCTTTTCAACCATGAACTATCACCAATGGCACAAGGCTTCTTCGGAGATGCCTCCTACCCTTTCTTTGAGCCCGTCTTAAGACTTAGCTGCACCTCTTGGAGCCCCAGATGTTTGAACCTTAACAACTCAAAGTTGGTTAAAACACCTTTTTAAGCGCAGTTCTTTTCGATTTGCTCTTATGTAGCTGACTAGAAGCCCAAAGGGAGCTGAAAATGTGTTGCTGGAAAAGCACAGCAGGTCAGGCAGCATCCAAGGAACAGGAGAATCGACGTTTCGGGCATTCCTGAAGAAGGGCTTATGCCCGAAACGTCGATTCTCCTGTTCCTTGGATGCTGCCTGACCCGCTGCGCTTTTCCAGCAACACATTTTCAGCTGTGATCTCCAGCCCTCACTTTCTCCTAGAAGCCCAAAGGGAGCAAGTTTATCTCCTTAATGTCTCTGCCCAAGTGCCTAAAATAACCCTTGACTTGTTCTGAGTGATCTATTGAGAACTTGCAACACGTTTCAGCCTTATTGCTAGGCAGTAAGGAGCGCAACTAACACTTTGCAACTGACTACAGCAAACCTTTGGAGCTGAATATGATATTATTCACAGATTGCAAAATAGATTTAAAAAGGAGGCCTTTCATCACAAAGCCTATAGGGAAAAGACAACTGATTTGCTATCACACACAGCTGACATAGACATAGTGGTCGGAATGGTTCCTATTATACTGTAACCATTCGATAAAAGGGGGAATTTAATTTGCAAACTGCTGCATGGGAAGAGGAGTGGGGCATGTTGTTCAAGACTACCTTTCAAGTTGGAAATTGGGGTGGAGGTGAGACTAATATGAAACATGGTCTTAGTCATGTAACAGCTATCAAATTAGAGCATCAATGTGCAAAGTACTTGAAAGGTTTTACTCAACAGATTAACATTACCTCAGCACGAAAACAACTTAAATACGAAGAACAATGGCAGAATTACTGTTTTCGGATGGGCGATAGATTTTGGAAAGTCAGGAAATTGGCCTGATGTACTGATCTTATTGTCTGCATTTTATTATGTGCTTGTTATTTAACTTCATTGTTAAAAGGACACGGAAGAATTTTCATATATTGTAAATCTTTCAGGTCGATTAAAGGAAGTAAAATATAGCTAGGATATAAAACTTTGCTTTGTTTTTAAGTCCAACAACTATTTACAATAATTCTGTGCATGAACAATTAAATGTTTCTTTGGTTTCATTTGATTGACTCAAATCAACTGGATTCAGTATTTTTAATAAGGATCATTCTTGAATCAACACTGAACAATGCACATTACCAATGATTCTCAACTCCAAGTCAGGTCTTTATTTCTTGTTTTCATTTAAACCCTTATTACAGCCTCAAAATGCACCCACCAACTTATGTCTTTCCTCCCTCCCTTCTCTCTAACTTTAACCACTTTATATCAAATTGCTCGCCTTCCTCATCACACTCAGTTTCCCCACCCAATCTCAGTTGGTGCACAAAATGCAAAACTTAACTTCCGTTCCCTTCTCTTCATCTTTCACTGCACCTATAGTAACAGAATTATAATCTCTACCCACTCTCTCACTTTTAGCATTGTCCTGAGTCCTTCAGAAACCTTTTCCTAAGCAACATTTAATCTTGCAATATGTATGCCAGCTCTCTCGCTCTACCACCTCTTCTGGATCCTCAAGTTTAAATATCATTAGTGCAATTGAGTAGAGAGACGGGAGGATAATGCTGATGAATGAACAGCTGGAAACATGGTGCAGGAGAGATTCCTGGGAGACTAGAAATGACTCTGGGGTAGATGGTACCTATGTAAGCTGGACTGGTTGCACCTGAATAGAGGTAGGACTGAGTTCCTTGTGGGGCATTTTGTTAATGCTTTTGGAAAGGTTTTAAACTAACTTGGTTCCTAACCTTCTGCCATGGGAGAAGAGTAGAGAAGGCAACCAGAGTTCACAAAACACTAAGAAATGTGACTGGCACAGCAAAGACAATAGAAAATCAGCAGGTGAAGTCAGATTAAAGGGAAATAAAATATCGAAATGAGGGTAACTGTGCATATATGTGAATACTTGGAGTACACCAGATAATGTTAGACAATTACAGACACATTACCACTGGGACTTTGGTGTAGCAGTAATAAGAGAGACCTGGCTCAACAGAAGGTAAGACTAGCTGTTAAATATTCCTGGCTATCAGGTATTCAAGACAGAAAAAAAGAAAAGCAAGAGGTTAGCAGAATTGGTTAGTACAATTGCGAACCAAGAGGACCTCAAAGTTCAGAGCCTAAGTGAGAAAGTACATTACAAAAATACAAAAGAGCCATGATGAGAAGTAAGTTGTCTTCCAGGTGCATCTATAGCAAAAGGGTGTGGAGAGAGTAGGGTCAAATAGGACCACAAAAAGGGAATTACACAACAAGACAAAAGGTACAGTCAAGGTGTTAAATGAATACTTTGCACTGATCTTTAGCACTGAGGTAGCTGTTACCCGTGACCTGGTAACAAAAGCAGCAGCTTTCTCACTGGAAGAGTTCAAAACTGTCAAGTTGGATAGACTTTCATTGACATGACACAGGGAACAGATGAGATGCATGAAAAGCTTATTTAAGGAAAGAAAATTTGAGATTGCAGGGGCACTAATCAATGTTTTAATCTTCCCGAGACTCAGGGAAAGTTCCAAGAGAGTGGAGAATTGAAAACAGTAGAACCATGTTCAGAAAAGGTGACAAGAATAAGCCCAGCAAATACATTAAGTCAACTTAACTTCAGAGAAGGGGAAGCTTAGTCAGGATAAAAGTAATAGTCACATGGAAAGTGATGGGATGTTTCGGAAGAGCCACAAGGGTTTCAAAATGGGTAATTGTGTTTAACTAAACTTGGAGTTTTCTGAAAAGTCAGCAGGAAAGGTTCAATGAAGACAATGTTGTTCATATGTTGTGTATGGACTTCGGAAGATGCTTCATACACAGACAGAGGAAAGTTATTCAATGTTATAAAAATTTACATTAGCAATGCGGAAACAAAATTGGCTGAGTAATAGTAAACAGAATAGTGGCCAATGGACTTCTTTTGGGCAAGATAAACATTTGCAGTGAAGTTGCCAGGGGTCAGTATTATGATCCTTGCTTGTCCTGATGCATATTAAAATGTTCTAGATCTTGGGTTCAACTTCAAAGCTTGTAATACAAAAACTGGATACACTAAAGTCTGAAGACAGTGTAAGACTCCAAGAAAACAGAATAGTTGTTGGAGTGGGCAAATAAAGCTCAAATGCCAAGGAGTGAAAGGTGATGCAATTTAGTAGGAAGATAATGGTCAGACAATACAAAATATGGGGTAAAATTCAAAAAGGGGTTGCAAGAGAAGAGGGACCTGGGTGTATATAGGCACAGATCGTGGAAGATGATAGGATAGGTGGACAGAGCAGTCAATAAAGCAGTCAGTATCCTGGGATTTATCAATGGAGGCACAGAGCACAAGAGCCAGGAGGTGATGCTGAACTTGTAAAGACACTAGTGTTGTAGTGCAAGCGTGCACAGTTCTGAATCATCACATTACAGGATGGATGGGAATGCACTGGACAGTGCACAGAAGAGATTTACAACAATGCTTCAGGATGCAACACTTAATCTAGCCTCCGAAATGAAAGAAGTTGGTACTGTCTTTTTTGGTGAGAAGGTGGCTAAAAAGAGATCTGATAGAAGTTTTCACAATTATGACTGGTCAGGACAGAGCAGATAGGGAGTAACCTTTCTCACTCATAAAAGGATCAAACAGTTTGTTGAACCGCTCCAAAGTGTCATTTCTTAAGCAATACCAGCTTTTTGCTGCACATTCTTTGTCCACCTGCTGCATTAACATCACCTTCTGTCATTAGGGTTCACGTTAGCAGGTTTTGCATGTTCTTTCATGGGGAGATATTGACTTGCCCAGCACGACATGATTGCTCATCACGTGGTTAACTTCAGCTTAGAGTGGTTGATGTGATCATGTTACAACTTTAGACTAGTTCAGCTAAACCAGTGCAGAACTTTGGTCCATCTTTCTCAGAGATGTGCTATTCTGCATGCAGGTATAGTTGACTATTTCAACACAATCAAAATTTATTGCTGTTCGATGGGGACTCATCTTAATTTCACAGCATATAATTAGTCTTGATGCGTTACAGAGGAGCAGAAATTCCAAATGAATAATATAAATAAAAGGTCAGGGGACTAAATCGGATGTCAACTGTGGCTCAGTTGGTAGCAATCTTGCCTCTGAACCAGAAGGTTGAGAATTCCAATCCCACTGCAGGGTATGAACACAAAATTAAGGCATATCTTCCAATATGGTACAGTGGAACAGCAGCATTTTCAGAGATGCAATATTTCAGAAGATGTGTTAAGATGAGGTCTTCGCAGGTGGAGAGAACAGTCTGGTTAAAAGAACTGCAAGGGAATTATCTGCAGTGTCTGGTCCAGTTTGAACCACTCCATCAACATCATAAAGACAGCTTATCTACATGTCATCATACTGCTGTTTATAAGATTTCCCTGTACACAAACATACTTTTGATATTATAAGGCACAACCATCAAAAGTACTTAATTAAATTAAAAGCTCCTTGTGCGATGATCATATTTTTATTGATATAATGAGTGTTTCTTTGATGAACCCATACGGTTTGCATTGTTCTGTTCAAACTTACCTCTCCTTCACTCATGTATTATACCTTCCACAAAACCTCAAGATGCCTCTAACTCTGATAATTTTTCCAATTTCAAGCAGCTTTTTTGTTATGTGTGATCATATTGAGGTAATAGCAAATATTTTGAACCAGACACAGTCTCTGGCTTATTACAATTACAATTAAAGACACGGCACATTCAGATTCTTAGTCCCCAGAAAGCCTCAGAGAACAAATGATTTTTTGTTTACTTTCAAAATGTTGCAGCTTCTGCCACGTGCTCAGGCTCTGCCTTAAACCCCAAACCTTTTGCATTCCTCAAGATAGCCACAGGATCTTACACGGAACAGATCATTGCCAAAGCCAGGTATTTGCGGGCACAGTGGACTCAAAGAAGAATATCCATCATACTTGTGGCATTCTTTTGCATTTCAAAATACTGACAAATGAATTCCATCTGTGACATTGAAAGAGCTACAAGCATTCATTTTAACTCAGCTACTTCATCCTTGGTTTGAAGGTGGAATAGAAAATAAAAGGCTTGGTAACTGTACATGGGTGTTAATGACATTGGAGGACTATTTTTGAGAGGAGAATGGAAGAAAGGGGACCAAAAAGTCCTATAGTTAATTTTGGGAAAAGTCCTCACCCAGTAATTAGCAAACAACATCCTGAATTAATATACCACCATAAACAAGTAACAGGCATTATGACTAATTGGGATAGTGTACTGGAAATCAAGCCCAATTACTTCATCAGTCATCATCAGTCTGAAAATCTGATTAATTGCCTAATTTGACTTCATGGTCTAAATCAGGTTAGAAGATTGCTACCAACTGAGCCACAGGTGGGCGGCACGGTGGCACAGTGGTTAGCACTGCTGCCTCACAGCGCCGGAGATCCGGGTTCAATTCCCGCCTCAGGCGACTGACTGTGTGGAGTTTGCACGTTCTCCCCGTGTCTGCGTGGGTTTCCTCCGGGTGCTCCGGTTTCCTCCCACGGTCCAAAAAATGTGCAGGTCAGGTGAATTGGCCATGCTAAAATTGCCCGTAGTGTTAGGTAAGGGGTAGATGTAGATGTAGGGGTATGGGTGGGTTACGCTTCGGCGGGGCGGTGTGGACTTGTTGGGCCGAAGGGCCTGTTTCCACACTGTAAGTAATCTAATCTAATCTAATCTAAAAAAAAAAAAGAATAAACACACCAGGATTTTTCTCCCCCATTAAAATAAATATATTTTCTTGTTTAGTCATTTTTTAAATAAAGCACAAAAATAGACAAATTAAATTGCTAGTCTATAACTCTACATCTTAAACTCAACATATTGTTTAGTATTCCCATAGACATCATGTCTTTCAAATATTGTGTGCGGAAGCAAGTCAGAAATATAATTTTGGCACAAGTCTGGATTATGGACACTCACTTTGATCTTTTAGTTTTAATTATTTGCTAATGTTATAAGATTATGGTTACACAGATTCTCAGTCTCTCATTCACTGATTGAGGACTCACCTTTGCAGGGCTTCAAGGTTGTTTCCCTCCTTTTCATTTCAACAGGGGATTTACAGAGAAAGCAACTTAGAGGACGGCGAGGGAAAGTAGGTACTAGGAATTTTCTTTTACTTCACCACAACGAGTGAGCTTGATGCTTTCCCTTCACAGGCTGAGTGCTTCTGCTGTCAGATCCTCAAGCACTAGTGAGAGGGACCTTGACATTTTTGAGAACAGCGTGAAACAGGCTGATGTTAAGGAGGAGGATGTGCTGGACATTATGAAAAACATTAGGTCAGTCCCCTGGGTCAGATAGGATATACCCAAGGTTGTTACAAGAAGCAAGGAAAGAGATTGCTGCACCTTTGACGATGATCTTGGCATCCTCACTGCCGACTGGAGCACTGCCAGATGATTGGAGAGTGGCAAATATTATTCCCTTGTTCAAGGAAGGGAATTAGGATAACTCTGAGAATTACAGACCAGTCTGTCTTACGTCTGTGGTGAGCAAAGTATTGGAGAGGATTCGGAGAGACAGGATTTATGATTACTTGGAAAAGCATAGTTTGATTGGAGATAGGTAGCATGGCTTTGTGAAGGGCAGGTAATCCCTCACAAGCTTTATTGAATTCTTTGAGGATGTACCAAAACACACTAATGAAGGTAGAGCAGTGGATGTGGTGTAGATAGATTTTAACAAAACGTTTGACATGGTAGGCTCATTCAGAAAGTAAGCAGGCATGGGATACAAGGAAATCTAGCCGTATAGATACAGAATTGGCTGACCCATAGAAGACAGAGGGTGATAGAAGATGGGAAGTATTTATCTTGGAGCTCAGTGACCAGTGGTGTTCCAATGGGACATCTGCTCTTTGTGATTTTTTTTAATATAAATATGACTTGGATAAGGAAGTGGAAGGGTCAGTTAGTAAGTTTGCTGATGACATGAAAGTTGTCGGAATGGTAGATAGTGTGGAGGGCTGTTGGAGGTTGCAACAGGGACATTGACAGGATGCAGAGCTGGGCTGAGAAGTGGCAGATAGAATTCAACCTGGAAAAGTGTGAAGTGATTCACTTTGGAAAGTCAAATTTGAATGCAGAATACAGCATTAAATGCAGGATTCTTGGCAATGTGGAGGAACAGAGGGACCTAGGGGCCCACATCCATAGATCCCTCAAAGTTGCAACCCAAGCTGATCAGGTTAAGTCGTCGTATGGTGTGCTGGCTTTCATTAGGAGAGAGATTGAGTTTAAGAGCCGCAAGGTTATGTCGCAGCTCTATAAAGCTTTGTTAGACCACACTTGGAATATTGTGTTCTGTTCTGGTCATGTCATTACAGGAAGGATGTGGAAGCTTTAGAAAGGGTGCTGAGGAGATTTACCAGGATGCTGCCTGGACTGGAGGCCATGTCTTATGAAGAAAGGTTGAGTGAGCTAGGGCTTTTCTCACTGGAGTGAAGGATAAGAGGTGACTTGATAGAGGTATAAGATGATGGGAGGCAAAGATAGACTGGATGCCAGAAACTTTTTCTCCCAAGGTAGAAATGGCTATCACGAGGGGGGCATAAGTTTAACGTGATTGTAGAAAGGTTATGGGGAAATGTCAGAGGTCAGTTCTTTACAAAGTGGTGGGTGCTTGGAATGCACTGCCAGCAGTGGTAGCAGAGTCAAATTCATTAGGAACATTTAAATGACTCTTGGATTGGTACATGGAAGATACTGAAATGAAGGGTCAGTTTGATCATAGAGTAGGTTAAAAGGTTGGCAATACATCGAGGGCCGAATGACCTACACTGTGCTGTACTGTTTTCTGTTCTATGTTCAAAGCTATCACTGTCTGTCGAGGAAATAATCAAGTGATTGTTACTGTCCGGTCTCCTCCTGAGCTCACTAAAGGATTCTGGGTAATCCAAGCTGGAAGACAGGAAAAATTTCTGCTCCTTTTTTTGAGGTATTTTAGGTGTTGGAGGTGATTTCTTTGAATTCCAGGAGCAGCAATTACTGTTTTATATGCTGTTACATTGTTTGGGAACTTTGGAGGAAAAAAATGTCAAAACACAGCAGTTTTAAAAGGGAGAAGAACAGACAAAGGAAATACATGGTGAAGTCAGTGCAGGAGAGAGCGAGAGCGAGAAACAAACCCACATTGCTAACTGACAGAGTTAGCAGTTACTGCCTTGGCTGTTGAATTCACATATTGTTGCACATCAGAGTGCGTCTGGGAAAATTTAAAAACCGTGAAATTACCCAAGAGACAACTTTTTCACACAGAGGGTGGTATATGTATGGAATGAGCTGCCAGAGGAAGTGGTGGAGGCTAGTACAATTGCAACATTTAAAAGGCATCTGGATGGGTATATGAATAGGAAGGGTTTGGAGGGATATGGGCCAGGTGTAGGCAAGTGGGACTAGATTGGGTTGGGATATCTGCTCGGCATGGACGAGTTGGACCGAAGGGTCTGTTTTCATGCTGTACATCTCTATGATTCTATGGTCCTGATTAGAAAAGCAAAGACTGTCTCTGTGCAAAATTGCCCTAAAATACACAGG
Source organism: Chiloscyllium punctatum (assembly GCF_047496795.1). Classification (NCBI taxonomy): domain Eukaryota; kingdom Metazoa; phylum Chordata; class Chondrichthyes; order Orectolobiformes; family Hemiscylliidae; genus Chiloscyllium; species Chiloscyllium punctatum. The sequence goes on along the minus strand of NC_092749.1, from coordinate 30,048,801 downwards.
TTATGTTGTGCTGTTTTACCTGGAATAGCCCCTCATTGTTTGATATTATAGATACAACGTACATATTCCAGTAACATTTTACAATATGAATTCTTACAGTTTTCTTGGTTTAAAGCTGTATCTTTTCCAAGTTTTAGTCCGTAGGCCAAAAAGAGCGATCATTACATATACTGCGATATCATTGGTCACCATAATTCCTTACTAAAGGGTGATGTATTTTCAAGATCAAGCTAACCTTAGAACAAAATTAAACCTAGACCTAGTAAAAAGCCACTGAAAAATACAAAAACCACCTAACTTGGATAATTCTATGGAATTTGGTAGAATACCAAGCAAAGAATTCAGACCAATGAAGTCGGAACTTTAAATGGTGATGTGTCACTAATAGACTCACGTTCTAATCACTAACTGGTCACTTTTTTTGGAAAAGTATACGGGCACTAGCTGAAGGTAGGTTGGGGTTCAGCAATTGAGATTTCGACAGCAAGACAGCTGTTATCTCAGGCTACAAAGTGCAGCAGCACTGGAGGGTTTAAACTGGAGTCCCATAACAATCAGAGTCGAGAGTGTGGTGCTAGGAAAGGTCAGGCAGCATCCAAGGAGCAGGAGAATCAATGTTTTGAGCATAAGCCCTTCATCAGGAACACCTTGGATTCTGCCTGACCAGCTGTGCTTTTCCAGTATCACACTCTTGACTCTGGTCTCCAGCATCTGCCGTCCTCACTTTCTCCCGTAACAATCAGGCATTTCAGAAGTTAATAAAATTGCGATTTGCTCAGCTTCAAAGTTGTAAACTAAACAGAAGACCACAAGACATAGGAACAGAACTAGGCCATGCAGCCCATCGTTTCCGTTCCACCATTCTATCCTGGCAGATATATTTCTCAAACCCAATTTTCTTGCCTTTGCCTGTAACTCTTTATTCATTCACTAATCAAGAAATATCTACCTTGATCATAAATGCACTCAATGACTTGGCCTCTACAGCCTTCTGTGATGATGAACCCCACAGATTAACCACCATATGGATGAAGAAATTCCTCAACTGAGGTCCAAAGGGTCATCCTTTCACTCTGAGGCTGTGCCCTTAGGTCCTAGTTTCTCCTGCTACAGGAAACATCATCTCCACGTTCACTCTATCCAGGCTTCTCTGGATACTGTAAATTTAAATGAGATTCCTGTCATCCTTCTAATCTCCATTGAGTACAGAGTGTCCTCAACCGCTGCTTATAGGACAAGCCATTCATCCATGGTATCATTTTTTTGAACCTCCTCTAAACCCCTCCAAGGCCAGCATATTCTTCCTTAGGTATGGGGTTCACAACTGCTCAATATTCCAAATGCAGTCTGACTGGAACCTTATACAGCCTCAGCAGTACAACTGTGCTCTCATATTCTTGCCCTCTCAAAATGAATGCCGACATCACATTGCCTGCATATTAAGAGAAGCCTGAAGTAAGACTCCCAAGTCCCTTTGCACTTAATATTTCCAAAGCCTTCCCCAGTTTCAAAAGTAGTCCACACCTGTATTCTTTCTACCAGAATGCATAAACTCCACTTCCCCAAATTGTATTCCATCTGCCACTTCTTTGGCCACTCTCCAAGCATGTCCAAGTCCTTCTGCATCCTCCTTGTTTCTTCAACACCATCTATCCCTCCACCTATCTTTGTGTCATCTGCAAACTTCACAACAACGTCCTCAGTTCCTTACCCAGATCAAAAATACATAAATCATCAGTGGGATGGCCTGATCAAGGTCTTAAAAATCATGAAGAGGTTTGGTCAGGCAAATGCAGATTTGATGTTCCCAGTTAAGAGCATTCCAAAACTCAAGGACATTTACTTACGTCTCAAAGTACCAATATCTAAAAGGCAATCATTTAATGCAAAGATAAACTGCAAGCTAATTTGGTTCGAGAAGGGCAGTTTGCAGATTAGTCTTGAACAGACAAACGTGTGATGATCTGTGAATTGTTCTTGTACTTGAAAAAGCCACCAATAATTCCAAGGAGGAACTCAGGAGAATTTTCTTTACTGAGTGCGTTAGAATGTGGGATTCTAACTGAACAGACATGTTCTGACTGATGGCAACTCTTTTGTTCTATGATTTGAAAGTTCTCCTTGTTATTTTATACCTCAGTTTAAGTAAATATTTCTTGACCAACATATCTTTGTAACTCTGCACTTTTTAATAGGTGACGAGATAAAGTTTTTTTGCATAGCAACAACTGATGTTCTTTCTTTTGTTGAAAACCATTTCTCCTGAATTGTGGTTTCTCGTGCTTCCAATTTGTGTTAGATATTGGAACTGCATTATCATTTCCAGTCTTGCTGTGCTTGTTTAATTGTTTAGGTCATAGCACTGTCCTAAAAGTTAAATACAAATGCAAAAGATGCTCCTTTGTGGGGTGCACTTGGATGCTAATCCTTACACATTTTGTAGTTCGTGCATTTAAAGCTCTGTCAAGGTTGAAACATGAACACTGAAGGAGTGGGGAAGTTGAACACACTTTGAAATGGCCAATATAATTTTTTGTTAAAAAAGGAAATTAACATTTGTCATTTCAACTGGATTGCAATCACCAGCTTTTGTAGTGCTATCCATATCTGCAGAGTAACTAACTACATATGAAACCCCTTGTGTATATCGATGAAGCAAGTTTTAAAAATGTTTCAACACACCCATCTCAAAATAACAATATTAAAAAGGCAGTCATATCATGCAAAGATAAATTACAAGTTAATTTGGTTTTAGAAGGACGGCTTGCAGATTGACTTAGAATTGACAAACATGCAAGGATCTGTGAATTGTCCTTGTACTCAGCAATAAAAAGTGGGTTTGACCCACAGATCATCTTTGAACCCTCCCTACAGGGAGTGCCTGAGCTGTGGCCTACCTTTTGGGGAAAACAAAAAGGGGCATACCAACTTAAGCAGCTAAACAGTCAAACTTCTAATCTCAAACCACGTGAGATAACGAGAACAAAAGATCAGAGCAAAGTATATTAGTCTCGGAATACACCATGCCAACAATTTGCATAACACATTATCCTCCTGTTATTAAATTCTCTCTCGGTCACAGCTCAGCATCAAGTAGTGGGAGATGATCAACATTGGAAAACCACCGAAACGTAGAAATCAATTATCAAAAAGTAACAAAACCAAACCTACGTGACAAATGTAACTACATTTCTGAAGTACCACATTTTGGGACATGCTGAAGTTACAACTGGGGCTACTTAAATACAAGTTCATTTATCTTCTGGGACATTTTCATTGAATAACAGCAGCTTAACTTGTGATTAGTCTCTAAAATAATACAAATGTCGCAGGAGTCTCATCAGACAAAATCTAAAGCCCAATCGATTTAGGAATAACAAATCCAAAAAAAATTTGATGCGCATCAGTGCCAACAGGAATATACAGAGGAGATAATATTCAACTGTTTTATTGTAACCTTACAATAGAGGCAGGCCCCACTAATCCAACTGGATTCAGAGTATTACAAACATTCAGTGCGGCTAGATTGGCATTAAATAGCATTATGCAAAGCAGCAATTAAAGTCAATTTCAAAATGACTTTTTTTTTAAATTACCATGAGCTAAAAAGTATCAAACACTAATTTTGTCTTCATGAGAAAAAGAGAGGGAGAAAAATATAATCAAATCTCAGGAAAACAAATCACGACAAACCATAATGAGAGCTGGTGGATTATCTGTAAAGAGCTATTTCCCTATGACCATAACTGATATTAAACATGCAGAGAGCCCTACACTGCCCTGGTTAATAATGATTGCCGTACCGATTAGTGAGTAAAGCTAAGCAGATACGTGAGAACACCGCCATCTGCAAGTTCCCCTCTAAGCCACTCACCGTCCTGACTTGGAAGTATAATCACTGTTCCTTCACTGTTGCTGAGTCAAAATCCTGGATTTCCCTCTCTAATGGCATTGTAGGTCAACTCTCAGCAGGTGAACTGCCGTGGCTCAAGGCGGCAGCTCACTACCACCTTCTCAAAGGCAACTAGGAACGAGCAATAAATGCTGGCCAAGCCAGTGATGCCCATATCCCACTAATGAATAATGAAAAAAAAATTAGACAGTTGCTGCACTTAACGAGAGGTCAATGCTGTTGAATGTTTGTTATTTATCATGCATCTTGTCAGGATTAGCGATTTCTTTTTGGCAGTAAAGTTTCAGGTTAGAATTTTGCAATTTATTTAAATTCAGGATAAGTACCTCAATGATTTGACTAAACTGCCAGGACCAAATAAAGGGACTTTCACAGACATAGAGGTTGTCAGTGTAAACTGACATTGAGGTAATTAAGGTTAAAGGGCTTTCATTCTAGCCAGTATTTAATAAGGACATTTGAGGTCAACTGATCTTTGAGGAGGTAAACAGCTAGTGTCAAGTAGGTAGCCCCCATACAATTGGCATTTAAAACAGACTTACTTGACTCCAGATTGGATGTAGAAGGAGAATGATTCAGATCTCTCACGCACAACAGATATAATCACACAAGCATGAAAAGGTTTTGGGGACATAAATTATTTTTCTCCCAACTCAACAAGACAACTGCATGGAGCTTTGGCACAAGCAAAAACCCATCCATCATCTTTGAAGGCCTCAGCTAGAAGACCATTGTGACTGCAGGCTGCTTCTCTTCATTGATTGAAATGAAGGGAATGTAATATAAAATTAGGGAGGTTTTGCTACAACTGAACAAGGAACTGCTTAGACAGCTGAAGTGCTAATAGACAATTTTGGACCCCTTATCCAAGGGAAGATGTATTGGCATTGGTGGCATCCCAGACAAAGTTCACTCAGATGTTATTGGTATTGAGGGATTTTCTCATGAAGGGAGAACATGAAGGTTGGGCTCACACTCATTGGAGTTTAGGAAAATGAGAGGATTCTTAGAGGCTTTGACCGCTTTCCCAGTCCTACTTATGCTGTTGGTCGCTGATTGGACCATGCCAGCTGAACCCTTGTGTTTGCACTCCAATTTCTGATTCAAAGGGATCAAATGAAGTCAGTTATCCTAAACTTATTGCAAAGATGCCATTTTCCTTTGTGAGTGTGTCTAGGACTAGAGGACATAATCTTAGATTAAGGAGTCACTCATTTAAGACAGAGATAAGGAGATTTTTTTCTTTCAGGAGGATGATGAATCTGTTGAATCCCTTCCCGCAGAGGACTATTGCGGTTGGATCAATAACTTTAGTCAAGGCTGAGATAGATCTGGATTGTTCCATCAGACAATGAGGGCAATTGATTTTTGTTTAAACATTTAGCTTAATTATCAAGTAAATGCTGGAAAACAACAGTGCTTGAGTCAGTATTATGGGCACTGGAATTCAGGATAAATGACTTCATTTGATCCCATTGTTGAAGGCTGTATTGGAACTTGGAGTGGGAGTACATGGATCCAGTTGGCATGGTCCAAGTAGGGCCTAGCAACATAGGTAGGAGTAGGAAAAAGAGGCTCTACTGAGGGATTACAAGAACCTTTGAACTAAATTAAAAAACAGAACAGAATCGCCAAAGGTAATAATCTCCTGATTACAGTACATGCAAGTTTGCATAGGGTAAACAATATCAGAGACACAAATAATTCATAGTTCAAAAGATTGGTATGGGTGAAATGGGGTACAATTTATGAGGCACAAGCACCAACGCTGGGGAAAGAGGGTTCTGCATTGTGATGGGTTTCAACTGAACCGTGTTGGGACTAGTACCCTGGCAAATTATATACATAGGGTTGTGCATATTGTTTTAAAATGAATGAGTTTGTTGGGGGAGGGGGGAAGTGGGTGTGGAGTGGAGGGGCAAAAAAAAAGAGAAAGGAGTTTGAAAAAAAGTGAAACACTAGAGGTGCAGAGTAGTGAAGAGGTGAATGATCAAAATGTGACAGGAAGTGGGAGAAAAGATATACAGAGAGCATGAGGAATCTGCAGGAGGATGTAGACAGTTTGCAGTGTGTGAATATGCAAAAACTCAGCAGTTTAATCCAGGAAAACGTGAGGTCTTGCACTTTGGCTGGAAGAATCCACAGGCAGACTATTACTGAAATAGAGAGATATGCCAATAGAAAGTGCAGTATAAAGGGATCTGGGTGTTCTTGTGCATGCAATACAAGAAGTTAGCATCGAGCTACAGCAAATAAAGGAGGTAAATTTAATGTTTGCTTTTATTGCTTGGGGCTGCAGTTTAAAAAAAGGGACTTATTACAACTCTACAAGGTGTTGGTGAGGCTGTACCTATAGTACTGTGTACAGTGGGGTAAAAACAATGACTGCAGATGCTGGAAACCAGATTCTGGATTAGTGGTGCTGGAAGAGCACAGCAGTTCAGGCAGCCTCCAAGTAGCTTCGAAATTGACGTTTCGGGCAAAAGCCCTTCATCGGGAATAAGGGCTTTTGCACGAAACGTCGATTTCGAAGCTACTTTGTTGCTGCCTGAACTGCTGTACTCTTCCAGCACCACTAATCCAGTACTGTGTACAGTCTTTGTCTGTATCTCAAAAGATATATTTGCACAGAAGGCTGTTTACATTAGGCTGATTTCTGGGATCAGGGGTTCAACTTATTAATAAACAAACACAGGCAAGGCCTTTGTTAACTGGAGTTAAGAAATGAAGGGCGATATTTTGAAACATGCAAGATTCTGAGGGGATTGACAGGGTAGACGTTAAGACTTTTCCACTAGTGGGGGAACCTCAAACTGGAGGACATAAACAACAGTGGGAAACTCATTTAGAACAGAGATGAGAAGGAATTTCTTCTCCTAAAGAGCAGCAAATGTCTGGAAATCACTCCCTCAGTGTTGCAGATATGAAATCACAAAGTATTTAAAGAGAACGTAGATAGATCTTTGAAATATCAGGAAGCTGACAGTTATGTTGAACTGACAGGCAACAGTGAAGGCCTAGGGCAGATCAGCCATGATCTTGTTGAATGGTGAGGCAAGTTCAAGGTACCCCATGGTCTATTCCTGATCCTTTGTGTTATGTTATTTTCAAATAACAATAAAAACAAGAATGAGAAGTAGGAGGCAATTTGGCCCCTCAAGCTTGCTTTATCATGTTATAAGATCATAGCTAACTGCCCTCGGCCACAACTCCACCTATGTATCCTTCTTCCACACTTGAAGAAGCAAAGTTTTGTTTTTAATATAAAAGGCCACATCAATTCCTACTAAAATTTTCAGGTACTTGAAAATAGCCACTTCGAACAATACTTCAATTGACCATTATGACTACATAAATTTAGCAAATTCTACAGGCTAAAGGTCAGCAAGGCAAACAGCAGATTGTTTTGCAAGAGTTATTTCACAGCAATTACCACAAAGCTAACTAAGTGTGACACAAATGTCTCAACTCTGCTTTATAACTTAACTTTTCTACAAAGCCGGACATGGAAACTGCTTCCATGTATACTGTATACGAACAAACCTCAAAACAAGGTGCAACCTGATAAAATATTATACTTAAATAGCTCTCTTCTTATTGCATTGCCACTTTGTGTTTACAATAAAATCCCCTGCCTTTATCAACACACACTAAAAGCTGGTGTAAACAAACAAATCAACATGAACAACTAGGCCTCAGAAAAGCACACTGCTCCTTCCAGGCCCCTTTTATCCAGAAAAAGGAAAAAGTTTTAAAACAATGAAACCATCATTTCCGTACTTTAAGCATGATGCGTTAACAAATTCAATTAATTCTGATGTATAACTACATTCAATGATACAAGAATCAATTAATATCTTATTGGACACAATCTTAAAAAATTTCTCAACATCATGAGAAGGCTGAAATGTGACTTTGGGCCCTGTGTGGATAAAGCTTTGTGCACTTTTATGCCTATTCTGGGCCAGAGTTACACGTAACGTTTAGTATTTGACATCGTACAGGGGATCTGTGTGAATAAGAGTGGTTTAGGGTGTTGATTTGCTCGCTGACCTGTAGGTTTGATATCCAGACGTTTCATTACCTGGCTAGGTAACATCATCAGTGGCGACCTCCAAGTGAAGCGAAGCTGTTGTCTCCTGCTTTCTATTTATATCTTTCTCCTGGATGGGGTTCCTGGGGTTTGTGGTGATGTCATTTCCTGTTCGTTTTCTGAGGGGCTGATAGATGGCATCTAGATCTGTGTTTGTTCATGGCGTTGTGGTTGGAGTGCCACGCCTCTCTGAATTCTCTGGCATGTCTTTGCTCAGCCTGTCCCAGGATAGATGTGTTGTCCCAGTCGAAATGGTGGGTTTTTTTCATCCGTGTGTAGGGCTACGAGGGAGAGGGGGTCGTGTCTTTTTGTGGCTAGCTGGTGTTCATGTATCCTGGTGGCTAACTCTCTTCCTGTTTGTCCTAAGTAGTGTTTGTGGCAGTCCTTGCATGGAATTTTGTAGATGACATTGGTTTTGTCCATGGATTGTACTGGGTCTTTTAAGTTTGTAACTTTGTTTGAGAGTGTTGGTGGGTTTGTGTGCTACTAGGATTCCGAGGGGGCTTAGTAGTCTGGCTATCATTTCGGAAACTTCTTTGATGTATGGTAAGGTGGTTAGGGTTTCTGGCTGCGTTTGGTCTGCTTGTCGTGGTTTGTTCTTGAGGAATCTGTGGACTGTATTTTTTGAGTATCCGTTCTTCATGAATATGTTGTGTAAGTGGTTCTCCTCTGTTTTCCGAAGTTCGTCTGTGCTGCAGTGTGTGGTGGCTCATTGGAATAGTGTTCTGATACAGCTTCGTTTGTGTGTGTTGGGATGGTTGCTGGTGTAGTTAAGTATTTGGTCAGTGTTTGTCGGTTTTCTGTATATGCAGGTTTGTAGTTCTCAGTTGTCCTTTCATTCGACTGTGAGGTCCAGGAATGCGAGTTTGTTATCGGTTTCTTCCTCCTTGGTGAGCTTTATGCCTGTGAGGGTATTGTTGATGCTGTTAAATGTCTCTATCTTGTTTCAATTTGTGATGACAAAGGTGTCATCTACATAGCGGACCCAGATGATTTTTGGTTTGATGGTTGGTAGGGCTGTTTGTTCTCGTCTTTGCATTACTGCTTCTGCTATGAATCCTGATAGCGGAGATCCCATGGGTGTGCCGTTGGTTTGTTTGTAGATTATGTTGTTGAAAGTGAAGTGGGAGGTGAGGCACAGGTCCACTAGCTTCATGATGTTTTCGGTGGTAATGTGATTAATGGTGGTTGGTGTGTGTGAGAGATGGCCTCTTCTAAAAGTGTGGTAAGTGTTTCCTTTGCCAGGTCGATGTTGATGGCAAAGGAAACACTTACCACACTTTTAGAAGAGACCATCACACACACCCCAACCACCATCAATCACATTACCACCGAAAACATCATGAAGCTAGTGGACCTGTGCCTCACCACCCACTTCACTTTCAACAACATAATCTACAAACAAACCAACGGCACACCCATGGGATCTCCACTATCAGGATTCATAGCAGAAGCAGTAATGCAAAGACGAGAACAAACAGCCCTACCAATCATCAAACCAAAAATCATCTGGGTCCGCTATGTAGATGACACCTTTGTCATCACAAAACGAAACAAGATAGAAGAGACATTTAACAGCATCAACAATACCCTCACAGGCATAAAGCTCACCAAGGAGGAAGAAACCGACAACAAACTCGCATTCCTGGACCTCACAGTCGAAAGAAAGGACAACGGAGAACTACAAACCTGCGTATACAGAAAACTGACAAACACTGACCAAATACTCAACTACACCAGCAACCATCCCAACACACACAAACGAAGCTGTATCAGAACACTATTCCAACGAGCCACATCACACTGCAGCACAGACGAACGTTGGAAAACAGAGGAGAACCACCTATACAATGTATTCAAGAAGAACAGATACTCAAAAAATACAGTGCGCAGATTCCTCAAGAACAAACCACGACAAGCAGACCAAACACAGCCAGAAACCCTAACCACCTTGCCATACATCAAAGAAGTTTCAGAAATGACAGCCAGACTCCTAAGACCCCTCAGAATCCTAGTAGCAACAAACCCACCAACACTCAAACAAAAACTAACAAACTTAAAAGACCCAGTACAACCCACGGACAAAACCAACGTCAACTACAAAATTCCATGTAAGGACTGCCACAAATACTATGTAGGACAAACAGGAAGAGAGTTAGCCACCAGGATACAAGAACACCAGCTAGCCACAAAAAGACACGACCCTCTCTCCCTCGTAGCCCTACACACAGATGAAAAAAACCCATTTCGACTGGGACAACACATCTATCCTGGGACAGGCTAAGCAAAGACATGCCAGAGAATTCCTAGAGGCCTGGCACTCCAACCACAATGCCGTAAACAAACACACAGATCTAGATGCCATCTATCAACCCCTCAGAAAACGAACAGGAAATGACATCACCACAAACCCCAGGAACCCCACCCAGGACAAACATATAAATAGAAAGCAGGAGACAACAGCTTCGCTTCACTTGGAGGTCACCACTGATGATGTTACCTAGCCAGGTAATGAAACGTCTGGATATCGAACCTACAGGTCAGCGAGCAAACCTACACCCTAAACCTCAACCTGAGCTACAAACCTTGCAAATAAGAGTGGTAATCCAACAAATATTTTTTGCTGAATTGACCCAAAAGATTACAAATATTCAAGTGCAACATAGTAGCAGCACAATATTCTTTCAGCTGAATTCCTTCAATACTGGAAACTAGCAACAATTTCAGGCCTATAAGTACATGTTCTATGGAAATTGGGATATAGTTAGTTGAGCTTTAGGCAGCAATCCAACGCTGATGCTATAATGGAGTTCATAAATCACCTAAGTATTACTTTATATTATTATAGCAGAAATAAGCACAATTGACACGATGATTTACTGCTTTGGAACTCTGAAACAGGTTGCATTACACTTTGGTGCTCGCGACAAAAAAGACATAAAAATCTTATCTTAAATATAGCAGTAAAGCTATTTTGCATCAGCCATCCAAGTGCTTTGATTTTCAGTGTACAGCTTAGTTTTAGAGAAAAATTGAAAATTTCTCTCAAGCAGCAGAATTATTTACTGAGCTTCAGTAAACACAGTTACACTTTCAGAAAGGATATAATGCAACGAGCCTTGCCATAAATTTAGAAATCTTCTGTCCCATGCCCAGCTATTTTACCTGTAATAGGTGCCATGGCTCAAAATCACATGTCTAATATTAGTCATCAACTGAAATAAAGAAATGACTTCAAAGCAAATATGTGATTATAATGCGAACAAATAAAAGTTACTCAATTAAGCAGTTAGGATGCAGGATATGGAAAAAAAAACTTTTTATTATACAAAAGTTACAAACCTCTAAATGGACAATCTTAAGAGAAACACCAATCACGAAGAAAAAAAAAGTGGGTTTGAAATACCTGAGTACCAGATATTCTTGAATTTTTAAAAACTTAAGGAATTGCAGATGCTTTAAATTAGTAGCAAAATCAGAAGTTTTGAGGAAGGGTCACCTGACTCAAAATGCTACTTTGATTTCTCTGCACAGATGCTGCCAAACCTGCTGAGCTTTTCCAGCAACTTCTGTTGTTGTTCTTGAATTTTTGTCAGAATTAAAAACAAATTGCAAAAGAAAAGGATATGCAACTCTCATCAAAGTATTGCTCAGTCATGTACCTACCTTGGATTCCCTAATTCTTGGAAGACGTATATTAATATGTTTACATGTATTCGGTTCTTCCCAATCTCATCACATCCCATCTGATAAAACTTCACATTCGAACATGGTACTTCAGAAACATATTTACTTGCTTCACCCACAAGTATATCAATTTATGATTAGATTAGATTCCCTACAGTGTGTAAATAGGCCCTTCAGCCCAACAAGTCCACATTGACCCTCCGAAGAGTAACCCACCCAGACCCATTTACACCTGACTAATGCACCTTACACTATGGGCAATTTAGTACGGCCAATTCACCTGACCTGCACATTTTTTGAGATTGTGGGAGGAAATTGGAGCACCCAGAGGAAATCAACGCAGACAAGGGGAGAATGTGCAAACTCCACACCAGACAATTGTCCGAGGCTGAGTCCCAGGTGCTGTGAGGCAGCAGTGCTAACCACTGAGCCACCATGCTGCTCCACAGTGTATGTACAACAAAGGTCCCACAAAATATATTAATGACAGTTAACATCTTCCATGTTGGTTTGGGTGTGTGTGTGTGTGTGTGTGTGTGTGTGTGTGTGTGTGTGTGTGTGTGTGTGTGTGTGTGTGTGTGTGAGAGAGAGTGAGTGAGAGAGTGAGTGAGAGAGTGAGAGAGAGAGTGAGAGAGAGAGTGAGAGAGTGAGAGAGTGAGTGAGTGAGTGAGTGAGTGAGTGAGTGAGTGAGAGAGAGAGAGAGAGAGAGAGAGAGAGAGAGAGAGAGAGTGAGTGAGTGTGAGTGTGAGAGAGAGAGAGTGTGTGTGAGAGAGTGACGCAAAGAGAAGGAATATGGAATATTCATGTTGGGCAGGAAGCTAGGGAGGAGCTTAATGTTCCCTTCTTTTAAAAAGAAAGTCCAATTACTCCTGCATAAACAAAAATTCACCCTTACAGATAAACAGGAATCTAATCAATATCTATTCTAAAAGACTGCACCTCTTCACTGCTACTTCACTTTGGCTACAGTATATGCTTTAAGTATTCTCCCTACTAAATCTAATTTATAGCGTGTTGGAGTTGAACTAACTACACAAGAGGAGAATGCTTCCTGTTCCTTCCTGTAATGACTACAGAAATACCAGCACTGTTGGGTTTTGGACCCAGGTGTCTGGAAAGCTAACAGGTCTCTAGATTCATGCAGGCAAAAACTAGTGCAATCCTTGTCGTGGTATTAAACTACAGGACTTTGTCCATAGCTGGGAAACTCCAGAATTTCCATTCAATTGTTGATAAATCACAGCTCTTAAAGTCCTCAAAGCTTTCTTCTTGTGTTGCCAAACTTTGCGCACACAATATTTTTGTTGTCTCCTCCTGGATTTAAAAAAAAACTGACTTTAACAAAAACAACAGGGATATGAAATAGAAATTTAATTTTCCAGATGTGCAAGGTATTATAGTTCAATAATTGGCCTTTTCAATCAGTTAATAAATGACAGTGAACCCTACAATACACTATGCTATACTATAGAACACCTCAAGATTTTACAAAAGTGGTAAACATGGACTTATGAATTTTAGCTTCCAACTGATAATTAGACCAGAGACATTTTATGGATTAAAATGGTTTTAATAAAAAAAATTAAATACTGAAATTGGCTGCAGTGGTCACTTGACCACATGAGACTGACACTGAACAAAAACTCAAGAGAATTCCTCGAAACATGGCATTCCAACCGGAACTCTCAACAAACACATCGACTTGGACCCCACTTACCACTCTCAGAAAAGGAATAGCAAATACACCACCACAGCAAGGAAACCTAAACACAAATAGGAAGCGGGTCACTAACACCAGCGCTTCACCACAGGCTCACTGATGATGTTATCTCGTATGGTGACAAAACATCTGAAAACAAACCTTCCAGCTCAGCAAGCAAACTTACATCCAAAACAAACTCATCTATAATGAAATTATCATTTTATCATCTGAAAACCTCAAAACCAGGCAACTGAGTCAGCACGAAATCCCTCGCTGTTTTAATTCACGTGTGCATGAAAATTTCACATACTGGGGAGCCGAAAGGTTCAACTGCCGACATAAAAGGCGATGGAACTGGATTCAGAATTACACAATGAACTATGTTTTAGCAGATGCTTTTGAGCAGCAGATAAGAGGGAAGAAAATGGAACTTAAGTTAAAAAAAACTATTAGTCTTTCCAACTCTCCCTGCCTGTTTCTCTGATCATCTTACAAACAGCAGCCATTGAACGAGCAAATTGGGGAGCCAACCACTCGCTGAGAATGAGGGACGTTTGCAAACTTTGCCAGTCGGTCAGAGAGCACAAGTCAACAGTTAAACAACAGCGATCATTTTAAAAATGTAATGACTCAAAGATTCTAAAGACGTGCATTGGAGGACCTGCTTGTACAAAACACTCCAATTTTAAAGTATGTATTTAAGCGTTCTGAATGCTACTTTTTTATTCTTTTTTTCTGGTAATAAAATTACTTTCCTTCACTCAGGAAAAACTTGTAATAGGCTCCTTCATTTAGATCTAGTTTATCAGATCTTCAAATTGCTGTGTGTGATATAGCTGCATGCTAAACAAAATTATTTGTGACCAATTGAGGTGGGTTAAAGAAAACAGCCATTTCACCACCTCACCTAGTTGCAATAAAAGTAAAAAAAAAAGACACCCATATCTGATGGTAGCTTTGCTGTCACTACCATCAGATGCACCGTCATTCTAATGAGGCTGACAGCAACTTTGAGAGTTTGCATATGTGCAACAGAAAATGGAAATATACAAAAGTGTAAAATCTCCTGCAGAAGGTATACTGTTACCGCCAGAGTCTAATCAACAGAAACAATGAAGCGACAAGAACTTCCATGTTCATTGTTGGTATTGCAGTAAAAGCACATGAAGGAGTTATACCGTTCAGAATGAGATGTAGTCAAATTTATAAACTGGATGTGAACTACATAACATCAGGAACATCCTCAATGGCCCTGAAGTGCAGGATTGGATAGGATTAGATTAGATTAGATTAGATTAGATTCCCCACAGCGTGGAAACAGGCCCTTCGGCCCAACAAATCCACACCGACCCTCCAAAGATCAACCCAGCCAGACCCATTCCCCTACATTTACCCCTGACTAATGCACCTAAATTTATGGGCAATTTAGCATGACCAATTCACCTAACCTGCACATCTTTGGATTGTGGGAGGAAACCGGAGCACCCGGAAGAAATCACGCAGACACGGGGAGAATGTGCAAACTCCACACACAAGCCAACAAACACTGCAGCACAGAGGAACTATGCAGAGCATAGGAAAATCACCTATACTGTGTGTGTTCAAAAAGAATGGGTATCCAATCTTTTCAGTGTGGTTTCCTGCTTTCACTATGAGAGGCAGTTTTTAAACTGCAAATCGAGTGGATCTCCTGGTGTCCAGCAGCACTGGTGTCAGCAGTTGGGGTCAGGTGCCAATCACATTGAAGTATTTTCACAAGTAAACTGAGAAATTAAATGGGAGAATTTTTTTCTTTCATTTTAACTTTGCAAGATAGATATGAATAAAAATGTGAAACCATTGCATCATGAATATTTGATGATTATAACTATTCATGATGCAATGGTTTCACATTTTTAAAATGTTTTGTCTGTATTGAGATTTTAACTTTTATATGAATTCATATCTATCTTGCAAAGTTAAAATGAAAGAAAAAATTCTCTCATTTAATTTCTCAGTTTACTTGTGAAAATACTTCAATGTGATTGGCACCTGACCCCAACTGCTGACACCAGGAGATCCACTCGATTTGCAATTTAAAACCTGTCTCTCATAGTGAAAGCAGGAAACCACACTGAAGAGATTGCTAAACGTTGTGGAAAGTAGCAAATACAGATGCTTTCCTACTAACCACTAAATCCAGTCCACAGCCTCAAATCTATTATATGTAACAGAATGGGCAGTTGCTCAGTGAATAAAACAGAGAAACACTCACATAAAGCAGCATCTGTGCAAAGGAAATCAAAGTTAATGCTTCAGTTTAACAAACTTTGTCAGGATTGGAAGTTAGAGATACAACATGTTTCAAGAAAGAGGTGAGACAGAGGGAAGAGGAGAAAAGAATAAGGAGGAGTATCTGTGCAATCAAAACAAGTTTGATGATAGTGATGGAAAAATAAAGAAATGGAAGATGGATTTCAAAGAGATGTAAATGGGAACTGTAGTTGTTCCTATGGCTTTGGCTCTTGAAAGAAGTTGGAAGATAACATTAACTTAGTGATCATGATGTTGAGCCCTAGGCTGAAAAGTGCCTCAATGAAAGGAGATGTGTTGTTCCTCAAGCTTGTGAAATTTGAACAGAACAGTGCAGGAGACCAAGGACAGAGATCAGAGTTGAGGCCAAGTGGAGAACTAAAATGACAGGCAACTGGAAACTTTAGTTCACGCTTGCCAACTGAAGGGAGGTGTTACACAAAGTGATCCTCCAATCCACATTTGGTGACATGGTCACCTCCATAATGTGCAGGTGACATTGTACACAGGGAATACAGTACAATCTGGATGTCGGTTTGCTCGCTGAGCTGGGAAGTTAGTTTCCTGACGTTTCGTCACCCTACAAGGTAACATCTTCAGTGGGTGTCAGGCAAAGCACTGTACATGATTCCGGCTTTCTATTTATATGTTTGGATTTCTTTGGGCTAAGTATAACCGCCCATGGTTTTGAAATAGTATATTAGCATAGGTAGAGGATTGGCTAATTAATAGGAGACAATTGAGACAAGGGGGCATTTTCACCATAGCAACCTGTAACTAGTGATGTGCCACAGGGACCAGTGCTGAGGCCACCATTACTTAAATTACATATTAATGACTTTGATGAGAAAAATGAACAGTTTTATTTACAGAGTAGGTAGAAAACAAGTGGTGAGGATGACAGAGACTAGAGAGGGATCGGTTAAGTGAATGGACAAAAACATGGCAGATGAAATATAATGAGGGGAATTGAGAGGTAATGGACTTTTGGCAGCAATAGAAAAGCTGAATATTATTTAAATGAAGACAGACTGCAGAAGTAGGATTTTTGGGTCTGTGTTTGGCATAAAATCACAAAAAGCTAACATCCAAGTTTAAGAGATAACAGGGAAGGCAAATGGAATGTTGGCCTTTGTTTCAAAAGGAATGAGCATAAAATTAGGGAGGTTCAGTAAAACTAAACAATGTACTCATCAGACAGGACGACATGCATTACACATCTGAGAGTTAATGACTTGAAGTAAAGCAGCAATGGTTAAAACCTCATCTACTGACTGATGTCACAGTTTCCTGCTGTCAAACAAAGGAATTGATCCTTTGCTTTAAGAGTGAAAACTTCAGTCTTCCATCACTACAGCTATCAAGCTATTCTCTGGGGGTGTATTGGTTACCTACAAAACAGCTCCTTTTTGAAAATCTAGAGGTCATAGACAAAAACCAATGTTGCTTTTTTTTTTGCTAGGGCACTAAGTGTATCGCAATGTGCTTTCAACAGTTTGAAATTTATCTTCCCTCACTACCTCCTATCCAAAAATAAGTACCATTGCTGGAGGGTGTTAGTGATAAAATCTTAATGGATTTTCAGACTTGCCCATCCTCAACAAATCTGGTCTAATCAATTTCAAATGACTGTTTAAATTGGTACAAAGGGCAAAATTGAGAAAAGATGGAGTAACAACAACTTAAAAACAGAAATAAAATTTTCTTCAAAAAGAAAGCATTTATGTTGAATAATGATAAGGTGGCACAGGAAAAGCACTAGATGAATTAAAAGAACTAGTTGGCAAGAGGAACTCAATTAAATAGTGCTCCACTTTAAGTCAGCAAGTCATTTTACAGTTGATGACCAAGAGTCCAAACTAATGCCAAATGAATGAAGGTGAAGCAAAACTTTTAGTTATTTTCTTCAAAGTACCATAGAGCAGGAAGGTTGTGTTGAAGAATAAATGGTAACAAAAAGTGACATTTTTTTTAAAAATGACAGTGAAATACCACAAAACCACAAGTCAATTGACATTCTTGACACTTGAGTGAATAATGTAGGATCGATTTACAAAGCACTTGGACAGGTTGGCATAGATTTCAAAGGTTTAATGAACAGCACAACATTGGTTGAAGATATAACAGCCTAAAGTAATGAACCACATTTAATGTTTAAGATACCACAGAAACATTTGGAAAAAGATGATAATATACAGGAGGGAAAAACAAGAAAGCGAGAGAGAATGTGGACGCATGGATAGAGAAATTTGAAGTCAAAAACTAGCATACAAAAGCAAAAGATGTTTTTCACGAAGAAGAGACTAGAAATGTTCATAGGGACCTGTATCTGTACTACTTTTATTTACAATACATTAAAGCAAATTATAGGTAGGCTTGTGACATTCAAAAGAGATGGGGTAGGCAGAGATGGGGTAGGCAGATAGCAAGTACAGTTCAAGGAGAAGAAAAGTAGTAACTCAAGTGGAAAGATTATAAATGGAGTAGAAGGGCAATGGTCTGCCGATACAAAGGTCATTGAAGACAACAGCACAATAAAGACAATCATGAAACATTTCAGTTACATAAGATACTGGAACAACAAAATACTTTTAAAGAGATACAAAACATGAAAGAGGCAGCAGTTATACTTTGGATAACTTACACATCAGACAGATTTTAAAAAAAAAGAAAAAAGTAAAAGTTCACTTCAGACATTACCAAGGATCAGGGTATCAGACTGCAGAGACTGAAGTTTCATTAAAACAGAAGCGATTATGATGTGATCCAACTGAGATCTTGGTACTGATGAATTAATACCAAAGTAGATGGCAAGACAGTAGCAGCAGAGCAAGAAAGTAAAGATAACCATGAAGAATTTTTAAAAATGAACATTTACTTAAGGACGTGTTGAGGAGATTGCGTAACCTCAAGATTAGTTACATGGAGACATATTGAAGAGTGAAAAAAACAAAAAAGCAAAAGTGAAATATTATAAATCGTCAGGAGACAAACATTTAATGCAGAGTTGATAGCACATTTACGTTTTACAAAATGCTATACAATAAAGCTTGACATTTACGAGATACCAGGGTCAGCTGCTCACAGGGTCAATAAAAACTGCATTATAGAAATTTGTGTTATAAAATCAACATTCTTACAGGTGATATAGTCTGAGCTAAAAATAACAAGTGAGCTAAGAATAAGTAAGTGTCATACAAAAGTAACTAAAGATCACCGCAACGAAAAATAGTGATGCACTGTTTTCCATTCTAACTTTAACTCATTTGAAAATAGACTTTGAATCAGACTTAAGGAGCCAGTTCAACAATGATCAGAGTTCTTCCAAGAGTCTAGAACTACATAAATCATGCTTCAAGATTCCTGGAGCTTCAACTCATCATTATGCCAAAACTATTGCCAGCAGCTGTCACATTTATCCTAAGCCTGCAGTGCCATTGGAGAGACAAACCACCCATCAAAAAATAAAACAGAGACACAGACAGATTAAATATCATATCAGTTACAGTAACATCCAACATTCTTTCAACCAGGAAAACCAAAGGTAGATTAATACACTGGCCTACTGGGGCCCCAGCCAAACATGGGGCCTCACATCAACACGCACCATGGGACACAGAAACTGCTACAACCACTGAACCATCATTTATTTCAAGTGTACTACTGTATGGTAGGATTTGCTTTATTATTAGTGTGGCATGGACCCTCTTTTTTTTTTGTAAAACCACATGTGGAATTTAAGTAGTTTTGCTGGGGAGGGGAGAGAGTGAGAGGACCTAGATTACAGCCACAAGACCACGAAGGTGGTGATGTTATTTATATCACAATGTACACATTGTTAGTTTTTGTAAAGTAAAACTTTTGTGATCTGAACCATGAGAAATTAGCATCAATTTTATGTACATTAATACACTGGTTTGGTGGATCAGTGGTTAGCAATGCTGCCTCACAGTGGCAGGGTTGCAGGTTCAATGCTAGCCTTGGGTGACCACATGTGTGGAGTTTGCACATTCTCTCCACTTCTGTATGGGTTTCCTGCAGGTGCACTGGTTTCTTCCCACAGACCAAAGATGTGCAGATTAGGTGGATTGGCCATGTTAAATTGCCCATAATGTCCAGAAATGTGCAGGCTAGGTGGGTTAGCTATGGGAAATGCAGGGTTATGGTGGTGGGGACGGCTCTGGGTGTGACACTCTTTGGGCTGAATGGCCTACTTCCACACTGTAGAGATTCTATGACTGTGGTGTCATGATCCTTGATGTAGCCCAGACCAATTACTGTGGACCCAATGATGCATTGTTTGCTCACAATGCAGTCAAAGGTGATTACACTCCACCTTCACCCCACTCTCAAAACGTCAATGAGTCTTGAACACTTCCTCTTCAAAAATTTGGAAAGGTATTGCACAAGGCATAGTTGTAAAGTTCAGCAACACTACAAGCTCCTATCGATTGACAAGATTTGCAATTACTTATTTTTTAAAAATTTGCTGGATGTTCATAACAATGGCAAGATTCCACTTTTTTTTATGCCAACAACACTCCCAAGGCTCAGCGGTACTTATAGAGCAGCCATATATCATCCAAGTCTGAATCATGCACTCAAGGCACTGGCGGCAGAGATCACAAGAGAGGGAAATGCAGTTTAAGTGACTCTTAGAGTTGCTGCAGTGCATTGATAAATTTCAAGCAGTGCTGAAAGGAGTTGATTATAACTCAAAATGCAGATATAAAATGATACTAATCAAGAAAACCACAGTGTTCTAAATAATATCCAGCTTCAAGTACTGGATGGGCAGAGCCATACCAAATAAGCCATTTGTCCCGTTTCCAACCTTGAACTTTGGGGTGAAGAAATTTGGATGGATTAGATGAGCTAGTCTTGGCAGTGTACCTTCGGCTTGCTATGGCTGAATTGATATAGGCGTTCCAGGTCATTTTCTGGCAAATTGTGACAATGATGGTGACGATCAACAAAATGTGAGAGGAAAAAAAAAGTTTCACTCATTTTAAAGATGAAAATTATACCAGTAGTTACAGCAGCCTTAAGGTCTGGAAACCTGTGCAAGTCACTGCAAAGGGCAAGGATTCCAATGCAACTGTGAAACAGTAATCACACAAACAGAAAATACTCTACTGTATAAAGCAATTAATAATTTCTCTCCTTTATGGAAAGAGTATGTAATAACAACTCCCAAAGGAAAACCTAATAGGGATAGGAAACCTGGGTATACATTTGTCTATAATTGCCTTTTCTCAATTCCATAGATTATTATCGTCTTTGTTCAAAAAAAGGTACTTCTCCAGTCTAGTCGAACCATCCATTCCAACAAGGACTGTATAGCATTTTTACCAGATGAGCAGTGGCAAAGTCCACTGACCAGGAGAAGAACTTATAATTACACAGTACCTACAGCAAGTTCCATTTACAGGGATGGTCAAGCAAAAACAAAATCTTGATTATTTCATGGGATGAGAGTATTGGCAAGATCAATATTTGTTGCCCATCTTCAACTGCCCGAAAAACAGAATGGCTTGCGAGGACACTTGCGGGGTGTGTGAGTGGGGGAGTTACAACTCAATCACATTGCTATGAGTCTGAAGTTACATCTAGGCCAGAGTGAGTAAGCACGCCAAGATTTCCTTCTTTAAAAGGACATGAGTGAACCAGATGGGATTTTACAACAAATTATCATAATCTTAAGTTTTGTGGCACCATTACTAAGACTAACATTTATTGATTCAATTTAAATTCCACTAGCTGTCATTGTGAGATTTGAACTAGATTTACCAGATCGTTTACTGTTCTATGTTATCCCAGGCATCCAGATTATTAGAGATGTGGAGACTGTGCTCCTTGCTCCCCTGAGAGCACAGGCAGTGGAGAAAACGAGCAGGTGGGGCAAGAGCAAGTAGTCCCAGGTTGAGTTCAATGTGGACTAGAGGTGAGGCCTGGTGCACGCTGGAGGCACAGGCTGGTGTGGTCTGCTTGAAGGACTGTAATGCTGTACATATAGTTTCTTAACTTTTCTAATTTACTCCTAAGATTTTGTAACTAAAATAGCACCATAAGTGCTTTATACACTTTTCACTGCACTCATGTGACAATAAATCCCATTTTAAAATTTGACACCAAACTACAAGGGAAACAAAGCGCTGGTGATTCACAAGGAAGGCAAAGTATATCTGATTCGTACTGATTTACAATGCAAGCCCAACAAGATCAGTAACCAACTGCACTATGAATATAGTTAGGATTACAGAGATATGTTTGCAGAGTGAGCAGGAATGGGAATTGAATCCCCAGGAGTATTAAATTTTTAGGAAAGAGGCAAAAAGAATAAAAAAGGAGAGCAGTAGCACGGTCAGTTAAAGAGGATATTAACACAACAGTGAGGATGATATTAGCTCCATTCAAGTGGAATCTTTACAAGCAGAACTTAGAAGCACTGAAGAGGCAGAAAAAAAGTTGGAGTTATACCCCCAAATTGTAGTGGTAATATTGAAGGAGGCAGTAAACAGAAAATTAGAGCTGCAAGCATTAAGATACAAATAATTATGGGTGGCTTTAATCTGCATATACATTGGGCAAATCAAATCAGTAACAGTGCTGAAGAGAACAGAATTTTCTTCCCCTTCCACTTTTCAAATGTAAGCTTCATTTTTGTATACAATAGTGTTTCAGTGGCTCTCCTGACTCCATTGCAAGTTTAAAACCTAGTCATTATTAAGACGTGAATCCATCCCATGATGTCCAATTTTCAATATTTCTTGAAGTTACCGTGGCTGGGGGGGGGGAAGACAATGAATAAAAGAGAGAGGAGAGAAAGCTCTTTCTGCCAGTCAGAAATGTGGCACAATCAGCTCCAAAAACCAATTAACCAAAATGGAACCCTTTCCATTGCTCACAATTAAGTTGGGCAAAAAGAAATAAACCCACTGGTGCTGAAATGTTGTTTGCACAAGTTGTAGATTCACAAGGTTGGGTGAATAAATGCATTAAAAAGGAATCAGAAATATTTTTCAGCATAAACAGACTTAGAGAGGGTTAAAATAGTTCACTTCAAGTCCTTCATGCCGCCTTGCAAAGCCCTTCCAATATATACACAATTAAAATACGTCTGTGTGGTTAACTTGGAAGTTGAATACAAATGTGTTTTTCATTATTACATCCAACAAGAATTCCCCTGTGAGTGCAAGAATTGCTCCATGACAGTCTGTGCTCGAGAAGGATTAGCAAAGGCTGTCTGTAGATTGCTGATCTCTTCCTCCTTTAACACACTGCTATGTTGGTATTGTTGGCTTATTATTCACGATTAAACACAACCAAATTTGTAATAGTTTCACACTGCATCCCATATACACTCCTGTTTCTGAACACTTTTTTTTTAATATGTGCAGGAATGCAGAGAATGGCTAACACTCCGTCATAAGACAAATGATTAACATTGTTCAGCCCATTGACATCCCTTAGACCTAACTGAATTTAGAATCTGCACACCTTGAAGAACTTGTTGGAAATTGATTCTAGTGTTTTGGTACTTGAGATCATCTGTTGAAAGCCTGCAGCAGTTACCTATTAAGTATGGAATAATAGCTATCTGGTACTAACCATGCTAACACAGCCATCGAAAACAGGGTTTAGTGGATGACTTTCACAGTAGAACAAGCATTCAACCTTCCAGATTAGGTGGCTACTTTGGAATTACTGACCCCATAAGCAGCCTCTTATGTTCAGCTTTAGTTTTATTCAATGGTTTTGGCATAATTTCTTCAAACGTTAGCTGTGGATTGGTGGCTGCATTCTTGACCTTTTATCAAAAGACTTAGGTTCAAACCCACTTCTGATCTGCCCTCGCATGCCACGGTGTGCTGAGGGAGTGCTGCATAACTGAAGATGCTGTCGCTCTGTTGAATCCCCTTTGAACTGACATCCCATCAGAGGTGAGCTTAAATAGGGTGCCGCAACTAATATTATGAATCACCAATACATTAAAATAGTTAAATTAGGATTTTATTTCATTCCTGTTTATGGGATCTTGTTATGTGTAAATTGGCTGTATTTATTTACGCTAGAACAGTGATCACATTTCAAAAAATTGATCAAGGCAGTTCAGCCAATTAAATATGCCAAAGTTATGAAAGGGACTACGCATAGTTTGTCAGCAAGAATTCACAGACTGATTAATTGTGGAAATCAGTTAAACACACTGGATAAATGATATGAAAAATGGCAACTTGAATTTATAGATAAACATTGGGGCAATGAATTTACATGCAAATACTTGAACTGAACACTAATACAGGAATGTCAGAGTTGATTTCAGCCATAATGATAGAAGTATTCAGTGAACCTTTCCAGAGTCTGGAAACATGCTAATTTGACCCCTCAGAAAAGCATTTCTAAGCCCTTCACAAAAGCAAAGGAAAGGCAATTTTGGACAAATATGAAAATGTTAGGCTCTTTTTCAGCATTAATCAAACCTCTGTTGCATTTTATAACCAGGAATTGTGAAAGGCTGGTCTACAGATGAAGTGGACTCATAATCCAGCGAGGGCATTCAGACTTAAACCAGTCATCATTTTAAAGTTATATTTTGGTCCTCTTCACATACATCTCTAGAAATTTCTAGATTTACACTGGAGAATGTAAATTATATGCTGTTATTACTTGGCCATGTTGTCATTGGTTTTGTACAATTACAGGATTAACTCATGCCCCAAACAACCCACCCTCCCGTCCTGGCACCTTCCCCTGCCACCACAGGAATGGCAAAACCTGCGCCCAAACCTCCTCCCTCACCTCCATCCAAGGCCCCAAAGGAGCCTTCCACATCCAAAGTTTTACCTGTACATCCACCAATATAATTTATTGTATCCGTTACTCCCGATGCAGTCTCCCCTACACTGGGGACACTGGACGCCTCGTAGCAGAGCGCTTTAGGGAACATCTCCGGGACACCCACACCTATCAACCACACCGCCCTGTGGCCCAACATTTCAACTCCCCCTCCCACTCAGCCGAGGACATGGAAGTCCTGGGCCTCCTTCACCGCCGCTCCCTCATCTTCCGCCTCATCTTCTGCCTCGAAACACTTCAACCCATCATCATCAACACTTCATCAATGTGGACTTCAACAGTTTCCTCTTTTCGCCTTCCCCCACCTCACCAAAATTCCAAACTTCCAGCTCAGCACTGTCCCCATGACTTGTCCGACCTGCCTATCTTCCTTTCCACCTATCCACTCCACCCTCCTCTCTGACCTATCACCTTCATCCCCACCCCCATTCACCCATTGTTATCTTTGGTCAGGGAGGAAGGTGGGGGAAGGTAACAATCACCTCCACCCCCATCCCCCTACTGTACTCTATGCTACTTTCTCCCCATCCTCCTCTCATTTATCTCTCCACCCTGCAGGCACTCTGCCTGTATTCCTGATGAAGGGCTTTTGCCCGAAACGTCGATTTTCCTGCTCCTTGGATGCTGCCTGACCTGCTGTGCTTTTCCAGCACCACTCTAATCTAGAATCTGGTTTCCAGCATCTGCAGTCCTTGTTTTTACCTACATTATATAATGAGACAATGCCACTGATTATCGCAAACTTACAAAATACTTAGCTGGTTAACATCTCTAAAAAGGTAGCAAACACCTTGCTCCAGAACAGACTATATCCTCAAGAACTATTTTGCTGTCAACACTAATATCTTATCCATTTTGCAGATTGTTCTTTCACATTCCATTTTATACTGTAAATTAAGTGGCATCCTTTGAACTAAGTGGAACCAGAATTTTAAATTTCTAATTAGAATTAATACAAAGTCTAAGAGAAAGGTTTAAGATTTATTCGCCAGGCAATTTGACAGTCCTTATCTTTTGGCAGCCCTTCATGTCTCAGGTCTGATCTCCTTTGCAAAGTCTTTACTGAGTTCTATCTGAACTACATAAGTTTGACCAAAGATAAAGGTGAACTTTGTTCTAATAAGCCCCTGCTTTAATCGAGAGAAGAGATAAAAGAGGAGAAGGAAGTTTTTGGCAGGTCCAACAGCACAATTTATAATGAACGTTAGCTCTTTTATATATAAAAAAGTACTTAACTGCAGTTGCTCTGGCACACTCAAGATGCATTGTGTGCCATTAAAACTTCCTTGATCCAATTCCAGTCGATACACTTTGAAAAATGAGTAGGAAAGAATGAGACAGAATACGGTGTTAAGATGGTACTATGGATGAACAGTGGTCATTAGGATTAGTCTCTCTATTCATCCTGAAACAGTGCTCAGGAGCTGCGTGCATTCAAACATCAAATGGCAAAAGTGCATATAATACAACTGGATTTTTAACAGGTTTATTTTGGGAGGGTGTTGGGGGAGATGAGGTGCAACAGAATAGATCCCAAAGTTTGAAACAACTAAAGTTGACTACTTTTGACCCTGTTTTACAGGTCTGTCAAGCCACAAGATACATGACCTCAGCTTGGTTTACTGCTCTAGCATGATGCCAGAGTAGGATTACTCCAAACAACAAACACTAGATTGAAAAGGGCACAAAATCCATTCATCATTTGTTCATCAGAACTTGAAAGGGTTTGAAAATTTCAACACATGCTGGGTGTATAAAAGTTTCTGATGCTTCCGTGTACGGCTGCGTAATAGCATGCAGTACGTTAAGCAGCAAAAGTTACAGATTTTCATGTCAAGTCATTGTTAATATAATTGCACATCATGCAAGCCTTGC
The DNA here is from genome assembly GCF_047496795.1 of Chiloscyllium punctatum. NCBI lineage: Eukaryota > Metazoa > Chordata > Chondrichthyes > Orectolobiformes > Hemiscylliidae > Chiloscyllium > Chiloscyllium punctatum. The sequence goes on along the minus strand of NC_092749.1, from coordinate 30,022,380 downwards.
AGTGAACGTGTGTCATATGTAGCAGACCCACAGATGTTAGCTTGACTCCTTTATTCATTTGGTTCTCATTATTGACTCAAACTGACTCGAGTACTTGACTGGGGAAAACGACCATATCATTGTTTTCAGACTTCAGTCTATGACTTAACTGAAATACATCTGCCAGTACAAGAAATACCAAGTACCTCTTGGCGCCAGTGCTGGCGCCGCAATATATGACTAGCACTTGGGATTTTTTTGATTTAAAAAGTTTGGTAACCCCCAGAAATCTATTTCACAGAACTCAGACTGTGACTAAATGTGATTCACAAACATCACTATTAATTCTTTTTAGATGCTTAAGATTTATTGCAAAATATTCACACAGATCAACATCTAACATTGACGGGCATACTATAAAACAGACTAGTTGCTGTGAAAGCATTTAAGCCTCAAAACTGTGGCACAATCTCTGCTACACGAAGTGAAGGGACACATTTTGCCACACTACTCCCCCCCCCCCCCCCAGTCGGTCGTCCTTAAGAAATGATGACTGAAGTTCTCAATGCTGCTGAGGTCATTTTCATCATGTGACAGGCACAAGAATTAAATTTTAAATCAACAGCCCGCACAACATGCCAGACCAGTTTGAAGAATTTGCAAATCCGCAACATTGCCACTTGTAGGCACATCCTCGAAAGATATACAGAAGGCAAGTTTAATTTTGTTGTGCCATCTGTCTTTTTTTCTGGGTAGTGTCTGTGAAATATCAATATAACTCCTATGTTCACTCAGTAAGGGTCAACCAACCACTGCTTGGGTGCATCAACAAGGTGCTGAATGGAAAAATCAAATAATCGAAAGGTCATTCCTCTAGTCCACTATGCTGAAAAGTACTTGAGAAATGCAAAACACTGTCATAGCTATTGGCATCAGCAAGATTACCATCACTTTAAGATTGTAGGATGACTGGAGTAAATGCTGGGAACAGAAACTCCAAGTTCAATTCCTGCGAAAAAAAACATTCATTGTTCATTTGTGTGGTAACCACCTGCAAAGTAAAGAGTAATCATCGCAGAGTTGTGATTTACCCACAGAATGTGTCCATTGTGTCAGAACTTATTCATATCAAATACAACACATTTGCCTGTAGCAGGACAACTTAATGCCTAAACAAAGCTCAGCCAGTTTTAAAACTTGACCAGTGTTTGTCGTGCATCAGTAAACTCAAGGAAAACAATGCATTCCAGCAAAAGGAAGAGTACAGCAGAGGAAGCAAACAGACAAGGAACTTCAGTGCTCACTGACCATCACATGATTGAGAAAACTGGGATGAGCAAGTTGGGTCTTAGCCATGCAAGTCATCGGAGGGTCAACCTTTTCACGCATTGCATGGTGAGTGTATGAAATGAGTTGCCAGAGGAAGTGGTGGAGGCTAGTACAATTACAACACTTAAAAGGCATCTGAATGGGTGTATGAAGAGGAAGAGTTCAGGGGAATACGCACTAAGTGCTTGCAATTGGGACTAGATTACTTTAGGATATCTGGTCGGCAAGGACGATTGGACAAAAGGGTCAGTTTCTATACTGTACACCTCTGACCATGACTCTAAGAAACTCAAGAAACCCAAATGGTGAACGTGCATGTATATATCAAAGGAGGTGCTTCATGGAATTCTCCACACACACCAAAATTTTGCAATACAAGATCCTCAACTTTGTGGTCATTTCAAAAACATAGGCAGTTTAGCATATGATTAATCTGCACTTCAAGGACATGAAGACACATTAAAGATCTCACCATGAACTAAATGAAAATGTCAAAAGCTTTGTTCTTTTGAAAAAAAAAACCATAGTGATGTATAGAGCCTAGCTGAATGCAAATTATTGGCAGCTTCATTTTCTCCAGGCAAGCCTCTGGCTACATACATCTTGCATATCATATATGTACACATATCCGTAGACATGTAAATCAACATTTATTAAATAAATAAATGCAGTGCCAAATTTGCTTACACTAGTTGACAAAGTAGCAACAAAACAGAATCAATGTATGGTCATTGTGCAATCACAACTGGAAAGGCAGAACTGAAGGAAAGATTGGATGAACGTAAGTGCAGAGTAAAACATGAAATTCTGAGCTACATCACTATCTCCTGCCTTTAAAAGTACGGTGAAACGAGATGGCCCTATTGGAACACAAACAACTCTCTCTGACATCCAGCCACTCTCACAATAGGATCACCAATTTTGATTTGAGAATCATGGCATTTTTCAAAGCACTGAAGACATCATTTGCAAGTTTTAAATCCAATTTTGAGCCATCCCAGCTGAAAAACAAGTTAAATCAGACCACCAAAGTAAAACAAACAACTGAGAATGTTAGAGATCTGAAACAGAAACAAAGTACTGGAGTAACCCACCAGGTCTAGCAGCATCTCTGGAGAGGAAAACAGAGTTAGAACAGAACAGGTAAAGGGTCACTGGACTCTAAACGTCAACTGATTTTCTGTCCACTGACGCTAACCCTGCTGAGTTTCACCAGCACTTCCTATTTTTGTTTGAAATGAGACCACAACTGTTATCAGACGATATCCTACTTGTGAAGAAACATGCCCTGTCTAAGCTAAAAGATTGTATTACAAATTGATTCATGAATTGAACATGCAGCACATGTTCCACCTCACTGAATGTGACTGACTGCATTGTTAAATTAACTAAGGTTAGAACTGTGTAACTGGAGAAAATGAATGCTCACATTATGCTTAATATTTTATTTATACTTTCAGAAGCACTGAAGCACACTATTTCCTATTTACCAAGAAGGGGCAGAATATTACGTATCGAGAAGTGCATTGTATGCTTTATCCACTTAAGGTTGCCATTCAAAAGTACCAGAAGAGGGACTCTAGGAAAATAAAAGATTCCATGCTTTAATAGAGCAAAGTTTTGATTTTGTATGCATCTTGCTGTATCTTACTGTCCCTTCCAAAGAACTTCACAAGAGACTAGTTTGTTTATGTAACACATCAGCTGGCTTCCTTTATTGGTATTCTTAGACAAGTGATAATGATTGAGATATTTAATATATATTGTTAGGTCAACATATTCTGCAATCTTGTTTCAGAACATTTGTAAAGCTTAAATGTAATGTCAATGGTATGGATGACCTTTTCTTTCAAACATAAAATTTATTATTCTTTCATTTGTATATTTGACTTCTCCATCTACAAAGTTGTGGCTTGCTGAAGGAGTGGTTTGGTTTGTAATGCACATTAATTGCTGCAATTACTTAAACTTTCATGATGTAGGAAGTAGCCTGGAGCATTTCCCCACCATTCAATGACTCCAGGGGAAAGTGAGGAATCACTTTTTGCAGCTGCAAAACTCTGTACATTGATTAAGATGATGTTTACATCAATATGCAAAAAGGTAGCACTTGGTTCACTTCACCAAATTTAGCCCAACATACATCAAACAGCTGCCGATCAGTTCAGAAGTGATGAAAACCTTATGAAATATATTCAAACTCACGTTCAAGACACCTGCATCGCCTTTTTCTCTAACAACTTCGTAAATGGTAATTTTAAATCCACATGCAATTCATTTTGAGCACTGAAACTCAACCCTTTCATTTAGGATTTACAGTACAAACCATGTTACATGCTTACTGTTCAGAGGGTAAATTATGAATGACAGAAGTATCAATTCAAGTTACTACTGTTGAGGCTGATCGTGTATGTGCATTCATTACTTGAATGTAAGTTGACATTTATTCCATACCTGCTTATCACGCATCCACTTACCTTCAAAGTACCTTACTGAGATCAGCTAAACATCATAATACATTGTGAGCAGCTGTGAATAGATTTTGGAAAATAGTGACAAATAACTTTTTGTGGAATTTACCTACAATGGCTGAACAAGCTTACCGTTCTGGATATCCTTCATTTCCAAGTGAAGACTCGACATTAAAATTCCAACAGCTTGTGACCTCTTGTTGCTCAGAAGTTTCACCACCTGCACAGGAAAACATGCATACATCCAGTTATTAGGAATGAGACCAAATCATAAATGCATATCCTACTTTACTGGAAAAGTAGTGACAGTTTCAGTTTCTGAAAATTCTTTAGAAGTTTTCAAACTGTCTTTAAACCTTTGTTTTAAAAGATGGCTTTCATCATCCCTACATAACAGCCCACCTTCACAAATAGAACTAAGAGTACTTTCTTCTGAGAGATCGATCAAGCTGAAATGGGAACTTGGGCAATTTAACATTAATCCATCATCATCTTGAAGGTGAGAAACTAAGTTGGATGAGTTCTGAATGCAGTTTTGTTTTGTAAATATATTTATTAGCAATTTGTTTAAACTTTACGAATTTATAAAATTATTGAAAAACAATCAATAACAAATATCAGTATAATAAAAAGAAAAAAATCCAAGTTACAATACAACTACTGTCTACGAACTACTAACCTATCCTATAATACAAAACAAACTCTAACACTGTGCAAAGCAACAAAAAGAAAGAAAAGTAAAAAAAAACCCCACAAAATACAGAACAGCTATGCTCAGCAGAAAGCTCCCAAACAAAGGAATGGGAGCATTGTATATATACACTCAGGAGAATCCCTCCAGGGCGCAGGGCTTGACAAATCTAACCATCCTGGTTAAACAAATGCCCTAGTTAAGATAACTGACAAATCGATATTCAAATAACTAAAGTAGGGCTGCCATGTCTTATAAAAATGGTCTGTTGTGTGGTGCACCAGGTTTGTAACAAAGTCCAAGGGAATTCTATCCGGAATGCAATTTCAATGTTATTCTTTCCACGATCAAAATGAGGTGAGCTTTCCTCCACAATTCTGCTTATATTAGGAACTGGTAAGCAGATATACTTTAACTTTTGAGACCTGTCCCAAATCGGTGTATTGAATGTCACTATCAACCAGGACTAAGGGTTTCCAAGGATTATTTGTGAGTTACATTTGATCAGACCCATCCTATTTTATATTTGATCCACAAGTTGGCAAAAGAGTCAATAACGTTTGAGAGGAATGCAGATAAAGGTCAGGGAACACACTGTCTTGGGTCATTATGCAATTCTTTAAAAGTGAGCACAGAAAAATAAGGCCAATGAACGTGCCAATAGCAGTTTGGGTTTCAATAACAGTCAAACAGTAATCATAAAAGTTGAACAAGACAGTGGTTAGCCACAGTCAAAATATCATGTGCAGTTTTGGGCACAATATTACGGGAAAAAAAACCCACTAAAGCCAGAAATCCTACAGGATAGATTCACCAATATGTTGCCAGGAATGGGAAATTACTTTTAAAAAGGGAGACACTTAGGAAATTGGCACTATTTTTGTTGCTGCAGACTGCTGGAGAGGGGATTTGAGAGAGATTTTGTGAAAAGAAACAACATAGAAATAAGGGGCCTCAAGCTTAGAAAAGAAAGCAAAAGATCCTTTTTGACAAATAAGCTCCTTCTTTCGCTTGCTTAAGTTTCAAGTGCGGAAATTGCTTGGGAGACAATTTGCTTTGCAATTCAGTCAACAACGGATCCTGGAATAGGACTGGAATCTTGCCTACTTACAAGTTTCAGAATTGAATTTTGTACATTGCACAATATTGTTTCAATTTCAAAGCTATTTTTGTAGCTTGTGGTTAGGCATTTCAGGTTGAGACAAGAACAGTTTATCTAAGAATCTAATTTATCTAATTAAAGTGTTTTGATGTGCAAAGCAGCAGATTGGTACAAACTGTTGTGCAACATCACAGCAGACATCGGCAGCAGCACTTAAGGCCTTGGTATTGAAAATGTAAACACCTCCATCTTAGATAAACAAGTCCATTAATGCTAAAACCTTCTTGGTTTAACAGTTGGATTAAGTGTATTGCCCCCTACTCAGCTCTAGCTTCTAAAGGACATCCCCACTGAAGCTCTCAGATCAGCTACATGGCTCTTCCTCAATGAAGTTCCTGTAACATCTTGACATTACACCAATTTTTCATTGGTTATTCACATCAGTCTCAAATGATTACAGCACAGGTGGAAACCATTCAGTCCACTGACTCACTGACGGTTTACATCAACTGCCAACCCCCCAACTTCTCCCAAAATCTACACGTTAACCCTTTCCAGATATCATCCAATTTCCTCTGAAAGGCCTCAACAGAATCTGCCTTCACCACACTCTTGGACAGTTCAATCCAGATCCCAACAACTGACTGGGCAAACATTTATTAGCTCACGTCATCATTACTTTTTAAAAAAAATCTCCATTTACTTCAAATTCACGCTCTCAGATTTGCAATACTTTCACCAATGGAAACATTTTCTTCTTAATTGCTCTGTTCAGCACCACATGATTTGGGGTACATCTCTCAAACCTCAATCTTCACTACAGACCACCCCAACTCTTCAATCTATTCCCTATTACTAAAGGTTCTTGATCCCTGTAATCATCCTCATGAATCTCACCTGCACATTCTCTCGGGTCTAAGTACCACTTCAGAAATGAGGCACCTGAACTGTAAACTATATTAGATTAGATTAGATTAGATTACTTACAGTGTGGAAACAGGCCCTTCGGTCCAACAAGTCCACACCGACCCACCAAAGTGCAACCCACCCATTCCCCAACATTTACCCCTTACCTAACACTATGGGCAATTTAGCATGACCAACTCACCTAACCTGCACATCTTTGGACTGTGGGAGGAAACCGGAGCACCCGGAGGAAACCCACGCAGACACAGGGAGAATGTGCAAACTCCACACAGTCAGTCGCCTGAGTCCGGAATTGAATCCAGGTCTCTGGCGCTGTGAGGCAGCAGTGCTAACCACTGTGCCACCGTGCCGCCCAAAAACAAAAAACTATTCTCAAAGTCAAACCAGAATTTATACAATTTTAGCCTAACTGCCTTGCTTTTGCACCTGCTCCTATTAATAAAGCCTAGAATGTTTTACATAGTATTAATCATTCTAGAAGATTGCCTAACACTTTGTGCCTTATGCCCATACAAGCTTTACTTTGCTCCTGCGTATTGGACTATTTATGTTATGTTGTGTCTCTATATTGTCCTTACCTCAATGTCTTCACTTCACATTTCTCACAATTAAATTTCATTTCCCACTTGTCTAGGCAGTCCATCAACCAGCTTGTCATTTTCACACACTCTCCCTCACAGCCCACCATACCTTTGTAATTAAGTTTTAAACTTTCGCAGGTTCTGGATTTTCATTTTTAAAAAATATCCATTCATAGAATGCAGACTCTACTGGCTCATGGTGCTACTGATACTGAGCTGCCTATTTGAAATGCTGCAGTCCATTTGGTGTGGGTACACCTTCAGCGCTGTTAGGGAGTAAGCTCCATGAGTTAGACCCAGGTGACGCTGAAGGAGTGGTGATGTATTTTCAAGTCAGGATGGTGGGCAGAACTTACAGATGATGGAACTGCTGCCCTTGGCCTTCTGGAAGGTAGGTTTGGAATCTGCTGTCTAAAGAACCCTCATGAATTTCTTATGTGCCCCATACAAATGTAGTTTGTTAATACATAACCAGGAAGGGTAGGGGTCCGAAATCCTACCCTCTGGAGATAGAGTAAACTTTCCTCCAATCAAAAAAAACCTGTGAATTGCTATTAGTCATAGAGTCACAGTCAATCTGCCAATTTTGTAACCATGTAGCTACTGCCCTTTTTATTCCATAATCTCCAACTTTACAGTCTTTAGACTTGAGCTCCTACTTCCTTCGGTCAACCTTTTAAAAATAGCTTTTAAAATATATGCACATATTCAATAACAGCTAGTGAAACTTCAATGATGTGAGGCTACCCTGCACAATTCGGAGTACTGATTTTGTATTGTAAACTCTGTTTTGGCTTTTAGCAGATGAAAAATCTCTATGCGGTTCCAAAACTTTAGCATTCAATTGGAAGTCACAAATAATAATTGAATAGTTGAAAGAATTGTTACTTTAATGTGTGAATCTTTCTATCAAATTTGCAATGTTTCAGCTTAAAGCAAATAAGCTTGTGTAGCATTAAAGAAATTCTCAAGCAGACAGATGTATTTAAACTCTTTAAAATTTATTCGTTTGTACTTAGAAAGCAAGGCTTGATTAATTGACAGGTCTAGCAGTTCATTTATTGTACCACACTTAAAAAACCTTTCATCAGATTTGTTTTAATGGCATGATTTGGATCAAGTTTCCTCAGAGCTGATAAAAATCTGTAACAGCCATCAGGCACTAATAACTGAAATATTAGCTACCTAAGGTTGGAGATTATTGACAAGTAGTCCGAAGCTTGAGATTTTTACAAGCATTTTTACAAAGGCTGGCAGGGAGCAAAGGTTTTTCTTGACTACAATAATGTCATTCCTTTGATACACCCATTTTGTTAAATAATTTTAAAAAGTCTCAACTGGCTTTCACCATTCCATTCAACAGTTACCAAAGGAGAAAGATAGATTCTAACTTGATAAGGGATATTTTACCTCTACACAAAAGAAATGCAAATAATGCCACATACTTTAAACATTCTTTCAACTTTGTACAAATATTAACTAAGAATCAGTCAAGTTGGCAATGTATTATATTGCAGCTTAATTAATAGGCTTGATTCATCCAAAATATAATCAGAGCCATCTGGCTGCTCTATGTAATCAAGGACAAATAAAAATCGAATATCGCTCCAACACCACCACTTGGCGACATGGATTAAGTATATGGAAGAACGAACTGGATCAGACATCTTGAGTGACAACTACAAATATCTACCATTGCCATGTAAACATCTTGCAGCAATACACAAGGCCATGTAACAGTACAATATAAATCATGACTTCTGTCCATGAAAATACTCATTCCTAACACATTTTCAATTTCTGCATCATTTCTTTTGATCTCAGCCTGATCAGATCAGCACAAAGTGGTAGCATGGTAAACAATAGGAAGTAGCCCAACACTTGATTTTTGTCCTAGTAAAAAAAAGTACTTTAAGGACAAATAAGCTAAAACTCAAAGGTTTCTTTCTCCCTTCTTCGTTAAATCATCAAGAGTCAGTTCCATAGTAACAAGTCAATAGTAGAAACAATACTTCCCTCAGTCAAATTTTATTCTTCAAAACAAATGTACCATCCATTCCAAACAAGTGAAATCATATTATCTGACTACATTGAATCATGTGTTTCAAACTTTCACTCTCGCTTCTGTTAGACGAATCAAAGAAGATACTGATTCTGGTTTCACCTATTCTGAAAAAGTGAGAAAGGACACTTTATTGTCTTGCGCTCACGTTTTCTCATTCTGAAATTGCATTTTATTGCAAAATCCTGCTTGTCCCCACATTATTCTAGTCCTAGATTACTTCTGTCATCTCCCTAATACGTTTAACATGGTCTCTCAGCTACATACAAAATGTTAAACCCACATTCACTGTATTTTGCAAATTAATTCAAACTGTTGTTTTTGGTGTTCTCATTTAGGATCTTTTTGCTGATGACAAACAACATGGCTCAGAAAATTGGGTGAGGTCAAAAAAGAAACAAGTAAAATGTTCTGTGTTTTTGTGGGCAGGAGTCCCAAGTTCAATTTTGGCACATTCAGAAAATTTCAGTATCAACTCACCAGTTCCATGTTATGTTCTCTCACTACACCCTGGACTGTATAACTTGTTTTTAAAATAATTTTGCCTTTTGTTCCCCCCCAGTGGTCAGCCATTCACCAAGTACACCTGACTCCAGGATCTTTGTTCTAAGGTGAGCTGCATTTAAGCAGATTGCGATGAAGATTTGTGTTGTTAATTTCATTATTTGGCAGTTTAGTTTCTGAAGTGAAATGGACAGAACCATACATAACTTCAAGCAGGATTTGTATTGCTATCTTGTGTTAGAAGTAGAGACGTAGTTTTAGTTCCATTTTAGATTTGCAATAACAGCAATGCCAGATTGCCTGAAGTTAATTGATGCATGTATTTGTGTTGAGGATTCAGAGGTTTACAGTAGAGTTAAGGTGAACATTTCAGTTCATTAAGAAATATGCACAGATGAGACAGAAAACTGCTATTGCCTAGTGAGAGGAGGTCAGCAGCACAAAAATATAAAACCACTAAGAATGACAGGCAGCATGTGCAGGATCAGCGAGCCCGAAGAGATGCTATTAGTTTAAAGGTCTACAAACATAGTCAGGGCCAGACAAAGATTCTTGAGTGCTTTCAACAAAATTCCACAGTCAAAAAAACTGTTAGGAGCTGACCAAATGCAAACTGCATGTCTGGAAAGTGCTTAGATATCACTTACAAGCAAGCTTCAGAGACCTATTACAGCCATGCCAACTGATCAAGGAACTTTAAAGTAGTGATGGGTGACCCTTCACTGAGATTTGAGTAATGGTAAACTATTTTACTTTCTTCAACAACCTTAATCTTAATTTCTGTAATAAAACAGATTCAGATAGCTCTCGTGAAGTGTTAGATAGTTTGTTGTTTTTCTTTTATGTGCAATAGGCTTATAAACTTTCATCAAAATTATATTAGTGGCTTCTTGTGAATATGTTCAGTGACTGACCATCATAAAAAACAAAGAGAATAAAAAACGTATTTGTCTACCAAGCTAAGATTCACTCTGCTATTTGATTTGCCCAGTATTACTGTTGATTGGGATTGTAAAATTCAAGTTTTATTGTTCCTCAATCCATAAAATTCTTCCAATATTTCTTATTTTATAATGCTTGACATGCCTAAATCTGCGTGGCTAGATTATAATTCTCGAATAGTCACCAAACCACATTGTGGGATATCATTATATTCAAGGGAGAGAAAATACATTTAAAAAAAAGGGCTAAATTTTAAGGGGTTTGGGGGAGAAACATATTTGATTTCCGATAGAAAGGAGACCAGAATTGCACACAATATTCCCAAAAGTGACCTAATGTCCTGTAAAGCCGCAACATGACCTCCCAACTCATGTACTCAATGCTCTGACCAATAAAGGAATGCATACCAAATGCTTTCTTCACTATTCTATCAACTTGCGACTCTACTTTCAAGGAACTATGAACTCCAAGGTCTCTTTGCTCAGCAACACTCCCTATCACCTTACCATTAAGTGTACCAGTCCTGTTGAGATTTGCTTGTACAAAATGCAGCACCTCACATTTATCTAAGTTAAAACCCATCTGCTGCTACTCAGCCAATTTGATCAAGATCCCGTTGTACTCTGAGGTAACCCTCTTCACTGTCCATTATACCTCCAATTTTGGTGCCAATCTCAAACTTACAACTATATCTCCTATGTTCACATCAGAAAAGACTTACAAGGATGTTGCCAGGGTTGGAAGAATTGAGCTAAAAGGGAGAGACTGAATAGGCTGGTGCTGTTTTCTCTGGAACATCAGAGGCTGAGGGGTGACCTTATACAGGCTTGTAAAATCATGAGGGGCACGGATAGGATAAACAGACAAGTCTTTTCCCTGGGGTGGGGGAGTCAAAACTAGAGGGCATAGGTTCAGGGTGAGAGGGGAAAGATATAAAAGGGGCCTAAGGGGCAACTTTTTCCACACAGAGGGTGGTGTGTGTATGGAATAAGCTGCCAAAGTAAGTGGTAGAGGCTGGTACAATTGTAGCATTTAAAAGGCATCTGGATGGGTATAAATAGGAAGGGCTTAGAAGGACATGGGCCAAGTGCTGGCAAATGGGACTAGATTAGGTTAGGATATCTGGTCGGCATGGATGAGTTGGACCGAAGAGTCTGTTTTCATGCAGTACGTCTATGACTCTAACTAACAAATCAGTAATTCTCATCTTCAGCTGGGGCACTCTTCTAATGGATGTGGGCGCTCGCTGATATTCAGAATCCCATTTACTGTGCCATTTCGTGGTTATACAGCCAGATGCATAATGGATAACTGTTTCATTTTACTTTAACAGTAACCACCAGATTATCACAATCAGCCACATTTCTCATCTCAGATCACGGAAGGCTCCAAATGGAAAAGCACTCCAACGTTTAATCAAGGTTCATTGTATTCATTTGGAGAGAACTGCTGGCAGTTGCATAGACTATTAGACATTGAAGGCATGGGAACTGGCTCTGATCCTGCCCCAGTGTGGCATTTAGTCCACAACAATGGTTCACAGGATACTCAACAGGATCATGAGGACTAGCCAATTCTTCTCTTTGTGACCTGTATTGCTTCAAGTACCATGGGGTTTCATCCAAAATAGGGCCATGCAACAAAAAGAAAACTATGAATCAGTTGTATTCTCACAGGCCATGGCCATCCTGGTGACAGTCAGGACAGATTGGATACAGTCCTCAATACAAAAACATAGACTCACTTCCTTCATCAGGAAAATTGTTGTTTGGCGCAAAATAAGATGAAAAATTCCAGTCACTTTAAATTCACCAAAAGGTACTGAAATCTCAATCAGTACCATCTAAATCCAGTAGCCCTTCAGCTGCCTGAATGGAAGGGGCGTCATATTATTGTAAGTGTAACTAAGAATTTAAAAGGTCAAGTATAACTCAAATACAATATATTAGGTCATTAATGGGTGGAGCTATACTCCCTGATTGATATATTTGGAAAAATCAGACATGAGAAAGCAGTCAATGGGGGTGGCTATACAAATTGGATGAGACACCATTTTGTAATCCAGATGGCTTCATTTTCCCTAGACTTTCACAGAATAGAACATTGATTGGAACACAGAAAATTCAGCCAACTCACCACATCACTCATTCTGTGCCCCCTGCCCAAGATTAATTTATATCTCATTGCATTTTGCCTTTGAAAAAATTATTTTTCCCTTCCACTTTGAACATGCAGCTACACTTCAAAAACCACTTCATAATCTCAGTTTCACTGAACGTCTTTCCATATTCTGAGTTTACTCAAGCCAACATTAGTCCCCACAGGATACCCCTAATTTCCACTGCAAATCAAAATAAATTGGTAATTCAAATGCCAGAACAATCTGTTTAATCATTGAACACCAATACTCATCAGTAAACACACACGCTTAATTTATTCTTGATTAGGTAAGTCAACAAACGTTTTAGGCAGATAATATATTACAGATGCTCAAGCGCTAATATATCCCCAAAATAAATCTCTCCACAGTAAGACAACTTAAATGCAAAGTCTGGTGTCTTTGAGAACAAAGCAGATTCATTTATAAAGAACAGATATTCTTTCAACAGTAGGCAAGAAAGGTTGGCTAACCACTTCTTTCCCACAACTAATCTCACCCAAACCTCAATTTTTCTTTCTCCTTTCATGACACTGTAAAGATACCAGCTCACGCTGGGAGGACATCCATGCATGGCAGTCACCTTCTGATACCTTACTCAAATTGGAACTCAAGTAAATCTTACCTAGGAAATGCTGATGAGTTACTCAATTACATTAGCAATCATGGCTACACATGTATTTCATGCAGTAGTCAGTCAGTAGTGGTCAGAAGCAGAAAGCCCAGCCAATATTTCCCTCCTAGCTCAAAAAGTAGCAATAGCAGTTATATGTGCAGTGTATACTGCTACTCACAAAGTTCTGTAAGCTCCTTATACTATTGCACAATAGAATAAAAGGAGGATTTGCTGTCACCATCTTCTTTCAGTTTAGGGCATTCCTGGTCTAATGTGGTCAAGGAAAACTACTAAATGCTCTTAAACCAGATGCAGTTTATTTCATGTTAGCAACTAAACAAACGTTACACCAAAATGACAGAGATTGTTACAGAGGCGAATTTAATATTTGTTCTAACTTAAGATGTTACTCTGTTCTTCTAAGCCCATACATCATCGCAGTTGGTGCTGTCGAAGGCACTCCCCAACATTAACTCTGTCAAACTATTAGACCCTTATAAATCAATATCCTCATCAACCCAGCTGACTCAGCACAGAATAGGGGTCAAACTGTGTCTACTTCTTATAGCCAGAAAAATGCTTTTACAACAGACTGGAAAACGGACAAATGTAACATGTGGCAAGTTTAAGTTTGGATTGTGACACCAATGTTCAGTCAATGAGTCTCAATAGCAAGGCAGAGAACAAGATGTAACATTTCAAATTGGGAAAAAGATCTGACTAGACAGCATCATTTAGATTTCAGTTGAATGACATACCAATACCTCACCTGATGTTCTTGACCACATGTACAAATAATGGCAAACACCTCCTTGCTATTCAGACAGGAAAATCTGGGCTATACCTCATTTGAGACATTATAGCAACAAAAATTAACAACTCTGCATTAACTAACCGAAAACTTCCACAACTGTATATCAGAATTTGTCAACTGCACAAGCACATGCAAATTTGTTTATCTACTTCAAAAAGGCGATAATGCTAGGTTTTGTTTTCAAGCTAAACTTTGTTCTTCAAGGTGATCATGATTCTACATCAAAACAGCTCAATATGTGGAGCTGTTTACTTGAAGGCACATAGTGACTGTAACCAGACCCATCTGGATGCAATGTTCCAACAGGGGCATTCCTCAAAACATGAAGATGTAACTATTATCTGAAGTTCTGCTGGAATGTGTTTTGAGATTATTGGGCTCCTGCTGATAGAACAACCCACTGAGAGATCATATTTAATAGTCCAATGTATCAACATGGCTCACGGTAACATTCCATCACAATGGAAAACCAATTTACCTCCAGCACCTTTAGGCATCAACCCACCATTTCTGTGGGAAGGAAAAGGCTGCTGATATGATAAATGTGAATGAGATTAAGAAATCCTGTGATTTGGAATGTATGGAATCCTGCAAATTTAAAGCAGTCGCACAACCAGTGATATTCAGATTTCTAAGCAGATGACTGATAAATAACTCAGAATGGAAATATTTGCTTCAGCTCTTCTCAGATCTACATTACAATTTTCTTTCTTCCTTCCAGTTTTAGCATTAATTCAGAAAGTAAATCTTGGTTCTACACACCCCTCCAATTAAAAGATCAATTTATGTTGTACATATAACCAATTTGCCCACTACCACTTTTCCTTCAAGAATTTCCAATAGCTGTCATTTGGTGATGATCCTCTTACTCTCCTCAGGATGATAGATCACCATTCATCCAACTTCCCAGTGTGAGAAAATAATGGAACTCAATGACAATTTCTGGAGAGCTGAGTAATTCCATTTGCACACAAATACTTGCAGGATGCGAGAAATTCTCCTTCACCATAAAGCAGCTTTTCACTTAGTTACTGCATTGGACCAGATCCAATTCACTCAGGTCAGTCTGCCTCTTAAATTACATCCAACGAGCTGAGAACTAGCTCACAGCTTATTACTAGGCCTGTGTACTGTAGTGGTGTGTCCCCTCCCTGTGGACCAGGAAGTCTGCATTCTCTGGTCCCCAGCTGCTCCCTACGTATGTAATAACATTTCTGAATAGGTCAATTACAATGTACATTCACGGCTCATAGTCCTGATTAATCTGTGGCCAATTCTTACTATAAGTCAATCCTTCAGCAACGATGGCCTGCTCAAATGCAGATGGTCTGCACGAAACTTGGAATTATGAGAAGTCCATAGAATTATACATACTTTTCTGTTACCACTCCAGAGAAAGGGTGCACTTGAAATCTGCCCCAATTTCTTTTTATCTTTTAAAAAAAAACACACAACAAAATTCAATGACTTCCATTCAACAAAAAGAACATTATCACAATGGTCAAATTTACTAAAAGCTTCCTTTAATCTTCAAAATAATCATACAATAGACACACTTGACTGTGGGAACACCAAAGCCTAACTTGGCAGTCAAAAGAACTACAGCAGTCAAAAGTTAAATAGTAACCCTTGCTAACACATTCTACTTGTAAAATGCAAGTTCTTTGGCAAATTAACAAATTGACTCATGTCTACTCCAACCAGGGAATTAACGTCCGTTCAAGGCATAGAAACATGATCTGCAAACTAACTGGTCAGTGTGGGATAAAACCAAAATGTTGGAACAACTTCAGCAGGTCTAGCAGCACGTACAGAGAAATACAGTCAGAGACGTACAGCAATGTTTAATGCTTGGAGTCCAACATGGCTATTCTGCGAAACCCCTGAGGTCAGTATATTATAAAATAAATGCTCCATACGAGTATAACTCTTATATTTCATTGCTTTTGAGCAGGACCTGTAATTAGAAACAGACTGAAAGAGAGGTTTTACCAATATTACAAGGCAATCCATACTCTGGCTACAAAGCAAAGTGCAAACCGTACAGCTAGCTTTCTCTCACCATTGAACTGACAACAAGGAGCCGAGAGGCCTGTGCTAGCAATCCAATGACTGCGTCTTCAAATCTCACCAGAGACAAAGTACCCTACTTGCCCTTCATCCTGGCAGACAATATATTGCTGCAAATCATCTAGCATACTTGAAGAGCATTTGGTTTTATTGGTTTAATTGTTGAAGTTATTAAAATGTAAGAGAACAAACCCAAATACCACTATGGGAGCTTCATTCAGTAGAACGTGCCAGGTAACCCCACCAACCTTCTCAAGGTGAGAAGCAAAACTGGTTAAGAAACACACACTGCTTAGCTTTGGTCATGTTATAAAAAGGCTTTGAGATGGTTAAAGCTCAATCCCAATAGATGTTTTTCTGGTCAGCAGTGAGAAAGAAAATAGTCACTTGCATGTCAATATTAACTTTCCTTACTTGAAATTATCTCTAATAGTATAATTAAATATTATACTTGAGAAGGATATAGAAAATATTCAATGTGGGGAAATAGATCGTGACATCTTGAAGTGTCATTATTAGAGAAGGGGCTACTGGATGTCTTCAAACACGTAAAAGTGGATAAATTCCCAGACCCTAGAATTCTGTGGGAAGCTAAGGAAGCGATTGTTGGGCCCCTTGCTGAGATATTTGTATCAATAGTCACAGATGAGGTGCTGGAAAACAGGAGGTTGGTTAACATGCTGTCACTATTTAAGAAAGGTGGGAAGGAAAAGTCAGGGAATTATAGACCGGTGAGCCTGACATCAGTAGTGGGCAAGTTGTTGGAGGGAATCCTGAGCGATAGGATTTACATGTATTTGGAAAGGCACGGACTGATCAGGGATAGTTAGCATGGCTTTGTGCATGGGAAATCATGTCTCAAATTTTTGACTGGGTTTTATGAAGAAGTAACAAAGAGGATTGATGAGGACAGAGCAGTAGACGTGATCTACATGGACTTCAGTAAGGCGTTCAACAAGATTCCTCATGGTAGACTGATTAGCAAGGTTAGATCTCACGGAATACAAGGAGAACTAGCTATTTGGATACAGAACTGACTCGAAGGTAGAAGACAGAGGGTGGTGGTGGAGAGTTGCTTTTCAGACTGGAGGCCTTGACCAGTGGTGTCCCACAAGGATCGGTGCTGGGTCCTCTACTTTTTGTCATTTATGTAAATGATTTGGATGTGAACAAAGGAGGAATAGTTAGTTTGCAGATGGACAGCGAAGGTGGTTACCTCGGATTACAATGGGATCTTGATCAGATGGGCCAATAGGCCTAGGAGTGGCAGTTGGAATTTAAGTTAGATAAACAGGAGGTGGTGCATTTTGGAAAAGCAAATCAGAGCAGGACCGATAGCATTAAGTGTAAGGTCTTAGGGAGTGTTGCTGAACAAAGACTTTGGAGTTCAGGTTAATAGTGCCTTGACAGTGGAGTCACAGGTATTAGATTAGATTAATTAGATTAGATAGGATAGTGAAGCAGGTGTTTGGTATCCATGCTCTGACTGACTAGTAGAGGAACTGAGTCTAGGAGTTGGGAGGTTATGTTGCAGCTGTACAGAATATTGGTTCGGCCACTTTTGGAATATTGCGTGCAATTCTAGTCTCCTTCCTATCGGAAGGATGTTGTGAAACTTGTAAGGGTTCAGGCAAGATTTACAAGGATGTTGCTAGAGTTGGAGGATTTGAGCTATAGAATCACAGGTTCCCTACAGTGTGGGAAACAGACCCTTCGGCCCAACAGGTCCACACCGACCCACCAAAGAGTATCCCACCCAAACTCATTTCCCTATCCTATTACTCTACATTTACCCCTGACTAATGCACCTATACATTCCTGAACACTATGGGCAATTTGCCATGGCCAATTCACCTAATCTGCACATCTTTGGACTGTGGGAGGAAACACACGCAGACACTGGGAGAATGTGCAAACTCCACACAGACAGTTGCCTGAGGCTAGAATCAAACCAGAGTTCTCGGCGCTATAGGGCAGCAGTGCGAACCGCTGAGCCACCGTGCCATCCCATCCCTCTCTACAGGGAGAAGCTGGGGCTATTCTCCCTGGAGAATGAGAGGCTGAAGGATGCCTTTATAGAGATTTATAAAATCATGAGTGGCATGGATAGGATAAACAGACAAGGTCTTTTCCCTGGGCTGGGGGATTCCAGAACTAGAGGGCAAGGGGAGAGGGGAAAGATTTAAAAGGGACTTAAGGGCCAACTTTTTCACTCAGAGGGTGGTATGTGTATGGAATGAGTTGCCAGAGGAAGTGGTGGAGGCTGATACAATTGTAGCATTTAAAAGGCATCTGGGTGGGCATATGAATAGGAAGGGTTGTTTCGAGGGATATGGACCAAATGCTGGCAAATGGGAGTAGATGAGGTTAGGATATCTGGTTGGCATGGATGAGTCGGAGCGAAGGGTCTGTTGACGTGATGTACATCTCTAACGTATTTCTGTCAATTACTTTAAAGCTTTGCTACAAGATAACCAATTGAGATTTAAATTTTGACTTGAGCTTCAAATCAGACTTGGTGTTGGGCTCAAGGTCCTTGTCGTCAAACAGCATTCCTCAGTTGGCCAAAATGCTGCATGGAAATAGTACATATCATGTTAAATTGTATAGTCAACGTCTTTTCTCAGCGAGAGGAAGCTCCCGGAGGCATGGGAATTAACCCACATTTGCCAAATGGCCTGCCATGAATCACAATAGTCCAAAACAAGCCCTTTATTCTGAACAAGTGGGTTTACAGAAGGGCAGAGGAACCATTTCAAAGTTTTTGAAAGCTTGCTGAAAAAGTGCAGTTCTCACACACACCTATGGGAATCTGGAGCCAAACGCTGTCTAAATTTGCGAATCATTTGTCAATGATTCTGTCAATCAGTCTCTGATCGGTTCAGCTGGAGGACAAAAACCAACCGTGGAAGGAACTTGCAAAAATCCCAATCAGCAACCACCACCTGAGAACGGGGGCGTGGATCCAGCACTGGACCATTTAGTCACCTCGGGACCCACAACACCAGGTGTGGAAGAAATTCCTCCAAAATCTTGAGTGACTACCCAAGACAATGCTCCAATTTATGAATCAAGGAAGGAATTGGAATCACACGATTTCTTTTCTTGCTGGATCCAGACAGTGCACTGACTTTTTAAAATAATTTTTTCATGGGATGGAAATACTGGTGGCAAGTTCAACATTTGCCAACCATCTCTCAACTTCCTTTGAGCTAAATGGTTTGCCCATCCACTGAGGACAGTTCAATTCATCTCAATCAGCACAGCTTTGGAGTCATGTGTAGGCCAGACCAGGTAGGATGGCAGATTTCCTTTCCTAAAAAAGGTCATTACATGAACCAAATGGGTTTTCAATCACGATACAGCACAGCAAAAGGCCCTTCAGCCCATGAAGCTGTCCAACGACAGCTAATTCTAATCCTGGTTTAGGCCCGCTACTATTTTAAAACAAGTGGTATCTAACCCTCTGTTCCTCTCATGTTCACGTGTCTATCAAGATACAGCTTAAAACACTGCTAGCATGCCTGCTTTCACCACGTCCTCTAGCAGAGCATCCCAGGAACCCACGACCCTCAGAAAAACTTGTCCCCTCTCGCCTAGATTCTGTGCCCTCTTGCAGTTGGCCTTTTCACCTGGGAAAAAGCCACTGACTGTCCAGCCGATCTATGCCTCGCAATTTTGTAGACTTCTATCAGGTCACCCCTCAGCCTTTATCTTTCCAGTGAAAACAATCTCTGAGTTTATCCAACTTCTACTCCTACCTAAAACCCTCCAGAACAGGCACCATCCTGGTAAATCTTCCCCACACCCTCTCCAAAGCATTCACATCCTTTTGGTAGCGTGGTGACCAGGACTGCACACAATATTCCAAAAGTGACTCTAATTAAAAGTTTTGTACAGCTATAACATCACTTTTATATTCGATGCCCCAACCCACTGTGACATTGGCCATAGTCACAATTAACACCATTAGATTTATGCTCCAGTTTTAAATAAATATCAACTTTAGATTGCAATGTGAGTTTTCAACATTGTCCTAATCCTCTGCATTAATAGCCCAATGAGAGTATTTATACACCACAAGATTTGGACAGCATTGTTACTCTCACTTTCAAGAAAAACAAACAAACGCGCAAGAGTTTCAGTTCAATAAAAAGAAACTTCAGACTTTGAAAGGAAGTGGATTGTACACTGGTTAGACACAAATCAATAAACTGGAACCTATTTTCTCCTCATGTCTGAAAGATAACAAATTTCCTTTTTTTTAAAAAAAATCTTTGTTTAATTTTAAATGGACTTTGCTGGGCTAAAACATGGCCACCACTGATCACATAATGTAAGTTAACACCACATCTGGACAGCTCCAGACAACAGTTACTGGGAAGAACATGGGCATCATTCTCTTGGAATCTTACCCGTGTGTTGTCAGGACAATATAGTCAACAAACACAGAAGAAAAACAATGCAACTCCCTAGCAGGGGTTGGTAACAAGTGCTATCAAAATATAATATGTCTGCAAAGGATGCTAAAAATCCATGATATATCTTATTCAGCGAACCATGTTTTGAATAGGGGCATAGAAGCCTACCTTGGGGTTATATTTGGAGATGCTAGGAGTCACATTTATCACTGAAGGCAAACAATGTACTATGCATAGAAACTAAATGTCAAATTGAGATGGATTCATCCAGAAAGTGTCGTCATGTGACAATAACAGGTCTGGCCTCTTAAGAACTTAACTGTAATTTCTGGACTCCCTTACCTCAAGTCTGCTCATTACCAACCAAAAGATTCAAGTCCAAAAGACATTCAACAGAACAGACAGACAATCTCTGAGCTACTAGCTAAGCTGGTCTTAAGTTCAAGTTAGCTCCATGTTTTCAAAAGAAAAATAAAAGTTGTACTAACTCAAAAGTGGACAAAGTCTCTACATGCTCCCACCTTCCACAAGGCAAACAGATTAGCTTCAGCAAACTAGTACAAGCTTTGAAACAAAAGTCAGATCCTGATCCTCACCGAACGAGTTAGGGAACTGGAACTGGAGCTGGATGAGCTGAGGATTATTCGAGAGGCTGAGAGGGTGATCGATAGAAGCTACAGGGACATAGTTACGCCAGAGAACAGAGGTAGCTGGGTAACAGTTAGAGGTGGGAAGGGGAAGAAACAGGCAGTGCAGGGTTCCCCTGTGGTCGTTCCCCTAAAAAATAAGTATGCAGCTTTGGAAACTGTTGGGGGGGACAGCCTTGCAGGTGTAAGCTGCAGTGAAGGGGTCTGTGGCTCTGAGATTCAGAAGGGAAAGGGGGAGAAGAGGAGAGCGCTAGTTATAGGGGACTCTCTAGTGAGAGGGACGGACAGGCGGTTCTGTGGACATGGACGAGACTCTCGGATGGTTTGTTGCCTCCCAGGTGCTAGGGTCCGAGACGTCTCGGACCGTGTCTTCAGAATCCTTAAGGGGGAGGGTGTGCAGCCAGAAGTCGTGGTACACATTGGCACCAATGACATAGGTAGGAAGAGGGGTGGGGAGGTCATTCAAGAGCTCAAGGAGTTAGGCTGGAAGCTAAAAGCTAGGACAGACAGAGTCGTCATCTCTGGGGTGTTGCCGGTGCCACGTGACAGAGAGGCAAAGAATAGGGAGAGAGTGCAGTTGAACACGTGACTGCAAGGATGGTGTAGGAGGGAGGGCTTCAGATATTTGGACAATTGGACTGCATTCTGGGGAAGGTGGGACCTGTATAAACAGGACGGGTTGCACCTGAACCAGAAGGGCACCAATATCCTGGGGGGTAGGTTTGCTAGCACTCTTCGGGGGGGTTTAAACTAATTTGGCAGGGGGATGGGATCCGGACATAGTCCAGCAAGTAAGCTAGCTGTGTGTCAGGATGTCCAAGACTGTAGGGAGGCTGTGGAGAAGGTAGCACTGACAGGGACTACTTGCTTACACAGAGATGGGCTCAAGTGCGTATACTTCAATGCAAGGAGTATCAGAAATAAGGTGGGTGAACTTAAGGCGTGGATCGGTACCTGGGACTACGATGTTGTGGCCATCACGGAAACATGGATAGATGAGGGACAGGAATGGCTGTTGGAGGTTCCTGGTTACAGATGTTTCAGTAAGATTAGGGAGGGTGGTAAAAAAGGAGGGGGGGTGGCATTGCTAATTAGAAATGGTATAACGGCTGCAGAAAGGAAGTTTGAGGGGGATCTGCCTCTGGAGGTAGTATGGGCTGAAGTCAGAAATAGGAAAGGTGCAGTCACCTTGTTGGGTGTTTATTATAGGCCCCCCAATAGCAGCAGAGATGTGGAGAAACAGATTGGGAAACAGATTTTGGAAAGGTGCAGAAGCCACAGGGTCGTAGTCATGGGCGACTTCAACTTTCCAAATATTGATTGGAAGCTCTTTAGATCAAGTAGATTGGATGGGGCGGTGTTTGTGCAGTGTGTCCAGGAAGCTTTTCTAACGCAGTATGTAGATTGTCCAACCAGAGGGGAGGCCATATTGGATTTGGTACTCGGTAATGAACCGGGACAAGTGGTGGGCTTGTTAGTGGGTGAACATTTTGGTGATGGCGACCACAATTCTGTGACTTTCACCTTGGTTATGGAGAGAGATAGGTGCGCACAACAAGGAAGTTTTTACAATTGGAGGAAGGGAAATTACGATGCTGTAAGACAGGATTTGAGGAGCATACGTTGGGAGCATAGGCTGTCAGGGAAGGATGTGGTGGAAATGTGGGACTTTTTCAAGGAGCAGATACGACGTGTCCTTGATATGTATGTACCGATCAGGCAGGAAAGAAATGGTCGTGTGAGGGAGCCTTGGTTGACGAGGGAGGTTGAATGTCTAGTAAAGAGGAAGAAGGAGGCTTACATAAGGTTGAGGAAACAAGGTTCAGACAGAGCAGTGGAGGGATACAGGATAGCCAGAAGGGACCTGAAGAAAGGGATTAGGAGAGCTAAGAGAGGGCATGAAAAATCCCTGGCGGATAGGATCAAGGATAACCCCAAGGCATTCTATGCGTATGTGAGAAACCTGAGAATGACGAGAACGAGGGTAGGTCCGATCAAGGACAGTGGTGGGAGACTGTGTATTGAGTCGGAAGAGATAGGAGAGGTCTTGAACAAGTACTTCTCTTCAGTATTTACGAACGAGAGGGACCGTATTGTTGAAGAGGAGAGTGTGAAACGGACTGTTAAGCTAGAAGAGATACCTGTTAGGAAGGAAGATGTGTTGGACATTTTGAACAACTTGAGGATAGACAAGTCCCCCGGGCCTGACGGGATATATCCTAGGATTATGTGGGAAGCAAGAGAGGAAATTGCAGTACCGTTGGCAATGATCTTCTCGTCTTCACTGGCAACTGGGGTGGTACCAGGGGACTGGAGAGTAGGGAATGTTGTGCCCCTGTTCAAAAAAGGGAATAGGGATAACCCCGGGAATTACAGGCCAGTTAGTCTTACTTCTGTGGTAGGCAAAGTAATGGAAAGGGTACTGAGGGATAGGATTTACGAGTATCTGGAAAGACACTGCTTGATTAGGGACAGCCAGCACGGATTTGTGAAGGGCAGGTCTTGCCTTACAAGTCTTATTGAATTCTTCGAGGAGGTGACCAAGCATGTGGATGAGGGTAGAGCAGTGGATGTAGTGTACATGGATTTTAGTAAGGCATTTGATAAGGTTCCCCATGGTAGGCTTATGCGGAAAGTCAGGAGGCATGGGATAGAGGGAAATTTGGCCAATTGGATAGAAAACTGGCTAACTGGTCGAAGTCAGAGAGTGGTGGTAGATGGTAAATATTCAGCATGGAGTCCAGTTACAAGTGGAGTTCCGCAGGGATCAGTTCTGGGTCCTCTGCTGTTTGTAATTTTTATTAATGACTTAGATGAGGGAGTCGAAGGGTGGGTCAGTAAATTTGCAGATGATACAAAGATAGGTGGAGTTGTGGACAGTGAGGAGGGCTGTTGTCGGCTGCAGAGGGACTTAGATATGATGCAGAGCTGGGCTGAGGAGTGGCAGATGGAGTTCAACCCTGCCAAGTGTGAGGTTGTCCATTTTGGAAGAACAAATAAGAATGCGGAATACAGGGTTAATGGTAGGGTTCTTGGTCAGGTGGAGGAACAGAGGGATCTTGGGGTCTATGTACATAGATCTTTGAAGGTTGCCACTCAGGTGGATAGAGTTTGTAAGAAGGCCTATGGAGTATTATCGTTCATTAGCAGAGGGATTGAATTGCAGCTGTACAGGACTTTGGTTAGGCCACATTTGGAGTACTGTGTGCAGTTCTGGTCGCCTCACTTTAGGAAAGATGTGGAAGCTTTGGAGAGGGTGCAGAGAAGATTTACCAGGATGTTGCCTGGAATGGAGAGTAGGTCGTACGAGGATAGGTTGAGAGTTCTCGGCCTTTTCTCGTTGGAACGGCGAAGGATGAGGGGTGATTTGATAGAGGTTTATAAGATGATCAGAGGAATAGATAGAGTAGACAGTCAGAAACTTTTTCCCCGGGTACAACAGAGTGTTACAAGGGGACATAAATTTAAGGTGAAGGGTGGAAGGTATAGGGGAGATGTCAGGGGTGGGTTCTTTACCCAGAGAGTGGTGGGGGCATGGAATGCGCTGCCCGAGGGAGTGGTAGAGTCAGATTCATTGGCGACCTTTAAGCGGCATTTGGATAGGTACATGGATGGGTGCTTAATCTAGGATAGAAGTTCGGCACAACATCGTGGGCCGAAGGGCCTGTTCTGTGCTGTATTGTTCTATGTTCTATGTTCTAAAAGGATTGCTCATGCGAGACAGTGAAGTTGACTGCGGTCCTAGTGCTGTCCAGTCCCACCCTTGAACCAATCTGAATGATTCCAACACCCGCCAGAACCATCTGGAGACGACCAGTAAATTTCATCAGGGCTATACTGAAATTTGGCCAGAGTTGAAAGGCTATTTGTTGGCATGCACACAGATGGTAAACCTAACAAGATTTTAGAATTAGAAGAGCAAGGACACCCATTATTCTACACCACAGTATAGAGGATTGGTTATGGAAGGAGCGTGGTCTTAAAGAATTTACTGAGGACAAACAATTTTATTATAATGGTGTACCTGAACCACTGGAACTCCGTAGAAACTGATCTCTCTTCCTTTATATTCTCCAATAAAATTCATGGCTAACTAAACTGGTGATCGGTCCTCCCACTCTCCCTGAGAATTACAGTCCAATTTAATTTACATTTGAGGCACTCTGGCTCATTTTTATACATTTCTTGTACAAATGCAGGATATGATTATTCCAAATTTGACACAATTTTCACAGGGTCCTTATGTAACCACGTCCTGAGGTCAGAGCGAGATTGAATTTGAACAGCCAGTGCTAGAAACGGATACATGCTTAACCTACCTGCAAAGAGGGTTTTAAATTTAAATTTTAAAACACGTCGTCAAGTCCAAGTTCATCTTCCAATTTGATTTTGCAATGGGAAACCCAATCTGCGTTTCCCCTTTCTCACCTTCTTTTCAAACATTAAATTCAAAATTTCACCTTCAGATAAAACTGCCCAAAAATTCTAAAATATGTTAAAATGAAAGCAAATCAAAAAAAAAATCCCAGTACATCTTGAGGGGAAAAAAACCACAATTGGATTAGGACCAGACAAATTCAAAGCAGTTTTAAGAATATTGAACTAAAGAGGGATACTAAATGCTGTACAATAGCAGCTTGTCAAACATGGGGAGTGGGATGGTGTAGAAGTAGGAAAGTAGGGAGGAAAGTAGGAAGGTAAAGGAAAAAAGGAAGGAAGGTAAAGGAAAAAAGGAAGGAAGGAAGGAAGGCACACAAAAAAGAACAAGTGAGGGAGCAAGAGAGATACAGATGCGGTGACGGATGCGACTTCTTAGCCCATTTTCCTCTGGGATCCACACCCAAAATAAACAAACATTCTCTCTCCATAGAAGCTGCCAATAATTGCCAACATTTTCCATTCTTGTCTCAGAACAGTACCATCTGCCTGTTTCCTTTTAAATGCTGGATGATTAGCTTATCAAAATGAATCAGCTCAATGATTTTAAAAAGGTACACTACCTACAAAGATGCCAAGATTATGCAACATCTTAATGCCAAAATAGCTGTGCCTTGCCAAATCCAGTTTTCAAAACAAAAAGAACACCGCCATCTTGAGGCAGAAGACATTAATTAAATACTTAATCTGCACGGAGGAGTTAAACTAGATGCTTTTAATCCCTCCCCATTCCCAAATAATATTTCAAGATCATGTGCTATTCACTCACTGGTGACAGACAGAAATATAAATGACTCGTCCCTTCCTTATCACACACCTGCTGCATATGTACAATTATAATGGAAAATTAATGGCATCCCACAGTTTCCATTTTCTTTCCCCCCCCAAACTTTTACTCACTGAAATTATCCACAATAACTCTATCCAACTACTGGGAAGGCTGCTGAAAACATCGCACTTCACTGAAAGCATGCAGCTGTGAACGAACCTGCCCAGTGTCACAGGATTTCAGAAAAGCAGTAAAGAGAAAAAAAATAACTTGGTAACCTTTCGTTACAAGCTTTATTCCTGATGAAGGGCTTTTGCCCGAAACGTCGATTTCGAAGCTACTTGGGATGCTGCCTGAACTGCTGTGCTCTTCCAGCACCACTCATCCAGAATCTGGTTTCCAGCATCTGCAGTCATTGTCTTTACCATATTCAAATAAACAGCTTGTGTCAATACTGAGAGAGCCAAATGCAGGCACAGTAGCCCCATGTGCCCACCTATTATTGTTTTACAGGGAAGTTTACTTCCCTTACTGAGTGTGGAAGGTGTCAACATTGATGCAAATGTAAAGCAGGAATGGACAAAGGCAAGAAGGATGTTGATGAGATGGCACAGATGGACAGAACGGATCAGAAACAGCCGTGTTCTACTTCCACTTCTGCCTGCCAGTTGTTAAACAAAACAGAAAACAACTGCAAGTGATTGTTTTGAACAGTCAAGGAACAACATGTCTTTTTTAAATACAATGTTACACGGAATAATTTTCAAAAATAACATCTATCACATGACGCAGAGATTCAGTTTGCTTGCTATTAACTGCAAAGAATTCCTGCATCATACAGCAATCAAACATAGGAGGAAGCCATTCTGCTCCTGGAACCAGAACAGAATCAAAGAATAATTTGATTAGACCCATTTTCTCCTCCCAATACTTTTACAGTAATTCACCCAACTTCCTTTTGAAGACTGCAACTCGTTTTGGACCTTATCGGGCCATCCATTCCAAATCCTAATCTGCCATTAGATCACAAAAATATTGCTTTGGATTCGGAGAATCACCTTTATTCTGTGCCCTTTGGTTACCCATAGCCACTGGAAACAGTTTCTCTGTATTTATTATAAATAGCAGATCTATTTTGCCACAGATACTGTGCTCAGTTCCATTTGGTAGCATTGCAAAAGGTTTATGAGCACATTGTGAAAGTTTCTTTGTTGCATTCACAAAGTGGGCATGCTGCATTCACACTGGAGCAGCTGACATCCGTAGGGAAAAATGTGAGAAGTGACACAGCAGTTTATTATGCTCGTTGCACATCAACCTCCTGCTGGAAGGCAATAGAGCCCACCTGACTGCGCAAAGATTTAGCCTCCCACACACCCCTCCCCCCACCAACAGTCTGCCCTCAAGTTGTGCGCTCCTCGAAGGAGTTAAAACTTAAATCAGCAGCGGGTATCTAATCTGATAAAAAAAAACCTTTTGGCCAACTAGATCGCTCCACTTTGAATGACAGCAGAACACCACACAAATACCTAACACCATGGACTAAACACACTTGCATTTGACTTATTTACATTTTTAAAAAGCATTAAAAGCATATTTGCAACACAGGAGATTAGCTATTTGAAAGAGCGCAAGTCAACTTATATTTCGGCAGAATCTTTCATCAAATCTCTGTTAGCACATCGTGTTAACTTAATCCTTTTCCTCAAACATTTAATAGGCAACATTTATAGCAGGATACCCTCATCTCTAAACATTTGTTGGCTGCTTTAAAAGTCATCATTTCAGAGACAGGTACAAATACCACATCCCTGATTTTTGGGACTTGGAGTTAAAAAAGGTTTCCAAAAGTTAATGACATATCTGTGTTTACAAACTCCCGGAAAGGAGCTTCCAAGAGGAAATTTTGATTTTAAAGGGAAACTTAAAACTGATTTCGTAAAGTGTTACAACATATAAAAATGACCTAGGCTAAAAAAACCTTCATGTGGAACAAGGAGGTGAATTGCACCTTGGCTATTGGAAAAGCAACTGAACATTGGTACAACAAGCAGTCATTTGTGACCAAGAGTCCGTAAGGTTCCAGAGAGATGGCCATTCTCTGACATAATTAGACTTGATAAAGCTTCTGAAGCTCACTCAGGATATTGCAACATGGCAGCAGCAGCAGCGATCGAACCTATCAAACCAAGGCAATGTGATAAACAGTGCCAGAACTGAAGTCCAGAGACACCGCAGTGCTATTAGTAATATACAAGGCTATCCCAACCACAAACTCAGAAGTGTGGGTAGCATCTGATAATGAGGACAACGTTCAAAAGAAACAAAAAGTGGTCCACATGGTCCAAGCACAGAAAGGGGAAAACCCGCGTAAAAGCTGACAAATTGTGGGATAAAATTCCCAGACTATCCAACAAGCAAGCAGGAAAGAAAAAGATCAGAGTTTTTTTTAAGTTTGTTAAGATGTGGGTGCTGCTGGCTCGGCCAATATTTATCGCCCAAGTCTAACTGCCCTGCAGGTGGCAACGATGAGACACGTTCTTGAACTGCTGCAGTCTTTGGGGTGAAGAGACAGCCACACTGTCGTTAGGAAGGGAGTTCTGGGAGTTTGAGACAGTGGTCCTCTGCACACGTAAAGATTTCCATTTCCTCTCCTAAAAGTGCCTTGCAGAAAAGTTTCAAAAAATTGATGAGTGATCTCCCCTTTTTTTTTACAAAAAGAATTTCACTAATAGTTCAAAAATCTTGGAGTTGAGCATTTCTCCTCCATCAGTGCCTCACTTTGCTGTGTCACTTGCATAAGATCATAGGCAGTCTCTGCACAGAACCTCTGCAAACTATTCACTGAAAGAAATCTCCAGCAAAATTGATAGCAAACCAAAAATAACTTAAATAATAGCAAAATACTGCATATACTAAAAATCTGAAACAGAAATCAAAAATAGAAGAGAAACAGAATCAGTGACCATATCGACACAGACTTGAAACATCAACTGTATTTCCTTCCCCACATCTCTAGATGTGTAGAGTTTCTCCAGTATTTTCTGTTTCTATTTTAAGACAGACCGATGGATGAACAAAATTGCTAAATCTTGGAACAGTTTACCATTTCAAAACTAAAAGTTTGCAGCTGAAGGCTTCCTAACAACAAAGGATAAAATGTGAAGAAATCTGTAATAATAAATTAAAATTGCATATTAACTTCCTATATACAAAAGCCCGTAGTGACTAACTTTTGAATTACATTGCAAATTTTATGAAAACTAGTAAGAAACCATTCGGAATGGTGTTTCATGTCCAGAGATTTAACTGTCAATATGAACCAAAAGGAAAACTACCCAAATTCCACTATTTAACAAAAAAAAATCAATTTCATTCTTTAATGCAAAAAGTGAACATTTACAACTAAGCTTCCTTTCTCTTATAGATTTGTTATCCATCTCCCACTCTATAATAATATACTGATCCAACAAAGACCCTATTTACAGCAACTTAATTTTCAAAAACCAGACAGCAGCTGTCATCTCCAGTGTCAATCTTCTTGGATCATCTTCTGTCTTCTGCTGCAAAGATGTTTCACATGAAAAATGTACCTTTGACAGAAAGTGTATAGTAATCTTTCAATGGCAGTTGGTGCTCTTTCTGGCCAATTGTCCAAAATGCCTGCTTTTTTATACCCCAAACATCAGATTGTCTCATTGAATTTTATTGTTTTGACAATATCGAACCAAATTTGATTTGGTTTTAGAATCTTGGGGCATAATTTAAACTAGGAGAAAAGTGAGGACTGCAGATGCTGGAGATCAGAGCTGAAAAAATGTGTTGCTGGAAAAGTGCAGCAGGTCAGGTAGCATCCAAGGAGCAGGAGAATCGACGTTTCGGGCATAAGCCCTTCTTCATTCCTGCAGGAATGAAGAAGGGCTTATGCCCGAACCTCGATTCTCCTGCTCCTTGGATGCTGCCTGACCTGCTGCACTTTTCCAGCAACACATTTTTCAACATAATTTAAACTGTTTGGTGAAATTCAAATTGCTGTGAAAACAACAGAGGTAGGTCTGTTTTTGTACTGTACATCTAAATTATAGGCAAAAGTTACGTTTTTCAATTTTCCAGCACATTGAGACTGTTAGTCAGTCACATGACAGGTGCTTGCCAGCTCTCACTTTCAAAGATATAATATACACCTTCAAGTTTATAACAATGGTTACTTTGAATTGACTGTATATACTTGAAAAATCACAACTCTGCAAGGAAAGATGCAAGTTCTTCACATTATGGACAGTGTTATTATTGTTTAAAGAAGTTGATGTCAATTTTCATTTGACCCCTTATAAAAGGGTGAAGTTTTCTTGAAACATTTTCTCAGATACACCACAGTTCTTCATCTCATTAAAGAAAACCAAATGCAACTGAAGTGATCAACTCCCATATTCGTACAGAAGGGAAGATGGTCATGATCACATTATAGTGGTTAAACAAACATCATAGAACCCAAGATGTATTTATTGGCATTAAACATCCAACTGACTTGTGCTGGACAAATTGTGCTTTTGGAGTTGTCACAACAAAAAGAGAATATACTGAGTGATGCTACATCTTATCTGTACTGAAAGTACAGAGCTCTGTCCGCAAAGCACATCCTTCCAAAGTGTAAGGAATGAAACGGAACCAACACTGAAACCAACAGACCTTAAAACCTATAACTCCTCATCCAGATAATAAAAAGGACAGTCTGCCAAGTATACAGTATCTTTTATAACCCAACATGCCCAACTTTCAGTGGAGTCATTATTGCAGTACAAAGTTGCATAAAATAATCATCCACAAACATGATAGTTGTCAAATAATGTATCTTTCTGATGTTTCAGGGGTGAAAATTGATAAGGGCACCCACGAAATCTCCCCTCAAGGTAGTGCCATTAGATAATGTTGAACAGGACAGCAGATGGAACCTCAGTTTAAAGATTCATCCAAAAGACTGCACAGCTCAAAGCCCATCATGCTGACTTACACAGCGCTGCAGAGGAGTGTCAATCTTAATGAGAGAGAGAGACTTGGCCCCATAACCTTCTGATTAAGAGACAAAAAAAGTGCTGGCAATTAAGCTGTGGCTGAACTGTAATGTGACAGCAAAGTGTTTCTATTTTCCTACTATTGACTCACTTGACCTTTGTTTTTGGTGTTCCTTATTCCTGCAACCTTGACATTTAAACAGCTAGGAACCAGTCAAACACATACGCCTGGAAAGAGATTGTCGTGAATGTAAAAACTAAAAGAACCGCAAATGATGCAAATCAGAAGCAAAACCAAAAATTGCTGGAAAAGCTCAGCAAACCTGTCAGCATCATGAAGAGAATTCAGAGTTAATGTTTTGTGTTGAATGACCTTTCCTCAGAACAGTCATACAGGGAGAAAAAACAAGAGTTTTGTACATTTCTAAAGGGATTTATTGCCTGAGGTCTCAATGGACCCTGCAACACTGAATTGACAGTTTCACTGCAAATTGAATCATTTGCTTTGCTTTTTTGTTGACTCCAAGTCAGACAAAGTTACATCCTTACCTTTCAGGCACAACCTGTGATGCTGCAAACCTGAGAAGGAGCAGTGCAGAAAATCTGAGAAGCCATACCTGCTTTGTACAGCATTAGACACTGGTAAGTAAGCAAAAATTTACAACCACCCAAAGCCTCTTTAAAAGTCTACGGAGAGAAGTGTGGAGGGAATCGATTGGCAAATGCACAAGGAAGAGGTAGTGTGGAGTAAACATTTCAGGACCTAGAAGCACCATTCCAATGATGCCACAGTGCTGAACATCACTGGATATAAAAAGCAGACTGTGGTCAAAGTCAGATAATTCTACACCATACTATACTCCAGACAACACTCAGTAGCATGTGGGTATGAACATGTGGAGATCAATTAGTATCTATCCAATTCAATCATAAGCAGGTATATGCATGATTGCTACATACAACAGTAGTTAATATATTTCTTAGAGTTTAAAGTTGTCACTTTGAAATTAAGCCGGAAGACAATTACTCCCAGCCTGTCT
Source organism: Chiloscyllium punctatum (assembly GCF_047496795.1). Lineage (NCBI taxonomy): Eukaryota > Metazoa > Chordata > Chondrichthyes > Orectolobiformes > Hemiscylliidae > Chiloscyllium > Chiloscyllium punctatum. Next base: position 29,989,808 of record NC_092749.1, on the reverse strand, counting down.
TGAAAACAAACTCAGTTCATTATCACACCACATGACGAGAGGCACAGGGTAGCAAGTACTGGGTAAGGGATTGTGTATTAGACAAGTGAGGGAAGGAGGTTAGCAGTCTCTTTGGGCAGGAGTTATAGCACATTTTAAATTTGTCTAACCTTTCCTAGGTATCTCTCAGGTTAATTAAAGATGGAACCCTCCAAAGTCTCCGACTCTAACTTTGTGCTGAAGACATTTTCAGATGATTCCTGATGTCAAAGCAATTACCTGTTTTGTTTAACCTTTCCAGAGATTTCCTTCATAGGCACTCATGTTGAGTCTTTCAGGCGATGTCAGGTCTCACATTATTCAGGGGCCAGAAAATCTGGGTCAGTAGCAGCCATTTTAATGTGAGTCAATGTTCTCTTCATTTCAATTGAAACCATCTTTATCCTAAAGTCTGATTGTGTGCATCCAGCAAGTAGTTTATACCGGATATACAAAATCTTCATCAGACATACGGCCAGGATAGGCACACAGACCTGTTACTGCATTAAAATAGTCCTTTTCACAGCACAGACTTGGAATCATACGGCCACTTCTTCACTGTTGCTGGGTCAAAATACAAAATCAAAATCCCTTTCCCAAAAGTACTGTGGTTTAATATTCACCAGGTGGACTGTATTATTTAAGATGGTAGACACCAGCATGTTCAAGGCCATTAGGGACCGGCACAAACAATGGCCTTTTCAGTGATACTCACTTCCCATGAATAATGATAAATAAATTATTTTTATGTTGACTGTCAGAGGCACGTTATGTCCCTGCTTAGAGGAAGGACTGCAGAATAACCAGTGGATTAAGAGCAAATCCTCCCACACATGACAAAATGAAGCAGTGGCTGTTTTCTTAAATTCTGTAGCTACTTGGGCAGAAAGGATGTTGACATTACACGATATATCAGACAATTGTGGTACCAGGTGATTTTCTTGGAATGTCTTTTTTCACTTCCCCCTGCATGGAATCCCTTGGTGGGTACTTTGAAAACAAACAGCACATTTACAAGTCAACAATCTTGTAACAGTTATTCATTTTTGAGCTGTCTTCCCAGCATACGATAGTGCTACTCGTGCAGACAACCACTTTCCACTGGCAGACTGAATACCATAAAGGAAAAAGCTCCATAGAAAATCTACAGCTATGCTTTTCTGAGTGAGAGCCAAGAATGCAGGCAGCTAATACCAAGTGGAGTTTATTCCAAACAGGGTCCAGTTGAAATTACAAAAAACTTTTCCAGTTTCCACTTGTCTATTTGGTGCTAGGGTAGACTAGTCTCAATATAGGAAAAGCCTAAGTTACAAAGAATAAACTTAAAAATCTCTAGTCTTAAGAAATGGCCATCATTTACAGCTCATTAACAGAATAAACCATTGTAGAATGACTCATTTGCACAAATAAAATCATAAACCGATTAGCACACTGGTGGCATCTTTTGTAAATGATCTTAAGGTATGCAATAGTCATAACCTTGACTAGGGTGTAAAAGAAAGTATGGACATTCATTTGAGCTAACTACTCCAGTTTCCTAGTAACCACAACCAAAGGGATGCAGATGAATGAACAATTCATAAATTATGTTTGGATACTTGAAAATAATCACATTCACTTGGTTTATGACGTTGTTTTTCCTGGTTAATTTCACACTGAACAGTTGGCAGTGCAATCTTATTGAGCTGTTCAAGACATCGGCTTCTTGTTATCCAGAAAACAAACGAGACCAGGAATTAAACATGATACTAATATGTATGTTCCTTAGAAGGCATTCCAATGGATTCCAATAGTGAAGACACCCCCCCCCTCCCATTAGACCCCCATTGAAGTGTAAGCTTCCAATTAAATATAAAAGCTTACACTCCAAAAAAGATAGTCCGCATATCAATAAGGTCATGAGTTCAAGTTCAGCTGTCAAAGGGCACTCATGTCCACTTGGTCTATCAGGATGCGACCTCACTACAGCTCTCAAGGGAATTTACAATTAGGTTGCATAGAAATTAGACAGACATTCTATCACACAGCCAGTGAGGGGAGAAAGGGGGGGGAAACTGTCCTTCCAACATTTGTTTTGTGGATAAAACACAATTTTGCTGAAGAAACTTTATACCCAGTTTGTCCCATTTTAAGACAGAAGATGCAACAAATTTCAAGAAAAGGAATTCACAACAAACAGTAACAGCAAATCAATGGGATAAAAGCCAAAAATGAGAACAGCAAAAGGTAAACATGGCAAACTTAAGAAGATTATTTACATGAACAATGCCAAATAGATTAAGGCAGTCCTTTGATCTCATTGTTCTACAAGACATCCATTTACGTCGTGCCTTTCAGGTCATCACAAAGCCTGTTACAGCTGATGTGCTTTGACATGTTCACGCTGTTGGAATGCAGGAAACACTGCAGCCAAATAGCATGCCACAATGTTTCACAAAATGCAAAGTGGCATTGAACAGAAAATGACCAATAACGTCGACTGAATAAATTCAGTCAGGACATCAGGGAGAATTCCTCAAAAATAGCATTGAGCAATGTGCATCTGGTTTTAAAGTCTCAAGCAAATGACAGCACCATTGACAGTGTTCCTTCAGTAGGTTGGTCAGCTCATTTGGCAGGACGTCTGGGTTGTAATGCAAAGTGTCACTAATAGGTTCAATTCACATACTAACTGTGGCAACCCGAGATACTACCTTCCAAAGCTTGCTCCTTGTGTGCAGTGTGATCAGCTCAGGTTAAACTTACCGTCAGTCACTTCTCTCAAATGAGAAAGTCGCCAACCATCCTTTGAGACTAGTACTATCCTTGAGTCGAAGGGTAATACATGGGCTCATAATGTTATGGTTCTCAGGTACCATTACCAAGCCATGTCCAACACTATGCAGGTAGCATAAATGTTTTCCACATTCTTGGTCTCAAACACTCTTCTTATTGTTTGCTAAAAAACAAAACCTCCTGTCTTTATTCTTCTCATAGATGCAGCATCAGCGGCAAGGCACAAAATTGATGCTTGAACCTCGTTGCCTGGAAACAAACAAGTTGCTCGAGTGATTCAGTAGTCGATTAAAAAGTGAAACGCATTGCTCTAGGTCTGGAGACATGTGTAGGTCAGACTAAGCCTGTCCTATCACCTGCTGAACTTGGATGATAGCTTTTTGCTATTTATGGCCAAGGACATCAAAATCAATCAATGCTGTAGATTTCTGTAGTGTCTATCCATTTAAATAATATTGTGATCATCTGTTCTTCTTGTCAAAGTGCAGAAACTCATGTTTTCTCATTATCTTCCACCTGCCAAGGTTTTGTGCACTGGTTTAATTCATCTATGTCTCTCTGCAGACTCTGTCAGCTTCACCACATGCCTTCCCATTTTTTGCCCTCATGCACAAACCTAGCTATACCATATTCACTGCCCTCATCCAAAGTCATTTACGTTGTGATTAATTGTGGCCCCAACACTGATCCCTATGGGACACCACTAGTTACAGGTTAGCATCCTGAAAATGCACCCCTCGTCCCCATCATAACCATCTCCTCTTAGTTCGACAATCTTCAATCCATTCTAATTAACTACATCCAAAACCATGGACTTTTATGGTACCGTCAACATCTACTCAAATTCCAAATATTGTACATCAACAGATTCCCCCTATCCTGCTTGTTACTACTTCAAAAGAATGTCAGGCATGAATGCCCGTTCATGAAACCATGCTGACTCTGCTCAATCATATATTTCTATATACTTTAGTATTACATCCTTCATAATAGACTAACGTTTTCTCCAATTACAGACATTAAGCTAATTGACCTATAGTTACCTTTTTAAAAAATAAACTCATCTTCACTTTTTGTGCCTCTTGGTATCACTTGAAAGGATGGCAGATTCCCTTCCCTAGAACGACATTCGTGAACCAGATCGGTTCTCATAATTCATGATATTATCATAGTCACCACCAGCTAGAGACTAGCTTTCAATTACTGAATGAATTTACATTCCACTTGCACATTTACTTCCACATTGCAAGTAATGTTTCTGTTGCCTCTGATTGAACAAAGTAACATAGAGGTTTGGTTGAAGATAGGCTAGAAGCTGACAGACCTCTGAAAGGGGACATGGCATCTCTTTTTTTTTAACCTGCTATTAAAAAAACTAAAGCTTGAAGCAGGCGGATTTGTTTTCGCTCACCAATTGCTTAAACTGCCGCTGTGAATATCTGTGCCTCAGTCCAGTACTTGGAAAGCCCAGATGATCGTTTCAATAAACCCTATGGACAGAGGCAATTGAATGGTCTTCCCTGTTCTTTGCCCCCACCATAACACCAATCTTTTTTGTCTGTATCTGCCTATACTTATGTAGGTTAGAGTTTTAACCAAAAGTATGTAACCGTAGTTTTTTTTCCCCCACTAATAAACCAGGATCCAGAATCTTATTAAATTGTAATGAATAGCACATCCTGTTAAGTACAGAAATCTACGTCAATGTTGAGTGCTATCCTGAGTCTAAATGACAGAAAAATTGTGGAACTTTGTTTACTATGGAGAAAATCTTTAACTTTTGTGATCTCAAAACTGTAACTTTGCTCATGCCTCATGTCTTCTGCAGAGTTCGGCCTTGCTCCCCTGCTTCAGTCTTTGATTATCGTTTTCACAAAGTGAACAAACCATTTCTTAGGCAACCAGACAAGCACAGCTTGTCCAATGTCAGCAGGCTATTGTTATTTTGTAATTGATTTTATAGTACACATTCCCAAGCTCACATTTGCTTTGTTAATTTCCAAACCAGATACATCATGAACTGTGAATCAGGAGAGGCTGAATTTAGCAGGTTAAAATAAATCTACATAGCATTATTTTTATCAGGTCAGGATTGCATTATGCAAACACATATATAAAGTACTCTCAGGAGAAAGGAAAAAAAGGTAAATTACAGATTAAAAAAGAAAAAGAGCAGAGTTTCTCCAGAACACACAAGGATCTTCAAGAAAATAAACTGGGTCAAACTGCATCTTATAGATTGTTTTAACAGGACTATACCATCCCAGTATATTTCATAATTTGGAAATAAAATATCCTTAAAATCATTGAGAAAAATTAAATTTTCATGGTGGCCTATTCTATTTATTTACCATTCCTAATCTGGCTTCATCTACACTAAAACAGTTAACCACCCACTTTTCAAATTGCTTTATTTACTCTTCTACAGCCTCTCAGAAATAGGTGTTGGGGTCTTCCAAGTGTTTCTCTTGGATTGGGCTCAGAAAAAAAAATGTAATAACAGTCTGCAATAAATCTTTGAGAACTTTTGCTTCACCTGATCAGGTGGGGGTTGTTCTTGTTGACAGGAAATTTTGCATCAGCCCACATAATAGTACCACTGAAAACAGAACAGTTCTGCTTTTTAAAAATTCAGCATGGAAAGAAGACATTGCTGGCTATTTATTGCCTATCCCTAATTGTCCAGAGTAATTAAGAGACACTCATACAGCTGTCAGACATTCTGTAGTCACATCTAGGCTAGATCAAGTAAGAGGAGCCGATTTCCTTCCCTAAAAAGGGACAATAGTGAATGAAATGAGTTCTTCCAACAATCAGCAGTGGTGGTACAATACCTTAAGGCCAGCTAGAGTTCAACTCTCAGCTTCTGCCATGTTGGGCATTCAAACTCATGTCCCCACAATACTAACTTGGAGTTCAGCATTAATAATCCAGTGACAAGACCACTGCCTCCCCTTTGTAATGTCTGTAGTGTCAAATATCTAGCACATTAACATTCCAGAAATTAAAAACAGTACTCCAACGCATTAAAATGTTTTGATCCTTGCAACTCATTGGAATTAAGAAAGGATTGTAGCAATGTGCACAATGATGGTAGACTGCCAGTTAATAAAGACAAAAAAAAAGATGCTTATCCAGTGAAAAGTGAAGTCTTGTCAAGATTTTTAAAAAAGTCATATGAGTTTCTGGCTAAAAGACAAAATATGTTGCATAGTATAGCTCATTACTAGTACAGGAAGCTGCCAGAGAGACATATCATTGTTTTGACTTTGCCAAGACTAGAAGAAATAAAAGGCTTTCTAAATTCATTAAATCTTTATTTTTTTTAAAATTTACCTGACTTGGAATCGTAAAGTTTAACAGAACCATTGCAGACATTTGACAGTTTAAATTTAACAGAGTTATGACGTGCAACAAAAAGTGCAAACTTTGCATAATTACTTTCAGCTTTTTTGAATCATTTGAGGATAATTTTATTTCTTCCCCCACTCCCCCCAAAATGAACCTTCGATTTTTTTTTTGTTGGCCATTATCTACATAGATCTTTGCTGTATTGCTCTACCAAAGGGGAAAGACTTCAGACAAATCCCTAATCTTGACAAGACATAAATGCACAACAGGTTTAAGTGCGGGTCATCGTTTCAAGAGGAATTGTGTGGAAGCCAGTGAATGCAAAGATCGAATGAGAATCTTTGGCCATGCTGAAGAAAAGTACCCCCACCCCCAGGATCAATGACTCAGAAGCTGACAGATGAATTTGCCTTGGTACCCAAGCATCACACCCATTTGGTTTCCCCAACAAATGCCTGTTTAAGGCTTGCAAAGATATACACAAGACAACAAAAAGAAAACTAAATGAAAAACACATGCCTATACACATCTGTACTTTAAACCACATGTTGCCATATCACCAAGTAAGCTAGTTACTTGCAGCTAAATATATGTAATACTTAATGTGTGTTCTTTGTTCAGGGTTGGACTAATGCAGTTGAAATATTTAATACTTTTGCATCCAACTCAAATCAGGCAATTATGCTCAGCACGAATACTTGCATAGTACAGCCAGCTTTGAAGTTGCAGTGCCCTTATTTGGACTTGCACAAAGCCATCTATCCAAAAGCAATTGTCTACTTCAGTCTCCACATAAAGTAAATATTGATATACACTGTCCATCAGACTTTTGTCCAGAGGATGTGTTTTTTGGGAAAAAATGAGCAAAATGCTCCCAACCATTTTTTCATGATTTTCCAGCTGTGAATTGTTCACCATGCCATGAACATATGCAGTACACAATCAAGTTTATGGATTTTATTTTTTCTGGACAATAAAAGTAGACTACAGCCTTCAGTAATTTGCAGTCTGTATATAATGATCCCTTTATTTAGTCTTCAATTGACTGTAAAGTTGTCGGCACAAATTAACAAATGGAAGCCTGGAATTTGGCAGAAAAGCAAATGAACATAGTTCTGAAATAAATCCCATACTCTAAAATTAAACACAAAGCCCACTGAAATTGATTTAAAATAAAATTAGCATCCCTCCTGTTGAGTGGAGCTAAAGCAGTCTAGGTCAGTTCATATTGATAACACAGAAACCAGGCATATACCAAGATACTGCTATAGTAAATCCAGGGAGCTTCAACTAAGGTCAATTATAGCACAGTAAATTCCCTGCAAATGCCAGGCTACCATGGTTATGTTTGAAAAGCTCATGGCAAATCTTCTCTGGATCTTTGAGCATGGTGCAAATAATTCTAGGCACAGATTTTCCATGTTCAGTTATAAAATCGTCCAGCAAGCCATTCGATTGCATAAAATCTCAAAGAATGATTCAATAACAAAAAAAAAGTGACCTGGCATTGCCCTAATCCAAAAGACAAAGAGACAACCAGCTCAGTTTCTCGACCATACAGTACTGTGGATGTCCAAGTACCCAAAGGATTGCAGTGGCTCACAAAGGCTGCTCACCATCTTTGGAGCAGTTAGAGATGGGAAGTAATTGCTGGCCCTGGCAGTGATGACCACAACACATGAACAAACATGTTAAAATATTGCTCTAAGGGCAATGTTTCAACACCAAAGTGAAAGCAGAGTGCCACACTTTGACTCAGCCCATTTGGATAGATGTTATTATGACAGTGGCTTCATAACCAGTTCAGTATTTTTCTACACTTAGCAGGGGTGAGATGACATGGCAGCTTCCACAAACTCTATCCGTTCTTGTTCCTTCCCCCAACCCTTCCACCAGGCTGATTCAGGATATGCATAACCATGGCAATCTATCTGGTCCCAAGCTGCATTTCCTTCCATTATCGGAGGTTGCTATAGACAGCCCTATCCCACACTTCAACTGCTGTTGAAACTCTCAAACATAAACTTTCTCTCTTCCAGACCTGACACTTGTATTTCCCAGCCTCTGTACACATCTGCTGATCCAAACCTCTGATGTTTACATTCTGCACCACTCAAAGCCCTGCTCACCTATTAATTTTGCCCTTGTGTCTTTCTCCAGAGTTGTGTAATCCTTTATAATTTTGTAAATACATTACACTTTATAATAAACAATTCAAGAAGACTCATTGGGATTTTGCACATTTAGATCTCTAGAATCTCAGCTGTCTATTTAATTTGCTAATTAATCTATGCACTAAATAGAAACAAGGAAACAATGTTAGTGTAATGTTTATGCTTGATTATAAGAACTAGACAACAAAGATGATGAACAATTTCGAACGGCTCCATTGCTCTCTCTTCTATTCATGCATTTATGCTGCTGAAAAGTACCATTTATTCCAGAGTGCACTAACCCTTTAAAAGAAATTAAGATACAATCTTTGGAATAAACTGTATATTCCACTCAATCACAAGCCAACCTGCGGTTCCAAACTAGCAGAGATATGACTTAATTGCATGCAAAACATTAAATACATGCAGTATTAAGATTTGCTACAATTTTATGAAGAAACCATAATAACACTAGTCAAACCAAATCATAGTTATCATCAATCATGTATGGGTCTTAATCTTGCAGGGTATTTATAGTTAATTAGCAATAATAATTCACATATTAAGATAACACGAAAAATAAGAGCAGGAGTAGACCATATGAGCCCTCAAGTAGCAGAACACAAATTATGACCTGGAATGATGATCAAATACTTCAACCATTACTATCCAGAGATCTCCACTTCCATGCACAATTTACACGCACTTTAAAAAGTTTATGCAGAGAATACGGGTGTTGCTGGTGAGACCAACACTTAACTATCCTAATTTGCCCTTATTAAGGTGGTGGTAAAATGCCTTCTTTAACAACTTTGAGTTAAAAGGTGAGGCTGGTTAGGCTGGGGCTATTTTCCCCTCGAGGATCAAAGGCGGAGGGGTGACCTTATAGAAATTTATAAAATCATGGGCATGGATAGGATGAACAGCCAAGGTCTTTTCCCCAGGATAGGAGTCCAAAACTAAAGGACATAGGGGAAAGATATAAAAATGACATGAGGGGCAACGTTTTTTTTTTTACAGAGGGTTGGGTGTGTATGGAAATGAGCTGCTAGAGGGAGTGGTGGAGGCTGGTACAATTACAACATTTAAAAGCATCTGGATGGGTACATGAATAGGAAGGGTTTAGAGGGATTTAGGCCAAATGCTGGCAAATGGGACTAGATTAATTTAGGATGCCTGGACAAGTTGGGCCGAAAGGTCTGTTACCACGCTGCACATCTCTAATAACTCTAATTGCAGTGCGTGTGGTGTAGGTACACAAAGTGCTGTTCCAGGGGCTAAGGAGGGCAATGAGTAGTCAAGAGAGTATTGCACCTTCTATGTCTCTGAGATAACAGGAGCAGGGAAGGTGGTAGTTGGGCATGATGTGGAATTAAAACAACCCAAGGTTAAACTAGAAAATGTTAAATATTTAACCAGACTAAAGAAAATACATATAATTACATGAAGACAGATGGCAGGTCAAAAGATTGCGTGCAACGTAAAAAGCAGCAAAGAATGAACAAACATTAAGAACGGGGAAATATAGAAGAAGAAAGAGCTAATCAGAAATATAAAACCAGCTGGTAAAAATTCATGTAAATATTTCAAATAAGTATTAAAAACACAACTCTGGCCTATAGAAAGTGAGACTGGAGAATTAATAATGGAAAATAAGCAAATGGCAAATGAATCAGACAAGTATATTTCATCAGTCTTCCCTATAGAGGATACAAGTGACATGCCAACAGCAACAATAACTCAGGTAATGGAAGAGACGGAGGATCTCAGGAAAATTAAAAGTCATGAGAGAAGCAATACCAAGCAAGTAATTGGAGTTGTCGGCTTACAGGTGGCCAGATCCTGATGAACTTCACACTGGGGTCTTAACGTTATTAGTGAAATTTACCAAAATTCTCTCAATTTGGGACCGATGCATGAGGTAGGAAGATAGCAAATATAACTCCCTTATTCAAACAGGAAGGAAGGCATTAGGCATGACGTTACAGGCTAGTTAGCTTAAAATCTATTGTAGGAAAAAGTGGCAAGGTGATTTTGTGAAAGCCAAGTCATTTTTGACCAATTTATTGGAGTCAAGGGAGGTAACACAGGCAGCAGAGAAAAACAGAACTGGTGGATGTACTGAATTTGCCTTTTGAGAAGTAATTTGAAAAGGTTATGCTCCATTACACCGGTAATTTCCACACTGGAGTACCGTGCACCAATAGTAGTCTATTTAAGGAAGAATGCAAGTACCTTGGAAACTGTTCTAAGAAGGTTTACCAGACTAATAATTAGAACGGCCATTGTCTTAAGAGAAAAGGTTGGACAGATTAGGCTTGTACCTGCTGGAATGTAGAAGTTGAAGAGTTGACTTGATTAAAGCACAAGGTCTTGAATGGTAGATGGCTGATCTAGAACTAGGGATCATTATTTAAAAATCAGGGGCACATATTTGAAACAGAGATTAGGTGAAGTTCTTTCCCCCCTCAAGGGGTGTATGTTTTTGGAACTTTCATTCTCCGTAGTCAAGATGGTGGCAGATTAGGGTGCTTCCCTGCTCTTTTTTATTTTTCCTTCATCTATTTGAAATTTCCTACCTTACTGTAATGTCAACTCTTTAATGTTGTCCTATTTTTAAACTTATTTCTCAACTATTTTCATTCCTCTGCTGTATGCAAGATTTGGACCTCAGCACTTGTACCTAAGATGTCACCATAAGGCGGCAGACATGTTAAAAGCTTTTCACTGTACTCCTACAATGGAGGACAAGTGACAATAAAAGGGTATTGTATTATATTGAAAAGGTAGTGAAAGCAGAGCCCTTGAATATTACGACAGAAGCAGATTGACTTCAGTTAAACAAGGAGGCAAAAGGCTATTGGGACAGGTGGAAAGACAGATTCAACCTGGTAAGTTCAGCCATAATTTTATTGAGTGGCAAAGCAGGCTATACCTGCATTTTGTTCACATGTATGTCAAATGTAACAAGTTACATTGAGCTACAACAGGGCTCGATATTGTAATTTTAAAATGAAAAAGTAGAATGCAGCCTCCTTTGGTAGGGGATAGTTTTGTATATTCCCCAGTTACTCTTCAGTAACAGCTACTGTCAGTACAAGTCATTAGGCTAAATTAACAGGGTTCAATTAATTCATGTGCAGGGTGCAGTCAATGTCATTTAGTGCATGAGTAGCTTAAAAACAAAAAGCAAACCAGAAACATCAAAACAACTTTTCAGATTACCTATGGCCTGCTATTTATACAGCAATGGTTTTCAGCATGCTTCATTTCATTGTTACCACCTGGAACAGTTTAGCTTTTCAACACATCTCCTTAACCAACAGGTTCAGTATGTTTAGAAAAAAAAAAGTTCAAATACTCCATCAAAGTGATGTTCAAACAACTTTTGTAGTAGCAAAAAGTCTTGCTTGTGGAAATGTTAAGCATTCTTTGACAAATGGTCTGGACATGCTGAATTGACATCTACTTAAGAAAACCCAAAGCTCGAATGCAATTTCTACAGATAATCAAATCAAAAAGTCAAGGTAAATGTAAAAGCTTTCGTGCTCAGATCATCAACAGCCTACCCTTTTACAAGCTTTAAAACCAAAACTTTTACAAACTGGAAACTTTAGAAATACACTTTGTTGCACAGTATGAGGATAGAGTCAGAGACAGTGTGGAAACAAATTGCGGTCAAACTTGTCCATGCTGACCAGATTTTCAAAACTGAACTTGTCCCTTTTGTCGGTGCTTGGCCTATATCACTCCAAAGGCTTTCCTAACCATGTACTTGTCCAAATGCCTTTTAAATTTTGTAATTGTTTAATTGTACTTGCCTCTACCAATTCCTCAGGCAGCTCGTTCCATATACGCCCCCCCCCCCCCCCCGCACGAAAACATTTCCCCTCCGATCTCGTTTAAATCTTTCCTGTCCTCACCTCAAAATCATGCCCTTTAGTTTTGGACTTTCCTACTCTGGAGAAAAGATCTTGGCTGCTCACGTTATCTATGGTTTTATAAGAACATTAGAAATAGGAGTTGGCCATCTGGCCCTTCAAGCCTGCTCTGCCATTGATGATCATGGCCGATCTTTTCATGGCCTCAGCTCCACTTAACCGCCTGCTCACCATAACCCTTAATTCTTTCAATGATCAACAATCCAGCTTTGATTAGATTACAATGTGGAAACAGGCCCTTCGGCCCAACAAATCCACACCAATCCTCCAAAGAGTAACCCACCCAGACCCATTTCCCTCTAACTAATGCACCTAACACTATGGGCAATTTAGCATGGCCAATTCACTTGACTTGCACATCTTTGGACTGAGAGAGGAAACTGGAGTACCCGGAGGAAATCCACACAGACACAGGGAGAATGTGCAAACTCCACACAGGCAGTCACCCAAGGCTGGAACTGAACCTGGGTCCTTGGCAGTGTGAGGCAGCAATGCTAACCACTGAGCCACCATGCCACCCGTCTTTGTCTTAAAAACATTCAATAAGGTAGCCTCAACTGCTTCACTGGGCAGGGTATTCTAGATTCACAACCCTTCGGTGAAGACCTTCCTCCTCAACTCGGTCCTAAATTTGCTCCCCCTTATTTTGAATCTTCACCCTCCAGTGGAAAAAACATCCCTGCTTCTATCTTATCTATTCCCTTCATAATTTTATGTTTCTAAAATATATCCCCTCTTTGGGACTATACTCATTGGGATTTAGAACAGTCTACTCAATCTCTTCTCATAGGCCAACCCTCTCAACTCTGTAATCAACTTAGTTAACTACTCTGCACCTCCTTCAGTGCTAGTACATCCTTTCTCAAGTAAGGAGACTAAAACTGTAAACAGTACTCCAGGTGTGGCCTCATCAGCACCCTATACAGCTGTAGCATAGCACCTCTATTTTTAAACTCCATCCCTCTTGCAATGAAGGACAATATTCCATTTGCCTTCTTAATTACGTGCTGCACCTACAAACCAACATTTTGTGGTTCATGCACAAGGACACCAAGGACCCTAGGCACAGCAGCATGCTGCAATTTTTCACCATTTAAGTAATAGTCCATTTTGCTGTTATTCCTACCAAAATGGATGACTTCACATTTACCAACATTATACTCTATCTGCCAGATCCTTGCCGACTCATGTAACCTATTTTATCGCTCTGCAGACTTTCAGTGCCCTCTGCACACTTTGCTCTACCTCACATCTTAGTGTCATCTGTGCATTTTGACACACTACTCGGTGTACACTACCCAACTCTAAATCCTCTATGTAAATTATAAATAGTTGCAGTTCCAACACTGATCCAAGGCACACCACTAGCCACTGATCAATTCTTTGCTCTCTGTTAGTTAATCAATCTTCTATCCATTCTAATTTATGACCCATAATGCTGTGCATTTTTGCCTTACGTGCCTTTTGTGCAGCATCTTGCCGAGAGACCCAGATACACCACAGCCATCAGCTCCCCATTGTCCACTGCATCTGTAATGTCCTCAGAAATTCCAGTAAATTAGCTAAACATGACCTGCCTTTCATGAACTCATGTTGCATCTGCCCAATGTGACAATTTCCATCCAGATGACTAGCTATTTCTTCCTTGATTACAGACCAACCTCTAAGGTCACCCCTAAAGCCTCCCATATTCCAGGAAAAAAGGTGTTGTTTGTTTCTTATAAAGAATGATTTATAAATTATGTTGTAGATTTAGTCCAAGCTCCTCCTCCAATTTATTGAACATTAGCATAACTTTCTATCCTTTTCTCTCATTATCAAGTCTTCTATTTAATGCACAATAAACATACTAACTTCTTCCAGTAGAAATTTCACACTTTCTTTCAAAAAAGCTTCCAAGTGTCCTATTCTCCATTATGTCGTCCCTTGCCTTGTTTGTCCTGTCCAGTGCATTACCTTACACACATCCAAGTTGAATTCCATTTACCATTGATCAGTCCATCTGTATCCTCCTGCAATCTAAGGCTATCACCCCCACTATTGACCACACCATCAACCTTTGTATCATCCGCAAACTTCCCATTAACCCTCCCCTACTCAAGTTTGAATATTCAAGTCTGCAGATATACTCCAAACAGCAAGGGCCCTACCACTGTTTCCTTTGGAACTCCAATGGATACAGGCTTCTGGCACTAAAACACCGCACCACCATTACCCTCTGCTTCCTGCCACACACCAAATTAGTGATCAAATGAGTCCATTAGGCTGTGGGCCAAGTGCTGGAAAATGAGATTAGAAGAGTGAGCTGCTTATTTTTGACAAAGTAAACTTGATTGTCTTTTTCTGTATTGTAGACCTACAAAGACACCGTTCATGAACCGTAATTAGAAAAAAGCATGTGCACAACTTGCAATTAAATAGCATCTCTGAAATCATATGTTAAGGCACTATACAAGAGCCTTAGGAAACAAACACTGACCCATGCGAGCAGATAACAAGGAAGAAGGCCAGAAACATAGTCAGAGATGTGGACTTTAAGAAAATATCCTAGGGTTTCAGGTCTTGGTAACTAAAGACGTGACTACCAATAATGGAGCAATTTAGTCCAGAGAATTAGAATGCAGACATTTTAGACAATTATGGGATTGAAGGAGGAGAAGCTTACAAAGGATAGGACCATAGAAGAACTTGAAAATGCAATTAAAAATTTTAAAATCAAATTATTGCTTGACCAGGAACCAATATAGGTCATTGAGCACATAGGTGACATGTGAACCTCACGTGCAGATAACCAAGATAAACTATCACTGTATCCTAACAGATGAAAGGCTTAACAGAGAATCAATTTTTCAATTTATAATTTCAGTTATATCACACTGTAACTTGTTGCTATAAATTCTGTGTTACGATCGAGGCCTCCACTATCACCTGATGAAGGAGCGTCATTCCGAAAGCTAGTGTGCTTCCAATTAAACCTGTTGGACTATAACCTGGTGTTGTGTGATTTTTAAGATTTGGAAAGACAGTTTTGGTTGATTTAAAATTTGCAAAAGATAGTTTTCCATGTTCTATCCAAGACTGTATAGGAATAGTCAAGCAGATATGAATGAGCAGTAAAAGAGCAGTGACAGTAAAAGATGATCAATGTTATCTAAGTAGGAATAAACAGCAATGTTGAAAGGCCGGGGGGGGGGGGGGGGGGGGGCGCATTGAAATGTCACCTCAAGATTAAATGGAATACCTACATTGTAAATAGACTAGTTAACTCTCAGATTGTTGTTAAAATACATGCTAGTAAAGGTCAGTTCAACGGCAGTTAGAAATTAGTGATGGAAGAAGAATTTACCATTAATTTCCTGCCAACACCATGACAGATTATAGAAGCCTGACAGTCCAGACCATGGATCATAATCCCAAATAATCTGTAGACATGTAAACTGCAATTACATGTTTGTTTTCTTTAAAAAAAAAGTATGTATAGCCAAACATTGCCTGAAGATTATTGTAAAAAAAGACACCAGTCCTGGCAAGAGAATTAACGGATGCGCTTGTATTCCGACATCAGTGCACGCTATGAGGGTCACAGCTCTGACAACAGCCATTTTGAACACCGCAAGTAAAGCAAAAGGGGAAAGGCTGTTGCACCCGCAATGCTGTCAGTAAATCAGTGGCAACAGTAATCTGGACAAAAGAGAGATTCAAATCCACCTACAAAGCTACGTATTTCAAAAATCGACCATTCAAGGGCCAACCTCAAAGCTACCAGTAACCTCCACTGCACCTGCAACCATGTGCAACCATCCACTCTTCACAAGTAATCCAAAGATTGATCTTTCATTTCTTTTGGACTCTTATTTTTAATCTGTACATGTGTTGTTTTCTATTTCTTCTTACACATAATGAGTTTATTAATTACTATATGTTAACTCAAGGAAGCCTGGTTAAACTGGCTCCTTTTAAAACAATTAATTTGGGTTTGGAACAGAAAGTATTTAGAAGGGAAGAGATCTTTTTAAGAGTAACCTTATTGTGACCAACTGTGTGGGTGGGTCAGTCAATCACCAAGTGGGGTCTGTTGATCCCTCCTCACTTGGGAGCCCAATGTTTTGAGATACCCTTGCTAGAACTTTAAATTGGGAAATCCTGCTCAGAATCTGGTCGTAATACTGACTTATTAATGATTACACTTGTGCTCAAAAGTTTCAGTTTTGCCATCCAACAAGCATCATGACACATCACAGAAAAAAAAGGTGGGAAAATCCTGAAGGAAAGTAAATTTGAAACTGTTGGAAAAACTCAGCCAGTCTGGCAGCAGCTGTGGAGAGAAAGCAGAGAGAGTTAATGTTTCAGGTCCAGTAACCCTTCTTCAGCACTGACGCTCAGCAGGAATTTCTGATTTCCAGCATCTGAAGGAAAGTAGCAGGCTTAGAGAAGTAGACTAAATAAAGTTTGAACCCAACATTCTACTACATACTCCAATCAATTCCAATTGCTCATGTTTGTCATTTACGCTGTGGTCAACCTTTCAAAGCTCTTAAATGGATAACAAGTCAGATTCCATTCTGTGACCTGACACTCAATTGAGAGCAATACAGTAAATGAATGATTAATGAGGGGTATAATAAAACTACAGGGAGGTAATAACCCAATTAGATAATTCAGTCCATTGTATCTCCACTGGCTGAATACATTGGCCTAAATCCAATTCCCACATTCCAGCAACTGGTTCATAACCTTATAGGTTGCTCAGCTTCAGGTGGCTTTAATGATAAGTCGAGGTAGTGATTTCACATTTCATCCATCAGAATGAAAATATTTTCTTCATGAGCCACCTTAAATCTGTCCTCTGCTTACTGACCTCTCCACCAGGTCTTCCCTATCCAAGCCTTATATGATGGATCAAGATTAAAATTTTAACTGGCAGCATAAAGCTTGCATTCTAACAACAGCAATGTTCTAAATGACATATGTAGAAATGAAATTTTGGTACCGAAAAAACAACAGGCTTCATATAACACTATTTTATGTAGAGGATTGCAAGAGAGGTGGTTTTACTAGGAGCTGTACACACACCAAGGATTTGCTGTCATTCCACATGATCTGACATCACTATGGTATGGCTCCCTTTGCACATGCTCAGAAAGAAATTCCCATTGGGTGGCAAAATGACCAACTTGGAGTCTCTCAAGCAGTTCGGGTATTCAAAATTGTCTGGTTACACACTTACTTACTCGATAAGGAATTAATTGCTGTAATGGATCATAAGGCATGAGAAATGATCTGCCAAAACCACTAATGGGTGCACCATGTTTTCAGCATTTACAGTCATGATGTAAGGATAGGTCTTTGAAGTCTGATATAATCTAGGTGACATCTAGGTACACTAAGCAGGCTACCCAACCCACTCCAAGTGGCAAGGTGCTCCTCTTGCTGTACTCCGATACTACAGGCAATGAAACTGAAGATGTTCTCAAGATACAGCTGTTACATTTCAGCCAGAGCCCTATGAACATCTGCGATTAGCAACTGAAGAGAAGTGACAAACAGTTGCAGAATGCTATTGTCCAAGACTGGTATGACAGTACAAAAGAAATTGCTGAGAACATCCATTAATTGAGTCATTCAGGGTTGAACTTGGTATATCACAGTAAGTTATTTTCAAAGGCAAGGAAATCCTAATACCGAAAGCACTACAGCAAGATATCATGACCATGGAATACCAAGGGGATCCAACATCCAAGAACGTCATACATGAATCCGTGTACCACCGAGGACTAAATTAGGATATCCAGCTACTTATGAACTTTATTTTCTCACTCTGGGACATGAGCATCGGTGGCTGAGCCAGCATTTACTGCACATCTCTAGTTACACTCAAGCGGGTGGTGATAACCAGCACAACATGCCCAGAACAGCAGTGTCAATGACTTTGCTTCATAACTAATTGTCTATCCATTCTGAGACACAAGACATTCTTCTGTGAAAGACAGACAAAGAACAGAGAGATGCATGATCAGCAAGTAGATAGGGAAGTCCACAAATGGGCACGGAGCAGTGGGTGCAAGTCAGGAAGCTAATCACAAACATCTGGATATCTGCAAGGACTTTAAAATCTGCTCCAGCCTAGATCATATGAAGTCATTGTTGATCGTGGTGCTACATTCCAAAGAAACTGAAGTCAGTTCAAACCAATTTATGGCACACCACTAATGCACACACAGGAGTGGGGAGAAAACTCTGATGAAGATGGTGTGAGGATGTTGAACCAAGTTACCAGCTAACCCCAACCAAAAACACCACAGCCCTTCAGACAGGTGCACAGATCAGACTGAGTTGACAAACCTTAAATGTTACTTTGAAGTTTGAATTGCTAACAACGTTAACAGTTTCACCGGGTTACGTACTTTTAAAATTGACTGCACATGCCTTGGCATGACTATGTATATCTTTTTGTTATTACACTTTTTTTCAAAAAGAAAAGAGGAAGTTTGCAGCATTTTCTAGTTTCACAGCTCAAATACAACATACTGTGAAGGGATTAGACTACTTACAGTGTGGAAACAGACTCTTCGGCCCAACAAGTCCACACCGACCTGCTGAAGCGCAACCCACCCCTTCCCCTTCATTTACCCCTTTACCTAACACTACGGGCAATTTAGCATGGCCAATTCACCTGACCTGCACATCTTTGGACAGTGGGAGGAAACCAGAGCACCCGGAGGAAACCCACGCAGACACGGGGAGAACGTGCAAACTCCACACAGTCGCCCGAGTCGGGAATTGAACCCGGGTCTCTGGCGCTGTGAGGCAGCAGTGCTAACCACTGTGCCAACATGCCACATGCTTGTGGCATCATCACTGAATGATGACATGTGATCTGGCAACATAATCGGGTCCATTACATATTAAAGGGCTCCATTATAAGGATTCCTCTTGCAGCATAAGAAAGAATAATGCTGCAATTTACATCCATATCGCTCAGCTGTAGCCCAGAATCCTTTATGTTACCAAATATTGTTATGTTGTTACTGGAGCTGACATAGCTATCATCTCACCAGATGCATCAATTAAGGATCACCCATCACTGCATCTTTAGGAGACTGAGAGAGATCTGGGTTAATATCAGTTGCTGAAATGAAGAAATGATTCCTGGATCCTGGCCCACAGGTAAGTACTGAGGTGACAAGGGGGAAGTGCTTCTTGAGATGGTGTTTGACGGGAGAGGGAGCAAGAGCGAGACAATAACAGAAGGCGGCTGTCTGACAGAGAGTCACTCCAGTTCCTAGCCCACATCACAATGCCCAAGAATCTTAGTCAGAGGCAATGGCTGTCCACACTGTTTTAGTGCTGTGCACATCGGATGGTGAGAGGCCCAGCTGCAGATGGATTAGTACTTAGTGATGGGAGGAGGCTCTAAAGTGGTGATTAATTGGCCACTTATGGGACCCTGCCATCATCAAGGCAGGAAAGCTTGACCGTTGAGCTTCCTGCCCAGACCTTCATTCTGGCAGAGGGGTGGGGTTCAGATTCACCATCATTTGCGGCCCGACCCACATATGACTTGTCACTGGAGAGAGGATTTCACCCATTCTTATCAAGTATCTGACATTAGATTGCTTTTCAGCAAAGCTGAAAAATGTGTTGCTGGAAAAACGCAGCAGGTCAAGCAGCACCCAAGGAGCAGGAGAATCGACGTTTCAGGCCTAAGCCCTTCTTCAGCAAATCCAAGAAAAATGACAGAGTGGCAAACTTTTTCAAACTTTCACTTTCCACAGAACCAATTGATCAAGGCAAAGTTTAAAAGGGGTCAGCTTGCCAAAAGAAACAAATTCGCCCTTTTAAAAGGCAGGTTTAAACACGGTCTATCTCTAGCAACGTCATCTTGTCTTTCATTCATCAGGACCAACAAGAAACCCAACTTAGAAAGGGAACATTAATTTATACAGCACAAGGAGACGGCACAGATTGGTTGGAGCATGGTTGGTATGCAGGCACAGCAGAAGTGGTTAACCTTAGCTGGAACACCACAGATCAGAGAGACTGATTGGACAGAGAACTGCCAAGAGGAACACATCTGTAACCCTTTCCTCAAACTGAAAAAAATTGGAAGTAGGAACACACTAATTTTCCTTCCACAACAAAAAGTCTGCTGAGTGCTTCGATTCATGCAGCTTCTAGCTATTCCATTTTCCTTCCAAGACTTTCACAAAATGGAGAGTTGAGACATTGAATAGTTCCCAATAAATTGCATAATACTTAGAGCTGAAAAGCAGAGCATTGTAACAAAAACATATTTGCAGCATTCCACTAACATGGGAGATGCAAAAAAATGAGACTGAACTGGTCAGGATTATGAGACAGTAATGACTACAGATGCTGGAAATCAGAGTCAATAAATGTGAGTCTTGAAGAACCCCCCCCCCCATCACCATCCCACCTACACTTACCTCAGCCCCCCTGCCCCTACCTACCCCCAACCAAAAACAAAACCACTTACTTCTGGGCTCCCCTCCCTAGTCCTGAAGAGGAGAGTTGGCCCGAAACATTGACTTCCCTGTTCCTTTGTTGTAGTCTGACCTGCTGTGCCCTTCCAGCTCTGGTTAGCATTAATGTTCTGGCGGGGGAGTCTCATTAGAAACCTATAAAATTCCAAAAGGTTCAGGCAGAGAGAACATAGAAAGGATGTTCCCAATGACTAGGGAGTCCAATATCTGGGGTCATGGTCTAAGGGTTCGGACTGAGATAAGGAGAAATTTCTTCGCCCGGAAAGTGGTGAGGAAGTGGAATTCTGTACCACAGAAGCAGTGGAATTTAAAACATTGAATGTTTTCAAGGAGGAGTTACACATAGGTCTTGGGGCTGAAGGGATCAAAGGGTATGTGGAAGAAAGCAGAGACAGCGTACTGAGTTGGATGATCAGCAATGACCATCTTGAATGGCAGAGCAATCATGAAGGGCTGAATGGCCTACTCCAGTTCCTCATTTCAATGTTTTGATGATATCGGTATACTGCACAGACAGAATTACCTGTTGGTTAGTGTAAAAAGCAGGAGGTGGAGTGGGTGGATGAAATCTCCAGGAATAAGCCCAGCATTGGCAACCCTTTAGTGGAAAATATTCTTAATCATCATTCCAAATGACATCATGTTAAGAGATTCAAGATCACACCAGACATAAATAACCCATTCCACAAATTGTTCAAACTAATTGGTATGGTTGCATCCTACATAGGCAGAGGAACACTAAAATCTCTCTCATGCCATGTCAAACAATATTTTCCTTGAACCTGGTCAACTGCTCTGATGCAAGATTAGAGACTTGACATTTTTTCCCTCCCCGCACAGATGCTGACTAACCTGCTGAGTATTGCTAGCGTTTTCTGGTTTTATTTTCAAGCAATGTAACTGCCTGAACTGGCAGAGTTCTATTATTGACACGAAACCGCCAACAAAACATGTTGGGAATCTTCAATTGACAAAGGGGCATGCAGCCAAACATTTTTTAAAAAGCACAATACTTAATGCAAAAGACTCTGAAGGTCTCCTGACTGCACTTCAAACCAACAACAGTATTGCTTCCATCTTTAGCAAAGTTCTCATTTGGGAGTCCTCTGGAAATCTCTTTCCAACACAAGGAACAGATGAATTTCTGAAATCCTGTGCACAGTTTATAAAATTACTGCCATCTGTTACAAAACAGCAGATAGTTTCCTCTTTCAACCATTCAAGACCACCCTTCACTCCATCCAAACTAGTTTTGATATATTTTAGGAGCAAAATACTTCTGAATCAGAAGCAGTCACACAACATTTCCTGAAACTGGAAAGATGATATTCTTCTTTTCTATTCATGGCTGATCTTTTACACTTCCCATTAAACCATTTGACAATTTCTTCCAATCGGTTTGCCATTTCCATTACTTCATTCACAGAGTTTCATCCCTTCGATCTATCATGAATGCTTGCCAACTCACATGGTTCTTACCCTCAGTTTTCATCATCTCTCCAGTCATTTTCTCAATTGCCCTGTTACAGAGAGGTCACAAGAGGAAAGGGAAAGTTGGGCTGGATATTGACAACCTTTTCATATTCCACCCTATCAGTTGGTCATAGATCACAACTAAAGTCATCCTAAAGACACGGAGTTTATCATTAATATGACTGTTAATAATCAAGAGGCAATAATCATGCAAAATCAAGTTTGAATTGAATGAGTGAGTGAGTCAACATGTTAAACAGTATAAAGCAGTAATAGGCTTTGTGTAAACTAAAAAGTGCGACAATACAGACTGTGTACAGGATTGTTATAAAAAGTGGAGTTCAAATCTCTGCATGACTCAATTCAAGGCAAGAGTAAAGAGTGAGCTTGATTTGCTTACTATCAAGAGGATCAAAGCGGACCAACAGATACCAGTCGAGATCACATTTCTTTCACCTAATTAACTAGATGAGCATAATTGCATAGCCAGTTGAACATCTTACTTCTAAGTCAATAAGTTTCCAGTAGAAATGATCTTCAAGTAATTTACATCAGCGTCTTAACATTGCGAATAATGGTAACTAGACAAGCATAATCAGGTGCATTAATTCCAACATAAAATAAATGTAGTAGTTTAAACTCAGCATAATGCTGAAATGATCAGACAACATTGATAAAAATGGTCTAGCTAACTCACCCTTCTACCAATAAAATCACTTACCTTTTCTGCTTACTACAGCAAAACCTAGAATCCAAATTACTTTTTATATTTCCAAAACCCCTGGCCTCACTGCTCAACCCAGAATTCCATTTGAGTATTAATACACTCAAGCATATGACTACATCTTTCTTTATATTTTCTTCCTAACTGGCACCCATGTGGATTTACCAGAATCATCTTAACTACCTATTTCTTTACCTCATTATGAATGATGCATAAAGACTTAAAATCTTGTTCACTGAATAGTCTAAATTTTCAAAATCTTGAAGGGAGGGGGAGTGTGGAACATTCCACCTACTTGAATATCTAGTGTCAAAGGGCTATTTTGCCTTCCACAGAGATGCCTGTCCCTCTTTTGAGCCTCAGTAATCCATAAACAAAAGAAGATATTTGATGGTGCCTTCAAAGCTACAAAACAGCTTCATCATCAATACTCTTCTGACTCAGGAATATAATGCAGTTTCTCATGTATGTGCGAGGGGCTGCTTTAAAGAAAATCATTAAGGAAGTATGACCTTCACTGGCTACCCATGTGAAGGTAGCAGTGAGCTCACTTTCATGAACCGCTACAGTCCATTCGGTGTGCAACGTGGGTGCAAGAGAGGGGGAGCTCCAGGACAGTCACAACCATCAGTGTGAAACACCAAGAATCTTGTCCAGCCTGATCTCCAAGTGACTATGACATCGTTCATTATTTGGTGCTTTTGTTTTTACTTCAGGTGTTTGATCAATATTTGTAGAGAGGTCTGCTGATCTTGAAACTGCCCGTACTATTTAGCTCCTTGGCCATTTCATCTACCCTTACAAAAAAACCAATCAAGAAAAACATCCATAATGGAAGGGAAAAAGAAGGAAATTGGGAAAATGATTCCTACCACATAACACTATTTAAGAGCCGCATATTCAATTTGGCAGCTCAGTGCGATATACTTACATATGCCACAATGAGAAACATTTTGAACTATACTGAAACATCAGTCACAGAGGAACTTCTGTTAGAGAAGGGTAGGGGAAGCTTAAGGAATGAACAAGATCACATCTCAAACTGTTACTTTCCATTTTCGATTGTTACATTCATCGAAACTAAAAGATTTTCTATTAAAGGGGAAGCCTAAGGGCTCTGACAGAAGTGAAACAAAGATGCCAGCTAACCTCAAAAGAAAGCTGCCTGCAAAGATCGAGTGTATAGGTCTCCCCCTTTCATGATATCAGCCCTACCCTTGCTCGGAGTTAATGGGTTCTTCAAGAGTTCAGTAACTTGGGTGACATTTAAACAGATTAACCACATTGAGGTATTCTCCGACAGCAAATCAGTGAATCAGAAATTTTCACAGAATTAAATAAGTCGCTCGAATATACACAAGGGATTGGGTAGAAGTTGAAATATTAGACTTTCAAAATATTTGAAAAATATATACTTTTCATTGAGAAATGACATTCCACAAACTTGACTTTCCTCAGGGAAAATGTGGGCGTTCATTACTAACATCAACTTCAAAAATCCAGAGCACCTCTCTAAACAATATCAAGATACTTTTACATTTGAGCCAAATAGCTTAAAGGCAGATTTTCAAGAGTTGTGATTTCTACTGGTTTATAGACTGGCAGATGGGTGGGGGATTGGGGGTGGCTCAACAGCTCTCCCTATGGGAAGGCGTAGAACCATCAAGAGCAACTTAGGGGTTTCCATCTTTAACTGAGCATGTGTGGCCTCCATGTGTTTTCATCAGATGTCAGTGTGTCTTGACAGAGATGACTGACAGAAACAGGGCATTTCGGATGCAGGCATATTCAAACTTTGGGTTAGTCCAGAGACATCAACATTGGAATGCTGGAAATTTCAAAACAATGAGAGAAAAACAGGGTGACCAGCCAATATTGGAAAGGGAAAAATTCAACTACATTCAGCTGTGCTCATTCCCCAGAGCTTCTCAAATGGCCTACCACACATACCTAACCTAAGATTATTTGCTCTTTGGAAAGAAAGGCAATATTTAGTATTGTACTGTACATGAGCCCAGTCTGCGTGGGTTTCCTCCAGGTGCTCCAGTTTCCTCCCACAAACCAGAGATGCGCAGGTGAGATGAATTGGACATGCTAAATTGCCATAGTGTTCAGGGATGTGTAGGTTAATTGCATTAAGTTAGGGGTAGGTGGATAGGTCTGGGTGGGTTATTCTTCAGAGGGTTGGTGTGAATTTGTTGGGCCGAAGGACCTGCTTTCACACTGTAGGGATTCCAAAAAAAAATGTCTGTGAAGGAGAAGATCATTACCTGTTTGGTTTTTGTTTTGCTGTAGGTATCTAAAATCGGCTTCTTCCTCTCCTTGACAGCCGATTTTGAAAAGTAATTTTCCAGCTCTTGGATATTAATGGAGGGCTCTTCAAGTGCTGCCCAAATTGGCAAGGTTTCCGTTTCCCTATATAAAACAAAATAAACATTCGCTTTAGATCAGGAATATTCTCAAAATCAAAAACTTCTTGATTTGAAGAACAATCAAGGGCTGACTTGCAAATTATTTAAGGAATATCATTCCAGGCACTCGTGGGCAGTTGTAAGGTGAATGCTTTATTTTAGTATCTCGGCCTAATCGAGACAAGGAAGTTTTGCAAACGGACAATGTAATGGGAAACCAGCAATTGCTATTTCACTAATCGATCAAAAAACTCTTCAGGTTAAAGACTTTTAAGAAAGTGTTTCCAGCAGCCGGCTGCAGATTAAACCCTGGTAATTCTCCAGTCATTACATCATGCCTCAACAGAATAGATCGCAGATGTTGAACATGATATCCAACACCAAACAAAAACTACTTCCAAAACAGCAGCAGTCGGGACATATTGTCAGGAAAAAAATAATTAGCTATTTAGCATTTCACTTTTTCTTTTGAAAATAAAAAACAGAAATATATGGAATTAAACTAAAAAAAAACTGAATCTGGGATTCTACCAAAAAGCCTCTTCACAGCTAAACTATCAACTGAGCAATGCAGCAAAATATTTTATTTGCATTCACTTTAGATAAAATGGAATGTAAAGCAATAGTTAGGCAGCAATAAAAATTGCTGAGAATTCTGGAGCTGAAATGGCAGCTGCTAGTAGATCTGCAGCTGAAAGCATTGTGTGGATCATTACTTCATTTCTGGATCTCCTGCTCAAACTCCCAATACTGCAAATTTACAAAATTGCCCAAATTTTCACAAGTGTAGATTATGGAGAAAATAATAACAGTCCATTGTCTCTTGAAGCTTTCCTGTTAAGGTCTTATTGAAGCAGCTGAAGATGATTACGTATAGACACTACCTAAAGCAAATCCAGCAATGATATGCTGGGACTCAAATTATTGTTCAACAACTTTAACCACTTTCCACTGTTTTGGGCTAATCTGAAACAGCAAAGACTTTTCCACACCCTTCGCCTCTCCGACTCCAAATCAAAACTCATAACTGTATCCTCGGCCCACCCATCTTCAGCTGTAATCTTCCCTCTAGAAGATCTAAAATGGGGATTCTTGCTGATGATTATGTAACGTTCAGCAAAAAGTTTACAACTCCAGGCACTTAAGCAGTCATGTCCAAATGCAACAACACCTGGACACATTCCGATTGGGATGATAAGTAGCAAGTAACATTTATGCCACACAAAGGCCAGGAAGTGACAACCTCCAACAGGAGAATCCAATCAATCAATCACTCCATACCATTCAATGCTACTACCATCACTAAATGTTCTACTATCAATGTCGTCAGGTTTACCATTGATGAAAAACTGAACTGGACAAGCTACATAAATACAACGGTTCCAAGAGCAGATCAGAAACTGGGAATTTTGTGCCAAGTTCTAACTCCCTAAAGCCTATCCACCATAACCAAAAGTCAACAGTGCGATGGAATACTCTCCACTCCTTACAGCCGATTAATCAACTTTACGTAGCACTGGTGTCATGATCCTATCCCCCAGCGACAGGATTGTGACTAGTTCCAGGTGTCACACATTTGAAAGATTGTGAAGACTTGGAATAAGGTACAGAGGGGATTGATGAGACTAGTACAGAGGAGGGCAGGGAATAGAATTACATGGATGTGCTGGAGATGGCAGTGTCATCAACAAACATGACCTTCTTTTACCTTTTCTCTTTCATCTTCCTTTTTTTTTTAAAAAGACGTGCTGTTCAGCAGCAACGGCAAAAAGCAGCAGCCTGATGTGACCAGTGGCAAGAGTAACATGATCGGGCTGCAAGGCAATGACAGCAAGCTGCCTGAGGGCAGCAGTGGGGACAAGGTCACACCCAAAGCAGTTGGTGGGGATTGTTTTTGGGGCAGTGTTGAGCACTGAGAGGAGTGCAAGACCAGAATGGCCAGACCCTTACAGACAGTGGTATTGATCTGTTAACAGTTGCTTCTTTGTTTTTGTTCCTTTTAGGAAGGACTGTAATGTTTATCTATTTTAAACTTTCTTATTCTTATTTCTCTGCTTTGTACCCAAGATGGTGCCAAACGTGGCAACTTGTAGACTTTTCACTGTACCTGTGTGACGGTAAACCTAATTCAGATTGACAGGGAGAAAGCAGCCCACTCGATTAACACAACAAACACTTTCAAGGTGCACTCCAGCTTCAGCAGCAATGCACGATGTGAAACATCTACAAACCACACTACAACAACTCACCAAAATTCCTTTTAAAGCACCTTGAAAATCTGCAACCTTTCCAGAACATTCCTGTGGGTGTACCTACATTACATGGAAGGGAACAGTTAGAGTCCTTCACCTTTTTGGATATTTTCTAACCAACCTGCTCAGAGATGATATTACACACCATCTCAATTTAGGGCTCCTAGCTCAAGAGGTAGTGACACTACCACTTGGACTTCATCTTTGCAAGGGCAATTAAGAATGGGCAAAACTGGCCTAGACAGAGAAGCCCGTACCCCATTAATAAATAAATTCCCATGCCCATTCTCCAAAACATTCATTTTGATTCCTTCTGGTATTTACTCAATTATTTTTTGAATGTTACTATTCAATCTACTTCCGCTACCCTTGCAAGTCATAACTTTGTTTACAAAAAGTGAACATTCCTTATGCTAGCTCTGATTCTTCCTCAGCTCACTGACTAATCAGTGCATTCTGATTAATCACTCGACTGCCCTGGTGTTGCGACTGTCAGCTTTTGTATGACACTTTGGGCCCTCCTTAAAATAAAGGTAAAATCAAATGAATCATGTGATCTGTTTGGATTTCTATGCAATAACACACCTGTGTATCAAAAACGCAGCGGCCCTTGTCGAGATCAACTAAAGAGTCACGAAATATTCATATCCGAAAGCAAAAACAAGAGAAACTGTTTTTACTGTGTACAGAGCACCATTGACTAGAATTTTGGACTGTGGAAAAGAGCTCTTGTAGAAAAAAAAGACAGCAGCTGGTCCCTTGAAAAATACCTGGCAAAGCATGGGAGGCAACATGGTTCCTGTTAAAAGGGACAAATCCTGTGGGTAAACTAAAGACTCCAGGAGACTTGTGCTAGACAGACTGGGATGCAAAAATCAATGAGGACCTTATTCCGGAAGATCAGTGCAAGGATTCTCAAAAAACGGAGGGAACCATCTCTCGACAGTGACTCAAATATTATGACTCAGTGAATCAGGGAGTGAGTGTGGATGGTTTCAGATAACAACTGCAGTCCTGCAGAGAGGGGGTCGTAATGTGTATGTGTATGTGGGATTCTTTGGCAAATTAAACACCAATCAGGGGTTTTCATGTCGAAAATGGAGAGTACAAACAGTAATTTGATAGTACTATAGAGACCATGCACAGAGACAGGCCCTTGGGCCCAAACTAGTCCATGCCGAACAAAATGTCCAGCCACACAAACCCTCATTTCCCAGCACTTGGCCGACATAGTTTTAAAATCTTTCCTTTCCATGTATTTGTCCAAATGCCTTTGAAATGTTGTTAATGTACCTGCCTCAACCACTACTGCTGGCAGCTCATTTCATATGCATACCACCCCTGATGTAAAACAAAAAGCCCATCACATTCACTTTTACTCTTTCCCTCTAACTGATGCCATCTCATCCTCCATTTCCCAACCCTGGGAAAAAGACTGAGTGCATTCACCCTATCCATGCCTCTTATACACTTCAAGACGATCCCCCCTCAGTCTTCCACGTTCTAAAGAAAAAAGTCCTAGCTTGTCCAACCTCTCCATATAACCTGAATATTGAGTCCTGGCAACATCCTTGTAAATTTCTTCTGCACTCTTTCCAGTTTAATAACACCCTTCCTATAGCAAGGTGACCAAAACTGAACACAATCTGCCAAGTTCAGCCTCACCAACATCCTGTAAAATTGCAATGGAACTTGCCAAATTCTATACTGAATGCCTTAACTGATTAAGACCAGTGTGCCAAAAGCCTTCTTCACTGCCCTGTATCTTCAGAGAACCATGCACCTGAACCCCAAAGGTTCCTCTGTTTCACTACACTCCTTAAAGGCCTTACCATTCACCATGAAACTCTTACCTTGATTTGACTTTCCAAAATGCAAGACCTCACACTTACCTGTATTAAACTCTATTTGGCATTGCTTGGCCCATGTCCCCAGCTGATCAAGGTCCTACTTCAATACCGGTCTCACTGTAGATGACACTAAAATAGGCGGTATCATGGACAAATCTACTAATCATACCTTGATATTCTCATCCAAATCATTGATATAGATAATAAACAGCAATGGGCCCAACCCCTGAGACACTCCACTAGTCACAGGCCTCCAGTCTGACCAGCATCCTTCCAGTATCACCCTCTGCTTCCTATCATCAAGCCAATCGTGCATCCAATCTGCCATCTCCCCTGGATTCCATACGATCTAACATTCCAGAGCAGCCTACCATGTGGAACCTTATCAAAGGTCTTACTCAAATCCATGGAGACTACATCTATCACCCTGCTCTCATCAACCTTCCTAGTCACTTCAAGGAACTCTAACAAATTTGTGAGGCATGATCTCCCACACACAAAGCATGTTGAATACTCCTATTCAAACCCTCTCTTTCTGAATGCATGTATACCTTATCTCTCAGAATCTTCTCACGTAACATATGTTATAGGTTTAATTCCAGGTTTTTCTTTGCAGACCTTCATAAGGTCACAACATTCGCTACCCTCCAGTCTTCCAGAATTTCACCCGTAGCTAACAACGATGCAAAAGTAACAGCCAAGCCCTCTGCAATTTATTCTCTAGTCTCTTGCAGTGTTCTTGGATACATTTGGTCAGGACCAGGAGATTTATCTACGTTCATACATCAACTAGACACAAAAAGACATACCCACTCTCACTAGTACCCTTACATACAGGTGAGGAAGGACACCGCTTAGACTGGGACAACACACCCATCCTAGGACAAGCCAAGGAGAGACATGCAAGAGAATTCCTAGAAGCATGGCATTCCAACTGGAACTGTATCGAGTTGGACTACATCTACAACCCTCAGAAAAAGAACAGGAAATGACATCACCAACCCAAAGAAACGAAAACACAAATAGAAAGCAGCACATAACCCTAGTGCATCACCGGAAGCTCACTGATGTGACTCAGCACGGTGACAAAACGTCTGAAAACGAACCTTCCAGCTCAGACAGCAAACTTACATCCAGAACTTTCGTACATTGTAATACATCCAGTACCACCTCTACTGTGATAATGGACTGTCCAAGATATTACCATTAACTTCCCCAAATTCCCAGGTCTTCATGTCTTTCTCCATAGTAAATACAGGAGCAATATTCATTGAGGACCTCACCAATTTCCTGCAGTTCTACACATACATGCCTACTTTGGCCCCTGAGGGTTGTTATTCTCATTCTAATTATTCTTTTTCCTTTAATCTATTTAAAAGAATCTCTGAATTCACCCTAATTTTTTTCAGCCAAGGCTATCTTGATATGCACTTGATAAGGCAAAGGTGCAGTCAGTGTGATGGGTTGCAGTGTGTCAAATTTAATGCAAGGATTAGGAATAAGAGTGATGAACTCAGAGCATGGATCAGTATTTAGAACTATGATGTTATGGCCACTACGGAGACTTGGATATCACAGGGTCAGGAATGTTGGTTGGATGTTCCAAGGTTTAGATATTTCAAAAGGAATGGGGTGAGGTATAAAAGAGGTGGAGGAGTGGCATTGCTACTCAGGGCTAGTATCACAGTTGCAGAAAGGGAGGTAGTCGAGGAGGGTTTGTCTATAGAATCAGTATGGGACAAAATCAGAAACAGGAAAGGAGCAGTCACTTTACTGGGAGTTTTCAACAGACCCCCAATAGCAACAGAGACACTGAGGGGCAGATTGGGAAGCAGATTTTGGAAAGGTGTTGAAGTAAAAGTGTTGTTGTCATGGGTGACTTTAACTTCCCAAATATTGATAAGCACCTCGTTAGTTCAAATAGTTTGGATGGAGCAGTTTTTTTTCCCCCAGGTTGTGTCCAAGAAGGATTCCTGATGCAGTATGTAGATAGGCCGACCGGAGGGGTGGCCATATTGGATTTGGTGCTTGGCAATAAGACCATAAGACATAGGAGTGGAAGTAAGGCCATTCGGCCCATCGAGTCCACTCCGCCATTCAATCATGGCTGATGCGCATTTCAGCTCCACTTACCAGCGTTCTCCCCGTAGCCCTTAATTCCTCTAGACAACAAGAATCTATCAATCTCGGCCTTGAAGATATTTAGCGTCCCGGCTTCCACTGCACTCCGTGGCAATGAATTCCACAGGCCCACCACTCTCTGGCTGAAGAAATGTCTCCGCATTTCTGTTCTGAAATGACCCCCTCTAATTCTAAGGCTGTGTCCACGGGTCCTAGTCTCCTCGCCTAACAGAAACAATTTCCTAGCATCCACCTTTTCAAAGCCATGTATTATTTTGTACGTCTCTATTAGATCTCCCCTTAATCTTCTAAACTCCAACGAATACAATCCCAGTATCCTCAGCCGTTCCTCATATGCTAGACCTGTCATTCCAGGGATCATCCGTGTGAATCTCCGCTGGACACGTTCCAGTGCCAGTATGTCCTTCCTGAGGTGTGGGGACCAAAACTGGACACAGTACTCCAAATGGGGCCTAACCAGAGCTTTATAAAGTCTTAGTAGTACATCTCTGCTTTTATATTCCAACCCTCTTGAGATAAGAGACAACATTGCATTCGCTTTCTTAATTACAGACTCAACCTGCATGTTTACCTTTAGAGAATCCTCGACTAGCACTCCCAGATCCCTTTGTGCTTTGGCTTTATTAATTTTCTTACCATTTAGAAAGTAGTCCATGCTTTTATTCTTTTTGCCAAAGTGCAAGACCTCGCACTTGCTCACGTTGAATTCCATCAGCCATTTCCTGGACCACTCTCCCAACCTGTCTAGATCCTTCTGTAGCCTCCCCACTTCCTCAGTACTACCTGCCTGTCCACCTAACTTTGTATCATCGGCAAACTTTGCTAGAATGCCCCCGGTTCCCTCATCCAAATCATTAATATATAATGCGAACAGCTGTGGCCCCAGCACCGAACCCTGCGGGACACCGCTCGTCACCGGCTGCCATTCTGAAAAAGAACCTTTTATCCCAACTCTCTGCCTTCTGTTAGACAGCCAATCCTCAATCCATCCCAGCAGCTCACCTCGAACACCAATCCATCCCAGCAGCTCACCTCGAACACCAGGTCAGGTGTCAGATCTCTTGGCAGGAGAGCATTTCTTGAACTTATTATACTCAAGGAAAGGGATAGGAAGAGATGGTATTGGAAAATATTTAATTCGGGGAAAGGGAATTACCATGCTATTATGCAGGAATTGAAGCACCTAAATTGGGAACAGATGTTCTCAGGGAAATGCACAAGTGTGGAGGTTGTTTAGGCAGCACATGCTGATGGCGCTGGACAGTTTTGACCCACCAAGGCAAGGAAGGGATGGTAGTGTGAAAGAACCTTGGGTGACAAGGGATGCGGAAAATCTAGTCAAGAGGAAGAAGGAAGCTTACTTTTGGTTGAGAAAGCAAGGATCACAAGGGGCTTTAGAGGGTTACAAGGTGGCCGGGAAGGTACTGAAGAATGGACTTAGGAGAGCTACAAAGGGGCATGAAAAAGCTTTCGCTGGTAGGATTAAAAAACTCTAAGGCTTTCTACACTTATGTGAGGAACAAGAGGATGGTCAGAGTGTGGACAGAACTAGTGCCTGAAGTCGGAAGAGACAGGGGAGGTCCTTAATGAATACTTTGCTTTGGTATTCACTATTGAGAGGGAACTTAACATTACTGAGGACAGTGTGAAACAGACTGATATATTTGAACAAATTGATATTACGAAGGAGGATATGCTGAAAATTTTGAAAATCATAAATTATAGATAAATCACCTGGGCCAGATGGGATATACCCAAGGTTTCTCCAGGAAGCAAGGGAAGAGATTGCTGCACCTTTGGCGATGATCTTTACATCATTGTCCACCGGAGTAGTGCCAGATGATTGGAGGGTGGCAAAGGTTATTCCCTTGTTTCAAGAAATGGAGTAAGGATAATCTTGGGAATTATAAACCAGTCAGTCTCATATCTGTGGTGGGTAAAGTACTGGAGAGGATTCTGACAGACAGTATTTATGATTACTTGTAAAACCATAGTTTGATTAGAGATAGTCAGCATGCCTTTGAGAGGGGCAGGTCATGCCTCACAAACCTTACTGAATTCTTTGAGCATGTGAGAAAACACACTGATGAAGGTAGAACAGTGGAGTGGTGTACGTGGGTGTTAGCAAGGCGTTTGATAAGGTTGCCCAACGGTAGGCTCATTCAGAAAGTAAGGAGGCATGGGATACAAGGAAATCTAGCAGTCTGGATACAGAATTTGATCAAGGCAGATGGCAAGTATTCAGCCTGGAGCTCGGTTACCAGCAGTGTTCCACAGGGATCTGTTCTGGGACCTCTGCTCTTTGTGATTTTTATAAATGAATTGGATGAGGAAGTAGAAGGGTGGGTTACAAAGTTTGCTAACGACATGAAAGTTGGTGGAGTGGTGGTTAGTGTGGAGGGCTGTTGTAGGTGCAAAGGGACATTGACAGGATGCAGAACTGGGCTGAGAAGTGGCAGATGAAGTTCAATCTGGAAAAGTATGAAGCAATTCACTTTCGAAGGTCAAATTTGTATGCAGAACACAGGGTTAAAGGTAGGATTCTTGGCAATGTTGAGGAACAGAGGAATCTTGGGGTCCTTGTCCAGATATTCCTCAAAGTTCCTCCCCAACTTGATAGGGTTGTCAAGAAGGCATATGCTGTTTTGGCTTTCATTTGTAGGTGTCGAGTTCAAAAGCTCTATAAGGCCTTGGTTAGACCACACTTGGAATATTGAGTTCAGTTTTGACTGCCTCATTATAGGAAAGATGTGGAAGCTTTAGACAGGGTGCAGAGGAGATTTTCCGGGATGCTGCCCGGACCGGAGGGCAGGTCTTAGGAAGAAAGGTTGAGGGAAATACGGCATTTCTCATTGGACCAATGAAGGACGAGTGGTAGCTTGATAGGGGTGGACAAAATAATGAGAGGGGTAGATAGAGTGGGTAGCCAGAGATTTCTTCCCAGGTCAGAAATGGCAATCACGAAGGGGATTAATTTTAAAGGTGATGGAGGAAGGTTTAGGGAAGATGTCAGAAGTAGGTTCTTTACACAGAGTAGTGGGTGCACGGAATGCACTGTCAGCAGTCATTGGAGAGTCAGATACATTAGGAGCATTTCAGCAACTCTTGGATCAACACATGGAAGATAGTAAATGAAGGGTACAATTTTGTAAATTAAATAAATTTACAAAAAGGCAAAATGTGTACTACAAGGATAAATTATGTAAACCAATTGGAACCAACCATTTCATAGAAGTGCAAATTAAGCTTGAAGACCAAAACCTCAGTCATATGGTAATTTTCCAGATTTAACATCAACTTTAACAATTTCAGATCATAGTCTCAATCCTTCATCCTTCCTTGTCCGATCTTGCTTCTTTTCCTTTGTAATTTTTGATCTTCATCTTGCTTTTCTCATATGCTTTCATACAGCAGCTGTTCAGTATTCTGCCATTCACAACTCCTCTGCACCTATCTCACATTGGTTTATTTTTGTCCCATCACTTCTCCCTTTGTTTCTGCCCCGTAAAATCATTTAGGAATCTCCTGTATTCCACCCCATCCTTCACTGACATTTCGATTAGTTCCTTCATCCTCCCTACTTAACATAAAAGTTCTTTACCCACCATTCTGATGAAAAGACCTTAACCTGAAATTTTAACTGTTCCTCTCTCAAAATGCTGCCAGGATTGTTCAATACATCCAAAGCAGGGGGTTTTGAAGAGTCACTAGACACGAAATGTTAACTCTGCTTTCTCTCCACAGACGCTGCCAGATCTGAATTTTTCCAGTAATTTCTATTTTTGTTGCTGCTGAATATTTCCCCTTTTCTTTTTGTAAGCCATCCTTTTTGCTACTTTACATCAGCAACGTGGCAGATGAATCTGTCAACGCAAGCACGCAACACTAAGGTTTCAGATACTGAACAGTAGCACTGCATTATCACACGTGTAGGCACAAATTTGAGCAGGGAAAGGCTCTGTCTGTCTGTCATCCTATGCATCAGTTTTCAAGCATGGTCTGGTTTGCCACTGCCTGCTGCTCAAACTGCGACAAATGATTACTGAAACTAATTCATACCACATCAGTGCTCATACGCGGCAACATGATTTAATTTCCCTCTTTGCCTTTGTTATATTTCCAAAACACCAAGAGACAGTGCTGAACTAATGATGCAAGATCAACAAGGGCACAAACCTCTTTGCAAACAGACTACGTTAATGACCCTTGAAAGCCATAATCCCCGACAAAATTCAGAGAGCAGAAGCCAATTTAATGCAAACAACAAGACTGCCTTCCAGTACTGCACATAAACAAAACCGATCTGGATCAAAACCTGACCTGACGTGCCTGTGCTTTTACAGACGTGATAATATTGCACAGTCCTCAGAATCCATTTCCACGGTCTACACTCTCCATTTGGGATCAATTACCGTATTTAATGTTTGAGCTGTACACTTGTGAGATGTATCATGGTTATTGACAGGATAAATGTTGAGGAAGTATTTTGGCTCACATCTTGTGGTGATATTGGGAACAAAACTTTCAGAGAATGCTGTAGTATAACCGACAGCATTTTTGTGGTTCCACGCGAAAACAAGATAGGAGGAAAATCCAGAAGATGCCACTATTGATTCTACCTTACTCCAGAGGGTGCCTAAGCCAACATCAATTATGGAACTAACAGGAATTTCAAGACTTGCACAGTTATTCTTGCTGTAAAATCACTTGAACAGTTATACTACACTGAACTGGGCATAACTGGATTTTTGGAGACTTACCAACTTCATATCTGTTGAAAAATAGTTTTGGTTGCCCTAAAAACTAACTTTTTTGCAGAATATCAAATTTCTCCATAATCACCATATCCTTTTCCAAAAGGTAGTTCACCACTATCTGAAAGTCATCTTATTCGGGGAGGTGATGGCCTAGTGGTATTATCACTGGACTGTTAATCCAAAGACTCAGCTCATGATCTGGGGACCTGAATGTGAATCCCGCCACAGCAGATAGTGGAATTTGAATTCAATAAAATGAAAATTTGGAATTAAGAAACTAATGATGATCATGTTTCTATTGTTGATTGTCAGAAAAAACCCATCTGGTTTGTTAATGTCCTTTAGGGAAGGAAGCGACCATCTGGTGTACATGACTCCAGACCCACAGAAAATCAGGTTGACTCCTAACTGCCCTCTGGGCAATGAGGGATGGACAATAAATGCCGCTTAGCCAGCAACCCCCTTATCGCTTGAATTAATAAAAGGAAAAAAAAGGGGTTTCAGGGACAAGAAATTTTCAGTTATGAGGTTACATTGAAGAAATGGGGACTCTTCTTGGACAGCAGACAGCCAAGAAATGATCTGATAAAGGTTTTCAAAATCATGAGCTGGTTGGAGAGAGGAGATCTGGAAAAGCTGCTCTGGTTTGTTAAAAAGTGTACTGACAGATGTGTAAATGAAGCAAAGATAACATGAAGGGGAAAAAAAAACATGATACAACAGATAGTGAGGGTATGCCTGGAAATCTGGTGGAAGCAGGCTCAATTGAGGCATTCAGGTGGTGATTGGCTGGTTATAGTTTGTAAAGAAATGGGCGGGGGGGAGACAGCAGGAGATTTGCATTAGGTAATGATGCCCATTTGAAGAGCCAGTGTAGGCACAATTGGCTGAATGGGTTTCCTCCTGCACAGTAACAATTGTGTGGAATTTGACCTGTTCTGTTCCTGTTCTATTTGCCTTCCTTCCAAAACTATTGCTAAACCACTTTCAAATCATAGATTGCTGTGTTAATGAGTGGCTAAATACATACAATTCAAAATCTGTCCACATCGCATTGTTAAACCATTTACATTCCCTTCCACATCTTGAGCCTTCTCCACTTACACACATTTTGAAATGCCAGTCACAACTATTTAAATGAAAAAAGGTTCTTGTCATGAATATTTGAAATAAAATAAATTCTTGGATGATATAATCAAAATGATATCAGCGAATGATTCAGTGAACGATATTCACTCACTCAAATCTTTTTCCTGGATGCTAAATCTGACATGTGCACTATTTTAAAAACCTTCACCTATTAGGACCAAAAAGCAATTTGTGTTTGTCTGGCACCTTTAAAAAGGTAATGAAAATGCCCCAAAGTGTTTTACAAGATTACACGAAATTTAGCACTGAGTTATTCAGATAGGTGACTGAAAATAGGATCCAAGTAGATCTGAAGGTGTATAGGGGGGGTGAAGAAAAGAGAAAGAAAATTTAAAAAAACAAAAAGAAATACGAAGGACAGCTAACCAGAAAGAAAACAAAAAAAGAGAGCAAAAAGGAGAGAGAAAAGATAAGATGAAAATGAAAAGGATGTGAGTTGGAAAGCTTTAAACAGTGGATCATTCAGCATTTAATGTCTTTGGCAGGCAAAGGGTACCCCACTTATATTGCAAGTAAAATTGGAATTGCACAAGCAGCCAGAATTGGAGGACCACAGGTATCAAAGTGGAACATTAAAATGGTAATGCTAGCATCCAGTGAGTTAAACAAAGCATCTTACTCAATATCACCATGATTAATACAGACCTACTGAAGCAGTCCGTGCTCAAATGCAACAAGATCTGGACAATATCCAGGCTTGGGTCAACGAGTGTCACACAAATGCCAATGATCATCACCAATAAGAGACACTCTACCCGATGCCCCTTGACATTCAACAGTATTACCATTACCAAATCCCGCACTGTCAACAACCTTGGGGTCCCCATTGACCAAAAACTCTACTGGACACATCACGCAAGCACAGTGGCTCCAAGAGCAGTTCAGAGGCTAGGAATACTGCAGCGGCACAAGTCAGGAGTGTGATGGAATACTCCCCACTTGCCTGGATGGGTATTGCTCCAACAACACTAAAGAAGGTTGATGCTATCCGGGACAAAGTAACCCGCAGAACTGTCACCACATCTACAAACATTCAATCCCTCCACCACTGGTGCTCAGTAGCAGCTCTGTGTACTATCTACAAGAAATCCACTGCAGAAATTCAGAGATCCTTAGACAGCACCTTCCAAATCCATGACCAATTCCACCTAGAAGGACAAAAGCAGCACGTACTTAGGAATACCACCACCTGCAAATTCTCCTCCAAGCCACTCACCACCCTGACTTGGAAATATACCACCGTTCCTTCAGTTGTTAGGTCAAAGTCCTGGAATTCCCTCCCTACTGCTATAGTGGGTCAACCCACAGCAATTTCTGCAGCAATTCAAGAAGGCAGCTCATCACCACCTTCTCAAGGGCAAATAGGGATGGGTTATCAATGTGGCCAGCCAGCGATGCCCAAGTCCTACAAATGAATAACATTTTTAAAAACCTAAACTATAGAAAGGACACCCATATACACGCAAACCAAAATTACAATAAAAGGATATCAAACTATATACAGGCAGGTTTCTGGATTATTTATTATGGTTGCTTGTGTAATTCTACATGTTTTGGCAAGCTTTTCAGATTTGCCTAATATTGCCTACTATTTTACAGGTCTGAATTGTTTTTGTGGTCACTTAAACACTTAAGCTGAAACTAGGTGTTTCAAGAGATATAAGCTGATACTAATGGAGTCTTTTTGATGAGGTAACAGAGTGTTGATAACATAACTGAAGTGTTGTCTATGGAATTTCAAGAGACATTTGAGAAATACGCTTGTCAGATGAGTTTTGCCTTGATAAAAGGGACAGCAACAACATAAACAAAGTTAGCAGAGTATTGGGAATCAATAGTGCAGAATGGTGGTTTTTAGAATGGAAATAAGTGGGGTCCCTCAGAATTATGTATTAGATCCACAGCTTTTCTCATCCTATACTAATAACTTGAACACATTTATACAAGGAACAGCTTTGTAATTTGAGGATGACACCAAACGAAGTATTAAGCTGCATGGAGGATAACAATCTTCAGAGAAATATGGATAGCTATAATGAAACCCATACAGAGGAGGCTGTGTTATACTCAGCAGGGGGATGGGAATCTGAGGTGTAGTTCCAGTGCACAGGAGGATTGAGTAAGGAGGACACGGACAGGGTTTCACAGTCACAGGAGTGTGCTATCTGACTGCAAACTGGTTTGAAGTGTGTCTAGTTCAATGCCAGAAGTATCCAAAATAAGGTAGGTGAGCCTGCAGCATGGATAGGTACCTGAGACTTCGATGTTCTGGCCATTTTGGAGACATGGATAGAGCAGGGTCAGGATCTTTCATTAAGATCAGGGAAGGTGATAAAAAGAGGGGGAGGTGTGGCTTTGTTAGTCAAGGACAGTATAACAGTGGCTGAAAGAAATTTTGACGAGAAATCGTCTACTGAGGAATGGACGGAGATTAGAAACAGAGGAGGGGAGGTCATTCTGTTGGGAGCTTTATCTCCCCCAAGGCCGCTGCAGAGTTCCAGGGAGGTGGAAGAGAGGATTGGCAAAATGATTCTGGCTAGGAGTGAAAGGAACAAGGTGGTCATTATCGGGGAATTAAACTTCCCCAACATTGACTGGAAATGCTAGAACTCTAGTATGTTGGATGGATCAGGTTTTGTCCAAAGAGTGGAGGATTTCCTGACATAGTATGTCAAAGGGCTGACAAGAGGGGAGGCCACAGTGGATCTGGTGCTTGGTAATGAACCGGGCCAAGTGTCTGATTTAGTGGTAGGTGAGCACTTTGGAGGGAGTGACCGTATCTTCGTTACGTTTAGTTTAGCGATGGAAAGGGATAGGTACATGCCATAGGCCAAGAGTTATAGATGGGGGAAGGGCAATTATAATGCGATTAGGCATAGAATGGGGTAACAAAATGCTGGGAATAGGGAAAATCGAAATATGGAGCTGGTTTAAGGAATAGACATTGTGTGTCCTTGATAGGTATATACCTGTCAGGCAGGGAGGAAGTGATCAGGTAAGGGAACCATGGTTTACTCAAGAAATTGTATCTCTTGTTAAGCAGAAGAGGGAGGCTTATGGGACATTGAGATGAGATGGTTCAGATGAGACGATGGAGAGTTACAGATTAGCTAGGAAGGATTTACAGAGACAGTTAAGAGGAGCAAGGAGGGGACATGAGCAGTTTTTAGTAAGTAGAATAAGGGAGAACCCTAAAGCTTTCTATCGGTAGATGAGGAATAAAAGGATGTCTAGGGTAGGAATAGGGCCAGTCAAAGACAGAAGTGGAAGTTGTGTGTGGACCCTGCAGAGATCGGAGAGGTGCTAAATGAATATTTCTCACCTGTTTTCACTCAGGAAAAGGAGAATATTGTAGAGAAGACTGAGATACAGGCTATTCGACTAGAAAGGATTGAGGTTAGTCAGGAGGAGGTGTTATCAATTCTAGAAGGAGTGAAAGTAGACAAATTCACTGGGCCAGATGAGATTTATCCGAAGGATTCTCTGGGAAGCGAGGGAGGAGATGGCAGAGCTTTTGGCCTTTATCTTTGAGTCGTCAGTGTCTACAGGTTTAGTACCAGAGGACTGGAGGATTGCAAACGTTGTGCCCTTGTTCAAGAAGGGCAGTAGAGATTATATCCAGGTGATTATAGACCACTGATCCTTATGTCTTTTGTACGGAAAGGTTTTGGAAAGGATTATAAGAGATAGGATTTATAATAATCTAGCAAGCAACAGAGAGAGTCAACATGGTTTAGTCAAGGGTAAGTCGCATCTCACGAACATCAAGTTTTTTGATAAGGTGACAAAGTGTGTAGATGAGGGTAGGGCAGTTGACGTGGTGTACATGGACTTCAGCAAAGTCTTTGATAAGGTTCCACATGGTAGGCGACTGGAGAAAAATGCGGAGGCATGGCATTGAGGGTGATTTAGCAGTTTGGATTAGAAACTGACTTTCTGTAAGAAGGCAGCGAGTGGTGTTTGATAGAAAATATGCAACCTGGAGTCCGGTTACTAGTGGTGTGCTATAAGGATCTGTTTTGGGACCACAGCTGTTTGTCATTTTTATAAATGACTCGGACGCAGGCATCGGTGAATGGGTTTGTAAGTTTGCAGATGACACTAAAGTCGGTGGAGGAGTAGTGGACAGTGTGGAAGAATGTTACAGGTTGCAGGGGGACTTAGATAAACTACAGAATTGGGTTGAAAGGTGGCAAATGGAGTTCAATGCAGAGAAATGTGAGGAGATTCACTTTGGGAAGAATAACAAGGCGGCAGAATATTGGGCCAAAGGAAAGATTCTTGGTAGTGTGGATGTGCAGAGAGATCTTGGCGTTCACGTACATAGATCCCTGAAAGTTGCCACCCAGGTTGATAGGGCTGTTAAGGCGGCGTATGGTGTGTTAGGTTTCATTGGGAGAGGGATTGAGTTCCAGAGCTGTGATGTCACGCTGCAACTGTACAAAAAGTTAGTCGGCCTCACTTGGAATATTGTGTGCATTTCTGGTTGCCATATTTCGGGAAGGATGTGGAAGCATTGGAAAAAGGTGCAAAGGAGATTTACCAGGATGCTGCCTGGTCTGGAGGAAAGGTCTTATGAGGATAGGCTGAGGAACTTCGATCTGTTCTCATTGAAGAGAAGAAGGCTAAGAGGGGATTTAATAGAGAAATACAAGATGATCAGAGGATTAGATAGGGTGGATAGTGAGAGTCTTTTTCCCACATTAGAGGCATTTAAAACAGACCTTGGATAAGCATAAGGATGATGATGGGATAGCGTAGGGGGATGGGCTTAGATTAGTTCACAGGTTGGTGTAACATCGAGTGCCAAAAGGGCCTGTTCTGCACTGTTTTTTTTTTCGTTGGTCGGAAGAAGGGAGGAGGTGGAATATAAAGGATACAATTGTAAATTAGAGAGGGAAAAAGGTCATATACCGGTGGTGGGGAGTACATATGCACACATCAATGAAGATATTAAGGCAGGCCAAGTAAATCAAAAAACTCATACAGAATCTTGGTTGTTATAAGCAGACAAACCAAAGCAAGCAAGTAACGGTGAACCTTTGAATGTAACCTATCAATCTCAACTAGACTGCATTGCATTACTGCAAATTTTGGGCATTGCAACTCAGGAAGAATAAGGAGGCTTGAAAGAGGGTAAAGACAAAGCTTGCAAGCATGTCTCAAGGAGTGTGGAACTACAGTTTTATGGATAGATTGGAGCAACTAAAGTTGTTCTCCTTTGAGAAGGAGGAAAGTAGATTCGATAGAGATGTTCAAGATCATGAGGAGTTCAGACCTAGTACACGGAAATAAACCGATTCCGGTAATGGAAGATTCAAGAGCGGTTTGAAGGCGACTGGTGAAGAGAAACAATGGCAACAGGAGGATACATATATAAATATATAGACACACAGCAAGTGGCTATTAACTGGAATTCACCACCTAAGAGTACGGTGGAGATAGATTCAATTGTAGCTTTCAAAATAAAATTAGATAATTACCTGAAGAACATGTATTTAGAGCACTACATGGAAAAGGGCGGGTGAACTGAACTAACTATACTGCTCCCACAGGGACACAACAAGCTGAATAACCTCATTCCCCAATGTAAGCAGTCTATGTTTCATTAGCCTTGGAGAATCATGTGGTTGAAAGTAGCTACATAGAGGGGTGGAGTCAGGCCATGTAGGAATTTGAACACTCCGACAGAAATTTGAAAAAAATCAACTTCAGAAAAAGGACAAACAGTAAAAGGCATTAAATGTGACATTAAGATGTTAGACAGCAGTGTTTTTCAGACACATTTATATCTACAATTTAGCACAAAGCCTTCCTAATGCAAATCAGCAATAGGAATCTATGCAGAAGAGAAGGAACATAACTCTGCATTGAGGAGTTTTTTTTTCTTTTAAACAAAGAGACTGCACACATGCCCCCTAAGAAAAGATATTGGCAAAATTATAGGATAAGTCACTAGTCTGAAGCATAGCCAAGTAATGAGACCCAACGTTATAAATGAAGTAAATCCTGTGTAAAACTGGAAGAGTCTACATGACTAGAACAATAATTGATCATACTTTACAACTGTAGTCCACTGACTCATCTCCAGGCATCCTTAATAAGGATGGTGCTATAAGAAAATCACAGGATATGATCCTAATGGTGGTGTCGGTCAGTGCACTTGGTGGTTAAGGAGGGATTAAATGTTTTAATGAGAGGGGAGCAGGTTTGAGATTA
This sequence comes from Chiloscyllium punctatum, assembly GCF_047496795.1. Classification (NCBI taxonomy): domain Eukaryota; kingdom Metazoa; phylum Chordata; class Chondrichthyes; order Orectolobiformes; family Hemiscylliidae; genus Chiloscyllium; species Chiloscyllium punctatum. Next base: position 29,946,089 of record NC_092749.1, on the reverse strand, counting down.
AATCATGTATAATACAGCTTTCTATAAAATAATACTAAAATTTTCTATGATTGCAGTGGGAGAACTGTATTTGCTCAACACATTTCTAGTTATATTTAAAACTATGTTACCACTTGTGAAACACTTCCATTACTGCTTCCATTCCAGAGTGGATAATCTATGGATGTTCAGAAGATCAACGGCCATAATGGTCAAATATAATCCCTTAAATTGGAAAAAAATTGCTGCTGCTGGAGGATATCTCACTGCAAGATATTTTAAAGAAGTCAGGATATCAAGGAGATTCACTCAGCAAGATTAGTATTTTCAGCCACAACATAAGGCAAACGTACGTGGTCAATTCATGATCATCTAATTACCTTTTGTTACTCAGCTGAATTCTTGACCAATAGAGAGGCTTCATTGGGCGAGTTGGATCAACTGGAACTTTCCTTGGTAATTTATCTTTAGTCATTCCCAGTGCAAAAATTCCGGCCGGAAGAGGCGGCGGGAGAAAACCACAGCCTGGCGGAGGGAAGGATGGTGCTGGGGGAGGGGGAGGAGGAGGAGGAGGGGCCGTGGATCCAGGCAGGGGAGGAGGAGGAGGAGGAAGGAGCGTAGAGCCCGGTAGAGGGGGAGGTGGGAGCACACACCCCGGCAGAGGCGGTGGGGGTGGTGGCAACAATGATCCTGGGAGAGGGGGTAGGGGAGGGGGAATAGGCACGGCTGACCCCGGGAGAGGGGGTGGGGGAGGGGGAGTGGGCAGCGCAGACCCCGGGAGAGGGGGTGGGGGAGGGGGAGTGGGCAGCGCAGACCCCGGGAGAGGGGGTGGGGGAGGGGGCGGGGGAATGGGTAACGCAGACCCCGGTAGAGGGGGAGGGGGCGGGGGAATGGGTAACGCAGACCCCGGTAGAGGGGGAGGGGGCGGGGGAATGGGTAACGCAGACCCCGGTAGAGGGGGAGGGGGCGGGGGCGGGGGAATGGGTAACGCAGACCCCGGTAGAGGGGGAGGGGGCGGGGGCGGGGGAATGGGTAACGCAGACCCCGGTAGAGGGGGAGGGGGCGGGGGAATGGGTAACGCAGACCCCGGTAGAAGGGGAGGGGGCGGGGGAATGGGTAACGCAGACCCCGGTAGAGGGGGAGGGGGCGGGGGAATGGGTAACGCAGACCCAGGTAGAGGGGGAGGGGGCGGGGGAATGGGTAACGCAGACCCAAGTAGAGGGGGAGGGGGCGAGGGAGATGGTAATTCCGAGCCTGGGAGAGGGGGTGGAGGAGGGGGAGCAGGTAAGGCTGACCCCGGCAGAGGGGGTGGAGGAGGGGGTAACACCGATCCTCGGAGAGGAGAATGGGGTAGTGGAGGGGGTGTGGGTAAAGCTGACCCTGGCAGAGGGGGAGGGGGAGGGGGAAGAGTTTCAGGTTCTGGTGGTGAAGGTGGAAGCTCACAACTGATCAGTGCAGGCAGAGTCAAGCTATCAGACGGTGACGATAGCAGAGTTTCTCTGTCAGACAGAGACAGAGAGCCTTGATTGGATATAAACTGCTGTGAAAACACTGCGCTGTTTTGAACCGGTGGAGTAGACACTAAAAGGGATGTTTCACTTGGAGGAGGCACCAACTGTTGTGACAAAGTACTGTGTGGATACGTTGGAGCTTTTGGCGGTGAGAGCGCTCCAGATATAGAATGATCCTGAGACAAAGAAACCCTACAGTCTGGACTTGGAGGTTGTGATGACTGGCTATCAAATAAAGGCACTTGATCAGTTGTATATTCTTCAGCAGGAGAAGTCTGTACAGATTTAGCATCAATGTAGAAAGTTTGAGAGTTGCGCAGAAGAAAATTCTGCACATCTGTTTGTGGACAAACGTCAGAAGCAGTTGTTGAGACTACATCCTCACTAGCAGATCCATGGTCCTTTAGAGTCCTCTCCTGGTCTAACAAAGCAGAATGCTTCTCCAGTTCAGCTATTTTGGTCCTCAGCTGTTCAATTGTGAGCTCAAGTTTCTGGATAACAGCAACCTGCTCCTCCTTCAATTCTGGCGTTTTTTCTTCATTATCTTTCTGAAAAGGAAGTTGCATCACCAGCATTAGATTCAACTTGCATTTTACATACTTCAGAAAGCAAAGCTGAACACACTAAAAAGAGAACAAGACTGAAGCAAAGATAGTCAAATTAGTCCCTTGAATGTGTTCTATAATTTAAATAGACTCTGGCTGATCTGTACCCCAAAAAACTATTTACCTACCTTTGACTTCACTACCTTGACAACCTTAAGTCATGAAATCCATTCAAAGTCATCAAGACCAGACACAACCTAGTATCCACAACAGTCATTTGCATGATCGCAGTGTTGCGATTGCTTTTAAAAGGGAGCCTAGGCATCACTTAATGCTGTTTGGTACTAGATTGCTTCAGTTGATGAAATTTTCTTTGTACCTACCCGATCAAGTCCTTTTATCATTTCAAACTGCTTGACAAGATCACCGTTCAACCATCAAGACTCAAGCCAGATTTATGTAACCATATCACTCAAGCCCTTAATACAATTCTGAAGAGTCAAAGTTAATGGCGCCTCAGAGGTTCAGGTTCCATAGCCAGACTCCACCTCGAGTACTAAAGTTCCACACGATAGACATTTCATCCAAGCCTTTGATCTTGAGAAGTGTAGACGCACTTGATGAACCTTTCATTGCTCCACACGAGCTCTTTGAGATCTATTCAGGAGGGTGTACATCCCTCAGCTCCTCCATAGTGCCTCATCTCTCACCATTGACGATATTTTCAATTTATCTTTAGATTCTTGAACTGTTCATCTGCCCACATCATCTCAACCTGGCAGTTTTATCCAGTTCTTTAATTGATCTTTTCCATTTACAACCACCTGTCATCACATACAGGATCTCAGCTGCCTCTCTGTTATTTGCAAGTATGAATATGCAATTTCTTCTACATCCTGGGTATCAATAAACATGGGAGAATTTTGAGGACCCAATATCTCTCTTTAGAAAACATTCCATCACATTATTGGAGAATATTTATTCCTATTCTTCAACTCTTCGCTCCCAAACCACTATCAACCCTGGTCACAAAGCTATCTTCAGTTGTATCCATTCATTTTGCTTTCTAATCTTGGATAGAACTAATTTTACATCTTCTGGAAGTCCATATAGACAATATTCATAGACACTTCTTTATTCACTATGCTTATGTCCTAGTTTCTAAAAACTATTTGGATGATAATTATGAAAATTTGCTTTTCTTAAATATTTTAAATCAACTCCTACTTACAAGTGCTTCAACATATCTCTGAAGATAGGTTACAGTGACTGCCAAAACTTACATGGATTTTCTTCCTTTCATTTAAGCTTGCTTATTCAAGTCGCAATTCTTCCCTGCATTTTTACAGTTAAACCCAGTAGGTTCTAGTTTTTACAAAAAAAACTTTTATGTGTTACTGCTATTTTCCCCTTTTCTTTAAACATTAAAGCTAATGAAACAAATTTACTCTTGAGGTACAGTGTTAGTATCCATACCTCTGAACCAGGAGGCCTGGGTTCAACTTCCCACCAAGAGTTTTACAGCATGGTAAACAAACCCTTCAGTCCAACTCATTCATGCTGACCAGATATCCTAAATTAATCTGGATCGATTTGCCAGCATTTGGCCCATATTGATCTGAACCCTTCCTATTCATACAACATTCTAGGTGACTTTTAAAAATGTAACTGTACCAACCTCCACCAATTCCTCTGGCAGCTCATTCCATACATGCAAAAAGCTGGCCCTCCGGTCCCTTTTAAAATTTCTCCCCTTCTCACCTTAAATTTACGCCCTCTAGTTTTGGACTCACCCACCCTGGGGAAAAGACCTTGTCTATTTACTATATCCAACTCCCTCATGATTTTATAAACCCCTCTAAGGTCACCTCTCAGTCTCCGACAGCCGGGAGAAAACACCCCCACCTTATTCAGCCACTCCCTAAACGTCAAATCCTCCAACCCTGGCAACATGCTTCTAAATCTTTTCTGATGTTCAGGATCAACAGGTGAACTAGCAAATATCTACAATTTCATCGTCACCCATGATAGTTTCTCACAGATAGATGATCCGCTTTAGCATGCTTGGGAAAATTTCCCATTAGCTTTTGATATTCCTTGCAATATCTTTTTTTCTTCCACTTTTTGTCTTATCTTTTGGAGCCAGTCAGGTCATTCAGTTTTCTTTTGTATTCACACAAAGGTTTTAAGCTTACACTGGATCTTACCTGGTTTGTTGCTTGCAATTCAGCTGGAACATTTTTCTTTTGCATATGCAACATTTTCACATTGTGCCAATTAATTCTTTACATATTTCCCATTTTTCCACATATGGAGTCAGCTATTACGAGGGGGAACAGCTTTAAATTAAGGGGTGGTAGGTATAGGACAGATATTAGGGGTAGATTCTTTACTCAGCGAGTCGTGAGTTCATGGAATGCCCTGCCAGTAGCAGTGGTGGACTCTCCCTCTTTATGGGCATTTAACCGGGCACTGGACAGGCATATGGAGGATAGTGGGCTTGGATCGGCGCAACATCGAGGGCCAAAGGGCCTGTATTGCGCTGTGTTCTTCTATGTTCTATTTACCGGGAGGTTAACTCAGGAACAATTCAACCCAGTTTATTGTGACCAATTCATTAACCATCCATTCAATCGCTGCTTTGCTTAAACATAAAACTTTAATTTGTGACTCTCCTGCCCCTCAGAATTAATTTAAACTTCAACCATACTAATGCTATGATTTGCAAACATTTGGTTACTGTCAGATCGTTACGTAATTCAGACTGGTTATTCATCAATAGATATAATCTGTTCTGTTCTTGTTAGATGGATGCACTAACTAACTATCCTTAATAAATCATACTTTTTCTTTTACTATTTGAGCTTCTTTCCTTGCAGCAAGAGAAAATTTCATTATTCTATGATAACCAATTTATTTTTGCATCAGTGAGGTACTTGGCTTGAAGTGTGAGTGACATTGATAATAGTGTATTATGGTCATTATTAAAAAGCCACTGCATAATAGCCTGGTCACAGTGATTATCCAATAAACAATGAGTTAGGGTATGAAGAGTTAGAGTATGACTGGGGTCACATGCAGGTGAGACCACACACCCTACACCAGGGGTCATTAGTCATAAAATAGCTTTTTGTAACAGACCACACCATGACTAGCCCAGAAATAAATGGATATTTTTAAATTCATTTTCCAACTTACAACTTTTGGGACAACCACGCTACCCACTGGACCAGCTTGTATTCTAATAAAAATGCAATGTTCTTTTTTTCAATGAAAAGTCCTGCAAAACTTTTTAAATATCTTTTCATTGAAAGGTAGCTTTTCAACTGGTTACATAACTCCTGTTTTATAGCAATCAAACACAACAAAGAACTCACCCTTTGTGCCCCAACAGAATTCCAAAATGTCTGACTAGCCAATGCTGTTTAAACTTTTTCTGAACTTCAATATCCTGAAATATCCGCGACTTACTTGCTTACCCTGCATGTTATCTCAGGGTTCGCTTGATCAAACTCCATTTGCTACTGTTCCACCCACTACTAGACCATAGACATCTCTTCTCCATCATCAGCCACTCAGCTAGTTTGTATATTATCTGCAAACCTATTCATGACATCTCATACATCCAAGCATATCAAAATAGTTGAAATATAGCAGAAACAGCAGGGGAGTACTCAGCCCTGCTGGGCCCTCAGGGAACATACACTGATCAGAAAACACCCACAAATCTTTAGTCTCTGCTTCCGTCAGTCCCCACTCAAACATACATGTCTATCAGTGAACACCAAGCCAACCATGAAACAATGAAATAAGGCAGCATTTTACAACTTTTTCTAAAGTAAAACACCAGCTTTAAAAAAAAATTGCATTGTTACATCGGTAACTTGGTGCATTTAAAATGTTTAAAAAGACATTTGGATAGATACTTGAAGTAGGAAAGGTTTGGAGGGCTATAGGCCAGGAGCAGGCAGTGGAACTAGTTTAGTTTGGGATTATGGTCAGCACAGACTGATTGGACCGAAGGGTCTATTTCCATGCTGTGTGACTATGACTCCAGGAATGTGAGTTTATTTTAAAGAGTCCATGTAAATACAAATGAATAGTCATCAAAAAATTGCTTTAGATTCATTTTTCTTCTATGTTCCCACCTCATATCGAAATCCCAATTTCTGCCTCTAATTTGAAAATCATGACAAAGAAACATCAGGTTAAAGAGAGCATTGACCTTGTATAGTTTTGGAAATAATAGCATTAATTTCATTAGATTTCTTGGGCAACAAGGAATAATGAATGGATCAAGTCTCTGGGAATGCAGCCTTTGTATAAATTTGATCATGCATCTATTGTCACTTCTCATATTGCTTCTCCAGAGTTTCTAGATAGTCTCCTCTTATTTTAACTATGTCTGAAGCTTTTCCAGTACCCATCCATTCCTCTGACATCATAATGTTTCACCCATAACTTGCCTCTCTAACTTGAAGATTGCCTCAATTAACATCATTGAGAATATATGGGATGACACGGTTTGCTGCCTCATGGTGCCAGGGACCCAGGTTTGATTCCTGCCTCGGGCGACTGTTTGTGTGGAGTTTGCACATTCTCCCCATGTCTGCATGGGTTTCCTCCGTGGTGTTCTGGTTTCCTCCCACAATCCAAAGATGTGGCCATGCTAAATCGCCCATAGTGTTAGTTGCATTGGTCAGGGGTAAATATAAGGTGGGGGAATGGTCTGGGGGTGGGTGGTTCTTCAGAGGGTCAGTGTGGACTTGGGCCAAAGGGCTTGTTTCCCGACTTTAGGATATCTAATCTAATCTATAAGAAAATTTCACAGATTCACTTCACATCACATGGAACAGAAACACACCTTTCGGTCCAACATGCTTGTGCTGACCAAACACCAAACTATACTAATTCCATTCACTTGCACTTGGTCCATAGCCTATGCCCTGACATTTTAAGTACTCAACCAGATGTTTCTTAAAATATACCTGTCTCCACTACCTTCTCAGGCAGCACATTCCATCTGTCTACCACCCAGAACAAAAACATTTCCAATTTTCTCTAAATCACTTACTCCTCACCTTAAACATATCTTAGACATGTCTGCCAAAAGGAAAAGAATTATCATTACCTACCCTGTCTGTGCCTCTCAAAGTTGCATATCTCAATCTGATCCACACTGCAGCCTCTTCTCGAAGGAAAACAAACCTAACCTATCCAGTTCCTCCTATATAAGAGACTTTTCATCCCAGGCAATATCCTGGGGATTCCCTTCGGCACCTTCTCCAGAGCATTCCTTTCTAACAATATTTTACTATCTTGGTTAGTCTTAAATCTCTTGCTATTCCTGCAATTTTTATCTGTCAAAAGATTCCACCTTCTGTTGAACAACTCTGATTCCTTTCCAGCTCTAGAACTTCATCACATCCCATGACACCATTTCTCTTTCGCTTATCTGCGCACAATTCTTTATTTGAATGTATTAATCACCAAAATCTAATAGACAATCTGAATTGTGATACTGACAGTAATGATTATGATTGTAACATTTAATCCAGAGACTATAATGGGATCAGGTCGTGAGCATTATATTTGAAGATGAAGAATTAGATGTGTTTCAAGTGAAAAGAAGACTATGACAAGGAGTATGTAGAGTCACCAACATTGTTCAACCCATATACGGAGAATTAGATGCATCTCCAGGTTTAAATTTGGAGGCAAGACCTATTGCAACAAAGGACAAGTTGACTTGCAGAATCAGTAGTTGTCCTTCAATGCAATGTTTTAAAACTAGCAATTTTGAATATGAACTGTGCATGATCAAAAATAGAATGGTAGACAGAATGCATAAATTAAAAAGAGAATGTTGAGTGAAGTTACCCTGGACAAGGAGATAAGTGCATACTTAAGTGTCTACTTAGGATAAATGAGAACAGATGACAGATGTGATGCTAAAGTCAGAAGGAGAAATAAAATAGGCAGAAGTAATTTTGAGAATACGAAGTATGTGTTAAGAAGTAACAAAGAAAAAAAAATCAAGTAGTGATACATTCTATTCACTTTCCTATACATCTTAGGGGGTTAGATAGGGTTGACAGTGAGAACCTTTTTCCACGTATGGAGTCAGCTATTACAAGGGGGCATAGCTTTAAATTAAGGGGGGGTAGATATAGGACTGATGTTAGGGGTAGGTTCTTCACTCAGCGAGTCGTAAGTTCATGGAATGCCCTGCCAGTAGCAGTAGTGGACTCTCCCTCTTTATGGGTATTTAAGCGGGCATTGGATAGGTATATGGAGGATAGTGGGTTAGTGTAGGTTAGGTGGGCTTTGATCGGCGCAACATCGAGGGCTGAAGGGCCTGTACTGCGCTGTATTCTTCTATGTTCTATGTTCTATGTTCTATCTCAAAACTGGACAATAAAGAAAGGTACGTATTAAAGAGGTCTTTGAAACATGGGATCAAAGAGGTCTGCTGAATATTTGATATAAAGATAAGACAAATGAAGAGGTACTTGAAATCGCAAGAAGACAAAGAGCTTTTAAAAAATAATGACATCAAAAAAACAGAAGTGTTCACCTATTTGATCAGAGCTGAAACGCTACAGAGATCTCAAGAGGGAGGGGTAAGGGTCATTCCCAATGAAGGTCTAATGCCTGAAATGTCGATTTTCCTGCTCCTCAGATCCTACCTGACCTGCTGTGCTTTTCCAGCACCACACTCTCGACTCTGACCTTCAGCATTTGCAGTCCTCACTTTCTCCCAGAAAATGAGGAGTCAACTTTGCCATATTGGATGATGGATATTGCTTTAAGCCAATATTGCTACCTGCACACTGAAATTCTAATCTGTATGTACAGACCTCCTCAGCCGGAGATATTCCCCAGTCCCCAAGGCTGCTTGCACCTTATTTCAATTCAAGGATCAAACTCCTACTATTAACTACTGCAACACTCCTCATCTATACATTAGGTTAACAGATAAATCTTTCTAATGTCTAGTCTGTAAGGTCACTCCTCATACTCAGTCTAGACTGAAGACTTCTCATACTGATGTCAGTTGTAGAAGCAGTTAGAGAATCATGATTTGTGTGAATCACTGACACAATGGCCGATACAGAGGTTTTACAGATGGACAGTCAGTTTGGCACATGACAGGTGAATAGTTCATACTGTGACAGCAGACCTCGTACTCAAAGCAGCTTCAAGTAGCAGTTGCCATTGTTTGAGGAATGCTATTGAAAATGAGTTTATTACAAATCTCAACTCTTCAATCTTTATCACATCAAACACCCGAGCAGTCATATTTTAAAATAAAACAAACTCTTCTGAACTATGTATAATAGGCCATTTCATTAGATTTTTAAATATTCACCAACAAAAATGTGACCATTCATTTGGAGCCAATTGATTCATTCTGAGGCATAAACCAGTTTCATGCACAAACACAATAACCTTTACTGCTTTAATAATATTCTCTGGCTATATTCACATTATTTTTGTGATTTAAGGCAAATTGCCCTGGCAAAATGCTTCATCCAAATGGAAACGCAAGGCAGCAACTTGTAATTGCAACCTTTCTCAGCCTGACAGTGTTGTCAAAACATTCATTCTGATGTGCTCTACGGATCTCGGGAAATTAGAAAAAGGAACAAATTACAAAATGTCAGGTTGCAGGGTTTGACTCAGCAGAGGGTCCTTGGTCTCATTCGGAGGTGGAATAGGAGCCACATCACTCTATTAACAATACAGAGAGGGGTTCGGGTTTACAGTCTGGGAGACCAAAGTTTGAATCCCACCAGAACAGCTGGAGAAATTTGAATTCAAATCAACAAAAATCAAAAATCTAGAATAGAGAAGACAATCTAAATGCTAGTGACAAAGTTATGAAACACCTCTGATGCTGGAAATCTTTCATTCTTACACGGTCTCAGCTTATGTGCAAATCCAAATCCACAGCAACATGGTCGACTCTTAACTACCCTCTGAAATGGTGTGGCAAGCCACTTCATACAAGGGTAATTAAAGATAGGCAATAAAGAATGCCTCGTCAACAACGAGCACATCCAATGAAAGAACATGGTTACAAAAAAATGTGACAAATCGAATAACACTCATTTGTCATTGCATGAAATGTACAGGATAGCAGAATTCAGAAAAAAAATGAATTAAAAGTCAGATGGATTGTCTGAACTGGTATGTTTGGAAGGAAATGTTAGTTTGCATATTGCAACGTGTGCTGCTGCTTAATCCAGTTAAGACTTAATTCAAGTTCAGCAGAGGCTACAACAGTCAGCAAGATTTCAACTCCCTGAGCTAGAATTAAGAAGGGGAAAATATCTTACTCTGGATTATTCAGACTGAATAAAAACAACACGATCCAAGATAGAAATTAAAAAGACCACAGCTTGTTTTTCCCCCCAGCTAAAATAGAAATAAAAACAAAAAATATGAGTTTGACTACTGCTCAGATAGCAGAGCCTTTGGTTTGTTTTGTTCTATAGGGCAAGATCAAAACTTTATGCTATTGTTCAGTCACAGGAAACAATATACCAGTTTCTGCTGATTTTCTCCAGTATTGTTTTATGATTCAGTATTTTTGATTGTGGACTGAAATGGGAAAAAAACACTGAGGGTCGTGAAACGGTTTCAAAAGCAGGCTACTGACAATCATTTTAAGTGCTGTTTACACAGCTACTTACTCAAGTAGTTACATGTCGACAGGTTACAATTGTTCACCTTCAGCTAGCATCTGTTTATTTATAATCGTCAATCATCTTGTTGAGAACAGAAACCTGGTCAGTACTGTCAACCTGGGTCAAAAATGACAGATAACTCTGCATGATTTGATCAAATATTTAACTTTAGTGACAACTCTAGACACAGCAGACACAGCTCAATCATCTATGTACTACCCCAATGAAATACCCCAAATATTCAAGGCCCATCAATTGAAATATTGCATGAACATGCAAGTGAATGTGGAATCCTTTTAAAAAATAAGACAAAGAACACGCACTGCTTTGCTTTTTGGGTTACATTGTTGCACAAGGTGATACCAGGCCACACAAGGCAATCAACCAAGATCTCACTGAATGATGCAACAATGATGGACTGAATAGCCTACTTCTGCTTCTATACCTTAGGGCAATTCCAAAATGCAGTTGGGCAGCAGATCTTGATTAACATGGACTTCCTGGACATTCACCGTACAAAAAGCAACCAATAAGCTAAAAAAGGTTCATGCCTGCTTTCAAAAGACACACATGCCTCCTCCCAACTTATGATTGGTCAGTTGCCTTGGATCAGCCACAACTTGTAACATTAATGCTACTAATGCTATTCTGAACCAAGCTGTGCGCTATCTTTACATCTTATCTGACTCCAAACTGAACTACAGACAACACATTATCCATTACCAAGACAATATATCTCCATGAGCACAAGATCTGCCTTTACTTCATCCTGCTGAAAAACACTTCTCCACACATTGGCAACCTTAAGCTTTATCTGCTCCCAAACTCATACCAGCACAAACCAAATAAACATTTGGCTAGTTACAATAGACCATAAGCTTAATTTCTCTACCTCTTCAGTCTTCAAATCTCCACTGACTCATCCCTAAGTATAGATTTTAAAATACTTATCCTCTTCCACTGGCTGACAACTTCCATCAGCAGAATTTACTGCAGCCTATAGTGGTGGGGAACATGACAGCTAGACCCAATGAATTGTGGGAAAGGTCACATCAATGCCCCAGCAGCCATGAAACGGTCCATGTGGGAAACTCACCCACTCTTGACAGAATGAGAATTTGTTAATTCATTATCAGTATCCACTGGAACTTAGTGATGGCTCAGCATTTAAATGGGAGTCACTGAGTTACTCCCAAAGTCACCCAACAAACTGAGCTTACCAACAGCTTATCAGTATGTCTGACATCAAAATACTACTCAGGTAATTTGAAGGATATGACACCAGGGAGGAGGAAGCGGTTGCATGGTGGTAATATCACTGGACTAGTAATGTAGCAGCTCAAGCTAAGGTTCCTCAGTCATGAGTCCAGGTCCCACCATTGGCAGACAGTGACTCCTGCATTCAAACATTTGGAATAAAAATCTGACTTACCGGTGAATGTATAACCACTGTCAATTGTTATGAAAGCCCATGTGGTTTAAGGTCCGTGAGAGAAGGAAATCTGTTATCCTTACTTGATCCAGCTACATGAGACTTCAGGCCCACAGCAATGTGACTGACTCAGCTACCCTTTGGTCAAGCGGGGAAAGGCAATGTTGGCATAGTCGACTACACTCACATTCCATGAATTTTTTTTCAAAAAGGGTTTCTAAAAGCCATATCCCCTTTTGTCCCCTTGCATCTGATCCTGCCCCACACATTGACATATTCTTACTACTCCCACTCTACCCTTAATACCTGAATCCAAGGACCCAGCCATGATCACTGGTGAAGTCTCTGCAACTCTACTGACAGCAGGTACTGCTCCCATTACACTGCCAGCAATGGAGAGTTAGCAACCTGTGATCGATTAGTAGTTTTCAAAGAGCTGGGTCCCCAGGATACTAAATCCCAGGGACAGTCTGATGCTGAATATCTGACAAATGATGAATTTGGTCAGACTCCCTCCCATAGAAACAGGACAGGTTTCCGAACTGTTCTCCGAACGGTGGGTGGGACCAACATTGGAAACTTGAAATGTTAAACCCAGTCTCCAGCTCTGCCTCTTGCACATTATAAAAGATACCTTTTTATTTCTGTTTTTTTTTAATATATTGTGGAGTGAAATGAGTAAGGACTGCTTAAAATCAAATTTGTGGAAGGGATTGGTGAACTTTTAAAAAGTTCTGAGAGAGGTTGCTGAGGAAATAGCAGAGGCATTGGTTGAGATCTTTCAAGAGTCACTGGAGTCAGGAAAGGTCCCGGACGATTGGAAGATGGCTGTAGTAACCCCCTTGTTCAAGAAAGGATCAAGGCAAAAGATGGAAAATTATAGGCCAATCAGCTTAACCTCGGTTGTTGGTAAAATTCTAGAATCCATCATTAAGGATGAGGTTTCTAAATTCTTGGAAGAGCAGAGTCTGATTAGAACAAGTCAACATGGATTTAGTAAAGGGAGGTCATGCCTGACAAACCTGTTGGAATTTTTTGAAGAGGTAACAAGTAGGTTAGACCAGGGGAACCCAGTGGATGTGGTCTATCTGGACTTTCAAAAGGCCTTTGATAAGGTGCCACACGGGAGACTGCTGAGCAAGGGGAGGGCCCATGGTGTTCGAGGTGAGCTGCTGGGATGGATTGAGGATTGGCTATCTAACAGAAGGCAGAGAGTTGGGATAAAAGGTTCTTTTTCAGAATGGCAGCCGGTGACGAGCGGTGTCCCGCAGGGTTCGGTGCTGGGGCCACAGCTGTTCGCATTATATATTAATGATTTGGATGAGGGAACCGGGGGCATTCTAGCAAAGTTTGCCGATGATACAAAGTTAGGTAGACAGGCAGGTAGTACTGAGGAAGTGGGGAGGCTACAGAAGGATCTAGACAGGTTGGGAGAGTGGTCCAGGAAATGGCTGATGGAATTTAACGTGAGCAAGTGCGAGGTCTTGCACTTTGGCAAAAAGAATATAGGAATGGACTACTTTCTAAATGGTGAGAAACTTAATAAAGCCAAAGCACAAAGGGATCTGGGAGTGCTAGTCGAGGATTCTCTAAAGGTAAACATGCAGGTTGAGTCTGTGATTAAGAAAGCGAATGCAATGTTGTCTCTTATCTCAAGAGGGTTGGAATATAAAAGCAGAGATGTACTACTAAGACTTTATAAAGCTCTGGTTAGGCCCCATTTGGAGTACTGTGTCCAGTTTTGGTCCCCACACCTCAGGAAGGACATACTGGCACTGGAACGTGTCCAGCGGAGATTCACACGGATGATCCCTGGAATGACAGGTCTAGCATATGAGGAACGGCTGAGGATACTGGGATTGTATTCGTTGGAGTTTAGAAGATTAAGGGGAGATCTAATAGAGACGTACAAAATAATACATGGCTTTGAAAAGGTGGATGCTAGAAAATTGTTTCTGTTAGGCGAGGAGACTAGGACCCGTGGACACAGCCTTAGAATTAGAGGGGGTCATTTCAGAACGGAAATGCGGAGACATTTCTTCAGCCAGAGAGTGGTGGGCCTGTGGAATTCATTGCCACGGAGTGCAGTGGAAGCCGGGACGCTAAATGTCTTCAAGGCCGAGATTGATAGGTTCTTGTTGTCTAGAGGAATTAAGGGCTACGGGGAGAATGCTGGCAAGTGGAGCTGAAATGCGCATCAGCCATGATTGAATGGCGGAGTGGACTCGATGGGCCGAATGGCCTTACTTCCACTCCTATGTCTTATGGTCTTATGGTAATGTTTACTCTGTTTGTTCAATGAATAGGAGAAGTTTAGCTGCCAACGAACTGGAACCAGGGCTTATGAAGAAGAGATTCAGCTGAAAACAGCCACGTGCAGTGGTGACCAGTTGTTGATGACAAAGGCTGCCTGCTAACAACCATGTGATTGGCTCCCCAACAGATAAATAGCTTTTGGGTGCAGTGATAGGGGCAGAAGCCTTTGGAACTGTGGGAAGACAGGTGATGTCTGTCAGTCTTTCTGTAGTAAGCAAAACCTAGAAATCAAAGCAGCCAGTTTCTTTATTCCCCTCTTAACAGTTACTGTGAGCTGTAGCTTTAACTAATAAATCAGAGAGCTTAGGTTGTGAACAGCAGTTTGCTGAGTTTTCTGTAAGCAATCGAAAATAACTGAAGACTGATTGAGGTGCAAGTCCTGGCAAGTCAAAAGAATTATCTCAGCAAATCCTGTGGACAGGGGCTATTGAAATGCCAACCCAGATTTCCTCTGCCATTACACTTGTGTTTTGGCAGTGTCTGTCTTATGTATGTGGAGATTTTTATTAAAGGGAGTTACAAGTTTTAACAGTAGAGTTTATGTTCACACTTATAGTTTACCTGGAACGAGAATCAATTTGCTTGCATTAAATAGTCATTTTTGTTAAGTGCAGAAACCTGCTCCATGCTTTGTTAACCCTGGTCTAAAATTCAGCTAAGTTGGGGAATTTTGCACACTTTCCTGACAGCTACTCCAGGGATCACAGGGCTTGAATTCCAGCATGCTATCCCAGTTGAGGGAGTTGCAGCAGTTGTTATAGCTGTAGTGCTCAACATATTAGTTGTCATGCAATCATTTCCGTTCTATGGATTGTTCAAGCCTTATGCAGAATTCGTGAAGGAGTATTATGTCACATAACTTTAAGAACATTGCAAAACAAAATGAAACAAAGAAGGAATTAGCTCTGACACTACAGGCAGCAGCATTTTGAAGGTCCTAGCTGGGGTTACTTTTCCCTTGCATGGGGATCTTGGATTTTGAGTCTTCTGAGAATTGCTTTCTAACACTTCATCCATTTATCATTTGGCTGATTAGCTTATGACAGCTGATTAACTATTTTGTTGAATATAGGGAATCATATTTTGAGATTCTCTTCACTTTTTAAATGACAAAAAAATTATTGACCTTGCCAATTGTGCAGTTTCACACTAAAGAGTGCTCCTCAAAACTTACGTTTACACGAAACTAATTCCTACACACAAGCTGATCAATACCTGCACTATGTTAACTGATTTCAGAATATAACAAAAGTGGAACAATGAAAAGTCTCCAAATTTATCACTGAACATCAATCCTAATTAAGTTAATCTGAAAATTAAATATCTTCTAATGGAACTAAGAAAATTCTATATTGCTTGCCAACCAATCACTGACTGATAAAATGGATAACAGGCATTCTCTGGCTTGTTTTTCAGGCAACACCTTAACAACAGTCAATCTGCCTTGCCTAAAATTTTAAAAATGCTTGGCAGTTAACTGTCAATATTGTTAATTGATTCATTTTCTAATGACAACTGCACAAATCAGAGTTCACTTGCCAATCAGCACTCTTCTCAGTACGAATTCCATTTTTCCTTCACATCGGTAGTTTGCAACTTGTCCTGATGAGTGCAAGTCAAAAAGCTTCACCACAATGCCCCTTTTCAGCAATACTCAAACTCTGAACTATTAAAGAAGCTACACACAAATCAATTAAATTTTAATCAGTGTCCTTGCTATTAAAGGGCAACTTTCAAATTCTTGAAACTAATCTTCACTGCTAAACCATGTTACTAACAAGACAGAATTGCATCAGCGTTTCATTCAACTGCTTCTCAAACCATCTCTGTACAAATTAAATATCTAGACTTGAGAATCTTTTATCTGGGATGGTGCTGTGGTATAGTTTTAATCATTCTGTCACTCATTTTTTTACAATTAACTTATAACTAGATATTTTCAGGCATTACCTACACTTGTATAGTCTGAGATATTGATAGCAATAATTAGGTAGCCCTAACACAATAAGAATAACTTACCCAGCCAAATATTAATGCAAAGCTTGTTCTCGTTTTTTGTGGCCACACATCAGAACAATTTCTTGAATACTGTCCTATATATTAAACGATTCCTGGGGTAAGACTCTTGAGGCAAGATGCAGGCTGGTCAACGCAAGCAGAAGTAAAATGCATGCGCAGACTTGAAAACAAACTTATGTAAATTCTTCCAAAGTCTCCTGACTAATAATTCAAACACTTGGACAACATTAAAACAAACAGAGTCGTCTGCCTCCCACTAACTGCTTAATACTTCACTCAGTACTTAGTGGACTACAACACCGAGAAAACATCAGCGGATAGTCATTTGTAGGTTGTGTAACGCATTGTATTGGAAGAAATTCAAAATGACAGTGTGAATTTAAAGGGAGTGGCAGAAAAGTACAAATTGAACAACTAGAGTTACCACAGGGTTATGTTGTAAAATTTAGTGCAGAGGAGGTTAACAAGCCTGGGCACACCCTTCTACCATTAATTTTTTTTTGCAATAAGTACCCACATGAAGATTTGCTGCATTGTCAATTCATCGCTATGAATTTCTCATCCATTTACACAAGTGCAAAATTGTGGGTGAACTTATTTACCCTGTGGGTAACAAGTCATGAAGTTTCCATTCATTTGGTCCATTCCTCAGGCGTGAATTTCAATGGCTTGTTTATCAAAATATCTAGGGGCCATTAATTCATTACATTGCCTGAAATCAGTAATCAGCTATGCCCCCAATTCCTTAGCCTTTCCTTTTGCTATATATGCCTGCAATTGATATGACAAATTGTCTGATTTTTGTTTTTATAGATTTTATTTTACATTTGAGTTTGAACTGAGAGTTAAAAACATATGGGTTTTGTGTGTGCCTGACATTAATTAACTTGCAACTATTTCTGTAGCCACGATTTATTTTAAAATAGTTTCAGAAGACTACTTTAGCAGCCTAATGGGTATGTTTACTTCATGATTGCACAGTTTAGCAGACAGAACCATTCTGCTGTGTGTTCTGTTAAAAAAAAATCTCCCAGTCCAGAGTTTGAGTTTAACAGGAACACCCAGAGGGAAAGGTTTTTGTTTCAGTTTTACTTTGTTTTGGCCAGTCCAGTGAAGCCCCTGCATTGGAAGGTAATTTAGAGCAGTGCTCCTGTGAAGGGCAGATTATAATAAATCTAGATTAACCTAAAAAGAAAGGAGGTAGTATTAGTCTCTAGCTAGAAATGTTGGGATGAAACCCTGAAGAGCTTTCTTGTAGCCATGTACCTTTAAGTTCAGGTATATGATAATATGTTGAGGCTATCAATTTTTCCTGTCTAGGAATTAAACACCTTAGTTACTTTTAACCCTGAGAGACAGAAAGAAATTCTGTTTGTGTACTATACAAGAGTTGTTGTTGGGTATTGAATAAGTGATTTGTTTTGGGTGCAATAATTGCTGGCCTTCCACGTCTTGTGAATGCATTTTAGAAACTAAAAAAGGTAAGTGGAGACAAACAGCACTAGAAGTGGGGGTAAAAAGAACCATCAAGTGGGAAGATGGACAGATAACAAATACAACTGACAGCAGAAATTACAAACTGTAATACAGTATTTCAAGACCACACCATCAACACCTCACTTGTGTAAGTTTGATTTTGTTTCATGAAACAAAAGGAAAACTTTCAACCACTAAACAAAATTATTGAACAGCAAGCCTTCAACTATCAACTGGATGCGTCATCAGCTGCTATAAAAGAATTAGATTATCTGCTGACAAGAGAGATTCTAAATGTATTTGTGCGTTTTAGTATTCAGATCAGAATTAAGTTCTTTTAACCATCTAAGTTGATTGGCGCATTTTAATATTTCTGCTAGAACTTTATTGGCAATCCTATCAGAACTTATAGAGTTAACCTTTCTCTGGTCTTGCATCTCTCCCATTAGTGATTACTGAGTACGCCTTTATCGGTTTCATTATCAAATAACTTATACACCAACCTCATGGATTTAAGAAAAAAGGCCACCTATTCTATCTTTACTTACCAGCAATTCAGACACCTACATTAATCTAAAATAAAAACCACTGCCATCATCTATATTTTAAGCTCAAAATTACTGAACATATTAAGAGTTAAAATAGTCTGGTAGTGAAAGGGCCTTGCTGCAATTATTCAGAGTCTTGATGAGACGATATCAGCACTATTGTTCGCAGAGGAAGAATGTTCTACCTATAGAGGGACTGCAACAAAGATTTACCAGGCTGATACCTGGGATGACAGAACTGATTTGTGAAGAGAGTTGGATTAGTTAGGACTACATACTCTAGAGTTTGGAAGAATGAGGGGAGAAGGAAGAGAAAGGGTGGTTTGTATGTCTATTTAAAAGATAATTTAGAACTAAGAGGAGAAATGTTTTCACCGAAGTCATGGCGAGCCTTTGGAATTTTCTGCCACAGAAAGGAGTTAAAGTTAAGGCACTGAATATTTTCAAGAAGCAGTTACATATAGTCCCTAGGACTAACTGGATCAAAAGGAGTGTGGGGAGAAAGTGGGAACAGAGTTCGGAGTTGGACGAATAAACCACCATCGCATCGATTAGCAGAACAGGCTTGAAGGACCAAATGGCCGAATCCTGTTATTTCCTTAGTTTCTGAGTACACCATTGAATCACACTATGTCTTTCAGTCTTTCCAAATACATCATTCCACTCTAGAGCAGATAAATAACTTCTGCTCACTAAGGTTTTTGATTTAAACTCGATGTGGATTGAGATCACAGACCAAAGTGGTGGCTCCCTGCTCATATCCACATTTAATTCTTCCACTTTTGCCTGTGTTTCTTGGTATGGAGATCAAGTTGCGCATGACCAGGTGACAGGATAACAGTGTACCAAAAGCCAATTTCTCAAATCCACGGGAAAAGCATTTAGATTCACTCAGAAGGATCTTTCGCAGCTAAATATCTGATGGCTTTCAGGACCTCATGCACACCACACATACCTTTCCACTGGACCTCATTTTTTCTGTAGTTTAGTGATGTGGATTATCTTTGACAGACAGAGTCTCAATTTTTCCAAGTCATCCAATAGCCTGCTTCTATTTCCCTTCAGTCATTATACTACATATGCGGACAGTGAAACGTACAAATCAATCATTGCAGCCTGTTTGGCCAATCATGTGTCAGGCTATAATCCAAGGTGTTACATAACACTTTCTCTTTCATGAAATGTCAGAGCAGAAACAATGGCTTTTAACTCAGCTCGGCACTACAAATATTCCATGTACTTAGCATACCAAAGAGTGCTATTAAATTACAGAGCAAGGGGAAAAGTCAAGAGTCTAGACTCCTGGGTGAAAGATTTGGCTCCTCTTCGAGAAACCAAGATTCCCCTAAAGTATTAAGCCATAATGATTAAGCATCACAATCTTCAAAGAGAATCAGGAATGAATGTAGTGGCACAGGTTCAGTGTAAGGACCCCTGGTGTATTGTTACAAATGCAATAAAATCTGTCTTCACTTTGGCTGGCAGATGTAAGAATGTATTATTTTATCGTCACGCTATAACTCAGTTTCCTTCTTTTACCAAAAGACTCCATTTCAAACAAAAGAAAAAGTCATCCTTTTTTCTGAAAAGTGGTACGAGAAGTCAAAAAGCAGATCTTTAACCTGAAGCTGGCATTTTGCTGGAGACACTGGTCTCAGGCCAATGTCTGGATATTGCTTGGTGAAGCCACCAACCTAACAGCATCCCCTCAAGGGGTTGTAACGGACACAAGAACAACAGAATTCCTGGATTAAAGGCATGCAATGCCCCTCCTTACTGACTATTTTTAAAATACTGAAGAATGGTATTTGATTTTATTGTAGCATTTGAAAGACAGACAGTTTGTTTTTTTTAAAATAAATAAAATGAAAGGAAATCTAAGTATCACTCCAGAAAAAAAAAGACTCCTTCAAATGTACAATTCCTAACTATAGCACACGCTGGTAACTGGCCAAGGACCTAACCAGGGAATCATTGTTCGGCATTTGTGAAAATTTCAGATAGGAAAGAGGCATAAAGAACTTCACTTTAGTTAACTGGATGAACAATCTGATATATTCAAGACTCGGGTGGCAAATATCCCTAGCCAATATTGCCATTTTCTTTACTCAGTAAGAACTCATCAAAGCAGGAACCTTTTGGACACACTCCAATGGCATGTATATCAAAAAAAATCTGCATCAACTTTGCAAAATCCCATTGATGTGGTTGTATACAGGGATCCAAATGGATTTCATTTGGAGCCATTTGTGCCAGTAAACATTGATCTTACATAAATGCAATATGATATCCCTTCAGAGTTGCATAGAAGTCAGACTATTTTTTAAAAAAAAGATAATTCATTTCTAAATTACACTGGTCCTGGAACAGAACTCTCAAACCACATACCAGTTGTTTATCTGCCTTACTCTGGCTCCCTCTTTTGGTGTTTGATGTCACTTTAAATCTGACTGTAGGTTTCCTCTAAGGCTGAAGCACCACGAACCATGGGTGTGCATGATTTGTGACACATTTCATAAGAGAATAATGTGCAGCATAACTCCTATCCCTCAATGCATAGCCTTATAAAGGAAGGTGAGCAAGATGCCTCGCTAAGTATGCAGGACTGCTAATCTAACAGTGATCATTTTTTAAAATGAAAGTGATGCAAGTGGGAAAAGGATTTCAATGTTCTGCACATACACGTATACAGAATACTAAAGTGAAACTATAGGAGACAGCCATTTGACACATCAAGCCTGCCTGCACTCTTTAAGACACCTACAGCATTAGTCCCACTCTGATCTTTTCCCTATGCCCTGCAACTTTACCTTTAAGTAGCTATCCAATCCCCTTTTACAAAGTATTACACTTGCTTCCACCACCCTTACAAGCAGTGGCAATCCAGACCATAAGTTGTCACATTAAAAAAAACACATTTGGTCTCTAGTTCATTTATGGTCAGGATTTTGCAATGGTAATGGCGGCGAAACTGCCAGAACTCTGCGCCATTATTCCACTCAACCTGACAGCAGCTTTGGGGGTCTAACAATAATGTGCAGATAAATGCAGCATTTGCCAATGATTCTCTGCCCCTCTCGAGTACTGGCTGTTTAATCACCTCCTTCAGGCTGCAACGAATACACAAATCAATGCTTGACAACAGCTTACACACTGCCAGGCTTGCTTTGAAAACCCTTAAAAATGACTCGCTGAATGAGATGCAAATAGGCTTTGCATAGTTCAGCTGCTGCACTGATGATGTGTTGCCCCAGTGCAGCATCAACCACCCTGAACAAACAAGTGAGAGCAGCTCTGCACAAAAAAACTCACCGATTTTATGTAAACACTTTTCTAAAAAAAAGAAATCCAACCACCCAGTTTATACTTACTTCTAAACAACCTCACTCACCCTAAAAATCCAATTTGATAACAATGGAAAGTCAAAATTCCTCCATTTAATAAAATTCAAATTAACGATTTTTACAAAATGTCTTTTGCATGTTCATATTGCCTAATCAGCTAGGTCATTGTCGGAAAATATAAATTGAGACTAATCAGACTTTCTACCTTTTGGGCTTCTGTAGAGATTACTTCAATTAGTTACTTATCCTGCTGCTGGACACCTGGAGATCCTATTTGACCATGCACCAATCAGCAAAGAAGAAGTCTGCATAGCTGACATCCCAACATCAGAGCTCTTCAAACATTTTCCTCACACTCGCCTCATTTCAAAGCTCGAAAATTCTCACAACTGGCCAGTGAGAACGAAGTGAGAACCCTGTTAAAATGGCAGCACAGCTAGTTGTAACTTGGCCTGAGCTACACGGCAGCCATTACTGCCTCAAGTCTCATGACCCCATGTGGATCCCACCCACCCCCACTTTGGGAAGGTCTGCTCTGAACCTTTGTGGATAGCCACCTAGAGGCCAGTATGGAGGGTGAAAGAGAAAAGAATGAGAAACAGGTCATTGATTGATAGATGAGCATTTTTCTTGTTTAAATCTTTTAAAAACACCATTTATGAGCAGTTGAAATAATTCACAAACATTTGTAAAGTGTCAAACAATACTAAAGCTTATTGAGAGAAACAGGTTTCATAATTAATAAATTAGACAAAAATAAAGTAATCACAATAAAAAGATGGCAAGTCAGGTGATGTGTTGTGACTGCTGTATGTGGGAGCTGGTGGTCACTATCGTAATCCAGGGCAACCACTTGCTTGATTCTAAGGCTCAAGAAGCTCCAGCTCTGATTCAATGAACTGGAAGTTGAATGATTGACGCTGCAATGAATTAGGGGTAAGATGGTTAGCTGGACACTGTTCCAAAGATATTCACATGCCTTAAAGGGTCAACTGATTTGGTCAGTGGTAAGGGAATGGTGTTCTTTCAAAAATCCATTCATGGGATGTGGATGTTGATTATTGACATTTATTGTCTATCCTAATTGCTCATGGGATATTTAAGAGTCAACCACATTGCCTCAAGTCACACAGAGGTCATACCAGGTAAAGGAGGCAGATTTCCTTCCCAAAAACATGATTTAACCCAGTGGATTTTTAGATGTCAATTTGATAGTTGTTACACGGTCATCAATAAGTTTTTAAATCAAATGTCGCCATCTGCCATGGTAGGATTGAAACTCGTGCCTTATGCTGATTAGCCTGAGGTTCAGCTGTCTCCCTGTGAGGCAAGGTAAAGGACCAAGAAAGTGGGGATGGTGGTGTCTCAGACTTAGTCATTGACTAACAGGTTGCAGGTTCCTGAAGCTTGTAGGATTGGGCAGAGGTGTGAGGTTGATCAACAATCTAACCATGGCACTGTTGTCAGACTGAACTCAGGTTCAATGAGTAAAATAAATGGGAATGTTGTGAAAATAGGGCAAAGCCAGAAGTCACAACACTGGTTATAGTCCAAATGATTTAGTCGAAATTACAGGCTCTCAGGTCACTGCTCCTTTACCAGGGGAGGCTGACTCCATCTGATGAAAGAACATGCTCTGAAAGCTTGGAGATTACAAATAAACCTGTTGGACTATAACCCGAGTGCCATGTGACTTCTGACCTTATCCACTTCAGTCCAACACTGGCACCTCCACACCATAAAAATAGGAGATGACATTTGTCAGGATGACAGAGCCAGTTCGCTATAGCTCAGGGCATGAATTCAGAGCTTTGTTGCCCACCCACAGTGCCAGGGATCAGAAAATATATTCCAGGATGGAGAGAAACTTGCAGTGGGCCAGGAGGATCCCTCAGGCATGGTGAGTGGGAAGAGAGAGTTGCTGTGCAAATGAGTGAAAATATGGCAAGTCAGAGGGAAGCAGCAAAGCAAAGATAGCAACCTGGATAGTGAAAACAGGGGTGTAATACGTATTCAAACTTAGCAGCACACCAACAAACAAGGCCAAAGACAGTAAAATCAGTAGAAATTCTGAATTAAAAGGCTCTGTATTTCAATACATGCAGGATATGTAATAAAAATTAATAAATATTTCTTTGTGCAAATAGGTTATGATCAGGTAACCACTTGAGTTGATCAAAGCCAGGGTAAGGTAAGTGTATTGAATAGTATGACAATTCAACAAGACCAGCTGAGAAACAGTGGAGAGATAACTCTGCTGGTTATGATCATCATTAAATGGTGGTGAAAGACAATCTTGGGTAAAAAGGTAACATGGAGAATCAGTGTGGGTGGAAGCCAGGTCACAGATCACATAACAGCAGTTACATCATAGGCCAGAAAATGTACAGGAAGAAATAAAAGGGGCATTTAAAAATAAGACCACAACGATCGTTGGTCTCTCATAGATGTAGATTGATCAATCAGATTTGCAGAGATAGCCTGGAAATTAGACCATCCCCCCCCCACCCCACCGGAACATTTCTTAGAGAAGCAAGTTCTACAAACAACTAGGGAGCAGGATACCCCAGACCTGGCAACCAGCAATGGCAGCCATCATAACATGATGCAATTTTGTGATCAGTTTGAGGAGAAGTGTGGATCCAAGACTAGCATTTTAAGGCTGGAGACAATTATGTTTTAGAACCAGGATGACTGCAGAGCTAGCAAACAACATTTAAAAAGGTAGGACAGTAAAAAATGCAGTAGCAGACCTAAGGAAATATTAATAACTCAACAAGGATTTACCCCAGTCGAAAAAAAATACAAAAAAAGCATTCATCGTCTGTTGCTAAATGATTAAGCAATACTAGCGAGTTGAAGATACCATAAAAATCTGCAATAATTACCAGTAGCTCAGGAAATTGGTCAGGTTTTAAGAACAATCAAAGAATGGTTTAAAAAAAATACAGCACGTGCTAGTGAGGCAAGGAATAGGGACAGAGAGTTGAACATGGGGCTATAGGGATGGTGTAGGAGGGAGAGTTTTGGATTCTTGGATAATTGGGGCTCTTTCTGGGGTAGGTGGGACCTCTACATGCAGGATGGTCTTTATCTGAACCAGAGGGGTACCAATGTCTTGGGGGGGGGGGAGAGGGGGGAATTCGCCAAGGATATTGGGGTGGGTTTAAACTAACCAGCAGGGGGATGGGAACCAAAATTGTAGTTTGAGTTCAGAAAAAGTTGACAGTAGGGAGGTCCGAAATCAAGTTTCAGGAACGCAAGATGGCACCGGCAAGCAAGAAGTTGGTTTGAAGTGTGTCTACTTCAATGCCAGGAGCATCCGGAATAAGGTGGGCGAACTTGCAGCATGGGTTGGTTGCTGGGACTTCGATGTTGTGGCCATTTCGGAGACATGGATAGAGCAGGGACAGGAACGGTTGTTGCAGGTTCCAGGATTTAGAGGTTTCAGTAAGAACAGAGAAGATGGTAAAAGAGGGGGAGGTGTGGCATTGTTGGTCAAGGACAGTATTACAGTTTCAGAAAGGATGTTTGGGGACTCGTCAACTGAGGTAGTATGGGCTGAAGTTAGAAACAGGAAAGGAGAGGTCACCCTGTTGGGAGTTTTCTACAGGCCTCCGAATAGTTCCAGAGATGTAGAGGAAAAGAGAGCAAAGATGATTATCGAGTGAGAGAGACAGGGTAGTTGTCATGGGGGACTTCAACTTTCCAAATATTGACTGGGAACACTATAGATGGGTCAGCTTTTGTCCAGTGTGCGCAGGAGGGCCTCCTGACACAGTATGTAGACAGAGGAACAGGGGAATCGACATTTCGGGCATAAGCCCTTCTTCACGAATGAGGAGGGTGTGCCAAGTAGGCTAAGGTAAAAGGTAGGGAGGAGGAACTTGGAGGAGGGGTGTTGGGAATGTTGTGGAAGGAGGTTAAGGTGAGGGTGATAGGCCGGAGAGGGGGTGGGGGCAGAGAGGTCGGGAAGAAGATTGCGGGTCAAGGCGGCGGTGCTGAGTCTGAGGGTTGGGACTGAGAAAAGGTGGGGGGGGGGGGGGGAAAGAGGGGAAATGAGAAAGCTGGAGAAATCTGCATTCATCCCTTGTGTTTGGAGGGTTCCTAGGCGGAAGATCTGGTAAGACAGGTCAGCGCAACATCGAGGGCCGAAGGGCCTGTACTGTGCTGTAATGTTCTATGTTCTAGCAAGTGCAGTATGAAAGGCGGCTAACTGGAAATACAAAACAAATACATAAGATTCTCTGTAAAGTACTTAAAAACAGGAATGAACAGCTAATAGTGTTGACCAACTACAGAATCAGTCTGGGGAAATGGCAAGGAAAATAATTCAACGCAGGAGTCATGGAACAGGTACCTTATGTCTGTATAATCTGGAATAATTGAGAGTGAAGCCAAAAGGCTCCAAACTTTTGAAACACAAGTAAACATGTACAAATTACCCCATAAAGCAACAGAGTCACTACAATAAGAGGGGCTGGAAAAATAAATACAATCTGGATTGGCAAGTAAATACTTCAAGGTCACTAACTGCAAATTAAATTATATCTAAGTATTGAAAACTGACATTGGTATTTTCGCACAGGCTGCTAATCCAATTTCTCTAATTTCTAGATTCTAAATTAGTTATTGGTGAATAATCTTAAAGATGCTGATTTTGATGAAAATGGTCTTCAAAGTAATATGCGCAGTCAAAATTGCTTTGAATCAATGTTAACGTTACCCTGTTTTAAAAAGAAAGGACAATCCTGCCTCTATTTTCCCAAATTTCTCCATCACATACAAGGTCTTCTGCTAGAACACCCGTTGCATTAATATGAATTTGCTGTAATAATTGACAAATTGGGGACACTTTCTAAAGTGCAAAATTTCAAAGTGTGTTGCTTATAATGCGATGCCAACCTCATTAGTTTAAATGGCGCTGCTATTGCACGATTTTCATCTTATAAGATGGGATTGCACGAGAATAGAACTACTGCGTTACAGCAGAACTGAGTAATTTATTTAATCAGGAAGTGTCCCTGCCTTCGATTCCGTTCCATTGCCTACAGTGCGGAAACAGGCCCTTCAGCCCAACAAGTCCACACCGACCCTCCAAAGAGCAACCCACACAGACGCCTTCCCCTACTAATGCACCTAACATTACGGGCAATTTAGCATAGCCAATTCACCTAACCTGCACATCTTTGGATTTTGGGAGGAAACTAGAACACCCAGAGAAAACCCATGCAAACACGGGGAGAATGTACAAACTGTACAGACAGTTGCCCGAGGCGGGAATTGAACCCGGGTCCCTGGGGCTGTTAGGCAGCAGTGCTAACCACTGAGCCGTCCTGATTTACAAACTTCTGGCAAATGCAAGATATTAACTGACAAAATAGCCAGTTAAGTAAAATCAAATACCATTTTTCAGAACAAGGTTCTGAAAGGAAACTGCAATGATGGATACCAAGTATAATTATTTTTGGCTGCAAATTTATTTGAGGCAGAGGTCAGCATAAGTTCATGGGGAGGAACCGTGTGACTAAAAATATAGAACTCTGCTGAACTCTGCACTTATCCTTGTGCAGTTTCCTTCATGACAATTCTACACCAGCAAAGGGCTCTCTGGGACCATTCCTTGCTCATTGGCACGTAAGGAATGCCTGATCCAATCACTCTCACCTAACATGGAAATAAAAGTGTGATTTTTGAAGACCACTCGGACAACCAACTCCACTAAGAAAAACTACAGTTCTGAAAGAGGGTCACTGACCTGAAATGTTAACTCTGCTTTGTCTCCACAGATGCTAGAAGAAAGTGAGGACTGCAGGTGCTGGAGATCAGAGCTGAAAACGTGTTGCTGGAAAAGTGCAGCAGGTCAGGCAGCATCTAAGGAGCAGGAGAATGACGTTTCGGGCATCAGCCCTTCTTCGGGCTCATGCCCGAAACTTCGATTCTCCTGCTTGTTGGATGCTGCCGGATCTGTTGAGCTTTTCCAGCAACACATTTTCAGCTCCACAGATGCTGCCAGAGCTGCTGTTTTGGTTTTTGTTTCTGTAGTCATTTTACTTCAATAAAAACCTATCCTGGGAAAGTGAATATTAACTCACCAAATGACTGTTTCGCACAATCTTAAATCCACTCATCTCATCACCAAAAAAGCAGAAGGTCTGAACTAGGGAGAGAAAGGGCTGTCACCTTCTCAAAAATAACCACTTAATATCTGAATGAGGATTCAAGAGGCCTCTCCTCCCCACCCCCCAACTAAACTCTGAAGAGATGCGCATTACTTGGGCATTTTCAGCACCCCCAATTTTAACTGCTTCCCCATGGATGGCCATGTCTCTACCTGCCAAGTCTCCAAGCTCCGGAATAGACTCCACGTGCCACTATTGTCCATTTTTTGGGCTCTCTTTAAAGCTGATAACTTTGATCAAAGCTTTAGTCTTCTGCTGCAATAGCTCCTGATGTAGCTCAGTGTTGTTTTGTTCTACAACGGCTCTGCAATGTGCTTTGGGACATTTTATTGCGGTAAAGGAATTGTAATTGAAGCTGTTGCAGTTTTCTTAAATTCAACATTTTTTTTTCTCTCAACTTTGTTAGGTGCTTCAATAACATTCAGCATATATATTCCCACTAGCTTCTTAACTGAAATGACAGCTACATACACATATCGAATTTGACAGGTTTTTAAAAAAAAAATGTACTTGCAAAAGAAAAAGGGTGTGGAGCTGCAAAGGGAAAAAGCACAGCAGTCGAAGTTTCAGGCAGGACCCGGCATCAGGACAGCGGTGAAGCGTCTTGCCCAAAACATGGACTCTCCTGCTCTGCTGATGCTGCTTGACCTGCTCTGCTTTTTCCACACTTTACCAACTGACTTTCCAGCATCTGCAGTCCTCGCCATCTCCAACGTCCAAAAAGGGTCCCTTGGTGTACCAGTAGAGAGCAGCAAAACCTCATAGTTCAATGCAACTACTTGTAATTATCACTTGGCAACAAGCACATTCGATTTTCAGTGTGCATTATGGCCAGTTAATTTCAAAGTAGAATCTCTCTTCAAGTGACTGTTACAAGCACCTCTCTCCCAGAATTTCGAATATATCAATGTGTGCTCCAAATATTTAACTTCAACAATTGAAACACTTAACACTAGCAAAAAGGCACTCCCACCTTATCTCCTCTACACATTTATTGACATCTACTATTGTAGCACATTCCAGGGTGAGACAGCGTATGAGGTGGGAATGCAGACAGAGCTCTGAACTAAATCATACAGCAAAAAAAAATTTGCAATCACAGGTGCATTTAGGAAGATTCTGCCTCCCAGTAGCACTCCTTAATAATAATGAGGATGACATGACAGGTGCAAGGCTTTGGAAGGTTAGGCCGATGGTGATGTTGCATGCCCAAACACTTGCTCCTCTCTCTCTCCTTAGCAGTAGAGTAGTCAAAATCCTGGAACTCCTTCCTCCAGGGCATTGTGAGTCTACCTACTTCTGAACTGCTGCAGTTCCTAAGACAGCTCATCACCACTTTCTCAGGGACAACTAGAGACTGGCAATAAGTGGCTGGCCAGCCAGTGACACCCCATGCCCCATGCATGACTCAAAAAGGAATGTGCTGTTCAAGCAGCTTGTTGGAGATGTGATGTATTGCTACTGAAGTATGCCAGTGAAGGGACTGAATGCATAATGGGAGAAGACGGGGTGCCAATCAATGGATTGTGTTGCCCTGGGTGATGTCAAGCTTCTTGAACATTGTTGGAATTGTTCTTATCTGGAGAAGTGGGGAGTATTCCATTGTACAGCTGAATCAGGTGATGGAGACACTTTGGGAAAATCAGGAAGATATTTATTAATGAATACCCAGCCTGACTTGTTTCTACAGCATTTATGCAGCTGATCCAGTAAAGTTTCTGGTGAATAGTCACCCCCTCAGGATGGTAATGGAAGGGCATTTGGTGAATGTCTCCAACTGGACAGCTCCACTAGAGGTGATGGCACACGAGGATAGTCCAGGAGTCTTCAACATTGAGTTTGGAGTCAACCAAATCTGAAAGCATCAGATTATGCATAAGTGAGAAAAGCTCAAGATGAGTACCACCTACCATCCATCCTCAACTGATGGATCAATACTCCATTGTGAAAACCACCTGAAAGGACTGCTGAGTCCTTTACAGATTGAAGTCCTACTCTAAGTACACAGTGTTAACCACAAGAGTAACTTGATAGCCCCACTCGTGATTGGATGAAATGGCAGGAGTCTCAAGGAGTTGGCCGAAATACCAGTCTGCTCCTGATGATGGTGCACAATTACACATGAATGCTCAGTTTTAAGCTGCTGAATCTGTTCTGAAATTATCCCATTTAGAACATAGAACAGTACAGCACAGTACAGGCCCTTCAGCCCTCGATCTTGTGCCAACCTTTCATCCTATTTTAAGATCAAACTAACCGACATATCCTACATTTTACTATCATTATTGTGCCTTAAATGTCCATAATGTATGTTAGCTCAATTGTAAAGTCATGCAGCACAATGGAGGATGGCTGCAGCAGGAAGATAGAGTTTTTATGGAGCTAAGGTTCTGTGAGATGGCTGCTTCTCTCAATACTATCACAGACAAATGCAACAATGACAGGTAGATTGATGAAAACAAAGGTGGATTTTTCCTATTTTTTGTGGTGGCAGTCTGGCAGAAATGCGAGGGGATAGAGAGGAGTGGTGGCAATGTTACTGGACTTATTAAACCAGAGGACCCTGATGAATAATGTGAAACATGGGTTCAAATCCTGTCACAACAATTAGTAATAAATCTGGAACACTAAAAGGTAGTCTAAAATCATGATGAACACGTCGACCATTATCAATTGGTCCAAAAACTTTTGGCACAATCACGTCTTTTAGGAAAGCAAATCGGCTGTCTTTAACTGGTTTAATCCTAAATGTGACTGGAGACCCAAACTGTAATTGGCTCTTCATTGTCCTATGGAGGCAGCTTAGTGAGCAATTCACTTTAAGGGTAATCAGAGAAGTGCAAGAAATGCTGGCCATGTCAGTAACAACCATGTCTATGAAAGAAGAAAATGACATGTTCCTCAGAACTGGGAGAAAATCAACAAAACATTGTTGACAGACATTGAAGTTCCCCAGAACAAAAACTAGTACATTCTGTGACCATGCTACCCTAGTGATTCCCCATGTTAAACAGCACTTGGAAGCAAGACTAATTCATCTGCTGAGGAAGGGTAGCAGCAGCAGCTCATAATCAGCATCAGGTTTCTTTGAAATTTGGCCACTGCACTTTGCACCTCGTGGACGGATGCAGCAGGGGTCGAAAGGTTTGAAAGATGTTCGGGTCTTTGCATTGCAGCACAGAAATACTAGAAATATGTTCAGCTGCATTGACAAGGTGGCAGACTGCATCACAGGTCCAAAATCAACAACACCACAAAAAGCAGAGAGAGAGAGAAAAAAAAATCGCAGACTTCTTCCAATGCCAAATCCCAGAATTTTTATAAGACTTGAGACTAATGTCCTCACGGTTCTTACAAAGGCTAACACACAGGACCGTGGAAGATACATCCTCATTTTGTTTTGTAACATGTTTAGTGCAAAACTAAACCTCAAAAAAGAATAAGCACGACAAGCTTACATTCCCAATAGCTAAATGGAATCAAGATTTTCATTTTTAAAAATTCATTTTCCACACTCACCATTTCATTAGTGTTGTGTTTAATACATCACAGCTAAGGTTCAATATGCAGCATTTCAAAGAGGCTGAATTTTTAGGCATTCCAGGTTATATAGAGAATGATTCACGTGTCTCACCAGGCCTCTGGAGCTATCACAAATCTTTACTTGAAATTTGAAAGCTGTTCCCTTGGGATTTTTCTCAAAATTTAGTGTCTAGAAATTAAGGTGTGGAGGTGCCAGTGTTGGACTGGGGTGGTCAAAGTCAGAAGTCACATGGCACCAGGTTTATTTGAAAGCTTTTGGAGCACTGCTCCTTCATCAGGTGAAGTCTCTTATTTTTAAAGATGTAGTAATAATGCACACACAAAAGGTGAGATAGCTACATTAAAATATATTTGAAATTATGAACTGATTTCTTCACCCAATTCTCCTCATGCAATTTAGTCCAAATTCCAAAATACAAAGAAATAAGACTAAGATTCCTTACACTGTGTATATCATATCTGTTAAAGCCTCACGTCATGCACTTTGCGCATTATGTACTGTCACTTCTGAAACCTTCAATGCTACTGTACAGGGGGATTTTTCCCTCACACAGCTGACACTTCATGACAGCTTCATAATTACTAGAATTTTCTACTTCACTTCACTGCCACTTACTGTTTATCCTGCACAGCTGTTTAAAACCAGGGTAAGGGATTAGGAAAAGGAAAACACAGGAAGGGGAGGGTAGAAAGCATAAAATTACAAAACGGAATTCAGAATGATTTACGAAATATAAGACGACAAGAACTAACAATGCAATGGCTTTTCCAAAGTACAGCCAACAAATCCATTTGTTATAAAAGTGCTTTTCCATTTGCAAAGTTAACTTTTCAGTTATATTCACATTACTATTTGAGTTTGGGAACAGCAATAAGCTACTGACCTCATTTACATGTTAATTTCAACATAATTAAATGACCCAAGCCTCCTCATGGAAGCATTATAAAAAAGGTAAGACAATCACAAGCCAAGCAATGGTGACATGGAACAACATTTTCATGCAGCAGGTGGTTAGAATTTGCAATGTACTGATAAAGTGTTGGACACAGGGTCAACTGAGGCGTTTAGGAGAGAATTGAATTATTACCTGAAAAAAGGAAAGAACTATCAAGTTACAGGCCCCACAGACAGAGAAGGAATATCTACAGACGAGCAATAAAACATTGACCCAGCTAACCACAGCCAGGTCCCACAAGTTGAGAGTGAGGTGCTGGAAAAGCCTCATTTCCTGATGAAGGGTTCTTGCCCGAAACGTCAATTCTCATGTTCCTCAGATGCTGCGTGACCTGCTGTGCTTTTCCAGCGCCACATTCTTCGACTCTTGACTGCCCAGCATCTGCAGACCTCACTTCCTCCATGTCCCACAAGTGAATATTAAACAGTCAGGTGAATCGCTGCTTCAATCAGGGCCAGCACATTCAACAGACTGAATGGGTGCCTCCTATGCAGTAAACCACTGAGTGATTCTATGATAAGTAGATATTAAAGTAAATGGTCAAAAATTGATCTGGTCATTTACAGTATTGTGCAGAGTTTTGGGCTCCATATTTCAGGAAGGATGTACTGGTCCTGGAGCATGTTCAGAGAAGGTTTACAAGAATGGTCCCAGGAATGAACATATGAGGAATGTTCATGGACTTTGGGTCTACACTCAATGGGGGATCCAATAGAAACTAACAGAATACTGAATGGCCTGGACAGAGTGGATGTTGGCAAGATGTTTCCATTGGTAGGAGAGACTAGGACCTGAAAGCACAGCCTTAGAGTAAAGGGAAGACCTATTAATACAGGGATAAGGAGAAACCTCATCAGCCAGAGAGAGTGGCGAATCTATGGAAATCACTGCCACAGAAGGCTGGGGAGGCCAGGTTATTGAGTATATTTAAGATGGAGATAGATAGGGTCTTGCATATTAAGGGGACAGGGTTACGGGGGAGAAATCAGGAGAATGGGGTTGAGAAACTTATTAGCCATGATTGAATGGAGGAGCAGACCCAATGAGGTGAATGGCCTAACTTCTGCTCCTTCTAATGGTTTTAGGTTTCAAGGAACTTCTGAAAAAAAAGAAATGTATAGAGGCAGACAGACATAGGGAATTGAAACCCAGAGCTTGGAGGAGTGGCCAGCAATTGTGATTTTCCTTCTGTAGGTAAAATATTGAAAGAAATGGAGAAACTTAAAAAAACGTTTAAATGTCAGGAAGTCAACATCAACTGTGAAGATTGATTCAGCAGCAACAGATCAAGCTGGTTGGGTGCTAAAGGACATAAGCTACGAGTCTGGGTCTGCAGCAGGTGATGAGGAAGCCAAGAGCAAAGAAAAACATACTTGGCCTCATCCTTACCAAACTGCCAGTTGCAGATGCATCTGTCCATGACAGTAAGAGTGACCATTGCACAGTCCTTATGAAGGCCAAAATTCCACCTTCACATTGATAACAACCTCCATCGTGTTACGTGGCACTATCACCATGCTAAATGGGACAGACTTCGAACAGATCTAGCAACTCAGACTGGATATCTATGAAGTGCGGTGGACTAACAGCTGAATTGTACTCCAGGAAAATCTGCAATTTCTTGGTTCAACATATCCCCTATTGACCATTACCATCAAGCCAGGGGATCAACCCAAGAGAGTGCAGGAGGGCATGTCAAGAACAGCACCAGGCATATCTGAAGATGAGATGTCAACCTGGTGAAGTTACCAAACAGGACTAATTGCGTGCCAAACAGCATTAGCAGCAAGTTATTACAGCTAAACAATGGATCAGGTCTAAGCTCTCAGTCCTGCCATATCCAGTCATGAATGGTGGTGAACAACTAAACAACTCACTGGAGGTGGCAACTCTACATCGTGCCCGTTCTCAATGATGGAAAAGCCTGACACATCAGTGCAAGAAAGACAAAAGGTTTCATCGTAATCTTCAGTGAGAAGTGCCAAGTAGATGATCCACCTCTCTCTCCTCCAGTGGTCCCCAGTATCACAGATACCAGTTTTCAGCCAATTCTGTCCATGCGATATCAAGAAATGGTTGGAGGCACTGGATACTGCAAAGGTTTTGGGCCCTTACAACATTCCAACAATCGAACTGAAGACCTGTGCTCCAGAATTTGCCTCTCGCCGAGCCAAGCTGTTCCAGTACATTACAACATGGCACCTACCTGACAACATGGATATTTGCTCAAGTATATCCTGTACATTAAAAAGGACAAATCCAGCCCAACCAATTGCTACATCATTGGTCTACTGTCAAGTGATGGAAGGTGTCATCAACAGTGCTATCACGCAGCACCTGCTCAGTTTTGCCCAGTTTGGGCTCCGCCAGGGTCACCCTGCTCCTGACCTAATTATAGCCTTGGTTCAAACATGGACAAAAGACCCTAATTCCAGGGGGTAATGGAAATGTGACAGTCCTAGGAATCAAGGCTACATTCAACCATGTATGGCATCAAAGAGTGCTAGCAAAACTGGAACCAATGGGTATCGGGGGCAAACGCTCCACTGGTTGGAGTCACATTGGCATACAGGAAGATGGTTGTGGTTGCTGGAGGTCAGTCATCTCAGTAAAGTTCCTCAGGGTAGTGTCCTAGGTTCAACCATCCATGCCTGCCTCCCTCCATCATAAGGTCAGAAATGGGGAGGTGTGCTGATGACTGCATGATATTCAGCAGCATTTGTGCCTCCTGAGATCCTGAAGCAGCCAACTTTCAAATTCAACAAAAACGAGATAACATCCAAGACTGGGCTGATGCCATATAAATGCTGGGCAAAGACCATCAAGAGAGACAGACCGACAATCTAACCACCACCTGGTGACATTCAGTGGTGTTACCATCAGTGAATTCCCCACTATCAACAATGGGTTACCATTAACCAGAAACTCAACTAGATTTGCCATATACATAAACTGGCTACAAGAACAGGGCAGAGCCTAGGAATCCTGCAGCAAATAATTCACCTCCTATGTCCCTAAAGCCTGTCCACTATCCACAAGGCACACGTCAGGAGTGTGACAGAATACTTCCCACTTGCCTGTTTGGGTGCAGCTCCAATAACACTCAAGAAGCTGGACACCATCCAGAACAAAGCAGCCCACTTGATTGGTACCACATTCACAACCTCCAATACAAATGCTCACATAGCAGTAGTGTTGCAAGATGCACTGTAGAAATTGACCAATGATCCATAGACAGCACCTTCCAAGCCCATGACCACTTCCCCATGAAGAACAAGGACAACAGATACATGGGAACACCACCACCTGCAAGCTCCCCTCCAAACCACGTACCATTCTGACTTGGAAATATATTGCCCTTCTTTCATGGTCATTGGGTCAAAATCCTGGAATTCCCTCCCTAACGGCATTATGGGTCAAGCTGCAACAGGTGAGAAAGAAGCTGACCATCTTCACCTTCTCAAGGACAACTAGGCACAGGCAATAAATGCTGAGCAGCCAGAGTTGCCCACGTTCCACAAAATTAATTTTTAAACAAGTGGGGCAAAAGGCAGATAAGTCCCTGGCCCTGATGGCTTGTATCCTTGGATCCTAAAAAGGAGGTAGCTGCAGAGATACAGGATGCATTGATTGAAATTGTCCAAAAATTCTTGGATTCTGGAGAAATACTAAAGGTTTGGGAAACTAAAATGGAACACTCGTATTCAAAGGAAAAGGGAGAGAGGCAAAAAGCAGTAAACTATAGGCTGGTTAGCCTAACATCTATTGTTAGAAAATATTGGAATCAATTAAGGAAGTAATAGCAGAACATTTAGAAAAAAAGAAATCAATTCCACCAAGCAGATTCAGCATGGCATCAAGGGAAATAGTGTCAGACTAATCTAGTCATCTTTACTGCAGAAGTCTCAGCTGGAAGGGAGGGTGGTCAACCAGAAGATGGACTTTCAGTTTGCATTTGACAAGGTATTTCACAAAAGGTTAGAGGTGGTACGTTGGCATGGATAGCAAACTGGCTGATGGGCATTAAACAGCAAGTGGGGATAAGGGTTTTCTTTTTAGGCTGACAACATATAACCAGTGGGGTTCCACAGGGATAAGTGTTGTGATCACAGCTATTTAAAATATATACAATGACTTGGAGGAGGGATGAGAATGTACTGTATCCAAATTTGCAATCAACACTAAAATAGACGGAAAGGCAAATTATGAGAGGGATATAAACAAACAGTTTACCTAGAGATATCAAAGGTTAAGTGGGCAAAACATTAACAAAGGGAGTATAAATGTGGGGGGAAAAACTGTGGAGTTGTTCAATTTGGAAGAGAAAAACAAAAGAACAGTATTATTTAAATGGAGAAAAACTGCAGAAAGTTGCAACACAAGAGGAATTAAGGGTATTTGTGCACAAACATAAAAAACAGGTCAACATGAAGGCTAATAGAATGCTGACGCTGAGTTCAAGGGGAATGGAGTAAGGATGTCTTATGCAACTGTACAAAGTGCCGCTGAGACCACATCCGGAGTAGTGAGAGCAGTTTTGGCTCCCCTTACTTAAGGCAAGAAAACTTCATTGGAAGATGATCAGAAAAGGTTCACTAGTATGATCCCTGGTATGGAGAGATTGCCTTAGGAGCAAAAGGTCAAGCAGATGAGGACTCAACTCATTGGAATTTAAGAAGAATGAGAAGTGATCGCATTAAGATACATTGAATTGTATGAGAGGCTTGGATAGGGGGCATCAATGTAGATTTCAACAGTTTCCTCATTTCCCCTTCCCCCATTCACCCTAGCTCTAAACTTCCAGCTCAGTAACTGTCTCCATGACTTGTCCGGACTTGTCCTACCTGCCTATCTTCTTTTCCACCTATCCACTCCACCCTCTCCTCCTTGACCTATCACCTTCATCCCCTCCCCCACTCACCCATTGTACTCTATGCTGCTTTCTCTCCACCCCCACCCTCCTCTAGCTTATCTCTCCACTCTTCAGGCTCACTGCCTTTATTCCTGCCTTTTGCCCGAAACGTCGATTTCGAAGCTATTTGGATGCTGCCTGAACTGCTGTGCTCTTCCAGCACCACTAATCCAGAATCTGGTTTCCAGCATCTGCAGTCATTGTTTTTACCCAAATGCTGAAAAGGACATTGCTCTCTCATGGTAGAGTCTGAAATCAGTGGGCAAAATCTCAGAATAAAGGACAGCAGTTTAAGACAGAGATGAGGAGGAATTTTGTCTCTTTGAGAAGTGATTGTCTTTGGAGCTTCTTGCCAAGAGGGCTATGGGGCCAGAGTCCCCATAGATATATTCAAGATCAGTAGGGGAATCAAGGGTTACAGGGTAAAAGGTAGGAATGTGGATAGGACGAGTGTGTGTCAGATCAGCCACAATCCTACTGAATGGCAGAGCTGCCTTGAAGGGCTGAATGGCCTTCTCCTATTCTTATTTCTTATAGAATAATCAGGGCAAGCAAACTGTAACTTGATGGCTTTTAATCACCATACCCATTCTGAAATGAGTCGTGCAAGATCCAAACATGGAAACTTCTGTTTCAATACAGAATTCCGTGTCAAAATCAGGGAAAAAGTAGAAACATGAACTTGTTTTTTTCCTTTTTTTAGAAAACCTCAAAAATTGAAATCTGAATGAATGAAGTTCTAGAATGGTCAAAGTTATTTCTCAGGCTCAGAAGGTTGACTGTCAATAAATAAAAGAATATCCGAGCATTAAAAGGGTACTTGCATTAAAACAGCAAAGGTTACTTACAATCTAAGTACAGGAACTTCACATCATTCAATGCATTTCAAAGGGAATTTAGACTGCAAGATGCCACTTTTGATTCTCATCTTACAAACTGATTTGTGCATTTAATTGCAGATTTGCAATTTTTCTAAATACTACTACCCTCATGATTTTGTAACAAAATTTTTAGTGCAATTAGCTGAAATCTATATACAGGTAGAAGGAGAATACAACAACTAGTTTGAAACCAGTAATTAGATTGGAGTAAAAGGAAACTGCAAAATGTGGGTTTTATTTCTCTTCGCACAGAAAAGGGCAAGGAAAGATCCAGAAGTTTTCAAAATTACAAATGGTTTGGAGTGTAAAAAGAGTAAGAGTATTTCTGCTGATTTTGAATCTATAACAAAGGACAGACTTAGTTACAACTGAGTACATGATTAAAAATATTTTTAAGTGTTTAACATTTTTACAAAGATAAAAGATTTGGATTCTTCAAACACTAATTACTGAGTTGACCATACAACATGCTGTGGTATGAAAAGACAGTCAGTGAATTGAGTTTTCTGTCACTAGTTAAAATGATGATTAGCACTTTCAGAACTGAGCACTTTGGGAGCTACTTTAAAATAGTTTTCAACCCATCCCCAGTCCCCTTTACACTCTTACACTTCTGATTCACATACAAAAACTTGAATCTTGAATGAGACACACTGTCCAAGCTTTCGTTTTTCAAGTATTGATAGATACGGTGGCACAGTGGTTAGCACTGCTGCCTCACAGCGCCCGAGACCCGGGTTCAATTCCCGACTCAGGCGACTGACTGTGTGAAGTTTGCACGTTCTCCCCGTGTCTGCGTGGGTTTCCTCCGGGTGCTCCGGTTTCCTCCCACAGTCCAAAAGCTGTGCAGGTCAGGTGAATTGGCCATGCTAAATTGCCCGTAGTGTTCAGTAAAGGGGTAAATGTAGGGGAATGGGTGGGTTACGCTTTGGCGGGTCGGTGAGGGCTTGTTGGGCCGAAGGGCCTGTTTCCACACTGTAAGTAATCTAATCTAATCTAATATTTCCCTGGTTACACAAAAATACTCTGCACAGAATAAAACAAGAACAATTGCAAGCACTCAAAGTCTTGCCTATTTTCGGTCTGAAGGTTAACCATCTTCAAAAGAAAAGTAATGTCCATTGTTCCAGATATGCACTTTCAGGGAAGGAACCTACTTAGAGTTATAAAGATGTAAAACATGGAAACAGACCCTTCGGTCCAACTCATCAATGTTGACCAGATATCCCAAAATAATCTCACCCCAACTGCCGCACCCAGCCCATATCCCTCCAAACCCTTCCTATTCATACACTCATTGAGATGCCTTTTAAATGTTGCAATTTCACCACTTCCTTTGGCGGTTCATTCCATACACGTCCCACCCTCTGAATGAAAAAGTTGCCCCTTAGGTCTCTTTTATATCTTTCCACTCACCCTAAATCTATGCTCTCTAGTTCTGGACTCCCCACCCCAGAGAAAAGACATTGTCTATTTATCCTATTCATGCCCCCCAATGTTGTAAACCTCTATAAGGTCACCCCTCAACCTCCGACACTCCAGGGAAAATAGCCCCAGCCTGTTCAGCCTCTCCCTATAGCTCAGATCCTCCAACCCTGGCAACATCCTTATAAGTCTTTTCTGAATCCTTTCAAGTTTCACAACATCTTTCCGACAGGAAGACCAGAATTGCACGCAATATTCCAACAGTGGCCTAACCAATGTCCTGCACAGCCGCAACACGACCTCCCAACTCCTGTACTCAATACTCTGACCAATGAAGGAAAGCATACCAAATGCCTTCTTCCCTATCCTATCTACCTGCGACTCCACTTTCAAGGTGCTATGAACCTGCACTCCAAGGTCTCTTTGTTCAAAAACAATCCCTAGGACCTTACCATTAAGAGTATCGGTCCTGCTAAGATTTGCTTTCCCAAAATGCAGCACCTTGCATTTATCTGAATTAAACTCCATCTGCCACTTCTCAGCCCATTGGCCCATCTGGTCAAGATCCTGTTGTAATCGGAGGTAACCTTCTTCGCTGTCCACTGCACCTCCAATTTTTGTGTCATCTGCAAACTTACTAACTGTACCTCTTATGCTCGCATCCAAATTATTTACATAAATGACAAAAAGTAGAGGACCCAGCACCAATCCTTGTGGCACTCCACTGGTCACAGGCCTCCAGTCTGAAAAACAACCCTCCACCACTACCCTCTGCCTTCTTCCTTTGAGCCAGTTCTGTCTCCAAACAGCTAGTTCTCCCTGTATTCCGTGAGATCTAACCTTGCTAATCAGTCTCCCATGGGGAGCCTTGTCGAAAACCTTACTGAAGTCCATATAGATCACATCTACTGCTCTGCCCTCATCAATCTTCTTTGTTACTTCTTCAAAAAACTCAATCAAGTTTGTGAGACATGATTTCCCACGCACAAAGCCATGTTGACTATCCCTAATCAGTCCTTGCCTTTCCAAATACATGTAAATTCTGTCCCTCAGAATTCCCTCCAACAAATTGCCCACCGCAGACATCAGGCTCACTGGTCTATAGTTCCCTGGCTTGTCCTGACCACCCTTCTTAAACAGTGGCACCACATTAGCCAACCTCCAGACTTCCGGCACCTCACCTGTGACTATCGATGACACAAATATCTAAGCAAGAGGCCTAGCAATCACCTTCCAGCTCCCCACAGAATTCTAGGGTACACCTGATCAGGTCCTGGGAATTTATCCATCTTTATGCTTTTCAAGACATCCAGCACTTCCTCCTCTGTAATATGGACATTTTGCAAGGTGTCACCATCTATTTCCCTACATTCTATATCTTCAATATCCTTTCCCAGTAAATACTGATGCAAAATACTCATTTTTTTATTAACGCTGCCCAGTGCTAACCTAATGCTATATGCTCTGATTCAAACAGCCCTTTAATCTTCTTTGATTTAATGAGCATAACATCATACATCTCCTTAATTTACACTCAAAGTTAACACTACTCTTACCCTCGGGAAATGAGCTCCAAGCTCCTGATTTTCAAATGGCTCCAGTGTTTCATTGTGTTGAACTAATTTCTATTCGCCATATATGTATATTTAAATAAATAATATTAGGGCCTGCACCATTCCTATTGGATTTTTATTTAACGGTCACACTTTGTTTTACAAACCACACCTTTTTTTAAAAAAAGGTGAACTTGCGTCAGGAAGCATATCTACACACTATTGTTCCCACTTCAAAACCTTCCCTTTAACCATACACTCACCTTCAGTTTCCCTATTTCCTTAGATTTCCCACTACTAGTTTGTTATCTTTCTACATTACATCAATGGTTCCACTTAAAGTGTACTTCTCTAGTTTAAAAAGCACTTTATAATATCTTGACGTCTTGCAAGGTGAAACATTAATGCAAGCCTTTTTCTCTTCATACTTATAATACCACTCAAACAACTATTCTCCGAACTGAAGAGTATCATACAATGAAAGAAAGATCACATTACTGTATTTAACATTGTGGCTATTTCCATTATGTAACATAGTCAGCTCCACAATATTCTACTTTGTGCAATTGGTGTTGAAGTAGTAATTACAGGTTTAAACTTTCTTTACAGCTGGTTAATTATTACATTTCAAAGCTTAGAAGGGAATTATGTTGCGTGTGTGACTCATGACTACAGAAGTTTAATTTGAGACCAAGCAGTGCTCCGCCCCTAATCTCTCATTGTTCAGATATTATTTCTCCTTGAAGTAGAAAGGGACAAGGACAGAGAAATAAATCTTAAAATTTGAGTCAAATTATCCCTTCATTTTCTTCTAATGAAATTTGGGTCAAGGTGAAGCAACATTTGAAAGTTGTTCAGTCAATAGTTCAATTAACTTTTGACATTTCAAAGTTAAGTGGGAGGTTATTTACCACTTCAGACTAAGTTATTAAACTTTTGAGACCCAAGAGCACCCAATATAGTTTTTGTCATCAGTTTTCTTTTAATCCACTTTAAAAATGGTTACATTTCTGTTATTTGGTTAAAGCACAAATATTCTTCGACAATTCTGATTTTTCATGGTTAAGTCAATTATCTAACCTATTCTCATCCCCAATCATACACTTGATTAACAGAAATCTTTTCACAGTCATGACTTACTTGTATAGTGTGTAGTTCCTCTTTCTGTATTCTCTTCAAACTTAGAACAGCATCGCGATTCTCTGTAACAAGACAGCAGTTGTCCTGAGTC
This sequence comes from Chiloscyllium punctatum, assembly GCF_047496795.1. Lineage (NCBI taxonomy): Eukaryota > Metazoa > Chordata > Chondrichthyes > Orectolobiformes > Hemiscylliidae > Chiloscyllium > Chiloscyllium punctatum. The sequence goes on along the minus strand of NC_092749.1, from coordinate 29,903,543 downwards.
AACACAAACTGGCAACAGCATTTAGAATCATTCACTAAGTTTGTTCAAGCTCCCTTTCGTTCTAAATTCAAACAGTTAAAAATGCTTTTAAAGCAAAGATTCAAAAGAGGAAAAAAAAGAGTCGGGGGGTGAGGGGGAGAAAAGGGAAGGGAAGGCAAGGCAACTCCCAGACAACTAGGCGCAGTCATGTACTTCCAGCAAGTTCATCAACATTCATGCTCTCACACTCCTCCAATAAGTGAAAATGCCAAAAGAAAAAAAACACTCAGTAGACAAGTTTCCAGTTGATTGAGCTGAGCTACCACAAAAGCATTAAGCTGTGATGGACATATTACAGGCGTCACTTCAGAATATCAACAAGTAGAAATGAGCAAGATCAGTTCACAAATTCCACTTTCTTCAGCTATTTCAGATTAAAAACAAACTCAGTGCCATCTGGAGGAAGAGATCAGAGTCTATATTTTAGATGTTTATTTTGCTGAGGAAAGTACATTAAAATTGCAGCACTGCTTCTGCAGTTTTTTTTAGAATTTTTACCTTTTACCCAAGATTAGCAAGTTATTGTGAAATTATGAACAAAGATTGAGAACGTGGGCCATGATTGGATTGAAATGCAATTACAGTGACTTCCTTAGAATAATTAGCATGGTATGAAAATATTACCGAGACAAACTTCACCATGCAGGGGAAAGATCTACTGGAAATGACCAAAAACAAAAAAGGTGCAGCCAAAATATCAACTTGCACTTTTTTTTGATAAACACCAATTCTTCCAATCTCCCACCCATCTCCCACAGCAATTAAGTTAGAGGCCAGTCACTCTTTCAAATTCCAGAATGAATCAGTCCCAGAGGTTTTTTAACTTCTATTCTCAAGAACCTAGTGCGCCAATTTCTCGTTAGTCCATCAAATGATGTAACCATAGCAGCTAATTGTTAGTTCAACTTGGACTGTTTAGTTCTTTTAAACACTGACGCTGGCTCCTCGCCTGTGAGTTGCTAAATGTTTTACTGGGGATTGAAGTTGAAAGCTTTCATTTGGTACACTAGATTGACCAATTAACTGTAGAATACATACCAAGCAAATAGTTACAACGCCTTTGAACAAATGGACCCCCCCCCCCCCCCGCACCATGAACAGATCAGTTGGAATGGTTTCAGTTAACATCTCTGGCCTTCAGTTGAAACTACTTCATGCAACTTCTCCCACTTCTCTGGAGAGTACCACCGTGCAAGTCGAGCACCTTCCTCCATCTCCTCTTGTCACTCACCCTACGGCCAGCCCTGCTCTGACCAATTCACTGCCTGCCATATCTTTCACTGATCTCACGTATTGCTCTTCTTCTTCTGCCTGGAAGGCCTACCTCCATCGTTCCCCTCAGTACTCTGACTGCAACTTTGTGATGCTCTCACAATCTTCAGTGACCCTCCTATACCCAATCCCAGTGTGCTGAACCCTTACTTCATGACTGATGGATTGATCCTGAACTTCTCTTTAATGCATTCTCCTTATAATCTTTGATTCCCTTACTAATTAAACATCTATTTCAACCTTGAATGTACTTCCACAGCCCACTGCAGTAAGGGATTGCAGAGGGTTATGACACTCAAAAATATTCTCATTTTTGCCCTAACTGAAAGACCTCTATTGTGCAATTATGCCCTTTGGCCTTAGACTCTCCCAAAATAGGAAAGAACCTTTTAGTATCTACCCTATTAAGACCTCAAGAATCTTTTGCATTCATAAGATCATCTCTTCCATTGCTAAACTCCAAAGAGTACAGGCCCAACTTAGAGTCACAGAGACGTACAGCACAGAGACAGACCCTTCGGTCCAACCTGTCCATGCCGACAAGATATCCCAACCCAATGTAGTCCCACCTGCCAGCACCCGGCCCATATCCCTCCAAACCTTTCCTATTCATATACCCATTCAGATGCCTTTTAAATACTGCAATTATACTAGCCTCCACCACTTCCTCTGGCAGCTCATTCCATACACATACCACCCTCTGCATGAAAAAGTTGCCCCTTAGATCTCTTTTATATCTTTCCCCTTTCACCCTAACCCTATGCCCAATAGTTCTGGACTCCCCCACCCCAGGGAAAAGACTTTGTCTGTTTATCCTATCCATGACCCTCATGATTTTACAAACTTTTATAAGATTACCCCTCAGCATCCAATGCCCAAGGGAAAACAGCCCCAGTGTGTTCAACCTCTCCCTATAGCTCAAATCCTCCAACCCTGGCAACATCATTTCTGAACCCTTTCAAATTTCACAACATCCTTCTGATAAGGAGACCAGAACTGCACGCAATATTCCAAAAGTGGCCAAACCAACGTCCTGTACAGCCACAACATGACCTCCCAACTCCTGTACTCCGTACTCTGACCAATAAAAGAAAGCAGACGAAACACCTTCTTCACTATCCTGCAATGCCATTTTCAAGGAGCTATGAACCTGCACTCCAAGGTCTCTTTGTTCAGCAACACTCCCTAGGACCTTACCATTACATGTATAAGTCCTGCCTTGATTTGCTTTTCCAAAATGCAGTACCTAACAGTGATCTAAATTAAACTTCATCTGCCACTCCTCAGCCCACTGGTCTGATCAAGATCCCATTGTAATTTGAGGTAACCTTCCTCGCTGTCCACTACACCTCCAATTTTGGTGTCATCTGCAAACTTACTAACTATACCTCCTACTTTCACATCCAAATCATTTATATAAATGACAAAAAGTAGTGGACCCAGCACCAATCCTTGTGCCACTCCACTAGTCTGAAAAACAACTCTCCACCACCACCCTCTGTCTTCTACCTTCAAGCCAATTCTGTGTGCAAATGGATAGTTCTTCCCGTATTCCACGAGATCTAACCTTGCTAACCAGTTTCCAATGGGGAACTTGCCAAACGCCTCACTGAAATCCATATAGAGCACAGCCACCGCTCTACCCTCATCAATCCTCTTTGTTACTTCCTCAAAAAACTCAATCAAGTTTATGAGACATGCTTTCCCACACATAAAGCCATGTTGACTATACCTCATCAATCCTTGCCTTTCCAAGTACATGTTCATCCTGCCCCTTAGGATTCCCTCCAAAAACTTGCCCACCACTGACGTCAAGCTCACTGGTTTATAGTTCCCTGGCTTTTCCTTACCACCTTCCTTAAAACAGTGGCATCGCATTAGCCAACTTCCAGTCTTCCAGCACCTCATCTGTGACTATCAATGATATTTGTAAGAGGCCCAGCAAATACTTCCTGAGCTTCCCACAAAGTTCTAGGGTACACCTGATCAGGTTCTGGGGATTTTTCCACTTTTACCCGTTTCAAGACATCCAACACTGCCTCCTCTGTAATATGGACATTTTTCAAGATGTCACCATCTATTTCCCTACATTCTATATCTTCTATGTCCTTTTCCACTAACATACTATATAAAATACTCATTTAGTATCTCCCCCATCTCCTGTTGCTCCACACAAAGGCCACCTTGCTGATCTTTGAGGGGTCCTATTCTCTCCCTAGTGACCCTTTTGTCCCTAATGTATTTGTAAAAACCCTCTGGATTCTCCTTAATTCTATTTGCCAAAGCTATCTCATGTCTCCTTTTTGCCCTCCTGATTTCTCTCTTAAGTATACGCCTACTGCCTTTATACTCTAAGGATTCACTTGATCTATCCTGTCTATACCTGACATTTGCTTCCTTCTTTTTCTTAACCAATCCCTCAATTTCTTTAGTCATCCAGCATTCCCTATACCTACCAGCCTACCCTTTCACCCCAACAGGAATATACTTTCTCTGGATTCTTGTTATCTCATTTCTGAAGGCTTCCCATTTTCCAGCCATCCCTTTACCTGCGAACATCTGCCCCCAATCAGCTTTTGAAAGTTCTTGCCTAATGCCATCAAAATTGGCCTTTCTCCAATTTAGAACTTCAACTTTTATCCTTTTCCATCACTATTTTAAAACTAATAGAATTATGGTTGCTGACCCCAAAGTGCTCCCCCACTGATACCCCAGTCACCTTCCCCACCTTATTTCCCAAGAATAGGTCATGTTTTACACCTTCTCTAGTAGGTACATCCACATACTGAATCAGAAAATTTTCTTGTACACACTTAAATTCCTCTCCATTTAAACCCTTAACACTAAGCAGTCCCAGTCTATGTTTGGAAAGTTAAAATCCCTTACCATAACCACCCTATTATTCTTACAGGTAACTGAGATCTGTTTCTCAATTTCCCCCTAACTATTAGGGGGTCTGTAATACAATCCCAATAAGGTGATCATCCCTTTCTTATTTCTCAGTTCCACCCAAATAACTTCCCTGGATGTATTTCTGGGAATATCCTCTCTCAGTACAGCCGTAATGCTATCCCTTATCAAAAAGGCCACTCCCCTCCTCTCTTGTCTCCCTTTCTATCCATCCTGTAGCATTTGTATCCTGGAACATTAAGCTGCCAATCCTGTCCATCCCTGAGCCATGTTTCTGTAATTGCTATGATATCCCAGTCCCACGTTCATAACCATGCCCTGAGTTCACCTGCCTTCCCTGTTAGGCCCTTAGCATTGAAATAAATGCAGTTTAACTTCTCAGTCCTACCTCATTCTCTGCTTTGTCCCTTACTGTTTGATTCGCCTTTGTTCTCAACCATACCAGTTTCAGATTGATCTCTTTCCTCACTATCTCCCTGGGTCCCCCCCACCCCACCTTACTAGTTTAAATCCTCCAGAGCAGCCGCCCCCTTCCAATTTAGGTGCAACCTGTCCTTCCTGCAAGGGTCACTTCTACCTGAAAAGGGCTTCCAATGATCAGCCATGCATTCATCAGCTCTATCCTCCTATTCCTGCCCTCACTAGCTCACAGCACCGGGAGTAATCCAAATATTACTACTCTCGAGGACCTCCTTTTAAAGTCCCTCCCTAACTCTCTATAATCTCCCTTCAAAATCTCAACTTTTTCCCTTCCTATGTCGTTGGTTCCAATGTGTACAATGACCTCCGCTAGCCCCTCTCCCCTCTCCCCCTGGAGAACATTCTGCACCCTCTCGGAGACATTCTTGATCCTGGCACCTGGACTGACTGCCTACAGATCATGTGCTTTTTGAACAAAATAGAATGTACCTGCAAAACAAGTCTGCAAATGCACATTCACCCCAAAGACTTAGTGTGTGTGCATTCATGTGAGGGAGGAAGAGAGTGTGTCCATGTGACATTTTATAAATTTCTACTTTAGAAATAGAACCAGTCTGACTCAAGACTGGAATACATACAGACTCTAACTTTACATTTTTAATCCATTGTTTGATCTGAGAGATCACCTTTTTAAATATGAAACCTCAAGTTAACTTGGGAATGTGACTTAAAAGTAGTTCTGGGACTTGCATACAATGAACCAAAACCTGCAACCCCATTCTAAAAGGTGAAAGATTTAACAGCAATCGAGGCTTGTTCAATATATCGTATCAGTTATATGAAACATGATCTTTTACTATAAATTCTGTGTCCTATGATCCTGTCCCATTAGCTGCCTGACAAAGGAGAAGCACTCTGAAAGCTTATCCTCCCAAATTAACCCGTTGGACTATAACCAGGTGTTGTGTGATTTTTAAACGTTGTCCACCCTCGTCCAACACTGGCACCTCCACGTAATTGTAATGCCAGCATTGATTACTATGGCATCCCACGAGGTTAATATCCTGAAAATGCTCCCAACTATCCATCTATTTGTTAGCCAATTCTCTATCCATGTTAATTTACTACACCCAACATGACAGGTTTTTCTCTTGAGTAGCCTTTTATGCAGTGCCTTGTCTAACCCAGTTTTGGAAATCCAAAACATTTACATCTACTGAATCCCACTTCTATGCTGTGTGCTACCGTCTCAAAGAACTTGAACTTGTCAATCAAACTTTCTCCTTAAATAAAGCCATTATGATTTTGCTGGATTAGATAGTGTATTTATAAATGCTGTTATTACATCCTTTATAAGTTGACATCAAGCTGGTAAAAGTAAATTACTTAAATGAAAATAAACTTAACAGTAATTTGCGAGAACCAAATTCAAGTCCCATGCTATCCAAGTTTCTAGTTATTACGAATTAGATTCTAGATTTCTAAGATCATTGGCAACGCAGCTTTTTTCTTTCCAATCTCTACCTGGTGTTTATAAGTACTTTTCAAAATGAAGTTTGAGCAGATACCTTGACATCTTTTTATGTGTCTTTAATCTATTTTAATCTATTCTGGAGAGAACAGTTGGCAGGTCTGGATTTCCAAGGACCTCAAAAGTAATTGTTCCAAAAAGACAAATGGAGTCAAATGGCTGATACACAACTCCCGTACGGTTTGTCACTGTATAGAAGACAGACCACGAATGCCATTGTAAGTAGGGAAGTCAGCAGAGCAGAGGAAGACTGTTTCAATCCATTGTTCTGAGCTACACCAGCTGTGAACAGCATATGAGAATGGAGATTTTCTTCTCTGCTATCAAGTGTCATGGAGGAGTCTACCCAGAAATAACTCCCATCTTGTTGTAGAAAGGAATTCAGGGAGTTTTAGTGCCATGCCAGCAGAACCAATAAAAAAAAAGGTAAAAATGTAACTTTACCCATTCAGAGATCAGTCTACTTTGTGCACCTAAAAAGACAAACTCTGACTATTTGACTACAGAGGCCATCATAACCCTTCACTCCAAACTAAAAATTCTTCAACAACAAACTATGTGCAACGATACCTTAAAATGGACTAGGTGGAATTTCATCTTCATAAAATAGTTTTATCTTGATCTGCTTTTGTTCCTGGTTTGTACTCAAGTGCTACAATCACAGTAGAAATAGACTAATATTTCTCAATAGAGACGACTGTTTTAAAATCCAAGTTATTTCAAGGATGGGAAGAGCTGGTTTTAAAAAGGAAAATTACTAGCCTAAACAAGCTGCTATCACTTAGAGTCATAGAGATGTACAGCATGGAAACAGACCCTTCGGTCCAACCCGTCCATGCCAACCAGATATCCCAATCCAATCTAGTCCCACCTGCCAGCACCCAACCCATATCCTTCCAAACCCTTCCTATTCATAATACCCATCCAAATGCCTCTGAAATGTTGCAGTTGTACCAGCCTCCACTTCCTCTGGCAGCTCATTCTATACACATAACACCCTCTGTGAAAAAGGTGCCCCTTAGGTCTCTTTTATATCTTTCCCCTCTCACCCTAAACCTATGCCCTATAGTTCTGGACTCCCCCACCCCAGGGAAAATACCTTGCCGATTTACCCTTTCCATGTCCCTCATAATTTTGTAAACCTCTAAGGTCACCCCTCAGTCTCAGACACTCCATGGAAAACAGTCCCAGCCTGTTCAGCCTCTCCCTATAGCTCAAATCCTCCAACCCTGGCAACATCCTTGTTAATCTTTTCTGAACCTTTCAAGTTTCACAACATCTTTCTGATAGGAAGGAGACCAGAATTGCACGCAATATTCCAACAGTGGCCTAACCAATGTCCTGTACAGCCACAACATGACCTCCCAACTCCTGTACTCAATACTCTGACCAATAAAGGAAAGCATACTGAACGCCTTCTTCACTACCCTATCTACCTGCGACTCCACTTTCAAGGAGCTATGAACCTGCACTCCAAGGTCTCTTTGTTCAGCAACACTCCAGAAGTGCAGTGAAGAAGGTTACCTCAGATTACAACAGGATCTTGATCAGATGGGCCAATGGGCTGAGAAGTGGCAGATGGAGTTTAATTCAGATAAATGCGAGGTCCTGCACTTTGGGAAAGCAAATCTTAGCAGGACTTATACACTTAATGGTAAGGTCCTAGGGCAGGTGGAACTAGACTGGGTTGGGATATCTGTTCGGCATGGACGGGTTGGACCGAAGGATCTGTTTCCATGCTGTACATCTCAATGACTCAATATGAAACCATCTGTCAATAAGGATCAGTCTGAGCCTAAATTAACAGTGTTGCGGAAGGGCAAACTCAAACCGCTATTTATAAGTTCATTCACACCTTTTATCTCAGCATGGTGGCTCAGCGGTTAGCACTGTTGCCTCACAGCACCAGGGTACCAGGTTTGATTCCAGCCTTGGGTGACGGTCTGTGTGGAATTTGCACATTCTCCCTGTGTCTGCATGGGTTTCCTCTGGGTGGTCTGGTTTCCTCCCACAGTCCAAAGATGCACAGGTCAGGTGAATTGGCCATGCTAAATTGCCCACAGTGTTAGGTGCATTAGTCAGAGTGAAATGGGTCTGGGTGGGTTACTGTTCGGTGGGTCAGTGTGGACTGATTGGACTGAAGGGCCTGTTTCTACACTGTAGGGAATCTAATCATCAGCAAGTTTAACTATGGACTATTTAGTTTAGAACAATAACACAGACTCAGGAAAATAAATACAGGTCTATGTCGGAGGTCAGATACAAGGAACAATTGTTTTATAAGTAAGGATTAAGAAGGCGCTCACTTTCTCTCATCAAGCCAAACACAGTCAGTGATGAGCGAAAAGCAAGTTTAAAACAACAATCCTTTAGTGTAAGCTCAAGGTTATCTACAAACTTTGTCAAGCCGGAGGAAAGAGTTCAGCAGCTATGCCTAGTTTTGCTCAGCTTTCATTCTTCCCAACTCAACACAGCCCTTACAACTTTAAAGTGAAACTTCCTGTTGGTACAGACGCCCATCCTCCTGCCTCTCCTTTTTAAGGTCATTACTTGCGTACATGTTTAGGGTCACATTTTCTTAGGTTAATAAATAAAATTCCGTTCTCATCATTCAAGGAACCCTGGAAGTGGTGCTCTTTCACTTTAAAACTGGCTTCAAGTAAGCTTAATTCACGAGTAATAGTTATGTGCTATAATGGAAATTAACTTCTTGTTTCAACTGATCACAAGGTGGTCAAAGGGGAGCTAATCATCTCTTATCATTTGCATTTAAAATTAGTTGGTGATTTTATTACTATCACTCAAGTTAACTTGCTGCTGGGTTTTGTAATCAACAAACCTCCTCTGGTTTAAAACCAAAAGCTTTGCTGCCAAGTTACTTTGACGATAAACCATGCTTAATGAAATGGAGACACACACACCACTTTGTGTAAATGTACAGGTATCATTTATGAATCTATAAACTCCTGGCTGTTCACATCATTCATCTGCTACACCTCAACACATTGAAGGCTTTAGACCTTCCAGAGGTCACAGCTTTGCAATAGGTCATGATCACTGCAATCTGGAACATCATTTGCTACACATTACAAAGAGATTAAGATACATTGTGGGATATACAAAGGACTGTTCATTCGGTCTTGAAAAGGACATTAGAAAGACAAAGAGCGAAGCAAATGTAATGAAAAACAGGAAGGAGTGCAATGGAATGTGCAATTGAGAATGAATCTCAAGTAGCGACAATTGGCAGAAAAAAGTCTGAAAATGCATAAATTTCAAGGTCATGATTTATATTTTTTTAAAAATCATTGTTTGGAGCTATGCAAGGGTTGAAATGAGAACGAGAAGGATAGCTGAAATGGCAAATTACATGAAATTCAAAACTTGTTCAAGAGGGAGAAGGATAGTGTTTGGTCTTGTTCAGACATCCACTACAGAGAAAGTGCATCTTGACCATTATAGATTGAAGGAAGTAAACTGCTGACTCTCACCAGAAGTGCAATTGGCCTTCATACAAATGATGACAGATGGCAGAAATAATCCAGCTCAAATGTGAAACTAGTGGAAGTTCTGATGTCACTGAGACATTTAATTTTTTTTCCAAAAAACCAAAAGCTAAAAGTTTAAAATTTTTTTTTTTAAAAGAGGTGCTCCAAAATTTACAATTTGGTGAGACCACGTCTAGTGTTTTATTCTCCTTATTTAAGGAGGAATATACTTGCATTGCAAGTAGTTTAGAGAAGGCTCACTGGACTTATTACTGGGATGAAGGTGATAGTCCTATGGAAGGAAGTCTGAGCAAGTTGGGATTTTGCTTATTTGAGTTTGAAACAATAAAAAACAAGCTTATTTATGCAACATAATCTGATGGGTCTGAACAGCATTGGTTCTAAGATGATGCATCTTTTCATGGAGTAAATCAAAAAATTAAGTGCAAGGGTTATGAATTGTTGATATTTTCTGTCCTAGAGGACTGCAAACAATAAAGGGGTATGCGAAAGATAGATGGACGGAATTTTGGGTACCAAGGAACTCAAAACGCTTGATAATTAGAGAGAGAGGACGAGAAAACAGAGCTGAGGTAGTTATTCAGCCATAATCAGGGGGTGCCACAGTGGCAATGGTTAGCACTGCTATCTCACAGCGCCAGAGACCCGGGTTTGATTCCTGCCTCAGCTGACTGTGTGGAGTTTGCACATTCTTCCGGTGCCTGTGTGGGTTTCCTCCAGGTGCTCTGGTTTCTCCTACAATCCAAAGATGTGCTGGTCAGGTGAATTGGCCATGTTAAATTGCCCATCGTGTTCAGTGCATTAGTCAGGGGTAAAACCTAGAGTAGGGGAAGGGGTCTGGGTGGTTTATTTTTCAGAGAATTGGTGTGGACTTATTGGACTGAAGATCCTGTTTCCGCACTGTAGGGAATCTAATCTAATCTTGATGAACAGCAGAATATGCTCAAGGGGTTTTAGGCCTAATACATGTTTTTATACGTAGAGTTCAGGTACTGTATAGCCATGTAGGAAATAATGCAGAATGTGCAGATGAAATCAGAAACATGGTTTAATGCAAAGTGAACTGCATGCAACATGAGTGAAAACAGATTAGTACATTGGGTTCTCTGAATGTTAATGCAGAGGCATAAAGGCAGCATAGAGAATAGGGAGAGAATGCACACTTATAAAGGAAGTGCACAGCAACTACAGATTCAGGTACTCAAATCTTTGATGTCCTATTTAAAGCTTTGAACATTAAGAAACATGGACAGATTACAGAAGGCGATTATGAGGGATCATCATGAATGAAGGGTATGAAGAGTTTGAATGGAAAAACCAAGAATATTTTCACCTAATAAAAAGGTTAGCAACAATGTGCTCAGTAAAACTGTATGAGCATTCAGCCAAAAAGGTGTAGCTTGGAAGACACCAGCCAGCACGGTCTCTTGCTGAGCAGAGCATGTAAGTAGGAACACATTAAAACCTATCAGAGGTGCCCAGCAAGAATGAAGGAATTGGCCACACTGCTAAATATTGAAGGAAATGTTGGTTAAGAATAGAAATATTCTTAATATTAAAAAATATGTGGAAAAACATGGAAGAGCTGAAGAGTAAACGTTTCAGTTTCCATCTGTCATTTTAAGGATTCACTGACCTGACAAGTTGAACAGTCAGAAATTGAAGAGATGCCAGGAGAAATGCAGAGGAATCGTGTTTCCAACTAAAGTAGTGAAAACAGTATCGCTAATAATCTGTAATATTTGAAATGGTAGCTTTTCTCTTTAAGAGCTGAAGGTGGCTCTAATACTCCAGAAGGAGCCCATTCAAGGTTCGACCATCCCATGGAAATTTCATTTACATTCTGAAGCTTGCTGTTTTGCCCATACAGTCACCACAATGTGTGGGGAACCATGCATCTGGACAAGTAACAGGCCCAACACCACTCTGCCATTATTTGCACGAGACTCCCACTGGGTCACTGCTTACTCATAAGCTGACTCATTCACCATCAGCATCATTGCAGTTTTGACTTTTACATCAATAAAAATGTCAAAGAATAATTCTTCCCCTCAAACATTTCCTCCCACACCTTGATCAAGAGATGAACTGCCAGACTGTGAATCAAAAATAACTTATGAATCTGTTTTGGATACCTACCTTTTATTTCCTCTAAAAAGGCATGATTGCATAAAGTGAACATAAAAAAAAGCTGTGTTAGTTTTGCCTTAAATGCTCTTCGCTTTCTAAAATAAACTGGTATTGAAAACAATATAGTCCATTAAAGCAGCTTAAGTGAACAAGGGCATTTATGTTGCAACAGACAAGACCACTGATTTGAATGAGCCATTTAGAAATATAGAAACAATTGCATAGGTAGGTAGAAACAAATTTTCTCATGGTTAAAAGGGTGTGGAACCAGGATGCAGAATTACAAGATTACATTTTTAGACTTGGATCATGGCAGAAGTTGTTCTTTTACGTACAATGCGAGGCCACATGTTGCACTTGTGGAGTTAGCAACTACAACAGACTCCATAGTAACATGAATGGGCAATGTGGTAGTATAATGGTGAGGTCACTTAACTATGAATCCACAAGCCCATACCAAGGCACTGGGGACATAGATTCAAATCTCACCACAGCAGTCAAGTGGAATGTGAATTTAATTCATAAATTCTGGAATAAAGGGATACTAATTATGGGATCAGTAAGAGTAACCACTACACCCATTCCCATTTGTAGTAAAAAAAACCTCATCTAGCTTTTGACTGCCCTTTAGGGAAGGCAATCTGCCATCCTTACCAGTGTGACTCCAGACCCACAGCAATGGCTGCCCACTCAGTGACCTCTACTGTCCTTCAGTTCAAGCGCAATTAATACAAATGCTGCCAGAGAGATCAGTGGAGGATCAGAAAAGATGGAGAAAGAAAAAGCCTTTGTGTGTCAATTGCCTGAAGCATCTTAAGATCCAGGCGGCTCTTCAGATAGGCCCTCCTTAAATATCTTAAAATATATTTTAAATTTAACCAAAAATCATTAAAGCTTGCACTTAAATAAAAGCAAAAAAGTTCTGTGGATGCCAAAAACAGTCAGCAGGTTTGGCAGCAGTGGCAATAAAAACAGAGGCTAATTTTCCAGGTATTTGACCTTGCATGGAGGTCTGATGAAAGAAAAAAACAGAACCTGAAACATTAACTTCAACTTTTCACCTTACCAATGCTGCCTGAACCAGAATTTTCCCAGCATTTTCAATAGTTTGCATTTCTATTTTAACTTGTTGGCTTATCCCTCTTTTTTTTGTGTGCGTGCGCGTGGTTGCTGGGGAGGGGGGGGGGGGGGGGAGGACTTGCAGATGGGAACCTGCTGATACAGCTAATATCGTTCATGTTACTGAGATTATTCAGAGTAGAAAATGCAATGTCTTCTGATTCCTATAAACTAGAACTAATCACATTTTTAGACTCCATGCTGGAGCTTAGAGAGCATTCTTCTTTCTGCTTTTTGTGTAGTTGGTGAACTGAGAGACTGATGCATTGTTGCTCAGAAACCATTGCACCCTGACGACATGTTCATAATTAGGCTCTCTCGCTCAATGAATACTATCAGACTGAACTCCATTAGAAGGCAAGGTTGTGCTGCATCTAAATAATTTGACACTTAGACTGGTAACTGCTTTAGTGCATCAAGTTGCCACCCACGTGCATGGACCTTTAGCATAAAAGAATATTAGGGTCTGCACTGGCCACCAGCTGCAGAAGAGACTGAGCCTTGGTTTCAACTGGCTCTGTGCCAGAACAAGTCTCCACTTACCTGCTTCTCAAATCAGTGCACATCAGACTTTTTTTTGGGGGGGGGGGGGGTGGAAAAGGAGGGTCACATGCACCAGGTGGGCTAGGAGGCCCCATGAGGAGGGGGATGGCAACAGCCTATTGGTATTATTACTGGCCTGTTAATCCAGACCATTTTCTGGTTACCAGGACTCAAATTTCACTATGGCTGACGGTGGAATTTGAATTCAATAAAATTTCTGGAATTTAAAAAAAAAAGTCGAATGATGGTCATGAATCAATTGTCGATTGTCAGAAAAACCCCATCTGGTTGACTACTGTCAGTTAGGGTAGGAAAGCTGCCAACCTGGCCTACATGTGACTCCAGGCCCGCAGCAATGTGGTTTTACTCTTAACTGACCTGTGGTCTAGCTAGCGACGCCCTCATCCCGCGAATTAATGAAACAAAGTGCAAAGAGACCAAAGATACAACGACCAACAGACTTCGGCTTTATTTAAATAAACCTTTCAAACGTTAGGTAAAGAGCCAATCACATTTGCTCACCAGATTCTGCAGGCTTCAGGTTTCCCTCTGTCCAGGGTTTGGCAGGTGGCCACACAGCCTGAATTTTCCCAGGGATGCGACCTTCCACGTGGTCTCGTGACTGGGTCGGTTGGCTGACTGCTGCCCACGTGTACAGCTTGTCTTGCTTTATCCAAGAACCAAACAAGGGGAAAAAAAAACAAAGCCAGCATTAACTTTCACTGATGAGGCAGAACAGCTATAGTCTTTCAAGTGGTTTAGAAAACAAACAAACAGTGCTCCTTACAAAACAGCTTCAAAACTGTACATTGAAGAGCCAGAGTCTGAGAAAGGATTGTATCAAAAAGAACACAAGAAAACGCATGTTTCCCACAATCCAAATAGATCATGCTTTATGCTATACCCCACTTCAAAAGTAGAAGTGAGAGCTGTCTTTTGGGATATTTCCTGTATAGTACTAAGAGTTATACCACTACACTGCTTTACCTGCCCAAAACTGCTACCCGGCTCTGGTCTTCCCTTGGTCTGCAGATCATGGTGGGCAATTAAGGCCTCGTTACATTTTCGTCGCACAGTCCTCTTCAATCTCAGTAAAGCTAGGTCAGGATCTGCTTGTTTCATTTTGCAAAGAGTCTCTCGCTCACCTACTTTAGTGTCCTTCCTCACTATCAGCAAGTTTGTGAAAACCTCTGGAACTTTTCCTTCTGAGGCAGCAGAAGTGGAGGTCTCACAGGACCAGTTATTATTACAGTCATCAAGAAATCTATTCCTTCTGGGTAGCACATCAGCATTTTCCACACCGGTTTCAGTTGCAATCTGATCACAATAATCGATTGATGCAGAGCCAAAAATACTCCCGGCACGGCTTCTGCAGTTCAGACTGGGTGGTGGCTGGCCCATTTGCACTCTCTTCACACTGTTCTCTCTCATCATTAAAGCATTGCCATTTCCACTACTGCAAACCACCACCCCATTTATCCCCTCATAAACACCACCACCTTCATTGTTGTTGCTCGATTCCTGGTCCCACGCTTTTAACCACTCTGTAGAGACCAAGTGTTGCAACGCAGTTACTTCAGCTGCTTGCCTTTTCTCCGACAGAAAACCAGGAGGTCTTGAAGAGGCTTTGTCCGTTTTCTCAGCTAAGCAGGAACTTACTGTAGTTTTTTCTGCTGTTTCCAATGCAGTGCTCAGGATATTGGCCAAACTCAGGCTGTTGCTCATCGCTTTACAGGAAGATTGTTCAGTTTGGCCTTGCATTTTATCACACACATCTACTGCTCCCTTATCACAAACAGACATCCATAATTTTTTCCGGGCTTGCTGAGTTCCACCGCACATCTTTCAACTTTTATTATCCATGATCAAATATTCTGCTGTGTTGTATTTCCATAGTTCAACTGTAGCAGAATAATCCTTTGAAGGTTTAGCAGGGTCCTCACTGAAATCTTTGTTTTTCTTTACATTCTATTACCTGATAATGATTTCCCTCACATCTTACTGCATCACAAGGCTCCCTGTGCAATGTCCACAGCATCTGCAGGGCTCAGAGATGGCAACGCATACAGACCTGAGAGATCAACTTCCAATGTAACTGATCTGGTATTAGACGACAAACAAGACTGCACTAAATCATTAAACAGCCAGGTTACAGCGACACGCTAATCCTCTCCTACACTCAGTTCAAAATTATCTGAGTATTAAAAACCAGCATACTCATTCACTATAAAACTACCCACTGTTATACAGTGTATTTGTTTGCAACATGCACATTCAAGGGCACTAGAAAGAGTTATTGCGAGCTGAATGCCTACTGGACAAAGTCAGCATCAGACCAGTTAGAAAAAAAAGCAAATTTGCATAAACTTGAGCAGGATTCAGTGCCTGGCTCAGCGATGTGGTTAGAACAGCAACATTATTACTTTTACTTTTCACACTCTAATCCAGCTGAATATTCAGTAAAATCGCACAAACAACAAATCCTGGTCGACCAGATTAATATTGGTGTGTTAAAAATTACATTACAAACATCGGGATATACTGCAGGAAAAGAAAATTGTGCCGAAAGGGGAAATTACAATCTACATCAAGAAAGACAGATGAAAAATTCATTGTAAGAGGTGGGAGTATTGAAAGAACAATTTGCTGACTCATGTTGGAGAATATTCATGGGACTGGGTTTTGCAGCGAGCAGCAAAGCCAGCTTCTCAAAAGCAACCAGTGATGGGATTTCAGATTTCGCAATGTTTATCTCAATCTGATGTTGAAGGGAACAGCAGACATCCAACAACAATGGGAATCAAGCTCAAGGTGTCAACCATACTGAAGCATTCTAACAGACATCAAACTAGGAGGTTAAAAGCCCAGCTCTGCCTACAATTTCTATAAATTTTAGGGCATGAAATAATAACGAAGACATATACGTTAGCCTGAAATATCAAGATTAAAGACTATTAAAATGCTATAAAATCATTAATAGCAAACATCAATACTTAGAGAATGCCAAGCTTCCACAGTGACAGATTATCCAGTAGCAGGAATAACTCTACACATTCTGGATTAGTGGTGCTGGAAGAGCACAGCAGTTCAGGCAGCATCCGAGGAGCAGTAAAATCGACGTTTCGGGCAAAAGCCCTTCATCAGGAATAAAAGCCTGAAGCGTGGAGAGATAAGCTAGAGGAGGGTGGGGGTGGGGAGAAAGTAGCATAGAGTACAATAGGTGACGAGTTGTTGAGTAACTTATTTCCACCATTCCCAGTTATTACACAGTTTTTAAAAAAAACTGGTACGGGGGGAAAAAAGCCCACCTGCAAGTGTGCATAATTTCCTGTCGTAGGTATTTATTTGAATAAGCATTTCACAAACTGGGATGTGAATGCTGCATAAACACTTCTCGAAAAGGAGCTTTCTTGCCCTGTTGAAAAGGAGACTAATGAGTTACTGCATCAGTTCATCTCTAGGAGTAGGGGGCAATGATGTAGTACGAAAGACAATGGTCTAGTAGGGAGGTGATGGTTTTGTCAGTGGACTTGTAATCTAAAGTTGTGGGTTCTGGAGAGCCGGGTTGAGATCCCATCACAACAAATGGTGGAATTTGAATTTGAAAAACTGAAATGAAGCCTAATGGTGAAACCATTGATCATAAAAACCCCGGGTAAAAGCAAATTACTGCGGATGCTGGAATCTGAAACCAATAGGGAAAATGCTGGAAAGTCTCAGCAGGTCTGCCAGCATCTGTAAGGAGAGAAAAGAGCTGACGTTTCGAGTCCAACTGACCCTTTGTCAAAGCTAAAAAAAAGTGGAGGAATAGGGAGGTATTTATACTATTTCTCCCTTTTTTTTTAGCTTTGACAAAGGGTCAGTTAGGCTCGAAATGTCAGCTCTTTTCTCTCCTTACAGATGCTGCCAGACCTGCTGAGATTTTCCAACATCTTCCCTTTTGATCATAAAAACCATCTGGTTCGCAAACTTTCTTTGTGGAATGAAATCTGCCATCTCTAACTGGTCTGGCCTATGTGTGACACTAAAAAGGTCAAAAACGCTACTAAAATATACAAAAGAAACCAGATCGATTGGAAACAATAGCAAACTCAGCCCGGTTGACTCTACATAGTCCTCTTTATTAATATCTGAGGAACAGTGTCAAGATTGGAGAGCTGTCTCAAGCATTAGCCTGACGTTGCAGACAGAAGGTCTCCCAGATACACCATCGATGGTGGCGATATCCTGTCTCAGTAGCAGGTCAGATCCAACAGACTGGCAACAGTGGTACCCAGTGCCCTGGGAGGCTTCTGCTTTCAATCTGGATACAAAAGGAGTTTCATGGCATCAGAGCAAACATCAGCAAGGAAAACCTCCTGCTAATGACCATGTACTGCCTAATACCATTTGTGTAGTTGAGGTGGAGGTTGTGGGTTGGGCAGGTGCTAAGGAACATTGGTCAATTTCTGTGGTACATTTTTGCAGATGACACACACTGCTGCTACATGATTGTTTATGGATATGGTGGCAGTCACCCCACCACCTAGAATGACAAAAACAACAGCAGACGCAGGGGCAAAAACCAGCCCTGCAAGCAACATTCCCCATTAGCGACACAGCTGTGGTCTAAAAAAAATTTGACCACACCAATCACAGCCTTAATTTCTAATTCCCCAGACAGACATTCTGTTGCCACACTCCATGGCCTATACAACTGGAGAGAAAATAAGAGGGATTGCTGCTTTCAGGTTTCCCTCCAAAAACACACATCACATGAATGAACAGAAGACAAAGCAAAGCAAGAAGTAGAGAAGAGAGAGAAAGTTTCGCTGCCACATGCCCTGCTCCCTCATTTCATAACGCAATGATATTACAGCTTTGTATTCACACAAAAAAAAAATCAACAGATGCTATATTTTCACAGTCACAGAAAGAAAAATGTTGCTCAAAGTACAACGAATATTCAAGCTTCAGTCTCTATGAGGTGAGGAGAGAAAATTAGTGCCGGATCAAATAAGGACTGGAGTTTAACATTGAAGGGGGTATTCCAGTGTTGTACTTTAAAGACAAGTACTAGATCAACAAAGGTTTTGACCCTTAAAGCAAGCAGTTTGGACTCAAATTCAAGCATTGAAGCAAAGAAACATTTTTAGTAACAATCCCTTGGTGTCAGGAGTAAAAGACATTCAGTATAATTTATACCCCATCTTTTTGCCTCACCAAATTCAAGGACATTAAATGTACCAGTGCACATTGGGAAATGTTTTAATAAAATGGCTGCCATGTTTGTCACACAAGTCAGCATTTAAAAAGGAGCACTGGTACTTGAATCAAAATAAATGCTAACAAAGTACATTTACAAAGCTCAAGGACATAGAATCATAGAATCTCTAGTCTGGAAGCAGGCCATTTGGCCCATCAAGTCCACACCAACCGTCCAAAAAGCATCCGACCTAGACCCACACACCCCCACCCTCTTTCTGTAACCCTGCATTTCCCATGCCTGCACATTCCTAGGTGCTATGAGCAATTTAGCATGACCAATCCATCAAAAGTACAGATTGATGTTTGGACCATGGGAGGAATCTGGTGCACCCGGAAGAAACTGATGCAGACACTGGGAGAATGTGTAGACTCCATGCAAAGTGACAGACAGTCACCTGAGGTTGGAATCAAACCCAGGTCTCTGGTGCTGAGGGGTCACTGGGCCACCATGTGGCTCTGGAACATTAAGACTAAGGTAAGTCTTTAGTTTCTGCGCATCAATGATGCATAAAAATACTATACATTGGACATGTGGAGATCAACTCATTTCTATACAGAAACATGACCAACGTTCTTGCACTAAATTCATATTTATGCACAGCAAGTGCAAAATTTAAGAGAGTTAGCTTCTTTTGAAAGCACTAATTATGCAGCAAGATTAAATGGTCTGTATTGTTTTAAGATTCTATGTTTATTCAAAGATGCAATTTTTGTAGAAATCAGCAAAAACTGACTCACGTTAATGCTCTTGCTCAGCGTCAATTGATTTTTGCAGATGCTGTGTGAAAAAAAATTAACCATAAAGACTGCTCTCTAAACTCCCACAGCTTCCTTTAATCCATTTGGAGCCTGTACTGCCACAGAACAAAGGCATGTACTGAGACAAACAGAGCAGTGACCAAACGAAGACAAAGGAACAGCAAGTCGATGGCAGAAAAATCCCTAAGTTGTCCTGATGTGCTATAAACAAACCCATGTGGCTATATGGGAAAGCTGCTATCATTTAAAAAGCAAGGCCAGTTATGCTGTTGCAATAATGAATGTACTTCAGTAAAAGGAGACCTCAAGTCTGAAAGGACAACATTGTTAAAACCTGAACTTTGTATTGGGATTATGTACTCAGGATCAGCACGTTACCAGCAGGGTTTCTGGCATTTACAATACTTGCTGGCAGTCAACCACTGTTTGGCAGAATGTCAAACTGTTACATTTTATGTTCCTTTAAAAATAAAGCACAAAGTAGAAAAGCAGCCCAAGGTTAAAAAGTTAGAAGTGCTTTGATCTAGGTTCTCATTTGGTACACTAGCCATGGTTCATACATCATAAAACAGGGCTTAGATGCCTTATCCATGCGCAGTTAATTAATTCTCTGGTCCTTATACCATGCAACAGGGAGCAAACATTGCTGCAAACTTTGAATACATGCTCAAAACTGCAAAATTCCAGATCAGGGATTTGATTCACTTCATTCAGTATTTCACCTCTCCCTGAAAATACAAATAGATCTATGTTAATAATCAAATCCTTTCTGGACACCATTTCCTATTTCTACTGCCACTTTTACTTGGTTTGGAATTAAAAATCTTGGCCACATTTCCCTTGTCAAATGAAAAATAAAACTTGGTGCCATGAAAAATTGGTGACTAGACAACTTCACACTACTGACACCAGGTCAATTTCATCACTGCTAGATTTTACAATTATTCACCGCAATCAAAATTTTAGTCGAATCGGTTGATCAAGAGATGCAATAAGATGCTGTCCACCATCTGCAAAGTATTATACCAGCTAATAGTCCAAACACTGAGGGGATCATATTTTTAAAAGAATTCCTTCACATAGTAATGGAATCAAATCTGACGGACACAAATCAACACTTTCTAAACTACTAGGGCGTGTTTAACTAAAAAAAAACAGCAAATGAAGGGAAACAAAGACTAGCACCTGAGAAATTTAAGATCTTGCTGCAAGCGAAAGGTGCATTCGTTCATTATTGCAATGGGATTTCTGAATGTCAGTACATAGTTTTGCAAATATCACAACAGGTAGCTCATACAGGTAGCGAAGATGTGTTACAATAATGATCTCAATTGGTGCATCACTGGACAAGTCAGATCGCCGAATGAAATCTGGCCTGATTTTTTTTTAAATCTACCTTTTAGTTAACAACAGTAGTCATTCACCAAAGTAAATCACTGCAGTGTTTCTCTAACAGACTTTTAATGCTCAAGAGACAAATATAAAACAAACCAGGTTATCTACTTGTTTCAAAAATAAATTTTTAAAAATGAGCAAAACAGTTTGAATAAAAATTCCCCAACATCACTTTGCAGTGATTCAGATCCAGATAAACTACCCCATTAAGTTTGCTATTCACAAGATTTTCTCAGATGTTTGTGCTGAATTTCAGTGCTCTCTTTGCTTCCCTGATGGACTTCAAGAAATGCAAGAATTTTGAATGGGTAAATATTTCAGAGCACCATGCTGACTACCACCTGGGTTTAATCACCATTTTATGAGAAACCATTTCAACTGGCTGTAGGCATCAGTAATATCAATGTTTGCTTGTGCTGTGTTGTCATAGGAGGAGGAGATGGGGACCAAATACAATCAGTTATTTATCCAAATTAAATGTGCATCAACGGAAACACTCAAGAGGAGAATGTCAGAGTCTGGTCCTGGCTTACAAATATTTGTGATTTACATACTAACAGTTCTTCAGAGGGTTGTCTGTTTATATGGATCACAATGCTGGTGTTTTTCAGAATGATTGAGTCAAGAAAACTCATTGTTTTGTTACAGTTTAACTATATAATAATTATAATCAATAATATTCTAGCAGAAGCTTTAAGGACAAACAAATAATATGAATATGATGATCAAAATGTAGTTGTGTCTGATCATTATAAAAAAAATGATTTTGTTTAATGAGTTTTATTACGGTTAATGCTGAATAGAAACAGTGAGAACGCTGATAGAAAATGGCACTGAACGATTCCTATCTCCTGGGGAGATTCAGCTCCAAAGTTTTCTTACGAGAGAACCTAATGCACACAGATTTAAAATTTTTAATAACTTGCAGATTTCAAAGCAAACATTACTGCGCTACTTATAGACCAATCTAAACTTTTCTCTTATGTCAATTGTGCTTGCCCTATACAGTTCTCTATTCCACTTTTGATATATAGTGAGGGATTAGAGTTTCTATTGAGGTCCTGGGGTTACCATTGAGCAGAAACTGAACTGGACTAGCCGCATAAAATACTGTCACTACAGGAGCAGGTCAGAGGCTAGGAATCTTGCAATGAGTAACTCATCTGACTCAGCAAAGCCTGTTCACCGGTCAGGAATGTGATGGAATACTCCCCACTTGCCTGCATAAGTGCAGGCAAGAAGCTTGATACTGTCAAGAATAAAGCTGTCTTCTTGATTGGCACCACAAACATTCAGTCCCTCTACCACTGAGGCTCAGTAGAGGCAGCACATACCATCTACAAGATGCACTGCAGAGATTCAACAAAGCTCCTTAGGCAGCACCTACCAAACACAACCACTTCTATCTCCAAAGACAAAGGCGGTAGTTATATAGGAATACCACCACTTGCATATTCCCCTCCAAGCCATTCACCATTTGGAATGTCACTGGGTCACATTTCTGGACTTGCCTTCCTAATGGCTTTGTGCAACCAGATATAAAGCACATGGATTGCAATGGTTCAAGGCAGCAGCTCATTACGACCACCTTCAAGGGCAAGTAGGGACAGGCAATAAACACTGACCCAGGCAGCACCACTCATAACCCACAAGTAAACTTAAATAAAATATCTTCACTCCTCCCAGTCCTAAAGTGTAAAGGTATTCTTCAGTGCCATTTTCTATCAACTTTAACAGTTTCTATTCTGCATTAACAGTAATAAACCTCACTAAACACAAGACCTTTTATAATAATCATACACAACTAAATTTTGATCATAGTATTCATATTATTGGTATTTGTTCTTAAAGTTTCTGCTAGAATATGAATTATATCATTAACATCAAAAACTGTAACAAAACGAGTTTTTTAACTCAATCATTCTGAAAAACACCAGTTGTGATCCATATATACAGACAACCTTCTGAAGAACTGTTAGTATGTAAATCACAAATATTTGTACAGCCAAGATCAGAGTCTGACTTTCTCCTCTTGAGTATCTCTGTTGACACACATTTACTTTGTTGGATAAATAACTGATTAGGCATTTGGTCCCCAACTCCTCTTCCTATGACAACACAGCACCAACGAATGTTGATATACTGATGCCTACAGTCAGATGAAATGGTTTCTCAGAAAATGGTGATTTAAACCCATGCGGTATTCTGAAGTACTTATCCATTCAAAATTCTTGCATTTCTTTAAGTCCCGCACAAACAGCTGATAAAATCCACTCTTCCTGTTTATAGAGTAGAATCACAGAATCCCTACAGTATGGAACCAAGGCATACAGCCCCATTGAGTCTAACTCGACCCTTTAAAGTGCATCCCACCCACAACCACATTGCTACCGTGCATTTCCCATGGCTAATCCACCTAGCCTGCACATCCCCAGACACTATGGGTAGCTGTGCTAACCATGAAGCCACCTTGCTGCCCTAACATACTTGCAAAATTTCACATTTTGCCTCTGAGAAAATCTAAGATAACCCTTTTCTTGCTTCTCTATGAGTAATTTGACCATACCCCATGATATGACACAAATAAGTCACTTGCACTTTGATACAAATTTGGCAAACAGTGAATTTGCCAACTTGGCTCTTTGTAGCTGATAAGACAGTGAATGTTGTAAATGATCTTCCCAGATTTGGCTGAACACAATCACGCCATTGTGTTGTGCAATATAGTTGCATAATCCTTCAACCGTGTTCATTTTCAACCACCATGTTGGCATTGCAAAAACTAATATTTCTTTGTCTGTATCAGTCAACGGAACTTGCCAATATCCTTTTCACATATCAATTTTTGTAAATTATCATGTACGTCTAATCCTTCCAGTACAATCCACCAATTTGTTACCGTGATAAATCAATAGCCTTTGTGATATTACTGGAACTGATGGATCGCAGTATCCTAGGTCCAGCACCTTGACTCAATTCAATGTAATTGACCATCACAAACTCAAGTTTCTTCCCTTACTGGAAATAAACTCTCTGGGTCGTGTGCAATGATGTAGTTATGTAGAGAATGCACCCCTTTCTTAAATATCATACACCAACACTGCTTTCCTAGCTTATTTATATACATCAACTCAAGTCTGTAATAGGCTATGTCACATTGTTTTTTGGGAAAATAGCACAACATAACTTAAGTATTTCTATATTACCCAACCTGAATACAGGAAGGTCAACTTCTGAATTACTGAATTGATTCATTTGTGAATGTTTCTGAATTATAGTTCACTATTAATTTTCAACACTAAATACAGTTCCGTTCAGACTAACTTAACATAATGTTTCAAGTATTAACATGGCACACGGTGTTTTTTTTTCTTCTCCAATCTAGAGCACTTGTTACATAACTTGCATCAATTTCCTTTTCAATTTGATAAGTCTGTGAATCTCACTTTAATAATGGTCTAGAAACAAGTAACACTCTTGTCACCAGCAACATAACTGCAAGCTTTGGCCTTTTCATCGGTTCCAGTTTTCATTCTTTGGCAAGAACTTTTCAAATGGTCAAAACATAAGCTTTGGTTAGTTTTACTCAAAAACCTGACACTTCAATCAAAGCATAGTCTCTGATCTTTCTGTCATAAAGTTTTCTTCAATTAAAATTTAAAATGCTTCCTCATCTCACACGCACACTGAGAAATGCTCATGGGATCTAAGATTGCTAGCTGGGCCAACATTGATCACCCGTCCCTAGTTGTCCTTGAGGTGGTGGTGAGCTGCCTTCTTGAACTGGTGCAGTCCATGTGCTTTATGTAGACCACAGTGCCCTGAAGGAGGATATTCCATCACTTTAGCCCAACGACACTGAAAGAATTACTATCTATTTCCAAGCCAAGATGGCGAGTGACTCAGACGGAAATTTGATGGTGATGGGTCTCCCAAATATCTGCTTGTTCTTGTCCTTTTTGGATGGAGGGAGTGATATATTTGGACGGTGCAAATTAAGGATCTTTGTTGGATTTCAGCAGTAAGCTAGACACCTTTCTCCCCATTCCTTTTGATCCCTTTAGCCTCAAGAACTAGACATTGCTACTTCTTAAAAACATTCCATGCGTAGGCCTCAACCACCCCAACACACCCACCACTCTTGGCCCCCTCCCCAAAACTCCATAGACTCACCAATCTCTAGGTGAAGGAATTTCTCATCATCTGTCCTAAATAGCTTTCCCTATATCCTTATACTGAGCCATAATTCAGGACTGCTTTCTTCATAAAGCTCAAACTTAGCAACCTCGTAGCAGAGATCAGTTTGCTTCAACTGCTTCAACCTTGGCATTTTCTCTGGAAACAGCTCTTGCTTCACCTGATGGACACACTGCCATCACCTTTAACTTCAATGGCGTGATGCATTTCCAATGTGAATCTACAGCTACAAAGAAATTCTGTACACCTTCATAAACTGTCATGTGCTCAAATATACAACTGAAATCAACCAAGTTCCTTTTCTACAATGGGTTAATTCAGATATGTCAATGGTATTCTATATATATATTCCAGCTGGTTTTTAAAAAAACCCAAAAAGTGTTAAGACTTGTACCAGAACAGTCAGGTTTGCAATCAAGCTACATATATGCACAGAAGACTTTGCTTTATGCAGCCTAAAGGGGAGTTGGTGCAGTCTATGCAGCTTTCTCCATTGTGAAAGGGTTATGGGGACAATAATCACTGCTATATTCCCAATTACAATATCACATGTCATGTGCCTGCTTGTTATGTAGTTAACCAGCCAGCTAAGATTGACACAGTTGAATGAATCCAACTGTATCGCCATGGTCTAAACATTTTGTATCCTCTCTTATGTTGTATCAGATGATGTTCACTTTTAAAACTGGATTTCTTGTATTTAAGTGCTGATGAACAAGGCCAAGTTGAAAGCTTCAAATTTGACTCTAACAATTTCTGTTATGTTATTTGTGACCTCAACACCCAATATAAACAAAATCTACTCAAATTATCCACCATTTCCTGATTTTCCTTGAAATCCTCATTCTATTGAGTGATGCTTACTTCACTTTTTTCCCTTTTTAAAGTACCTACATTACTGACTGTAATTACATCAGAGAGCTTTCTCCAACTTGCTTTTTCCTCCCTTAAGTATTTCAGTCATTCCTTCTCATTCTTTATATCTGGTCCAGTCTCCTGACTTGCCTTTCAGGTTGGTGGAATTACACATACTGCTTTTTCCTTCTTTAAATACCTTCACTTGCATACTGACAACTTTAAAATTTTGTAGAAACATAAACCTGACTTCCCAGGGCTTGTTTGTTGTTTTAAACAATTTAAGTTACATTGGCATGGTCGTTCTCATTAGCTGTTTAGGTTAGCAGCAGTGAAAGTAAGCACAACTCAGATTGTTGCCCTGTAACTAATGGAGTTAGGTTGCTGAGCTTGAAGGTTTGTTTTCATCAATAAACTAGGTTACATCAGTGAATCTCTGGTGAAGTGCTGGTGGTATGTCACACCTCTCTATTTATAGGTCCTGGTTTCTTAATGTGGGCGATGTCATTTCCGGTTCTATTTTTTCCAAGGGAAGTTAGATAGGGTCTAAATCAGTGTGTTTATTGATGGAGTTCTGGTTAGAATGCCATGCCTCTAAAAATTCTCGTGCATGTCTTTGTTTTGCCGTCCTAGGATGTGTGTGGTATCCCAGTCAAAATGGTGTCCTTCTTTGTCTGTATGTATAGAAACTAGTGAGAGAGAGTGGGGTGTGTCTTTTGGTGGCTAGTTGGTGTTCATGTTTCCTGGTGGCAAGATTCCTGCTAGTTTGTCCAATTTTTTTTTAAAACAGTTCTTGCATGCTAGCTTGTAAATGGCATTAGTTTTACTGGTAGTATGTAATGAATCCTTTCAGTTCATTAGTCGTTATTTAAATGTGTTGGTAGGTTTGTGGGCTACCATGATGCCAAGGATCTGAATATGTCTTTAATGTAAGGTAATGTAGCTAAAGTTTATGGTTGTATTGTCTGTTTGTTTTGGGTGGTATCGGAGGATTTTGTCTATTGGGTAACCATTTCTCTTTAAAACTTTGTATAGATATTTTTCTTCTGCTGTTTGTAGTTCTTGGGTGCTGCAGTGTGATGTAGCTCATTGAAATAACGTCTTGATGCAGCTCCTTTTGAGAGTGTTGGCATAAATAATTCTGAAGTTAAGTATTTGGTTTGTATTTGTTGTTTTTCTGTAGATATTGGTTTGAAGCTCTCAACTGTACGTTCAACTGTCATGTTTAGGAGCAGAAGTCTGTTGTCGTTCCCCTCCTCATTTGTGAATTTTATGCCTGTTAGGATATTGTTGATGGCGATGTAAGTTTCCTCCACTTTGTTCCGTTTTGTGATGATAAAGGTGTCATCTGTGTAGCAGACCCAAAGTTTGGGTTGGATAGATGGGAGGGCAGCTTGTTCAAGTCTCTGCATTACTGCTTCCACTCTGTGCCCTGATATTGATGATCCCATAGGTGTTCTGTTGACCTGTTTGTAGGTTTTACTATTGAATGTGAAGTGGGTGGTGAGTGCTGGAGACTTCAAAATCTTCTTGTGTCTACGGTGATGTAATGATTTAAGTTTCAATACCAGAACACTGACTGCACAATTAATGCTTTACCCCTTTTGATCTTGCTACAATTAAACACTGCCACTTGGTTAATTGTATGTCTCCCTCAAGTCCAGAGGATTTAACATATTGAACATCTACATACTGCTGCTACAGTCATGATTCACAAGGTACATGACAACAACTCAAATACTTCCTCTGACAGCATCTTCCAAACCAGCAAGCTTTACCACCTTGAACAAGGATAGCAGATGTTAAGGAACACCGATACCTCCACAAAACCTTCACTCAGAAGCATTTTCCACTAAAACCTGCTACTGTCATCCAATTATCTTATTAGGTATCACATTTTCGAGCAGTTATTTCCAACTTCAGGTGGATATTAATTTAATCAACTGAGAACTGCTCTCATTGTCCACCTTTGTTTATGACTGTTGAGGTGGGATATGACAAAGCCAGTAAGCACAATTCACACATTTAAAAAAAACTCTTGCTTCCATTAATCTGCCACTATTCAACATACCAGCCAGTTTACCAATTGCAGAAGAATGAAATAACTATATCACTTCCATCTGGAGTTTGGATTCTGGTTGAATACATTCCACGAAGGTTTCACCACAAGACCTTACACATCTGAAATCCCGAACCAATCAAACCTCCTTTACAACATCTCCCATCCCATGTAGTATTCAAAGCAAATAGGAACAATACACAAACTCTTTTTAATATTCCAATAAATTCCATTTTGGATCACTCGCAATATTTAGGAGTTTAGTATTTAATTAATGGTGACACCAGGGCAATCCTGGAGAGTTGATAACCTTTTTACATCACAATGTCTATTTTGTGCGTGTACACATTGTGAGATTTATCTATATTTTGACATTATTTTCGTGTTTGGACTTTTAAATTACTGGCATGTGGGCTTGGTCTGGTGTCTATGACAGTGCTTAATGAACAACTTGTAAATATTTCTGTAGACTTGCTGGTTTAATTTTAAAAACAGGATGAGAGGGGCTTCCTGGAATGGAATAATGGATTTTGGGTGGGTTTTTACAAACAATTAGCAATTATACATTAGGCATCTGTTAGAATAATTCAGATTTTGTTTTAAAGGTTAAAATAGAAATAGCTGAAGAAACCTTTGGTTTTTAATTTTGCAGAAGTCTTAGATTTAACTGAGCTGTCTGAGACAGTTTCTCCTGAAGACAGATAGTTTACAACTGTTGAAAAATAATTTACCTTAGTGGAAAGATTTGTTTTACAGTTCCATACCAGAAGTGGATGATTAACACCATTAGGGAGAAATTTGTGTACAAGAGTTAACCTGTAAACCCACATGAAGTTTCAGCTGGGATTAGAAGGAGCAGAATCTTGTACGTATGTTGCTTATGCAGTTAACTAAATCATTTATGATTTATTTTTAATCTTTAAAGTCAAGGAAGTAGTCAGACTAAGAGTTAGTTAGTTCACAAAATTAGTTAAACTGCATAAACCAAGTCAGATGCTGATACAAACAGCTTCTGTGGAAATGCAACATGACTGAACCAGCCTTAACCCGGAGCCTCACTTGGAAACGGAACACAAGGATCACCCCGTACCACTCCAAGACAGACAAAGTAATAGGGTTTACTCAAGGATGGGAACAAAGCACAGGCTTTGGAGAGGAAATAGATGGCGCCTGGGAAGACAGGAATGGCGAGACGGTGGTTAACTCAGGTACCTTGCCACTTCTGCAGTGTGTGAAAAACAAGATGTTTGTTTAAAACAGACTGTCAGAATTCGAGTGATTTGTTGTCTACATGATAATGTATAAATGTGATGAATTCTGGTTGAGTCAGAGTGCTATCTCAGAATTTTTTCTGAGGTAGACTCTTCCCAACATTGGCTTAATAAACGACCCGTATCTTGAGATTCCGGAGATCACTGTGGAGAACAATCACAAGACCACTTGGAAGCTTATTTTGAAGCTAAAAAAAGTCTAAGTTCAATTGCATCCAGACAGGTTCAGATTGTTAACTGAAATTCAATTCCCAGTTTTAAGTCCTATAAAACATGATTGAGGAGAGAATTCTCTCTGGTTAATTAGTACTGTAAAAGGAGTATTGTTAAGATTAAGTGGGAGGAGATTTTACATGTTTTAAAATCTTTGAGCTGCTGTAAATGCAAATTGTGTGATTTTGCATTTATTTTGCATAATAAACTAAAAACCGAAAGATGCTGTAAATCACAAATGAAAACAGAAGTTGCTGGAAAAGCTCAGGTCCAGCAACCATTCCTCAGAATGGAAGTTTGAGGAAGGATCATCGAATCTGAAACATAATTGATTTCCCTTCACAAATACTGCCAGACATTAACTTTTCCAGCAACTTCTGTTTTTGTTGCAATAATAAACTTTTGTTCTAGTGTTAACATTTCAGTGAAAGCACACTTTCACAAAACACAACTCAAAGGCAGCGTCAGAGGAGCAGAAGAATCGACGTTTCAGGCATAAGCCCTTCATTTGGAATGAGGCTTGTGGGCTGGGGGGGGGGGGGGGGGGGGGGGGGGGGGGTTGAGAGATAAATGGGAGGGGGGTGGTGCCAGTGTAACTGCAGAAAATGGACTGTTCCACTGTTCCACGTGACAAAAAGGCAGGTAGAGCTGGGTCCCATGAGGTTCATTATCTGTGAACCCCACACCACCCGATCCTACCAAAAATTCACAAACCTGACTTCCTCGGTCAATCCATTGACTCAGCGTGCTCCTATCCCAATGAACTCATCTCTGCATATTTCGACATCATACTGTCCACCTTAGTCCAGGAACCCCCCACCTACATTCGAGACACCACCCACTCCCTTCACCACTTCCACGATTTTCGTATCCCTGGCCCCTAACACCTCATCTTCACTATGGATATCCACAGTCCCTGCACACATCCATCCAAGCCCTCAGTTTCTTCCTCTCATGCCGTCCCAACCTGTACCCTTCCAGTGACACTCTCATCTGCCTGCCTGAACTGGTCCTCCCCCTTAATAACTTCTTTGAATCCTCCCACATCCGGCAACCATAGGGGTAGCCATGTGCAACCGCATGGGACCCAGCTATGCCTGCCGCTTTGTCGGACATCACAGGATGACCAATTCCACCTTAGGAAATCCCAGATGGCAGCCGACTTCCAAGATCGCAATTTCCCTTCCGACGCAGCTGATGCCCTCCAGCATATCTCCTCCACATCCTGCAACACCGCCCTCTAACCCCACCCCTCCCAATGCATCAAGGACAGAACCCTCCCGGTCCTCCTCTTCCACGCCACCACCTTCGCATACATCATATCATCCTCCGCCACTTTCGCCATCTACAGATAGATCCCACCACCAGAGATATATTTCCCTCCCCACCCTTACCAGCGTTCCAGAGAGACCATTCCCTCCGTGACTCCCTCGTCAGGTCCACGCTCCCCCCGCCCCCATTTCCCCCCTCCCCCCCCCACCCACACCCCACCCCACCCCACTCCACACTCCCAACACCTTGCCCAGCCACCGCAGGAAGTGCAATACTTGCACCCACCCTCACTTCCATCCAAGACCCCAAAGGATCCTTCCACATCTGACAGAAGTTTATCTGTCCCTCCACTAATATCATCTACTATATTCGTTGCACCCGATGTGGTCTCCTCTACATTGGGGACTCAGGACGCCTTCTTGTGGATGGTTTCAGAGAACATCTCTGAGACACCTGCACCCACCAACACCACTGTCCCGTGGCTGAACACTTCAATTCCCTCTCCCACTCCGTCAAGGACATGCAGGTCCTGGGCCTTCTCCACCCGCAAAATGTTACCACCTGACACCTGGGAGGAAGAATGACTCATGTACCACCTTGGGACCCTGCAATCACATGGAATCAATGTGGATTTCACCAGTTGTCTCATTTTCCCTCCCCCGACATCCACCTAGACACCGCCCTCATGACCTGTCCATCACCTTTCCCATCAATCTGCTCCACTCTCCTCTCCGACCTATCACATTCTCAGCTACTTTCCCTCAAATCCCACCCCTCACATTTATCTCTCAGTTCCCCTGGCTCACAAGCCTCATTCCTGATGACGGGCTTATGCCCGAAACTTCAATTCTTATGCTCCTGTGCTTTTCCAGCACCACACACTGGACTCTGATTTCCAGCATCTGCAGTCCTCACTTTCTCACAATTCATCAAGCCAGTAACGATATTAACTGATATCATAGCACACATAAACATACTGTAGCAAGCACTGGCTTTGCAAATCATAACCACATCATAATTCCAAGCTCTTGTACTTTGATAAAATTTGCGCAGTGATCATCACCAGAGAAGTCATTCTGTTGTGCCTTCTGTCACCAGGGGCACTGGTCATCTACTCTTCAAGAGTT
The DNA here is from genome assembly GCF_047496795.1 of Chiloscyllium punctatum. Lineage (NCBI taxonomy): Eukaryota > Metazoa > Chordata > Chondrichthyes > Orectolobiformes > Hemiscylliidae > Chiloscyllium > Chiloscyllium punctatum. The sequence continues at coordinate 29,871,675 of NC_092749.1, read as the reverse complement.
TTGTGGTGCAATGAGGCTTCCTCTTACTCAGAAAGGTACAATTCCCATATCAGTAGGCGATGGCCATGGAGGTGTGCGTATAACTCAGCAAAATAAGTTGATCTATTTCAAAAATCTTCAACCCCCACCAGTACCGTGTGCCCCAACCTACAATGTAACTAAATTTTTCACACAAATGAGAAAACAATTAGTATTACCTGGAAATCTATGATTCCCAGATTCAGTACATACCTAACTAGAACGTAAAAGAAACTCACATCAAACTTGGTGGCGGGTGGTGGCATATCTCCACAAAATTGTTCCCTGAAGCAGTCCCCGAATGGAAGGAGCAAACCCATGGCCAGAATACGAGAGCAAAGTTTCTCTGCTTCATGCTCACCATCAAGCTGCACTTTCTCCTGCTGTCCAAAAAGCTTCTCCAACAAGGTTCTCCCTATGTTAAAAAAATTGAAGCACACACTTAAACATTGGCAGGATTTTCAAATAGGAAACAAATGCTTATTTATCAAGCAAAGTGCCCAAGTTAACTTCTCGTAGATGGCATTTAGTTTGCCATAAATAGTTGTAGTTTAGTTATGTGACATCTTCTAGCAGTCAAGGCATTAATATTAACGTTCTGTTTCGTTCTAGTCAATAAGACTTAATATTACAGCAGGGAGGACCTTTGTCTGCCTTTCTGTCAAATAAAACTTGCTGAATGGCCACATTTCCAAAAGTTAAGAACGGTCATAAGTTTATGATTTTATGTTGGGACAAAATGATAAAAGACCACCTACTGAAAATCAAATGCTATGAAAATAAGCTAGATTATGCGAAGTGATGTAATTCTTTGTTCCCTTCCAAAGCCGGTTGGTGATAGAAGACACCTTTAGGTTTCAAGATGCAACTATGTCTGAAAATTGACTTTCAAACGTGAATTGTCTGAAAGAGAAATGGTCACAATCGTTTGAAAGATGCAGCAGTGTAATGTTGGAATTAAGTTCTGTAAATATAGTTGGGTCATTTCTGTGAAAAGTTCTTCTGACTTGTATTTTATGAACATATCTTGCAAAGTGAATCTACAATGCTACCAGCCATCTATTACGTAGTCAAAAGGGGAATAATAAATTCTTTAGAACAGATTCAGAGTGATGGGATTTGATTTATGGTCTAATGATCTCTTCCTTTCCTGAATTTCTGCTTTTTGTCATTTACATAAATGATTTGGATGCAAGCGTAAGAGGTAGAGTTAGTAAGTTTGCAGATGACACCAAAATTGGAGGTGTAGTGGACAGCGAAGGTTACCTCAGATTACAACAGGATCTGGACCAGATGGACCAACGGGCTGAGAAGTGGCAGATGGAGTTTACTTCAGATAAATGTGAGGTGCTGCATTTTAGGAAAGCAAATCTTAGCAGAACTTATACACTTAATAGTAAGGTCCTAGGGAGTGTTGCTGAACAAAGACCTTGGAGTGCAGGTTCATAGCTCCTTGAAAGTGGTGTTGCAGGTAGATGGGATAGTGAAGGTGGCGTTTGGTATGCTTTCCTTTATTGGTCAGAGTATTGAGTACAGGAGTTGGGAGGTCATGCTGCGGCTGTACAGGACATTGGTGAGGCCACTGTTGGAATATTGTGTGCAATTCTGGTCTCCTTCCCCTCGGAAAGATGTTGTGAAACTTGAAAGGGTTCAGAAAAGATTTACAAGGATGTTGCCAGGGTTGGAGGATTTGAGCTATACGGAGAGGCCGAACAGGCTGGGGCTGTTTTCCCTGAAATGTCAGAGGCTGAGGGGTGACCTTACAGAGGTTTACAAAATTATGAGGGGCATGGAAAGGGTAAATAGGCAAAGTCTTTTCCCTGGGATCGGGGAGTCCAGAACTAGAGGGTATAGGTTTAGAGTGAGAGGAGAAATATATAAGAGACGCAAGGGACAACCTTTTCACACAGAGGGTGGTATGTGTATGGAGTGAGCTACCAGAGGATGTGGTGGAGGCTGGTACAATTGCAACATTTAAGAGGCATTTGGATGGGTATATGAATAGGAAGGGCTTGGAGGGATATGGGCCAGGTGCTGGCAGATGGGACTAGATTGGGTTGGGATATCTGGTCGGTATGGACGGGTTGGACCAAAGGGTCTGTTTCCATGCTGTACATCTCTACGACTCTATATTAGTGCCTTTTCAAAGCAACTGGCATCTTGAGGAAATCAATGAAGAGATAACAAGAAGTAATCTCATTGCAGGTGACTAATGAACCTTGAGAGACCAATGAGAAATTGGGCACACACCATCAGCCAATCCATGACTGATCATATGCTGGTCATGGCAGAGTTCAGGAATAGAACTGACTATGACCACAGGTAGTGGCTAGGAAGAGAGTCAAGAAATAAAATCTAGGAGACACAGTGTCACAATAAGGCGGCAAAAGGGGGAAAAAAAAGTTCACTTAACAAAACAGAAAGTAAGACAAAATCCAGAAGTCTCAAGCTAGTCTTGCAAAGTGGACTAACTGAATCACTACCATGAATATGTATCATTTCTTTGTGCTTACTAGGATAAATTTATATTCTGTAATACTGTGAAAGGTTCAGAAAAAGATGCTTGTATCTAGAGTGATCATGTAACTGCTCAAGTTGGAGATACCTTTTAGATTTGCTCTTCTAACTCAGACTAAAAATTATAAAAGACTTAATTTAGTTATGATCAAAAATGTTAAATTAAACACTCCAAACAGCACTGGATAGGCATATGTTCTCTTCATTGAGCAATGCAGTAGTTGTAGCCTTCTATAAACTGGGTTCACTACTGAGTGACCAATTAAAACAAAAGAAAACTTTACTGCCTGGTAAGTTAATCCATTCACAGTTGGGTCTCAACACACTGAGCAGAACTTTTGCAGAGTGGAACAGAGTACAAACAGTATCTTAATGAGAGGGAGAGGGAGAGGGCGAGGGCGAGGGCGAGGGCGAGGGCGAGGGCGAGGGCGAGGGCGAGGGCGAGGGCGAGGGCGAGGGCGAGGGCGAGGGCGAGGGCGAGGGCGAGGGCGAGGGCGAGGGCGAGGGCGAGGGAGAGGGCGAGGGCGAGGGAGAGGGCGAGGGAGAGGGCGAGGGCGAGGGAGAGGGCGAGGGAGAGGGAGAGGGAGAGGGAGAGGGAGAGGGAGAGGGAAAAGGAAGAAAGTCATCTTAAGCCATCAGTATACCACATGAAAGAGAACAAGGTTACTGGCTTTACTGTAGTCTCTTGCTGGTTAAAAAAACAAATTCTCACAAAACTGTCACATTCAATTTTATTTTGACACAAAGAGCCAATAGGCCAAAAAGAAAGAGTCCACCTTAAAATGTTTTTGTCAAGGTGATCATCTCCTCCTGAGACACAGCGTTCTACAATCACACGAGAAAATATTATGTCCTAAAAGATTGATATCTAATATTGAAGTAGCTGCCCTTTTTATTCTGCACTCACCCAAAAACAGGAACTATTTTCCAGCCCCCACATCTCCTTCACCAAGAACATTCAGGATTTTCTAACTTCAACCAATCTATCCCCACTTTTCTAGATTCCACTGGTAATACTTCCAACCATTCCTCACAAGAGAACCTAATAATTCCAGGTATCACAATCTAGCAAACCTCCAATAAAATACCTGCACCATATTTACATCCACCTTTAATTACGTAAAGGGAGCAAAAACTGGAAACAGATTCAAAAACGTGGTCTCACTAATGCCCTACATAAAACTGACATTTTTGGCAAAGCATGCTGGGGGATGGGGGGGGGGGGGGGGGGGGGGCGGTGGTGGTGGTGGTGGTGGTGTGTGTGTGCCTGATTCAGTTTGCTGGACGGACAGTTTGTGACACAGAAGGACACTAAATAGCGTGTCCAATTGAGGTTACCACAAAGGTCCCACCCTTCTTAACCTGACCCATCCCCTGAGCTGTGATGAACCTCCAATTAAATTCACCAGTGGTTGTTTCTCTAAAGAAACAGCAGCCCTATGATCCTCTGGGACCATTGCAGCTTTACCTAGATAACTGGAGCATAACTTGTTTTGTTTTAAAAAAAATGTTGAATTTTATTTCTAAACAAAAGAAGAAATCCTATTAGCCCTAATTGCTTGCAGTACCGGCATACCAGAGTTTTGTTACTCATTTTATCAGAATGCTCAAACCTCTGCACAATTCCAGGAAATAAAGAACTGTTAACTTCATATTCTCTGGCATCATTCTCCATCTGGAATATTTTTGCCCACTTAACTTTTCCTGAATTGATCCACAACCTCAGATCCTATTCAAATAGGATTTTGTAACCATCTTCATCACATCTGCCAAGTTAACTCCCACTCCTTCAATCCCCTCATCCAATGATAAAAAGCTGAGTCCCATGCACAAACTTCTATAGTAACCCACTCGTGTCAAATCAGAAGTCCCATCCACAATGAAGGTTCAGTTTTCTGCCTGCCTTCCAGCCATCTCCTTTCCATTCTGCACTACCCCCTACATCAAAAGCTCATACTTAGTGCAATATTCTTTTGTGGCATTGTCAAATGCATTCTGGAAATCCATGTACAATACCCCTCTTAGCACCCTTTCATCCAAAGCATGCTTCAAATAAAAAAGGACTCCAATACATGGATCAAACATTATTTTCTTTTCACAAAACCATGCCAATCCTTCCCAATTATCTTCAGGTTCGCTACGAGTCCAGCTATAATCTCCTAATTTATTCTAACTCATTTTCACAACAGATGTCAAGCCAAATGGTCTACAGATTCCTGTGTTCAACCTCCATCCCTTCTTGAATGAAAAAAAAGTTATAGTGAATACTTCCCTGTCTAATGGAGCATTTCCACAATCTAGTCAAGTTTGGAAATTAACTACTTCTTTCCAGACCCTGGAACTAAGCTCCATGATTAGTTTGCTTCGCACTGCTTCCTAGGAGATCATAGTTTCATCATGTGTTTCTGTCTCGTTTTCACCTCCTAATTTCAAACTATTACTTGAATGTTTTACTATTCTTTGAAGTGAAGACAGAAATAAAATATTTGTTCATCTTATTTACCACTTCCTTATCATCTATTGACTCCCAATTCTCACTTATGTCAACCGACACCATACTTTACTAGTAGAAATTGAAGCTATTCACTTCTAAGTTTCTAGCTAGCTTCCTCTCATATTATAATTGCTTTCTCTTGATTAGGCTTTGTTTCGTAATTCTTTGCTTTCTTTGTTTAACATAAATCCTGTGCTTTTCTCATATCTAAGATAACAGATATAGTTCAGTTGAGATGCAGAGAGAGTCAGACATGAACACTACATTAAAAAAAAACAATAATCAGAAATTGCTGGCAAAATGCAGGTCTGACATAACAGTTCTGAAAAAGGTAATTGGATCAGAAACGTTAACTGTTTTTTTCTCCACAGGTGCTGCCAGACCTAGTCGGTTTCTCAAGCAATTTCTGATTTTGTTTGATTTCCAGCAAGTGCAGTTTAGATTTTTGCTTTGCTATCCTGTTATTGCTCCCACAGCAGTTGTTTCAAGCAACTGCACTTGGGGAATTCTGTCATAAACTTAAGTCTCCAAATTTTAGTCCCCCTTGAATTTCAAAAGGCATAGCAAACAACTGAAATGAGTCATTTGTTTCCCCCCCTCAAAAATGGTCTATGAAGATCCCAATAGTAAAGGCAATAGAACCACTTGCATTTACACAGTACCTCCCAATGCTCCAAAGTGCTATATGTCCAATGAAATATTTTTTGTAATGCAGTTACTGTGGTATGAAACAAGACAGTTAACATAAATGCAACCAAGATCTGGATTCCCTATAGCATGTCCTGAACAATGTGTAATAAGAGTGTACACCTCAAAATACCAAAACAAAAAGCAAATTGCAAATAACAATAAGAAATAAAATCACTAGTTTCTTTTTTTGGCTAAAATCAGAGCTAAGCTTGACTGTGATCTTACCTAATAGAAGATGATATACTCTATAAATAGCAGATTGTATGTCTGCATTCCAGACTTTCTCAGTTCAATGTTAAATTACTGCAATGACTTGCTGAATGGTTATTATTTGCAGAAAGAATACAAGTCAAAGAGTTGGTCTGGTTACTAGACAAAGTACAGCAACAGCTGTCTCTAAAAACACCATATCCAACAATATATTGATGATAAAGGGCAGGCCAAGCAAAAGGTTTTTACACTAATTACGCATTCCATGGCTGTTAAAGATTTAGAGAATACAGATTCTTTAAAAATTGTAGAGGTTTAGATTACTCCAAGCTAGTTTACTGGATAATGAATAAACAGCTAGTTCGGTGGCAGGGGATCTTGTGGTGCTGTGGTACAGTCCCTCCTCCTAAGCCAGGAGGCCCAAATTCAAGTCCCACCTAATCCAGAGATGATGAATCCATGAAAACATCATTAGCAATTAAATACTTTTGTCTCTGAGCAGGCTGCATTTTTAAAATCAGGTCATACTTAGACATGGACATCTTAATCATTCTCTGAATTCAAGTTATAGTCCAACAGGCTTATTTGAAATCACAAGCTTTCAGAACACTTCACCTGACAAAGGACCAGCGCTCAAAAAGCTTGCGATTTCAAATAAGCCGGTTGGACTATAATCTGGTGTTGTGTGACTTCTGACTTTGTCCATTCCAATCCAACACCAGCACCTCAACATCACTCCCCGAACCACTTCAAAACACCAACCTTCTCCTTGAAGTAGTTTGTGAAAAACTACACTGGAAAGGAAATCCAAAGCAACTGAGGAAATCCAAAACCACAAATGACATGCTGCATGTGCAAACAAATACAAACTGACAAGTATCATCACGTCAAAAGAAATTGGATTAGAAGTAAATTTTGAAGCAGATTGCCAAAGACCAAATACAAGAAATAAATGCGCCAATAAACAAGTATGAATGTGTCTCCATGGAATATTGAGCAACATGTGCATGTACAAGTAAAGCTGGTTAGTAGGCAATTCCTATGTACAGATTTTGCAACATATTTCAGCCATTTATTGGCAGAATAAAGCAGAATCATAACTATTGCACACACAGCTGCAGTATGTAATTTTAAAAGATTTTGCAGTGCTCAACTTGTATTGAAAATTCTGTAAATACTCAGGTCAATAAGCATTTATGTTAAGAGAAACAGCCAACATTTTAGGCCAAGAGCTTCTCATTATAATTACCTGAAAACATCACGAAGTGTCAACCTGATTTTGCATATTAAGGTTCGTTCATAGCAAACATCCACAAGATCTTGTAACTGGAGATGTATCCTTATGAATACCCCAAGAAACGGTGCCATAATGTTTTGACTGTTCACCACTCTGCTGCAATTATTTTCTCATATCACTCAGACTGACTGAAACAGTAACATTAATTTTTCAGAAAATTGTGCCAAACCGTAAATGTTTGAAATGAGATAGAGACATATTCCCTCATCATGACTGGTGATCTTATTTTAAGATTCCAAGTGTCCCCCTCCCCCTAGTGGTGACAGTTGTGCATGACATGTGCAATACAGAATCTTATTTTGAAGAGAAAGGGGAAATATTTGTCCACAGAAAACATTTTATCCATTTTGCAGGGAGGAACTAAAAAGACAGTAATTGCAAGTGAGACCACTTTAGCCATGAAATCCTGACATCAGTTTTAAGCATTCTTTTGAAAATTAAAATTTCAGGCAGTGTAAGCATTTGGTGGAATGATCTATTGGGGCGAGGGGAAGTGGAGAAAGTGGTTCTTGCTCAGTGAAAAAAGTTGTGCTAGCACCTGACATAAAACTATGGCAACGTTACACTACTATTCTGCTGTGATGCATAACATCACAGTGCAATATTCTACATTATTAAGTCAATGCAGAGTAAATGGAGGTTGTAAAATGTGCCTGGCAACATCAAGCACAAATCAGGCAGCAAGTCACCATGACTTTGAGTTGCTCTAGTATTGGTTTGCTTTTTTTGATATTCGAAATGTGATCAAGGTAGAGTTTTCCATGTAAATGAGAGAGACACAACATAGTAACTGGGTAGAGGAATGGAGGAGGTCCCATAATTAGATGCGGCATAACTTTATTACCATGTGGATACTTGGAAAGGGAAGTGACAGGCTATTTGAGAATGTCCTGTCTAGAATGACAACTCAGGAATTGGTGTGTGCCAGCAGTTTAAAAGACCAGAAGCAAGTAGCCAAATAGTGAATTGGGGGTTGAGGAGTGAAGAGAGAGAATGGAGGAGTTCAGTTATTTGGAACATGGCATCTCAGACTCAAGCTTATTTTGCACAAATTGAGGTTGAAAGAGTTTCAGCTGATGTCAAGCAAAGTCAATATTTGATGCATTTCTCCACAGATTTTAATTGCTATGAACTTTTGTGCAAGAGGTAGGTGGAAAAAGTTAATACAGGAAATGATAGGAACTCAAATTCAGATATTCACTCATCCTGATGGGTTTGACAGTTCAGAACTTGCATATCACTGAAGACTACAATTGGTTAAAGCTTTTGAGCTTAAACTCATCAAGATATTTTGCAAAGAACACCCAATTAAAGGGGAAAACCAGTACTTACTGCAATAAACCAGAGTTTGACTGGGTAACAAGTGGAATCTGATTGTCCATGGTAATGTCTCTACCAAGATATCCATGAACACTGATTGACAAATTCACATGCTATGTGGTTACTAAGTGCTGGCACGATGCCAGATATGTGGGTCAGACATCCCAAAGACCAGCAGATCATCAACTGCAAGCTGCTTTGGCAGTTCATGACAAGCAAGACACACAGTTCTGCAAGCATGAGCTAGCTGGGTATGGTCAATGATTGAAAAACATGATCTGAAGAGGAGGCACTACAGACTTGAAATGTTAACACACTCTCCACAGAAGCTGCCATACCTGCTGCAGTTCAAGCAGTATGTGTTTGCGCCCCAACATTTAACATGACATGCGATTCCGAAACTGGACAACACCTTCTGGATAATCCATAATGTGCAAGGAATAAGAGTGCAGTGTATCTGCATATATTACAACCTAAGTATCAATACAGAGAGCCCTGTCCTTTGCAGATAGTGGAATCATGTATAAATCACTGCATCTGTTTGGACTCAACAAGGTAGAAAATTATCATTTAGAGTCAGAGATATACAGCACAGAAACAGGCCCTATGATCCAATTCATCCATGCTGGCAAGACATCCTAAATTAATCTAGTCTCATTTGCCAGCATTTGGCCCATATCTGTCTGAACCCAGATGCCTTTTAAATGTTTAATTGTTCCAGCTTCCACCACTTCCTCGAGCAGTTCATTCCATACACTCACCAGCCATTTCCCCTCTCAGCATAAACCCATGCCCTCCCCTACCCTGGGGAAAAGGCCTTGCCTATTTACTCTATCTATGCCCCTCATGATTTTATGAACTTCTACTTCCTCAGCCTCCAACAATCCAGGAGTAACAGTCTCAGTCTGTTCAGCCTCCCTATAATTCAAACCCTCCAAACCTTGGCAACATCCTTGTAAATCGCGCTTTTATCCTTGTAAATCTTCTCTGAACACTTTCAAGTTTCACAACATCCTTCCTGTAGCAAAGAGACAGAATTGAACATATTATTCTAAAAGTGGCCTAACCAATGTCCTGTACAGTCACAGCATGACCTCCCAACTCCAACACAATGCATCGACCAATAAAGGCAAGCATACCAAATGCCTTCTTCTCTACACTGTCTAACTGTGACACCACTTTCAAGGAACTACAAACCTACACAGCAAGGTTACTTTACCCAGCAACACTCCCCAGGACCTTACCATTAAATGTATAACTCCTGCCCTAATTTGCCGTTCCAACATGCACCACCTCACATTTATCTAAATTCCATTTGCCACTCCTCAGCCCGTTGGCCCATCCAATTGAGATCTTGTTTTAAGGAGGTAACCTTCACTGTACATTACACCTCCAATTTTGGTGTTATCTGCAAATTTACTAACCATACTTCCTATGCTCACATCCTAATCATTTAAATAAATAGAGGAAAAGCAGTGGACTCCACACCGATCCTTGTGGCACAGCGCTGGTCACAGGTCTCCAGTCCAAAAAAGCAACCCTTCATCACCACTCTGTCTCCTACCATTGAGACAATTTTGTATCCAAATGGCTAGTTCTCCCTTTATTTCATGTAATGTTACGTTGCTAACTAGTCTACCATGCAGAACCTTGTCAAACACTTTAATGAAGTCCACATTGACAACGTCCAATGCTCTGCCTTCAGCAATTCTCTGTTACTTCCTTTAAAAAACTCAATCAAGTTACTGCGACACAATTTCCCATGCCCAAAGCCATGTTGACCATCTGTGATCAGTCATAGAGACATACAGCATAGAAATAGACCTTCGATCCAACCCATCCATGTCAACCAAATATCCCCAACCAAATCGAGTCCCACCTGCCAGCACCCAGCCCATATCCCTCCAAACCCTTCCCATTCATATACCCATCCAAATGCCTTTTAAATGTTGCAATTGTACCAGCCTCCACCACTTCCTCTGGCAGCTCATTCCATACACGTACCACCCTCTGCATGAAAAAGTTGCCCCTTAGGTCTCTTTTATATCTTTCCCCACTCACCCTAAACCGATGCCCTCTAGTTCTGGACTCTCCCACCCCAGGGAAAAGACTTTATCTATTTACCCTTTCCATGCCCCTCAATTTTGTAAACCTCCATAAGGTCACCCCTCGGCCTCTGATGCTCCAGGGAATACCCCCCCAGCCTGTTCAGCCTCTCCCTATAGCTCAGATCCTCCAACCCTGGCAATATCCTTGTAAGTGTTTTCTGAACCCTTTCAAGTTTCACAACATCCTTCCGATAGGAAGGAGACCAGAACTGCATGCAATATTCCAACAGTGGCCTCACCAATGTCCTGTACAGCCGCAACATGACCTCCCAACTCCTGTACTCAATCCTCTGACCAATAAAGGAAAGCATACAGAACGCCTTATTCACTATCCTATCTACCTGCAACTTCACTTTCAAGGAGCTACGAACCTGCACTCCAAGGTCTTTTTGTTCAGCAACACTCCCTAGGACCTTACCATTAAGGTGTACAAGTCCTGCTAAGATTTGCTTTTCCAAAATGCAGCACTTCGCATTTATCTGAATTAAACTCTATCTGCCACTACTGAGCCCATTGGCCCATCTGGTCAAGATCCTTTTGTAATTTGAGGTAACCCTCTTAGCTGTCCACTGCACCTCCAATTTTGGTGTCATCTGCAAACTTACTAACTGTACCTCTTATGCTCGCATCCAAATCATTTATGTAAATGACAAAAAGTAATGGACCCAGCACCGATCCTTGTGGCACTCCAGACTGGAGGCCTGCGACCAGTGAAAAACAACCCTCCACCACCATTCTGTCTTCTCCCTTTGAGCCAGTTCTGTATCCAAATGGCTAGTTCTCCCTGTATTCCATGAGATCGAACCTTGCTAACCAGTCTCCCATAGGGAACCTTGTTGAATGCTTTACTGAAGTCCACGTAGATCACATCTACCGCTCTGCCCTCATCAATCCTCTTTGTTACTTCTTCAAAAAACTCAGTTAAGTTTGTGAGACATGATTTCCCACGCACAAAGCCATGCTGACTATCCCTAATCAGTCCTTGCTTTTCCAAATACATATACATATACATCCTGTCCCTCAGGATTCCCTCCAATAACTTGCCCACCACCGAGGTCAGGCTCCCTGGTCTATAGTTCCCTGGCTTGTCCTTACCACCCTTCTTAAACAGTGGCATCACGTTTGCCAACCTCCAGTCTTCTGGCACCTCACCTGTGACTATCGATGATACAAATATCTCAGCAAGAGGCCCAGCAATCACATTCCTAGCTTCTCAGAGTTCTAGGGTACATCTGATCAGGTCCTGGGGATTTATCCACCTTTATGCATCAAGACATCCAGCACTTCCTCCTCTGTAATATGGACATTTGCAAGGTATCACTACCTATTTCCCTACAGTCTATATCTTCCATATCCTTTTCCACAGTAAATACGGATGCAAAATATTCATTTAGTATCTCCCCCATTTTCTGTGGCTCCACACAAAGGCCACCTTGCTGATACATTTGGGAGACTGGGCGCCTCCTAGCAGAGCGCTTTAGCGAACATCTCAGAGACACCCACATCAATCAACCAAACCGCCCCGTGGCCCAACATTTCAACTCCCTCTCCCACTCTGCCAAGGACATGGAGGTCCTGGGCCTCCTTCACCACCGCTCCCTCACCACCAGACGCCTGGAGGAAGAACGCCTCATCTTTCACCTCGGAACACTTCAACCCCAGGGCATCAATGTGGACTTCAACAGCTTCCTCATTTCCCCTGCCCCCACCTCATCCTAGTTTCAAACTTCCAGTTCAGCACTGTTCCCTAGACTTGTCCGGACTTGTCCGACCTGCCTAGCTCCTTTTCCACCTATCCACTCCACCCTCCTCTCCCTGACCTATCACCTTCATCTCCCCCCCCACTCACCCATTGTACTCTATGCTACTCTCTCCCCACCCCCACCCTCCTCTAGCTTATCTCTCCACGCTTCAGGCTCACTGCCTTTATTCCTGATGAAGGGCTTTTGCCCGAAACGTCGATTTCGCTGCTCGTTGGATGCTGCCTGAACTGCTGTGCTCTTCCAGCACCACTAATCCAGAATTTGGTTTCCAGCATCTGCAGTTATTGTTTTTACCTACCTGATCTTTGAGAGGCCCTATTCTCTTCCTAGTTACCTTTTTGCCCTTAATGTGTTTGTAAAAACCCTATAAATTCTCCTTAATTCTATTTACCAAAGCTGTCTCATTTCCCCTTTTTGCCATCCTGATTTCCCTCTTCAATATACTCTTACTGCCTTTATACTCAAAGGATTCACTCGATCTATCCTGTCTATACCTTACATGTGCTTCCTTCTTTTTCTTAACCAAACCCTCAATTTCTTCCAATCATCGAACATTCCCTATACCTACCAGGCTTTCCTTTCACCCTAACAGGAATATACTTTCAGCAGTCCTTGCCTTTCCAAACACATGAATCCTATTGCTCATAATCCTTTCCAACAACGTGCCCATCATCAATGTCAGGGTCACCGGTCCATGACTTTTCCTTCCCACCCTTCTCAAATAGTGGCACCGAGTTAGCCAACCTCTAGTCATCCAGCACCTCACCTGTGGGTATCGATGATACAAATATCTCAGCAAGGGGTCCATCACTTCCCTCGCTTCCCATAGTTCTGGAGTACACCTGGTCTGTTCCAGGGATCCACCTTCAGGCATTTTCAGTCATCCAGCACCTCCTCTTCTGTTTTATGGACACTTTAAGATATCACTATTTATTTCCCCAAGTTCTCTAGCTTCTATCCTTGCCGTACCTCAGACTTTAAAAAAAAGAGTCCCGTCACAATCGATCACTTGGAACCATGCAGGGCTGGGCTGATAAGTGACAGATGGAATTCAACCTGGAAAATTGTGAAGAGGTTCATTTTGGAAGGTCAAATTTAAATGCAGGATACAGCGTTAAAAGGCAGAATTCTTGGTAGTGTGGAGGAACAGAGGGATCATGGGGTCCACATTCGTAGATCCCTCAAAGTTGCCACCCAAGTTGATAGGCTTGTTAAAGCAGCATACAGTATGTTGGCTTTCATTAACAGGGGGATTGAGTTTAAGAGCCACAAGGTTATGCCACAGGTCTATACAACCCTGGTTAGACCACACTTAGAATATTGTGTTCAGTTCTGGTCGCCTCGTTATAGGAAGGATGTGGAAGTTTTGAAGAGAGTGCAGAGGAGATATACCAGGAAACTGCCTGGACTGGAGGGCATGTCTTATGCAGAAAGATCAAGTGAGCTAGGACATTTCTCATTGATGCAAAGATGGATGAGAGGTGACTTGATAAAGGTGTACAAGATGTCAAGAGACATCGATAGAGTGGATAGCCAGAGACGGTTTCCCATGGCAAAAATGTCTATCACAAGGTGACATAATTTTAATGTGATTGGAGGAAGGTTTAATGGAGATGTCAGAGGTAGGTTCTTTACAGAGCGGTGGGTGAGTGGAATGCACTGCCAGTGATGGTAGTAGAGTCAGATACATTAAGGACAGTTAAGCAACTCTTGGATAAGCACATGGAAGATAGTACAATGAAGGGTATATAGGTTAGTCTGATCTTCGAGAAGGATAAAAGGTCTGCACAATATAGAGGGCTAAAGGGCTTGTACTGTGCTGTACTGTTCTATGTAACTAGACGTACCCCTCATATCAAAAAACGGGCTGTCAGTATTACATTTGAGAGTCCATCACCCCGACATTTTCCAAAACAGCATACTTGTTTGAGATGGGGATAGCTATAGGAGATTCTGGATTAGTGGTGCTGGAAGAGCACAGCAGTTCAGGCAGCATCCTGCAGTATCTACCTACCTTTCCTAGAGGTAACCCATCTATCCAAAAGTATCTGTGGTTTTTCTCCTTTCCTGAAACTGCATCCATCATATCCTCCAGCTCCAGTTAATGCCTTATTGCCCTCTAACTGCTGCTCCAACCGATCCATGCAATCAAATAGGATTCACAAACAAACATTTCCTGTAGAGATGATCATCAGTAACAGAGATTTCCCATAATTTGGAAGAGCACATCATCCTTATAAAAGCCATCTTTGCACCTTAATCTACAGACCCAGAAAATTGCAGTGGTCTTACTGCCCTTAAAAACAACTGTTCTAGGGTAATCTGGTTCCTATCTTTTTTTAAATAAATTTAATCTAGAGATCGATCTCAATAAAACAATAAAAAATTACCCTACTCACTATTGTAGATGTTGTAAAAGGAAGAATATGGTCAGACTTATAACAACACATAACCATTCCTCAGCTGTGAGCAGCTCTCAGTTACAGAGATTTTGCCAAGGTCAGCTGGGAATCTCAGTTTCTTTATTTTTCTTCGACCAAACTCCAAATGTCCAGAGATACTTGAAACTAAGCAGCAGAGGCAGTTAGCTGTGAAAGTTCACTGCCTGGTGAGACAGTTGTGTAGATTCACTGCTCCTTTTTCCCTACCTCCAAAATGGTACATGTTCTCTCTCTCAATCTCTCTCTCATTTTAAAGTACTGCTATTTTGATCTTGCTTTTCTTCAAAAAGGTGATTTATTCAAAATACTGATTTATTTCTCATCACAACACCCCCTGACCACAGTCAACCCAGTTGATTTAAAATTGAACAAAACCTAGCTGTTAAACTGTATTCCATTCTCCATGGCAGAGAAAGGCCAAGTATTTCCAGAATTTTCAGTTTTTTAATCTATGCCTGGAAACAAATAGGAAATACTAGAAATACTGAGCTGATCAGGTAGTAACAGGGGCGAGTGGAACAAATTGAAAGTGTTCAGGTCTGTGACTTGGGTTTTTTTTGTTCTCCCACTCAACACCTGAAATCAGATGTACAAGCATCATCATGTATCAAAAAGATCAATTTGTAGTTGTATAAGTATCTACAGTACATTAATATTTTAGTGAACTCATCGCTGTTTTCAAAAGCCTCAGCCTGGCCAGAGTTATCATCATCACCTGAAGGTGGGTGCTGCATCCAGCTTGTTATATATAGACAGCATTTCATTCCTCCCATATATCAAAAGTTCCTTGCAGATTTAATTTAACCATAAAATTCAGCAAACATTTAAAAAGATGCAAGTTGTAATTTTACAAATAGTAATTTTTACTAAGCAAAAAATGGTGATGAATGGATAACCCATTTCAACCATTGATTACACATGATTTGTCTACACAGCTGGATAGGACTAAGAATGTTTACTTGCATTTGAGCAGAAAATACAGCAAGCCTGCCCTTAAACCGATCTATTAACCTGTTAGTAAACAAACCAGACAGACAATCATTCTCAGGTTTCATATCTCAAAATATTTTTGAGTTCCTTCTGGTGAATAATGTGGGTGAAACCTTTGCTGGAAAAGGGAGCTCACTAAACCTGAATTCATGGGCACATTGATGGGAATAACTGAACTAAGAAGGTACATGCTAAGTTATGAATTGCCATAAACTTACTGGTCAATTCAAGTAAATAAAATAAAATTGTATCCTCACCCTCCCTATAATTGAAAGCGTATTGAACAGGTACATGAAGATGGAATGAAGTTAGGTACAGATTTGATGCTGGTTCTCTACTGTGTACGCATCCTTTAATGGATACAATGGCCATGTGTAATTTCCAACCTGCTGTTAATGGGCTACTTAGCAACATAAGCTCTAACACACTAAAGAATTCCACAGAGCACCTGGTATCCGCTAAGTGTAACACTGCTAAATCATCAGGAGCAATGCTGAAGGGTAATCCGAGAGAGCGCGCGTGCGCACGCACACACACACTCCATATGAACTTAGTCCCAGGCTTGTGCCAACTATTGTCAACATAGAAAGCAACAGGTCCCAGGGATAAAGGGCTTATCACATGAAGAGCCATTGAGGATTCTGATCTGTACTCAATGGAGTTTAGAAGGATTTCTCATCAAAATTTGCAGAATACTGAAGGACCTAGATAGCACGGACATGGATATGTCTTTCATACTAGTGGAAAGGACAAGGATCTAGGACCCAGGTGCCAGCTTCCAAGTGAAGGGATGTCCCTTTAGAACTGGGGTGAGGAGGAATTTCTTCAGCCAGAGTGTGGTACATCTGGGGAAGTCATTGCTGCAGAAGCCTGTGGAGGCCAAATCATGGTGTATTTAAAGACCATATAGATATAGATAGGTTCCTAAATAAGGATGGGATGAAAAGATTACCGGGAGAAAGCAGGAGAATGGGTTTGAGAAACAAGCCACGTTTGAACAGAGGAGCAGACTCGATGGGCTAAATGGCCTCATTCTGCTCCTATATCTTACTGTCTTACAATTACAGCTGTACTCAAAGGCCATGAATGTTTGCAATTCATTTCCCCATGCGAACAATGAGCGTGGTAACCGATCAAGTTTAAAAAGTGTCTAAAAAGAGGATGGTGAGTTAGTGAACAGTTATCACCTGAAAACAGAACAATGAGAAACCAAAATCTGCAAAAGTAAAAGCAACAGGGGGAAGAAAACCCATTGCACGTGCTTTTTCATGTGACTACTCTAGTTTGACTCAACTCCTGCATATCAGAACTGAAGACCTTGGGAGCGTATGAAGTAGAAATGAGATAATCCACTCATTCTAAAAGAAAAAAAAAGATGGAGAACGACAGATTTTTGATTGACAAGGGAGTCGATTGGGTGGATGCTGGGAAGAACAGGGAGGAAATTAGGGGAGCCACAATCTTACACCACTGCAGATCAGATCTATTATTGCATCTAAATGTTAGGTTCGGTCCTATAGCAGAGTTGCAGAGGGAACTCATTTTTCCAGAGACAGAGAGCAAAAACAAAAAAAAAATCACATGGCATTAATGTTTGCAATATAAAATTGGAAACATCAGCTGCCGAAAACAAAATGATTTTCAGAATCATTTTCCCTTTCCTGGTTAATTTTACACAATTAAAAAAAAAATGCAGATTTTTCAGGTTTGATCAAATGTGACTTTTGAACTAGTTGCCCAACCAAGAAAAGCTCAGAAGACAAACACTGTTCCAAACAACCATCATAAAATCAACTTAAAAAGCCACAGAGGATCACATCAGTGGTGCAGTGTTATGAAACACATCCTTGAATTCTTCAACCTAGGGAATTCCAACATCACACTTATTATTGCAAACAACAACAACAACAACTTCCTGTATTCATATAGCACCTTTAACATAAAACAATCACAAGCCTCACAGGAACACTGCTAATTTAGTTAGGTGGTAATCTACAATGGAAGAAAAACATACCATGCAAACAACTATTTCCAGAGAGTTCACAGAATGCTTTGAGTGAGCGAATTTCTTAAGACAGCACATTCTGGAACCAACTGGTGAGCACACTTTATTCGAAATGGTAACACGTAATGTGGTAGGACGAACAAACTCTGCTAGGCTAGGACATAGATCAATACTGACACACAAAGACAGGGGATACTTCAGAATACCAAAGTATATTTCAACTAAAAATAGAAAATAAAATCTAATAAACAAGTACCTAAGCATTAAACAGTGGAAGAAAATATTAAAAATTGCACAGTGGAAGGTCAAATGATTGTTCAGCATTTAAGAAGGACTGCAGAGAGCGAGTGGAAAATTAAACAAAATAAAAACAGGAAGAAGAAATTAGATCATGAGAAGGAAACTTGCATGAAACATTTTTCGTCCTAACTAAATTGGCAGTGTTCCTGTGAAGCTTGTGATTGCTTTATGTTAAAGGTGTTGTATGAACTCAGGAAGTGGTTGTTGTTTACAATAGATGATGTGATGTTGGCATTCCCCTAGCTGAAGGATTCAAGGATGCGTTTTGTAATACTGCACCACTGATGAGATCCTCTGTTCAATATATCACTTCAGTTTCATGACACTAATCTTTTGTTATAAATTCAGTATCTAATGATCTTATACCTGATGAAGGAGCAGCGCTCCGAAAGCTCATGCTTCTAAATAAACCTGTTGGACTATAACCTGGCGGTGTGATTTTGTAAACTTTGTCCACCCCGGTCCAACACCGGCTCCTCCACATCATAACTATTAAACAAGGCTATTTAAATAATATAGGAGGAGAGACTCCTATCGTTAGATCATCTAATTCCTGCATTTTAAGAGTGTATTTGAACACGGCATAAAACAAAAATCAAAATTCCCTTTAGCAGAGTCATCTGTCATGCAGGATCCATACTACCCTCTTCCAAAAAAACAGAAAAGGTAAGTGGTTTTCTGAAAGGAAAATGTGAACTGGATTGAAAAACTAAACATAATCAGATGGTTAGCATTGATTCTGCCCTCCTAAATGACAAGTGGAAAATCATATATTAAAAAAGGGAAGATAATCTTTGAAGAAATATGGTTGGTGATACCTTAAGCATCTAATGAAGTATTCTTGTTCAAAATTATACCTTGTAAAATTATTTGATCCTTGCCACTTCCACCTATTTTGTGGACTGAGGTACAAAGAAAAAACTTAATTGAAAAAAATGACTCGTGGAAAGGAGATTCCCCATAAACAAATCCAAAAATTAATCAGTCAAGAGTTTAAGTAATTCTCGAGGAAACCCTCTTACTTACCAGTTCAAAAAGTAAATTAAACCACATGTGATGTAGCCTTAGTTAACACTGATATATTCACAACCTTCTTATAAACTTGATACAAAGTTTGTTTAGTCCTATTTAAGGTGGAATTAGCTTTGTGCTTTGGGAGCGGTGTTCAAATTAAAGAAACCAAATCTTCTGTACTATTTTACAGATTTATTTCAGCACGATTTTAGATATTTTCTCAATGTACATCTGGAACATACTGATTTTGAACCTTTGCCTCCTGGTTCAGAGACAGGGACACTACCATAAGATCCCTCGCATACAA
Source organism: Chiloscyllium punctatum (assembly GCF_047496795.1). NCBI lineage: Eukaryota > Metazoa > Chordata > Chondrichthyes > Orectolobiformes > Hemiscylliidae > Chiloscyllium > Chiloscyllium punctatum. Next base: position 29,852,201 of record NC_092749.1, on the reverse strand, counting down.
AAGTACACAAAAGATGTTTGGCCCCTCGAGTCTGTTTTTGCCAGTCGATAGGATTATGGCTGATCAGATAGTGGGCCCAACGGCATTTCCCTGCCAGCACTCCATAATCCTCAACTTGCTTGCACTGTACATCAATATTCTGTTTACCACAGACTCGCATAGATCTAGTCCCATCCAGCTCGGAAGAAATTTCAAGAACAAATGCCCTACAATTGATAATCATAGTCAGGCTATGAAAGGCTTTTGCCCAAAATGTCGATTTTCCTGCTCCGCGGATGTTGTTTGATCTGCTGTGCTTTTTTAGCGCCATACTTAGATTTATTTCCAGTCTACATCAGGAGTCAGCATAATTTGCTTTATAATAAATTAGCTGAAACATGAAGAAGCCCAACATTGTATTCATTAAGTGGTTATCATGCCTGAAAAATTCATTAGGATTCCATGCACAGCAAACAAACAGGACACAGAAAGGGGAAATGCCCAATGTAATATATTTGGATTTTCATAAGGATTTTGTTAAGCTCCTACACATCAAGTAACTTAACATAAGAGCATATGGCATTAGAGATAATATACAGGTTCAAGATGCTTTATCCGAAATGCTCGGGACCAGCTGCTTCTCAGAACTTTTCGGTTTTCAGAATGTGACAGCTTCATGGTGAAATTTCCAAAACTCTTATGGAGAAGCAGACTTCTAACTAAGAACATGTTTGGCCACGCCCACTGACATCGCATCTGAGTGACACACATCGAGTGAGTATCGGCTTGGGGGCATTCACAGAGAAACCCCATGCCTGTCGGTGCTTGGCCACACCCCCAATGTCTCATCTGAGTGACACATCGAGTGGGTGTCGACTTGGGGGGTTAACTGCTCACCGAACAAACAAACTTGTTAAATGAGAAAAAACACTTGACAAAAAAACCTTCGGATTTTAGAGCTTTTCGGTTTTTGGATATTTAGATAAAGGATCTCATACCTGTATTAGCATGGATTGGAGGACTGACCAATTAACAAGACAACAAGACATAGTTGGGAAGCGAGGGCCATTTTCAAGACAGTAACCTGTACTTGGTGGATTGCCACAGAGATCAGTGAGAGCACCAACAATTATTCACAAGATATATTAATGTCCTGGAGGAGGCCAGCAAATGTATAATAATCATTTCTCCACGTCAAATACATGGGGGAAGGCAGGATGGTGATGATGACAACAGTCTACTTAGTTATATAAAAAAAAGAGTTTAAACCAGTGGGCAAAACTCAGCAGATGAAATATAACATTGGGGGGGGGGGGGGGGGGGGGGGGCGGGGGAAATATGATGTAATGCACATTACTAGGCAGAATTGGAGAGTTGAAGATATTTAAAATGGAGATGGACTACAGAAAGCTATCCTGCCAGCTCAAAGCTGATCCCAAACTATTGTCATTTGTTCAAAATAGACACATAGATGAATGTGCAAAGTCATCCACCACTGTCAGTCCTGATCAGTACTGAGTCTTCCTCAAAAAAATTCCTAAAATTGTAATCTCTCAAAAACTCAAAGCAGGGGAAGCTAGCCATTTCCCACTGCTACAAAAGCAGTAGCAACACAAGAGGCACTCTCCACCAACAGAAACAAAAACGGAAATTGCTGGAAAAGCTCAGCAGGTCTTGCAGTAGCTGTGAACAGAAATCCGTTCACGTTTCAGGGCCGGTGACCCTTTCTCAGAAATGATTTGCTCAGTTCTGAGGAAGGGTCACCGGAACCAAAATGGCAACTTCGATTTCACTTCACAGATGCTGCCAGACCTGCTGAGCCTTTCCAGCAACTTCCGTTTTTGTTCGATTTCCAGCATCCGCAGTTCTTTGGTTTCTCTCTACTAACACTTTGCTGGAAGAAACTCATACAAATGAAGTGGTTCTTAGAGTGAATTAGACTGCAAGGCTCGAATAGGGGCGGAAAAAGAGCAAATTTGTCCACATGAATGTCATGCATCCAAAGACATTAGTGTCAATAGGAATTTGTAACAAAATGTTAACAAAACATTCCATTGAGGCCTTTGAGTCAGAAGAGATTCTGACAGGGAGGTGAAACAGTAATAAGGACAGGGTCAAAACAGTGCCAAATTAATTGATCCTTAAATGGGCAAAGACACGAGATATCCATTCTAGGTCATCTAATAATCATATGAAACAGGATGGGAAATTTGATAAGGAAATGCCCATATAGCTAAACAATTGCCTAAAACGACACTTATTTTTTGCTATATTCCTCAGAATTATTCAAGCTAGCTCTAGAATACACTCTCCCTGCATTTCACTTGATTGTAACCTTGTGCTCAAGGTCAATTGTAACCATAATTGGGTAAATGGATTTCAGTGCTAGTGATGCTAGGTATTCAAGTCATATCTCCCAAACAGTCCTCTCCCATTACCTGTTTGCAACAGGTTGAGTATTAACCACACTCAACAAGCAAAAAAATCTTTAAGAACTTTCTAACATTAGATGTGAACCTACAATTGGACATTTACTGAACAAACCCAACAGTGCCAAGAATTATACTAACAACATTTAAAATGCTCAGCCTCACAATGTAACTCATTTACATCTGCTGGAGTTTTTCCTAAATCTATAAAATACATGTACATATAGATACACACAAAACATGTTCAGGCAACTGAATAAACTAAATTAGTAAAAGTAGTAATATTGAAGTATGAATGAGTTTGAAGGTGTAGAAATCGTCTTGACCAGATGAACTTCATCCTAGAGAGAGTGCTGAAGGAGTGACGACAAAGAAGTAAAAGGAACTATTAGTTGCTCTCTCGAATTCAATAGATTCTAGAAAAGGTTCCTGCAGTTGGGATAGTACTAAAACAATGGTGTTTCATGAATGAAGGAAGAGAGTTAATTACAGATCAAGTAGTTGGAATTCAGTAAAAGTAAAATGGTAGGCATTGTAAAGGGATGTCAGAAGAATAGAAAAATTAGGCACAGTCAACATGGATTTGTGAAAGGACATTTCTTGTAGCACTGAAAAAGAAAAGAACCAGTGAATACGGTGTGTTGGGTTTTTAGAAGGCTTTTGATAAGTTTCTACACAGGAACAAAGTAAATAAACTTAGAGCATATGGGTTTAGGGAAATACACTAGTATGGATCAAGAATTGGTTAACAGACCAAAAAAAAGTAGAGAGTAGAAAGAAATGAATCATTCCCAGAATAGCCGACTATTGCTCGCAGATTACCTCAAAAATTTGTGCTAGCTGCATAACAGCTCAGTCTTTACAAATGATTCGTATGTGGCGGGGAGGAACCAATTGTAATATTTTCTAATTTGATATAACAACAAGTTGAGGAAGATGAAAGCATGTTCAAGAGAGGGTGGGAAGGCTAAGTGAATATGAATAAATGGCAGATGGATACAAATGCACATGTCAAGTTATTCACTTTAGTAGGAATAAAAGAGTGGAATATTTTTATAGGTGAGATTGAAGAGAGAGCACGAGACCAAAAAGGAGCTGGAATCCTTGTTCATGATTCAGCAACAGTTAGCATACATGGCGAGCAAGCAACAAAGAAACCAAAATGGTATGTTGGCTTCATCGCAAGAGGATGAGAGTACAGGATTACACGATTAAAGAGGCCTTGTTGTAGTAATTGTGCTTTGGGGAGACAACATCTGGAGTATTATGTAGTATTGTGTGTGGGATAGATATGCAGAGGTTTACCACACTAAATGCTGCAAATGACAGGATTGTTCTAAGAGGAGATATTGAGGAGACTGGGGTCAGTTTTCTCAAGAGTTTTGAAGAATGAGAAGTGATTACACAAAACATAAAATTCTTAAAATTACAATATGATAAGGTTGATGTAGATAGAGGCATGTCCCATTCTGGTGAGGCTCAATCCAGGGGAGATAGCCTTTATCTTTTATCCTGAGATTATGGAAGACTGAAATGAAGAGATATTATTCACTTTGGTCAACCTTTGGAACTCTCTACACCAGAGGACAGAGGAAGCTCAATCATGAGCATGTACAAGATACAAATTCCTGGAGGGACTGGAATTGTTTAGTTTAGCCCTTCTTGAAGAAGTGGTTTAACAATTTAAACATCACAAAAATGTTTAGATGCTGTAAAACGAGGAGAATCATGTTTCCATCACTGAAGGAGGATTAGTAAAATCAGAAAGCACTAATTTATATAGCAATTGGTGAAAGAACCATCAGCAACATGAGGGAGAAAATAATTATACAATGCATAATCAGGGTTTGGAACACACTGCCTGATATGGCAATAGAAACAAATTAAATACAGTAGCTGCTACCACAACATCAAAAGAAGAAAACAAAGAGGGATATGGGAAATAAAATGCAAGGAACTGGACAGACTGGATTGCTCTTTGAAAGAGCTATCACATATTCAGTGGCCTGAATGACTTCTCTCTCTGTCAATGCAGTCCTAGAATACACTTAAAAGCCAAGGGAGCTTTCCAAGAGTAACTTCACCTTTTTGGGTTGACCTTAGCTAGACCTCTGCAGCACAATGAAGCATAGATTAACTTGATTGATCAGCAAGTCAGACAGGCAGGTAGGTGGCACTCAGCATTTTTCTTCAAAGGATGATGATATCACTGACTGAGCCAGCATTTATTGCCCATCCCTAATGGCCCACATGGTAGTTAAGAGTCAACTACATTACTGTGGGTCAAGAGTAAGACAGTTAAGGACGTCAGCTTCCTTCCGTGAAAGGAATTTGTGAACCTACTGGGTTTCTCCTGACATTTGATAATGGATTCATGATCGTCATTAGACTTTTAATTCCAGCTTTTTACTGAATTAAAATTTCACCATCTCCCATGGTGGGATTTGAACCCAGGTCCCCAGAACATACCTGGCTCTCTAGAGCTACACAATCTAGTAATAATACCGGAGGCGGTCACCCTCCTTTTTAGGGCAGTCATTTTGACGCCTAGTACTTCAATTACATGTCAAACGTATATGTAAAATGTACAGGCATCAAACTGGTAATAAAGGCTACTAGTCCACTAGTTGATGGTTGGGTAGTCAGATTGGCTTGTCTCTTCAGACAGCAACCAGTTAAAACATTGGAAGCAGACCAGTAAGAGGTCTTGCAAGGTAGCAATATCATCCTCCAGACCAAACTAAAGAAAATATTGCTGGTTTTATTTGTTGGCATTGCTTGTTGCCAGCTATGGCTTTAAGGACCGCTGTCTAAATCACTTAAGAGCCTACATGCACCTCAAAACTGGACATCACAATAATTTGCATTTATTATTTTACCAACCTGAAAAACAGGTTGATCTTCAAAAAGACAATGCAATAATCAACCTGATGGTAACATCAATGGACTGTGGATCTCTTGTTAGGGGAGTGAAACATTTCCCACCCTCCCACCTCCCCCAAAAATATGCCCCAGATCAAACACAATGACACTAGGTCTGAATGACTACTTGGAAAAACCATTTTTGCACCTGAACCAAAAAAGTGTCCTAGAAGTGATACCACACTGTCTTCTAATAAAGACAGTCAGAGCGACATGGGAAAAAAGAAAACTGTTGTCAGTTTGCTAAAAACATAAAAATGCCTCTGTTACACTCTAGACCAATATACAATGATTATAGATTGGTCATGTCAGAAAACTACATACTGACTTGCAGGGTGATACAGGGAAGGGAAGCATTGTTCAATCCTTGGGAGACTAAATTTATAAGATTGTTTGCTCCTCAAGGATACAGACAAGTAGCAGCAAACATTTAAAAGTTGCCCCCCTTTCAACCACTTTTTACATATTAGACTGCATGACATGATTACCTAGCAACTAGGCAGCCAACAGGAAATCTAAAGCAGCCAAATTCCTATTTTAAAAGCACAGGCAAGACAAGTAATCACTCTTATTCCTTTTAAGAGATGTCGCATCTTAAACTGGTGCCAATATGTGAAAGGGATGTGGCACAAGTCACAGCCTTTCTTCATTGACCTATTCTGTTGTACTTTGTGTATAATCAAGTAGAAATACACTTTGTTCAATCTCTAACAAGAAAATATTGTGAGGATTTTTCAATGCAGTGTGGGGGTAAAAGAAAAGGTTAAATCATCATCCTCGTCATTCAAATATCATCTTGCGTCATGTTCATGTAACATGTAGGAAAACAAACAACAGATTGGAAAATGGAGACCCTATTAACCTCATTGCCTGTACAATGAAAAGCTTTAATTTTAAACAAATTTACTTCATCATGAAGCTGTCTCTAAACTGAATAATTTGCAGATAGCTCTCTTGTGTACAAGTCCTTAAATATGTTTTGGTTGCTCAGTATGAAGAGTTTAACCAATCTCAGAAATCACAATGAAATGAGAAAGTAAGGTACAGGGTCATACACTAATTCAACAAATTTAAGATCACAAGGCTATTTAAAATGGACACCAGGCCAGGAGTTTTCAGTAAAAGAAGTCAGAAGAACCGCTGATGTCAATGTACGTAACTTCCTGCAAAGGCTCATTTGTTCTGAATGTTAATATAAAATACCAATTCAAGTGTACGGCAGGTTGCACCCAAATCTGGTCTATAAAGCAGATTAATTTCCCATCCACAAAACATTTTTAAAAATTTGTATTTGTATCCTTCTCCAATCAAATCTGGTCATACTTAGATACAACCTTTGAAACTGCCCCACATGGCACTTCATACAAGATAAGCCTTCACTTTCGGACATCAAAATAAAGCTGAAAAATATTTAGTCTTTCTCCCTCAAATTTTACAGGCTGTTTTCACTTTCATATCCCACCAACCACTTCAGTATTAACCATAAGATGTTTGGTCTTAACTTCAACAATTAAACATCACCCAGCTCAAGTACTCCAGTTCAGAATAACTGGACGTAACAGAGAGGTAGACTTCACATACAGCACCCTGGACAACTGCAGTGAATGAAGCTTGACAAACTCTCCAGCAAAGCCATTCTTTTTATCTTGTTTCAAAAAAGTATGGCTGATAGTTTGTTAGAATTAAGCTCTGATGACAAGTTTTTTCAGATACTGACACAACATGGAAGTAGTAAGAGCAGGAATAGGCCACTCAGCCCTTCAAACCTATTCAACAAGATCACAGCTGATCTGACCCAGACCTCAACTCTTTTGTACCAGAACCTCAATGCCTTCAATCACCTCATACTAAAAATGAGTCACCTCCTCTTCAATTTGTGATCTAGCCTCCACAACTCTCTGGGGTAGAGAATTCCAGACGATTATCCTCAGAAGAAATTCCTTCCCATCTTGCTTCTAAATGAATGCCCTTTATATTGTCATATAGTTAGAATGCGATCTCCTCCAATGATTGGAAACATCTTATACACTGTCAAATCCCTCAGAGTTATGCACATTCTTTCAATAAGATCACCCTCTCATTCCTGTAGTGAATAAACACAACCTGTTTAGATGTTCTTCATAACTCAACCTCTTCATCCCAAAATTCAGCCTACAAATCTTTTTGTAAAATTTATCTAAAACTAATGCTTACTTTAAAAAAAGGGTCCAAACTTATACACTATACCCAATGTATGCCCTCACCGTAATATATTATGGCTGGATTCTTCCTGCCACGTGGCCACACACTTGCCTACATTAAACTCCATCTATACCTCAATTCAAATTCCTTGTCTTCATCACAATACAGTATACCCTCTAGTCAAGATGGCGGCAGAGTAAGATGCTCCAACTGGAGCTCCCTCTGCTCCTTCTGTCTTTTTCCCCCCCATTTTCTTATTTATTTCCCTCCTACTTTTTCCCCACCCCCATCCTGAGGTAAAGTGGGCTGGCCTGCATGGAGCAGGGACAAATGTTGGACTGGGGACTGGTGCGGATGATCAGTGGTTTGCAAGCCCAGTCAGACCACATTTGGGAGCCCCCTGTGCTGATCTACTGCAGGCCCTTCCTAGAAAGGCTGTAATGTCTAACTTAAACTTTATTTCTCATTTGTCCTAACCTAGACAACCAATAATTAAAGTAATGGAACGTTTTGCATTTTTCCTTTCTCTATTTTGTATGTAAGATCAACACCAAAGTACTTTGTACCCACATGGGACAACAACTGAAACATTTCACTATACCTGATACTTCCATATTTGAGTACATATGACAATAAAAGATATTCTATATATTTACATAGAGTCAGCAAATTTCACCACATCAACCAATCTTCATTTGATGTAATACATCACCTACAATAGAATGAACTCCTGTGGGCAACAACCTTTTGTGCACCCTTAAAAATGTCATTCTGAAAATACAAATACACTGCATTTAATGATTCCCCTTTGTCAACTGTTTGTTCTATCCTCAAAAGAATGGTTCTGCTTTTTCAAAAAAAAAAAAATTCTTTTCTCAAAACCATGTTGATGATTTGATTACATTAAGCATTTCTAAATATTCAGCTATTTCTTCCTTAATGGACTACAGCATTATGTCAATGACAGATGCTAGGCTAACTAGTCTATATATAGTTTCCTGCTTTCTGGCTCCTGTGCTTCTTGAACAGGTGCATTATGCTAGCTATTTTCCAAACCACTGGAATGCTCCCAGAATTCAGAATGTTCTGGAAGATTGACCAATACCTCCACTATCCCTGCAGCCATTTCCTTCAAAGTTCTTGGATGCAGGCCATCAGGATGTGGCAATCTGTCTGCTTTTAGTCCCATTATTTTGCCAAATGCTTGCCTCATGATAAAGGCCGTAACAAGCCCATGAGCACATTATGTTTCAGATCTTTATAGTGTCTTCCAATGTCAAGACCAATGCAAAATATTTGTTAGTTTATCTGCCATTATTAATTCTCAGCTGCATCATTGGAGGGCCCCAATAGTTCAGATTTAAAACAAATTAGCTGTGGAAGCTACTGCTGCTTGTTTTTAAAAGCAGTCCCTCAACAAACTTCGACATTTTGTACAGCAAGTACATACATCACCAAATCCCAATAATAGCCCACTGCCTAATAACACCAAAGCAAAGGTAGACATGTTGCTGTGTAGGTTTCTTGTTCCAATGTACAAAATAAGGGTTAAGGCTGGCTATAAACAGCCCTCAGGTTTAAATTAGTGCAATTATCATTTTTACCCATGACTGACTTCACATGGATTAGGCAGGACACCAAAAACCCTGGTGACCTTCAAACAACAGTACTGGAGTAGCATGCCTCAAGTGTCAGATTGGGCCTTGATTTATGGTGTGGGAGGTGGAATGAATATGCTTCTCATTCAATGACATCTCACCCACAATTCTACACTGGAGTTTTGGGTAGGGGAGAAAAGAAAACAAAACAATTTACCATTGTACCTTACATCTAATGTCTCACAGCTGAAGGAAGTAGGTTGTATTGCATTCCCCAAACCACCTAAAAGCTTTCCTACATTTAAATGGGCAGGCCTAAATTTTGCTCCAACCCAAAACTGCCAGGATTTTTCATCAGCTCTAGCCTTCTCTTTACACACCACCTTCTGGCAGAGTCTGTTTTGCTTCAGCTCCAACAATGATCAGATAATAAATACTGGATGCAATTTAATAATACACATATGGGATTCTTGCTGGGTTGATCATGGAATCCGATACTATTTAAAAATAAAACCTTTCCTGACCAAACAAACAATGAAATCATGAAATTAGCACACAAAACAAAAATCAAAACCATCTCACTCCAATCAGAAACCTGGAGTCCATCACGTAGCATACAACATTTAAAGTAGTAAATGACAAATGATGGTGTGAATGTAATTTTTTTTGGCATAAGATTACAGCTGTGGACCAAATCCATTAAGCTTCTGTACCATCTCAGAGATCAAATAGGAATAAAACATTTCAGAAATGAAGAAGTGTGCAGTAAGTCACCATACAGCCAAACTTTAAGCGGTGGGTACACAAAGAAGGAACATGTGCAAGCAAAGAAGAGTACCACTACCTCCAATACCTGGAAATGTTGCATGAATTACTTCGACTTGAAATTTTCCCTATTTATTCCTGCTTGGTAATTTGTTTTGGTCTGTCCATTGCAGTCAATAGGACCAAACTTCCATGATAGCATAAAATTGCATCAACTTCAAACACAATGCTACCCACACTCACTGAACCAAGCAACGTAAAGAAATACCATTGCTTTAAAAGATGCCTGCTGTAACGCTATAGCATTTTTAAGCCATAACCATTATTTTCTGAATGATCAAATGCTCATATTAAAAAAACCTAATGTGTATGCAGGCTTTTACATTTGTGCATTCTGAGAACTGATTACGTACAACTGCACATCTCTACATTCAGGGGAGTCCTCAAATATTGTCCATTATGCTCTCCAACACGTAGATCATGACTGATTAGAGTCTGACGGCTGATCTCACCAGCAGCCTGTGTTCCCTCACCATTGTGACGAAGCTGCTCCTTTAACAAAGGTTATGCAGTCCTTGCATTCTCCTCCAACATCGTGCCCACCCCGAGCACTAATAAGCAACACAGACTCCAAAAAGGTGTGGAGGCTGAAGGGTTTTAGGGCCAATTTGATAATAGCTAACAGATACTGCCTTAGGCAGAGGCTTTCAAGTTTTAAAACAAACCACTTGTACAATAAAAAGGGGTGTGGCCAGTTCTCTCAGCTCAGTTTTCTCAGGTTTATTCTATTTAAAAGCAGGAGGAGTTTAAAGTAAGGCTGCTGGAGCCAAAGAAACAGGTCCAGGCTGGTACCCTCTCTGACTTCTACCCTGTAAGAACTTGTGTTTGATTCTTCATTTAGTGCCAAGGGGTGTTTATGGAGATTGTTCAAAATACTTGAAACAGCATCAATAAATTGGGATCTGTTGGATTTTCGGATAGGTTGTTATTCGGTATTCTGTTTTGTGTTGTTTACGTTTCGTTCAGTAATTTATAAATAAATTCTGCTATATTTAAAACTAAGTGGTTTGACCGGCAGCATTTCTCCTGGAATATCCATGTATACCTACTTAAAACAACAGACAAAGTTAGGGTCTGGGTTCCCTTCTTGTAATGTTTTGAGGAGGTCTGCCCTGGTTCATACCACCCACAGGTTGATCATAATATTAGTATACAACGTCCTCTTCCAGAAACTTATGGCGAGAGAAACGTCCATGCTCACAAATTTCACCAGCTTGTTACATTATGTTTTACTTTGATCCAGGTAGACTACCATTGCAGAGTAATTTAGTTTTGTAATGGTAATACAATTTGATAATACAAATACCAGGAACTGATGTACAATGGACAACTTCCATATCAAATTGTCAAAAGAATTTCTGTTCACAACTGTAAAAAGACGAGAGTTTGCCATACATCAAGGTATATCAATAGGTTTAAAACTAACAAACAATCCAGGTCTTTTTCAATATATAATTTTAGTTGCATCACACTGTAACTTACTGCTGTAAATTCTGTGTTTTACAATCTTATACTCCACAACCACCTGATGAAGGAGCAGCGCTCCGAAAGCTAGTGCTTCCAATTAAACCTGTTGGACTATAACCTGGTGTTGTGTGATTTTTAACTTCAAAACTAAAAAGGAGGATCTTGCAATGACACCACATAACATCAGTAAATTCAAGGGTAGTTCTCTCTTGAAAAACATGCTTCAGTCAAAGAAAGTTGATGAGCCGAGGGCTGGTTTGAATACTCAAGTCATTTCTTTCCCCACTCAATCAGCAGCAAAAAGGTAAGGCCTGCACCGAAGCACGATTTCACATTGTCCATCTTCTGGCAAGATAAGAAGTCATTCACAGATAGCAAAAGCATTTAAAAGCAACGACTGTGACCGTTGGCTCTTTATTCATTAACTTCCAAAACAAAGAAGAAATAGCACTGGCAATCCAGAGGAGGTCATTCTGTGCTTTTATAGAAGCAAGACAAGTGGCATCTTTATCCGAAGACATTTTTTGGCAACAACAGCAGCATTCTGAATTCATCCAACTGCTTTTTGATGAATCTATCACCATGACGGACATAGTTCTGCTGATTGCTGGTGTCTGCATGGGCCTTTTTTTAAAAAAAAGGCAACTATTAAGAAGTTATTTTCTCACCTTTCTGCCTTTTAGAGGGGGAGAAGGAGAAGTATATCTACAAAATTTGAAGAGAAAAACATTCCAATTCAAGAAACTGTTTTGCATGACAATTAATAGTGCACCAGCCATACGTGGTCGCAAACACAGACTTCTTGCATTTTGCAGAAAAAAATTATCCTGACTGCCTCTTTCAATTACCACTCTATAATCCAGCAGCAAATAGTGAGGGATTACTCGCATGTACAAAGGTTTTGTTAGAATTATGAATGCAATTCAATAAGTAACCTTCACCACTTGTCTGAATCCTTACCCAAAGAACTCTGTATTGCCTATGATGAATTAAACCTCCATTGATGTGAGGTGGTCAAATCAAGGGGAGATCCTTCAAAAGATTTTTAAACTGGATTTCTGAAGAAGTCACCCTTTCTTAATTCAACTTTAAATAAAAAGACAAGAAATAACAAGGTGAAGACAACACTTCCAGGAGTAGTCAACATGCACCCAAACAGTATCTGCCCTACAGAACAGGATAAAAAGAGGGCATATTTAAAAAAGTAGTACAGGCAGACAAAACAACCTCTCAGCAGCTAAGTCAAATTTCCATGTAATTTTGCAATTTTTAGTTCAGGTACATTCTTCTGAATCCCAACAAGTGCTGGCCCAATCTACTCAACATTTCCTCATTAAGCAATCCCCCATACCAGCCATCAGCTCAGTGAACCTTCTCTGGAAGGCCTCTAATCCCATATATAATGTTTTTTCTCAGATATAAGGGACCAAACCTTTACTCTATTAGTGCATTGTTTAATTTTATACATCATTTCCTTTGAAATAACAGGGAAGACAAATGAAATGTTGGCTATCACCCATTAGTAAATCTGTGGCACAGCTTCCTGCAGTCATTCTCCATTTAGATAATAGTCAGCTGATCTATTCTTCTTGCCAAAAAGTGTGTAACCTCAACATTTCCCCACTTTATTCCATCTGGTAACATTTTGCCCACTCACATGACTTGCTTCTATCTTGCTGCAGACTGTTAAACACTTATTTGTGTCATCTGCAAATCTGGATAAAATGTTTTCATTTCTTTCATCCAAGTTATTAAATCCATATTGTAAATAATTGTGGTCCCAGCACTGATCCCTATAGCTCAGTACTGGTTACACCTACCATCCTCAAAATGATCCCTTAAAAGAAAGATGCACCAACACCAGCATTCTTGACCAGGCTAACATCCCCAGCATTGAGACACTGACCAACCTTGGTCAGTGAGTAAGGTGACGATAGGCTGGGCACATTGTCCAATGACCGAAACAAGACAGGCCCCCACCCCAATCCTCTCAGCAGATGCTCTACTCCCAGCTTTGAAATGACAGGTGAGCCCCAGGTGGACAGTAGAAGTCCTTCAGTGATATTCTCAAGGCTTCACTGGCAAAGTGCAGCATTCCTACAGACGTCTGGGAATTACTGGACCATGAGCGACCAAAGTGGGAGCAGGAGCATCTAGAAAGGCATTGAGCACTGAGACTTGACGCCTGGAAGAAGCAGAAACAAGTGAAAGAAATGCACTGCTATACCAACGCCTACACACCTTTTACTCAAGTGCATCAGCCTGCTGTAGCCACATTGGCCACACAGCCACGTATGGACTCACCAAGTGTGGAATAGAGTCATCATCGTCTGTGAGGGACTGACAATGAATGAATGTTCAGTCCCTTCTCCCAACTATCTATTAGTTAGCCAATTCTCTATCCAGATGAATATATTAAAACTCCAACACTATGTGCTCTTAACACAGTAAGTAATCTTCCATGCAGTCTATTATTCATCATTCTTCCGTTACACTGTAACTTGTGTGTTTTGCACTTCTTATGCACTTAATGCCATTTACGATTGGGTAGTTTGTGCTGTGTATGTAGCACCCTCTGTACTAGAGGTTCGCTATCTCATTTTGAGTGCATCAGTTGTATATGGTAGAAGTGACAAAAAGCTACTTTACTCTACTTACATATTGTAAAATATTACACACTTATTAATTCCCCTTGTACTTGTTACCACCTCAAGGAGTTCAATAAATGTCAGACATGATGTCTCCTTTATGAAGTTATGCTGACTCTGCTGGATTACTTTAATTATTATTATAACATCATTTTAGTATTTTTGCCTCCCCCCCAGAATATCGGTGGGAAGAAAGTGGAAGTAACATTTCAAATCCAGTGACTCTTCACAGCAGAAGAAGAATTTGGTGAAGAGTCCCTGGACTTGGAACAGTAACTCTGCTTTCTTCTGAGGATAAAAACAATGACTGCAGATGCTGGAAACCAGATTCTGGATTAGTGGTGCTGGAAGAGCACAGCAGTTCAGGAAGCATCCGAGGAGCAGTAAAATCGATGTTTCGGGCAAAAGCCCTTCATCAGGAATAAAAGCTGCTTTCTTCTGAGTCCAGTGACTCTTCTGTTCTCAACAAGTCGTCACTGGACTCGACACTTAACTCTGCTTTCTCCCCACAGATGCTGCCAGACCTGCTGAGCATTGCCAATAAGTTACTTTTGCTACATTGCAAGCTTCCAGTACTCTGGGAATTCAACAGAATCCAAAAGGTTCTTAGAAGGCTGCTAAGAGTGCATCTGCTATCTCTATAGCTACTTCCTTCAATACTCTAGGTTGTAACCTGTCAGGTTCAAGGAACTTAGCAGCATTTAACCCTGTTATTTTGTCTGGTACATTTTCTATAGCGATTGTAATGGTATTCTTTTCCAGTAAACCTTCCCCATTTCGCCCTGTTGTTAATAAGTATTGTTTAGGTTGTTATGAAGAATGATACAAAGTATTTATTCAACTCTCTCATTTCTGATTTCCCTTTTGTAGTTTCCCTAGTCTTATTCTCTAAGGGGACTACATTTACATTGACGTCTCTCCCCTTCTTAAATTAAAATTAGTACTTACTATCCATTTAATTAGCTACATGCTAATTTACTCCAAAGTCTATTTTCTCCTTTTTTGGGGTCACCATTTCTTAAGTTTTCAAGCTTGGTTAGTTCTCAGTCTTATTGATCTTCGCCATAAAGTGTTTTCACTTTCATTTCAATATTATTCACCAACTTTCCCCTCACTGCACGTTTCTTCTTCACTGGGAGTCTTTGCTGAGAGTCAACTATTTTAGAATATTTCTCATTGCTCATAGTGGTCTTTTCTGTTCAAACTTCTGTTCCCAGTCTGGTCCAGCCAAATCTGCTCTCGTTCCTTTGCAAATTACCCTCATTTAACTCAGTTGTAACTAAGTGAGGTTTCTCACACTCAAACGGAACATTGAATGCTACCTCATCAAGGTCACTGTTTTGAGTTTTACTCTGACCATTTCTTCAAATTACCATAACTAGAGTCAAAGCAGTCCGATTCCTTTTCAGATCTGCAACATATTGTTCTAGGAAACAATCCCACACACAGACTCTAGATTGTTCCTGGTGACTACCTCTGCCAATTCAACTCTCTCACCTACATATAGGTCGAAAGTCACCCATTATTAGTACATTGCTTTTATATGACTTTATTGTCTCCCACTTTAGTCTTTTCCCTGGAATATAATAGTTATAGGAACCCTACAGATTACTTGCAGTATCTTCTGCCCCTTATTTCTCATCTCTTCTCAGATTCGATATCTTCCAATTCTAGATCATTTATTTCTATCCGACTTTTTCTCTCTTGTATGGATGAAATCACTCCATCATCCTTTTGCTCTGAGCTTTTGAAACAATACATAGCGCTGAATAGTTTGCTCCTAATTTTGAACTTCTTGCAACCTCACCTACATAGTGACCATAAAGATCATTATCTTGGTATCGTTAATTCATTCTTGTTCGGAATACTACAAGTGCACAATCCTTTATCCAAAATACTCCGGACCAGCTGGTGTTCAGAATTCAGAATTTTTCAAATTTCAGAATAAGTGGCAGTTTGATGGTGAAATTTTAAAACAACTTTCCGAAGAATAGACTCACTGAGTAAAACAGGCCCTGAAACAAAACTTGGGCTTGCCAGTATTGGGCCGCACCCCCACCCCCCCAACACACACACTACGTCACATCTGAGTGACACGCAGCAAGTGGGTGTGGACTTGGGTTAACTATTTGCATGCCAAACAACCTCGTTAATTAGAAAAAAAACTACACAAAAACACCTTCAGACTTGAGCTTTTCGGATAAGGGGTTGACCACCTGTATATGCTTTAAGAGCCGTTAATTTTGCCTTTTTAAATTCATTTTTCCCCTTCGACCTTTTATGCTGCTTTTTCATTGAATGTTTGTGCATGTCACTCCCTATGCCCCTTTGGGTATCATTATTAAACTAAATGTTTTGCCATGCACAGTCTCAGCATGAAACAAGCAAAGCCTGACTCATTGGAACAGCTCAGTTTTATCATAGTAGTGCCAGTGCCCCATGAACTAAAACCCATTCCTCCAGCACCAATATCTTGGAACCTAATACTTACCTCCTTGATTTTATGTACCTTGTTTCTGTTTGCCCACAGTCCAGGTTACAATCCAGACATTACCACCTTGCAGGTTCTATACTTTAAAATGTAGTTCTCACCTATTCATATTCTCTCAGACAGATCGCCTTTCTCGTCTTATTGATGCCATCAGTATCGCCTGATCAATGATAACCAGATCCCACCCCTCTCTCTCCAAGTTTCCATTCTAGCTCTAAAGGGATGCCTTTAAAATGTGTGATGGTGCTGTCACTTTAAAAAAGGTTATGTCATCTTTTGGGGGGAACCAAAGAGAGGTCATAAAGGCTGAGGCACTGAAGAGTTTAGTTTGATAATGGAAGGGGAGTGGCCAGTTCTTCCAGTTCAGTTTTTTTTCTAGTTTGGTTTTGCTTTAGCAGTCACAAAATAAGAGCGTCCAGGAGAATTGCAAGCTTTAGTAAAGAATTCCTCTGACCTTCTTCTGAAATCTCTTTGAACACTGTTCCCTCCTACCTGCAAGAGTTTGTTTGAAATTATCCTTTTGCCAAGGGGTGTGTTTATGGGATGATGCTGTATTGGAACAATTAATTAGTAACAGTTACTGTAACAGAGGCGAGAGTGTGGTGCTGAAAAAGCACAGCAGGTCAGGCAGCATCTGAGGAGCAGGAGAATTAACGTTTTGAGTATAAGTCCTTCATCAGGAATGTTGCCTACTGTGCTTTTCCAGCACTACACTCTCGACTCTGATCTGCAGCATCTGCAATCCTCACCTCCTACTAGTTACTGTATTAGGTTGGTTAAATTTTCCATTAGTTGTTATTCTAAATTCCGTTTTGTGCGCTTATTTCAACTGTGTTTAAATAAATTCTGTTTTGCTTAAAGCCAAGTGGTTTGACCAGCTGCATTACACAAATATCCACTTCACATCTGTCTTTAAAAATAAGAAAATGTTAGGGTCTAGGCTACCTTCTTAAAATATTTTGAGGGGGGTCTACCCTGGTCCAGAACACCCAACACCAGCAGGCTTTGGGAGTATTGCTCAGGGCCAGAGAATTATAGGAACCTCCATCACAACTGCATTCCTATTGTAGTTTCCAATTCAAATGGCTGACTGTAACAGAGTGTCATGGCCAGTTTGCTCACTCTTCTTACAACCCCAACTATATTGTGCATAGTTGGCAAGAACCTTGGAATTGTTAGACAAGGATGTTGTGAAACTGGAAAGGGTTCAGTAAAGGCTTACAAAGACGCTGCCAGGGTTGGAGCTAGAGGGAGAGACTGAATAGGGTGGGGCTGTTCTCCCTGGAGTGTCTGTGGCATGGATAGCGTAAACGGACAAGGTCTTTCCCCTGGGTTGGGGGAGTCCAGAATGAGAGGGCATAGGTTTTGGGTGAGAGGGGAAGGATATAAAAGGGACCTAAGGGACAACTTTTTTTTTAAAAAACACAGAGGGTGGTGAGTGTATGGAATGAGTCTGTTTCCATGCTGTACATCTCTAGGACTTGAATTGCTGAGGCCGAAGCCCCTCAAATACTATCCAGTCTCTATACCAGCTTCACCTGCAGTCACATCCTCCACTGCCTGATCACAGGTTAGGTAATTCAACCCCTTACCCAAGAGGTTATCAAAGGGATAACCCCACAGAACTCACAAGGTGCTGATGTCATGGGCTAGGCTAGCATTTACTGCCCACCCCTAACTGCATAAAAGTCAACCACATTGTGGTTCTGCAGTTACAAGTGGGCCAGACCACAGAAAGACGACAGTCTCCTTCCATGAAAAAAAGACATTATCTGAACCAGATAGGCTGTTTTGAAAATCGACTGTGGTTTCTAGTCACCACAAGACTGTTAATTCCTGGGTCTCTGCATTAATAGTCTAATGATAAAACCTCTCGGCCATATTCCTATGTTTTATGCATAAAAGCATGCTTTAATATATTAGTAGAGGTGTGATTGCCTCCTGGGCAAAGCTTTCGGGTAATTTGCCCCCTTCCTAATGCAGCACAGACTCCAGTTCAAGCTGCAAACACTTCGTCATACAGCATGCAAACAGACCCTTTGATCGAACCAGTCCATGCTGAACATAATCCCAAAATGAACTAGTCCCGCCTGTCTACTCCTCATCCATATCCGTCCAAAATTTTCCTACTCATGCAGTTATCCAAATCTCTTTTAAATGTTCTAATTGTACCCACATCTACACTTCCTCAGGAAGTTCATTCCATGTGCAAACCACTGTGTAAAACAAAATTTGCCCCATGCCGTCTTTTGAAAAAGAAGTGAAAAAAAAAATCGCCCTCTTCACCTTAAAAACGTGCCTCCTCGTCTCGAGATTCTCCATCCTAGGGAAAAAAAAACTACCATTCACTCTATCTATTCCCCTCATGATATTATAAACCTCCTAGGCTCCAGTGAAAAAAGTTGCAGCCTTTCTTTACAACTCAAACCTTTCATACCTGGCAACATCCTGGTAAAATCTCTTCTGAACCCTCTCCAGCTTACTATCATCTTGCATATAACTGGACAACCAGAACTAGACACAGTATTCCAGAAGAGGCCTCACCCATGTCCTGTATATACACATACACAATATCCACATTAACTATAGCACTAAATGCAGCTGTAAGCTATGGTGACTTATGTCCAGCATTGTGAAGGACAGCAGCCCCGTCGGTTCTGTATACATATCTTCTATCCAAGGGATTGCATACTTATCCAACCTTGAAGCCAGATACATTTTGGGGACTTTAAAACAAAGTCTGTATGACTGGGGCTACTCGTTCCTCAAAACCCCCGATTCCTTCACTTTCCAACCTTCTGATTTCTACCTCTATGCTTTCATGCAAGGCAAATTGCATGGGGTGGGGTGGAGTGTGTCGAATTGCAAGCTACCTGGTCAACATGCAAGGTGGCCTTGTCTCCTCAGACAGTTCCTAGGAGATTCCTGGAAGACTTCCAATGTTTAATTAGGACTTCAAACAGGCAGCCATTTTCTAACGGAAAAATGCTAAGCCAATCTTTCCCAACCAATTTCACTACATCAAGCTTAGGCCCATGCTTTTACTACAATCAGTGGTAACTGAACGAGCTGCTTCTTACAAGAGACTGGAACAGATATTTTTACCCTTAGTCTGTAAAAGATTCCTTGGTATAGATTCTCAGTCTAGCAAAGCTCTTGCACAAGTTTAAGGGTTGGGATTGAGTGAATGTTGTTAAAACCTGGTTCCGTGATCACACCAGTATGGGCCTCTATTAGACTCAAATGACTATTTAACCAAACATTTCCCTTGTTTAGCTGTGATTTGGATGTCACTAAGCAATTTGACTGTTCTAAAATCAGATGTAAGTGGACTTTCCAGGATGTGAAGTTTTCTGGACAGTGGCTTAAGAGTTATTTTACTCAAATTTAGATCTAGTAGGACTCTTCTGCTGACCAAAGTCCACATACTGGCAGCAACTACAATGGCTAGCCAGTCCAAATAGTGAAGAAACTTAACTGTTTGCCCAAGGCTTGGCTTTGTTTTGGGGTTTTGCTGTGGCTGACCTAGAGTCCCTCTGATCAGCATATGTCCAGACTAAGTCAACGCAGTTGCCTGTACTCAAGTGGTTCTCCCCCCGCCCCAAGCTCTTTCATCTGGTCATGGTATCCACTTCTATTGGAATATTCTGCAACAGGTATGCTCCACTTGCCACATTTTCCAAAGATAAAGCCAGTTGTAGCGCCTGTTGAATTCCAGTCTGGCTTCAGCTAAGTGGTGTTAATTTGGTTAGATTCCTTACAGTGTGAAAACAGGCCCTTCAGCCCAACAAGTCCACACCGACCAAAGAGTAACCACCCAGACCAATTTCCCTCTGACTAATGCACCGAGCACTGAGTGTGTTGGCATGGCAAATTCACCTAACCTGCACATCTTTGGACTGTGGGAGGAAACCAGAGCACCCAGAGGAAACCCACGCAGACACGGGGAGAATATGCAAACTCCTAACAGACTGTTGCCAGAAGCGGAAATTGAACCTGGGTCTCTGGTGCTGCAAGGGAGCAGTGCTAACCACTGTGCCGCAGTGCTGCCCCCAATTTTAATGCATTGTTACATCCTTAAATCGCAAATATTAGAAACATCTCATTAAGGTTTAGACCAAAAGTCACAGGCTTCTGCCAGTCGTCTAAACCTAGTCAAAAATCTCAATATGGATTCCCCTGGTTCTTGAATTGCCAAGTAAAAGTAATAGTATCTCAGAATTAGAGGTGGCTTTGGGTTGCCCATCAATTCTTGAAAGGTTTTAGTATCTGATTTTACCACTGATGTGTTCACCCTGTATCAATTTTGTGTCCAGCAGCTTCCATGAGCTTTAAGTTTGAATGGACATCAAAAGCGACTTCATTTTGAAGCCAACTGATAGATGTCCTGACCCAAACACCACATGAAAAACAAACTGTTCAACCTTGAAGAATAAAGAACAAACTTTGACTAAATAAGTCAAGACAAGAATCGAAGAAAACGTTCAACCACCAGCATTTGATATTTATAATAGGGACTAGCAGCTTGTCAAACCTTATTTAGTTTCATTTGAAACTTAGTGTTTCAAAATGTGAACAAAAACATCATTTATAAAGAATTAACATAATCATTTGCACGATAATAATGTCCCTACTGAAAGAAGTTGCAGTGTCCAGAGCTGCTGGACACAAAATTGATACAGGGTGAACACATCAGTAGTAAAATCAGATACTAAAACCTTTCAAGAATTGATGGGCAACCCAAAGCCACCTCTAATTCTGAGATGCTATTACTTTTACTTGGCAATTCAAGAACCAGGGGAATCCATATTGAGATTTTTGACTAGGTTTAGACGACTGGCAGAAGCCTGTAACTTGGACTTTTGTCACCCAAGTAGCAATTATTTACTCCCAAGTCCAGGCAGTAACATGTTGGCAGCCCATTGGCCTACAGGCAGCAAGCCCAGTCAAGCCACAGGTGGACATTTCTCCTTGGAGCAGGGGAAAAAAGAAAAATGGAGGCTTGGTAGTCCTGCTTTGGGATTTTAATGGAAGCTTCCCATCAATTTAGCACAGGTCCCCCGTTGAATTCAGGGCAGATAACAGGCTCAAATGTTGGAGCCAATTACAGAACTTCCAGCTCAAGGGGAGCAGCAGGCTTCAATAAACATCAGCCCTTAGGGAGAGCGCAAGAGAGAGAGAAAAAAAAAGAAGAGAGCATGGCTGCAGTCCCCCCCATTCAGGCAAACCGGAGGGCTTTTAGCACTATCTGAAGTACTATGTTCAGCTGTTGGGTGCCCACCACGAAAGTAATTGGAGGCCAATTGAAATTTGGCCACCAGGGATATGTAGCCAATCAATCTCCATATTCCAGCTTTAACAAATGGATGTGCAGCTTTACCAGGTCTAAACAAATAGTCTCCCCTAAAATGGCTGATGTCAGGAACACAATCTGGACACCAGGCTATGAATTAGCACCTGCATTTTTGGACCTAAAGCCACATTATCCCCAACCTCATCAAAACAGCCTGAAAATACTGCTCGACAAAACAGTTTTCATGTTTCTCCTCATTATGACTGCATTGCTTTTTAGTTAGTACGCGCCAATGGCTCCCCAGTCAAGACAAGCTCGTTCAGCCTAGACCAGAGATAAATTTAAAGGAGTGCCCCACATTGTATATTACGCAAGTACTCACTGGATAAAAAGTTACCTATTTAAAATTCTAACACATGCCCTCCTCAAATCAGTATTCAAGAAAGTTTGGGCATTTTAATGTTTAGATTAGATAGATTACTTAGTGTGGAAACAGGCCCTTCAGCCCAACAAGTCCACACCAACCTGCCGAAGCGCAACCTACCGATCCCCCTACATTTACGCCTTCACTTAACACTACGGGCAATTTAGCATGGCCAATTCACCTGACCTGCACATCTTTGTACGAGCTCATCCTAGTCATTGTTTCACTTTTCTTTCCTTCAAAATTGAAGCCTTACTTTGAAATATTCAAGCCATTTAAAACGCAAGCATTGCATAATGTTTCCCTGTGGTTTTATACTTCAAACATCTTTGCTAAGGCCAGTCCCATTCAAAAGTGCAAATGCACCAAAGCAGAATCAAGACTCTCTTTGCAGTATGGAGAACTCTAAAATGAATCTGATTTTTATCAAAAACCACTCATTTGCTGTTCAGTTGCCATTCAAAATGCTAGCTGAGGAAACACTGCCAAACATCTGGGCTCCAGGCTGGACTCTGACCAACCCAGGCGTGTTGAGTGTGCAACACAAACAAACATTCTCACACACGTTATAATTGAATACAACATTCTCACTGTTTCAGTAAACGTTCTTTTGGGCAGACAATCTGGGCAAAGACCTCAGCTTTGTCACTTGCATGAATGGCTACATATCCCTGGTGGCCAGCATGCTCGCTGTCAATCATCTTTCCTGTTCAGCTGGTTCATTAAACCACCCATCGACAGATAGGGAATGGAGCACAGAATCGGAGGGTGCACGAGCCAATACTCACAGCAACTCTTTGACCTTCTAATTTGCCAGAGTTTTCTCCCAGGCAACAAACTAAAGCAAAGTCAAAACAAGATCCAAGACCCATTCACCCTGAAAACAAAATCTAAAAAGTGAGTCAGGGCCATTGTCTCAGTCAGAGATTTGCTTCAAGTATTGAAGGGAACGAGGAAAGTGCCCTCCATCCATTTCAAATTGGATGGCCATTCTGACCTGCATATTGGCAGATTAATACTATGCATCTCAATTTCTCTGCTCTCTTCACTCACCTGAATCCATCTTCCTTTGTACTCATGCTATTTTGTTCTCTCAGGTCCAATACTAGCAAAGTGAAGCCTGCTTACAAGGGCAAAGCCACTTCTGATTTCTTGGCTTCTACTGTATAGAAGCTGAGGGTTAACTCTGATATTTCTGTTCCTCTCTCCTGGACAAATGATTCAAAATATCTACCAATGATATCCACAACTATGAGCCAACCTCTTCTTGATCTTTTTTCTTGAGCCTCCCATCTCATAGGTGCTTATCAATATTCAAATAGATTAAATAGAAGGGGCGCAGGTTTGCTCGCTGAGCTGTAGGTTTGATATCCAGACGTTTCATTACCTGGCTAGGTAACATCATCAGTGGCGACCTCCAAGTGAAGCGAAGCTGTTGTCTCCTGCTTTCTATTTATATCTTTCTCCTGGGTGGGGTTCCTGGGGTTTGTGGTGATGTCATTTCCTGTTAGTTTTCTGAAGGGTTGATAGATGGCATCTTGATCTATGTGTTTGTTTATGACGTTGTGGTTGGAGTGCCAGGCCTCTAGGAATTCTCTGGCATGTCTTTGCTTAGCCTGTCCCAGGATAGCTGTGTTGTCCACCATGTGTTGTTCAAAAAAAATACCATTTCGACTGGGACAACACATCTATCCTGGGACAGACTAAGCAAAGACATGCCAGAGAATTCCTAGAGGCCTGGCACTCCAACCACAAACACCATAAACAAACACATAGATCTAGATGCCATCTATCAACCCCTCAGAAAATGAACAGGAAATGACATCACCACAAATCCCAGGAACCCCACCCAGGACAAACATATAAATAGAAAGCAGGAGACAACAGCTTCACTTCACTTGGAGGTCACCACTGATGATGTTACCTAGCCAGGTAACAAAACAACTGGATATCAAACCTACAGCTCAGCGAGCAAACCTACACTCTCAACCTCAACCTGAGCTACAAACCTTCACAAACCTTACAAAAACAATTAAATAGAAGCAAAAAGAAGGCCATTCAGCCCTTCTAGGCTACCATTACATTCAAGAATATCACCTTTAAACTACTTGTGGCCCCTGTTCCACATGAATGTCTGCCCCGATAATTATCAACTCCCTTATTAATCAAGAATTTACTCATGTCTGCTTTAAAAAAAAATTAAAAGTATTAATAACACTGGAGGAGTTCTGAAGACTTAGGATTCACACTGGCAAAATTAAATTTAAAACAAAAAATAAAATCTCATCTCTCTAAAGTGGGAGACTCTTTATTTTTAAAAGTGTTCCCTGGTTCTACTTTCTCTTTCAAAGCATTCATCTTGTAAAATCCCCTCAGGATCTTGTAGTTTGATAAAATCACCTCTTTCACAAACTACAATGGCTACAGGTCCAGCTTTTTTTCATCACCTCCACTGCATCCTCCTTGATCTCATCCCAGATATCAGTCTGATGAGCCTTCTCTAGATTGCCTCTGAACTAAAAGCATTCTTAAATAGGGATAATAAGTACTAAACTATACAGAGTACTCCAGATTTATAAAGTGTTGGTGAACCCACATGGCAAGAATGTTTTATTGTATTTATATTCCATTCCTTTTGTAATGAACAACATTCAAAGCCTTCCTAATCAGTTGCTGTACTTGTATATTACTTTCTTGTAATACCCTGATCCCTCTGTGCCACAATTCTTCCATCTCTTATTTAAATAATATGCTACTTTTCTATTCTTCTGGTCAATGTGGACAAATCAACATTTTATTCCATCTGGAATCCACCTCCAAACTGAAATTCATAAATGAGACAGCCTGCACCAGCCCATTATTGGAGCTTATCCCTTATCCCAGCTGAACCTTATTCTTCCCTAGCCTGAGCTACCCACTTCTCTTTCTCGAACCCACCACCATGTCCTCTTTGCTGAATTTGTTCACTCATTGGAAATAGGCGAGTTAATAGACAATATTGGCGGCACGGTGGCACAGTGGTTAGCACTACTGCCTCACAGCGCCAGAGACCCGGGTTCAATTTCCGCCTCAGGCGACTGCCTGTTTGGAGTTTGCACATTCTCCCCATGTCTGTGTGGGTTTCCTCTGGGTGCTCCGGTTTCCTCCCACAGTCCACAAATGTACAGGTTAGGTGAATTGGCCATGCTAAATTGCTCATAGTGTTAGGTGAAGGGATAAATGTAGGAGAATGGGTCTGGGCGGGTTGTGCTTCGGCGGGTCGGTGTGGACTTGTTGGGCCGAAGGGCCTGTTTCCACACTGTAACTAATCTGAGCTAAAACAACTTGTATAAATAAAGAAATCTCAGCTGAAAGATGGTCCTTTTGGACAGGTCAGAGCCCAGAGTGAAACCTGGTTTGACAGATCATTTAAAAATTTTGCAGGTGATTACTGTGGTGGTTAATTACTGAAGGGTTAGTTAGCTCTATTAGTGTGGCGAAAGTGAGGAGACTGCAGATGCTGGAGATGAGAGTCGAGAGTGTGGTGCTGGAAAAACACAGGTCAGGCAGCATCAAGAAGCAGAATTATATAACTCCTGGTGAAGGACTTTTACCCTTCAATTCCCTGGCTGAGATAGTAATAAAGGTCCTTCCTTTTTAACCCACTTTCAGACCTCTCCCCATCCCAATTCCACCTGAAGATGTGATGATCCTCAGGTTAAATTACTACCAGGCATCTCTCTCATGACAGCAGCCCCTCACCTTCTGGGATTACGGCAACTTAGTCACTGACATCTCAAAATTACAAACTATCTTAAACAAAAAAAAATTGCAGAAGAATAAACAAAGCTATGTGAAGTGTGTGAAAGCAGCAATGCAACAGATATTCAATCCCAAATGTAGATAACTTCTCCAACTTCTTTCCACATTTACTGACATTTTTCAATTCTGACTGAACCAAAGAGATGTTTAGGTTAAGCAACTCAGACTTCCAGGTCACCTGTTTGGAGACACTATCCACTATAATTCCTTCTGAAACAAAAACAAAAATTGCTGGAAAAGTTCAGGAGTCTGATAGCATCTGTGGAGAGAAATCAGAGTTAATGTTTCATGTCCAGTGATCCTTCCTCAGAACAGAGAATTATTCGAGAAAGAAAGAAAAAGAGATAACGAAAGAAAGAACGAGAGAACGAAAGAAAAAGAATCAGAACAAGCAAATGAGTGTGACTGTTACCCTGAACTGAAACCTCGATTAACTGAATAAGAGGAATTTGCTCCCCCTTTCTGGTCAGAACTCCCGATTCCTCTGAACAGAAGTCAAAAGCTAAACTAATACCATCTGGTCAACTTTCTCAGTTTAACAAATTCAGCAATATAACCATTCCATCCACTAACAGCACAGGTGTGGTGAGACATGACTGAATCACATATCTTCTGGGAAATTACGTACTTAGCTCACTGCTCCAAATGACTTTTTGACCTTTTTAAAAAAAAGGTATCTTCTCAGAATTAGAATTCATCAGGCTCTCAATTCCAAATTCCAAAAATGATAATACTTTATGCACATTTAACATCAATGTTGCTATGGTTACCCACACATGCCTGCCTTTCAGGGGAGGGGCGAAACAAAAGAGAAAATTTCAAACTCTCCTTGCTCTAGTCCTACTCGGGTCTTGTGTCCTTTTCCTGGTCCATTGATAGCCATTCGCTGCCATTTTCTGCTTCCACTGTGGTCAAGCTCAGAAGTTTTGAACTCTTTCCAACTTCTACACTTCTCACACCTTCATCTGGTCCAGTTCAGACTCTTCCCACTCAGTCACAAGTCTTAGCCGTATCTTCAGAAGTTATCAACTAATATACACTATAAACAATTAATCCCCACAACTACTTAATTACACTTCACATCACGCATCCATAAAGACTAAATTCCAATGGACTAGTCTAAGTAATGCAAACCTAAATACTTCATCTTCCTGATCGTCTTTCCTCGACTAAAAGTTTCCCCTGTCACTCCACCAGACTCCACATTATTGATAAATCAGATAGGGTGAATGGCCTCTTTCACACACCTTTGCTCACTCTATTCCCCTTCCTCCCAGAACTGCAGTACAGTGTTACCCTTTCTGGCAGGAGTAGACAATGAGAACTATTAAACAGATCATCCTCCATTTTTTCACCAGATCCAGCATGATGCTACCAAGCAATCATCATCTTCTCCCATTTTCTTTGCAGTCTGAAGGGAGTATTCATTCTGCTACATCCTGGACCATTCCTCAGTCAACTGCCTCCCTTTTCCTGTGGTACCTTCCCATTCAAATATAGGAAATGCAGCTGCCCCCTTTTACTGCCACTCCTCAGATTGTGGCCTAGTATAAGCTACATACATCCATAGAGCATACTTTTTCTGAATTAGCTGCCCACAACATTGTAGATGAAACAACAGACATTAACACAGCCTGGGTGACTGCTTTGTGAAACACTTCTGTGCAAAACCCGAAACCTTATGACCCCTTATTGCAACCACTAGACTTGTCCCTGGACAGCAATGCCAGGATGTTCCAGGTCATTCTAAGTGGGCAAAGTACAGTTTCTGGAACTTAAGATTTCAGATCACATCCTCGACTTGCATTTCCCCTGCTGTAATTCATTTCCCTTCATGATGTTCAGGTAGCTATCCAGCCATTCTCACGTCATTTCTTTACTCACCAAGATGAGCTGCTAGGTTACTTAATCTTTCTTTTCATTCTTCTTCCTGCTCCTCTAGATATTCACTTGCTAAAAAAAAAGACCTATTTTGCTTCAATCTTTACACAGTTCTGATGACTTCTTAGCTTGAAATGTCAACTGTTATAGAGCCAGAGATATACAGCATGGAAACAGACTCTTCAGTCCAACTCATCCATACCAACCAGTTATCCTATATAACTCTAGTCCCAACATTTGGCATACATCCCTTCCTATTCATATATCCATCTGGATGCCTTTTAATGTTATTGTACCAGCCTCCACCACTTCCTCTCACAACTCATTCCATACACATATCTGGACTATTCCTCAGTCAACTTACAGAATGGCCTCCCTTTCCTGTGGCACCTTCCCATTGTTTCTGTGTTAAAAAGGTTGCCTCTTTTGTCCCTGTTAAACCTTTCCTCTCTCACCTTAAACCTATGCCCTCCAGTTTTGGATTCCTCCACCCCAGGGAAAAAAATCTGTCTATTTATCCTATCTATGCCCCTCATGATTTTATACACTTCTATAAAAGTTACCCCTCAGCCTCTGACGCTCCAGGGAAAAAAGCCCCAGCCTGTTCAGCCTCTCCCTATAGATCAAATCCTCCAACCCTGGCAACATCCTTGTAAATCTTTTCTGAACCCTTTCAAGCTTCATAAAATTCTTCCTAAGGAGCGAGACCAGAATTGCATGCAAAATTCCAAAAGTGGCCTAACCAATGTCCTGTACAGCTGCAACATAACCTCCCAACTCCTATACTCCATGCACTGACCAATGGAGGCAAGTAAACCAGACGCCTTCTTCACTATCCTATCTATCTGCGACTTTACTTTCAAGGAACTCTGAACCTGCACCCAAGGTCTCTTTGCTGAGCAACACACCCCAGGACCTTAACTATTAAACATATAAGTTCTGATTTGCTTTTCCAAAATGCAGCACCTCAGATTTATCTGAATTAAACTCCATCTGTCACTCCTCAGCCCATTGACTGATCAAGGTCCCATTGTACTCTGGGGTAACCTTCTTCACTGACCACTACACCTCCAATTTTAGCATTATCTGCAAACATAATAATCATACCTTCTATGTTCACATCCAAATCATTTGTATATAAAATGGCAAGAAGCAGTGAACCTAGCACCAATTCTTGTGGCACATCACTGGTCGAAGGCCTCCAGTCTGAAAAGCAACCCTCTATCTTCTACCTTGGAGCCAATTCTGTACCCAAATTCCTCCCCACTTGACCTAAATATTTCTTGAAAAAGCACAAACATCTTTTTGATCCATTGTTTCCAGTCCACATGATCACAAGATGTCGAGGCAGAGCTAAGCTGTTCAGCCAATCGAATCTGCTCTGCTAATCAATGAGATCCTGACTGACTGACAACTCCACTTTCCTGCATTTTCCCTATTATTCTCAATTTCCTTACTGATTACAAGTCTATCCATCTTGGGCTTGAATATATTTAGTGACACAATCTCAAAAGCCCTCTGCAGTCAAGAATACCACTGATTCACTATTCTCTACTGTGAGACAGCTTATTCTGAGATTATACAACACTGTTTCATAAAAGAAACTACCTTGTTAAGTTTTCCAGGATTGGCGCATGTTTCAATAACATTGTCTTTCATTCTAAATTCCAAAGTCTACAAGTCCACTCTACTCAATGAAGTAGTCTTTCCAATCCAGTTGAGAGACTTGTAAAGCTTCTCTATATCATCCCCAATGCCAGCATCTCTTTCCTTGGATCAGGGCCCCAAAAACAAAAATATTCACAGCATTCCAGCTGCGGTCTGACAAGTGCCTTGTATAGTTTTAATCAACACCTCCCCACTATATACTCCATTCCTTTTGAAATAAAAAGGCCATTTGCCTTCCATATTACCTGCTGAACTTAGATGCTAGCTTTAGTGATTCATGGAGGAATGCCAAATCCCTTTGTTCTACACTCTACTGCAGTCTTTCTCCCTTTAAAAATATAGTATCCAATCTCTCTCTTCTTCCTGCCAAAGTACATCACCTCACAGTTTCCCATGTTATATTCCAACAGCCAGGTTTGTCATTTCCCCAAGCCCCCCACCCCCCGGCCCCGCCAGCCACTTGCTTAACACGTCTATATCCCAGTACAGATGGCGTCATCCTCACCAGTTGCTTTCCTATCTATTTGTGTCATCTGCAAACATAGGTATCGTAAATTCATTTTCCTCATCCACATTATAGCAAAACAATTAGACACAATAATCCTTCTGGTACTCCACTAGTAATAGGTAGCCATCCTGAAAACTCCCCCATTCTCAACAAAAATACTTAACCAATCCTTTATCCATGTTAATATCCTACCTCCAACACATAGGCTACTTCAATAAGATACGAGCTCAACGTGTGATATCTTAGCAAATGCCTTCAGTCAAATCCTGACCTAGCTGTATTGTGATCTTAACATATTCAGAAACAGAATTCTCTGTGCAGGCAGATGGTCAAATTCCATTCCATTCTGTGCAAACTTTGCCCAGTCAGAACATTTTTATCCAAGTGTCCATTTAGCACATCATTTCAGGCACAAGAAATCTGCCAGAATTACTGATTCAACAACTGTGGAGAATGAAGTCAGGACTCACAACACTGGGTTATAGTCCAACAGGTTTATTTGAAATCACAAGCTTTCTGAGCACTGCTCCTTCGTCAAAGGTCTGAATGCTTGGTGATTTCAAATAAACCTGTTGGACTGTCACTTGATGTCATGCCACTTCTAACTTTGTCCATCCCAGTCAAACACTGGCACCTCCACATTACAGCGAAAGAGGAACTGAAGGAAATTAATATCAGTAAGAAGGTTGCACTGGAGAAATTAATGGGTTGAAAATTGACCAAGTCGCCAGGACTGGATGGTCTACAGTCCAGAATGCTAAAAAAGTTGTTCCTGATTAAGGGCTTTTGCCCGAAATGTCGATTCTCCTGCTCCTCAGATGCTGCCTGATCTGCTGTGCTTTTCCAGCTCCACACAACTCTAATCTCCAGCATCTGTAGTTCTCACTTTAGCCTCATGACAAAATATAGTTAATGCATTGGTTAATTGCCTTCTGAAATTTTGATTGATTCTGGAATGATTGTTGCAGATTGGAAGCTTGCAGATATCACCATACTATTTGATAAAAGGATCAGAGTACAAATTAAACAGACTCATCAGCTTTCCATCAATAGCAGGGAAAATGCTCAAGTCCATTAGACCGATCTGTTAAATGGACATTTGGATAAAAATGTTCTGAGTGGGCAGTCTGCACAGAATGGAATGGAATTTGACAGTGAAAAATAGCTTTTTTTTGAGGCTAATAATAAAATTGATAAAGGGAGTTCCTGGATACATAAGTACATGAAATGTAAACCCACCAGAGTCTTAAGACCACAGGGCTGCTCGCAGACAGACAGACAGCCAATGGAGGTTTAATCAGAGGATCACCACAACTCAGGCAAGAGTCAGAGATGTACAGCACAGAAAAAGACCCTTCGGTCCAAACCATCCATGCCGACCAGATATCCCAACCCAATCTAGTCCCACCTGCCAGCACCCCGCCCATATCCCTCCAAACCCTTCCCATTCATACACCCACCCAAATGTCTTTTAAAATGCTGCAATTGTACTAGCCTCCACCACTTTCTCTGGCAGCTCATTCCATACATGTACCATCCTCTGTGTGAAAACGTTGCCCCTTAGGTCTCTTTTATATCTCTCCCCGCTCACCCTAAAACTATGCCGTCTAGTTCTGGACTCCCCGATCCCAGGGAAAAGACTTTGTCTATTTACCCTATCTATGCCCCTCATAATTTTATAAACTGCTAGAAGGTCACCCCTCAGCCTCAGACAGTCCAGGGAAAACAACCCCAGCCTGTTCAGCCTCTCCCTATAGCTCAAATCCTCCAACCTGGCAACATCCTTGTAAATCTTTTCTGAACCCTTTCAAGTTTCACAACATCTTTCCGATAGGAAGGAGACCAGAATTGCATGCAATATTCCAACAATGGCATAACCAATGTCCTGTACAGCCGCAACATGACCTCCCAACTCCTGTACTCAATCCTCTGACCAATAAAGGAAAGCATACAAAATGCCTTCTTCACTATCCTATCTACCTGCGACTCTACTTTCAAGGTGCTATGAACCTGCACTCCAAGGTCTCTTTGTTCAGCAACACTCCCTAGGACCTTACCATTAACTGTATAAGTCCTGCTAAGATTTGCTTTCCCAAAATTCAACACCTCGCATAGAAGAGAGGCCAAGAAGTAGAGCGTTCATAGTAACCTCAGCTAGCAATCCATGCTGCTGATATCATTGCATCGCAAACCTGCGACTCAGCTAACTGAGTTGATGTCATATATTTGATTAGCAGAAGCTTTTTGTTTCGAGATTCTCTATTGGTGATTGGTAAAATTAAAGCACATGGAATTAAAGCACTGGTGGTGAGCTAGCAAACAGTTGGACTAAATAAGTCATTCCCCTACTTGGAGATTGTGACGATTAGGGTAACACAAAGGTCAGTACCTAAGTCCTAGTTGTTCACAATATAAATTAAACATGGTGGACGGAGCATGATGTGGAAATATTGGAGACTACCCAGTTTAGTAGGAAAAACACGTATGGTATTCCTTAAATGGCAAGGGGTTAGAAAACATATTTGTGCTACTTACACCCATATATCTTAGCTTCACGTGATCCCTTAGCATCAACACTAAAAAAGGAAAGGTGTGATAATGTTGCAGAATCAACGGTGACAGATCAGTGCAATAGAAAAAGCAAACTATGAAAACTAAAAAGAGAAAACATTGTTAGGTAGAATAAAAGGAAAACCCAAAAACAGGGTTTACTAAGTGTGTAAAAGAGCCAGAAAAACAGGGAAAGAGAGGAGAGGTTATATGGGCATCCATGTAAGGTAATGGCTGCAGTTCTCAATGCATAGCTTTCATTGGTCACCATAACAGAAAAAGGATAATGCAGCTAAAGACAAACTGGAAGACTGTGAAATAGTAAAAGGAATTAAACAGAAAAAAAAGTAGTATGAGCAGTTTTAGCAGTGTAGAAATCTACAGGCCCAAATGAAAGTGTATTCTAGGCAGTTAGGAGGAGAGATCAGGGCCTTGGCAAGAACTTCCAAAATCCCCTAAAACCACAGGTGAGATGCATTACAACAAAAGAGATGCAAAAGTTGTCTTATTGGTTAAAGAAAAAGATCGGACCAGGAAATTATAGGCTAGTCAGTCTAACCTTGATGGAGGGAAAGTTATTAGAAAGATTTTTAACACACAGAATAGATCTAAATTAGAATGGTACAGGTTAACCAGGAATAGTCAGTAACGACATCTCAAGACAAATTTGTATTTGAAAGGTGGATCAGCTTCCACCCACTTCCTGCAGCGCAAGAAAGGAGTATTGATGAAGGTAATGCATTTTACGTGGTTTACATGGATTCTACCAAATCTTTTTCTAAAGGCCCCGCGTGACTGACTGATTCCAAAAGCTCTTAGTTGACCAAAGGCAAAGTGCATATTGCATCCAAAATCTGGCTGACAGGCAGCTCACAGGTGATAGTAGAGAGATAATCCTATATCTGGAGGTCTGTTTTCAGTGGGGCTCTGCAGGACCTGGCGCTTGAGCTCTGGCTATTTATCATATAGCAAATGGCACACAAATTCTGAACTAAAACGTAGGAAGCATGATCAAGGTGTTTGTGCATGATGCAAAAATGGACTCTGATAGCAAGGGGGACAGCCATAAACAGCAGAAGGATATCAATGGACTGGTCAGGTAGGCAGAACACTGGCAAATAGAATTCAACCCAGAAAAAAAAAAGAGGCAATGCACTGGAAGACGAGCAAAGGAAGGGAATTACACAATGAATGGTAGGACCCTGAAAAGAACTGAAGATCAGAGAAACTTTGGTGTGCATTCCCACATCACTGAAGGTAGCAGGGTAATTGGATAAAATGGTTAACAAGGCATATGAAATACTTGAATTCTATGCTTTAGCTTAACAGGATTAGGAAGGATATGCTGGCATTGTATAAAATGTTAGTCAGGCCACAACCGAGTGCCAAGTACGTTTCGGGTCACCACATCCTGGGAACAATATGATTGCACTAGAAGTGCAAAGGTAGTTTCCCAACATGCTGCCTGGGCTGGAGGGTTTGGACTGGGCTCACTTTCCTTGGACCAGTGAAATTAGAGAGGGAGCTTGACTGAGGTGTACAAGATTGAGATGAATAGATATAGTTCCTTCCATTAGGGAAAGGGTCAATAAACAGGCCACAGATTGAATCCAAAAGAAAAAGAAGGTAGAAGCCCAGGGATTTGGCAAGAAAGGATTCCTCTCTCCCGAAACACACACAACACCCCCCCGCCCTTTGGCCAAGTCATCCTTGCGAACTAGGTTTCTAAATTGAATTAGTTCATTTACCTGCATTTGGACCATATGCTGCCAAACATTTCCTATCGGTGTCTGTCCAGTTGTATTTTAAAATGTTGTGATTATACGTGCCCCACCACTTCCTCTGGCAGTTTGTTCAAAAATGCATCACCCTGTGTGAAAAAGTTGCCTCTCAGGTCCCTTTTAAATCTTCCGCTCTCACCTTAAACCTATGACCACTAGTTTTGGACTCCTTTATCCCTGGGGAAAAAAGACCTTGGAAATTCACCTCATCTATGTCCCTCATGCTTTTATAAATCTCTACAAGGTCACCCCTTACCCTCCAATGCTCCAGGGTTAAAAAGTTCCAGCCTCTCCTTAGAGCTCAAACCTTCCAGTCTCTAATATCCTTGTAAGTCTTTTTTGTACCCTTTCCAGTTTGAAATTATTCCTGTAGCAGGGTGGCCAGAATTGTTCACAGCACTCCAAATATGGCCTTATCAATGCTGTAACATGATGTCCTGACTCCTATACTGAACGCTCTGAACAATGATGGCAAACATACTAAATGCCTTCTTCATCACCCTGGCTACCAGAGAGGCCACTTTCAAGGAACCTACGCACCCCTAGGTTTCTCTGGGCAGCAACACACTCCGGGGCCCTACAATCAACTATGCAAGTCCTGCCCTTGTTTTTCTTACTGCAATTCAACACGTCAGATTTTTCTGAATTCCATCTGTCACTCCTCGACTCACTGACCCAACTGATAAAGATCAGTTTGTAACCTTTAGATAACCTTCTTCTCTGTCCACTACACCAGCAATTTTGATGTCATTGACAAACTTGTTCACCATGCATCCTATATTCTCATCCAAACTGTTTACAAGTGATGAACAACAATGGACCCAGCACCAATCCTTGCAGCATGCTGGTGACCACAGGTCTCCAGTCTGTGAAACAACGCTTTACCACTACCCTTTGTCTCTTATCATCAAGCTAATTTTGTATCTAATTGGCTAGCTCTCCCTGGATCCAATGTGACCTAACAGTCTTCTGTGTGATACCTTGTTGAAGGCCTTGCTAAAGTCCATGTAGAGACAATGTCACCCACTCTGCCTTCATTTTTCTTCTTGGTCACTTCTTTTAAAAAAAAACTCAATCAAGTTAGGGAGACATGATTTCTCATGTGTAAAGCCATCAATCAGAGTCATTCAGCGTGGAAACAGAACCTTCGGTCCAACCAGTTCACAGCAACCATGATCCCAAACTAAACTAGTCCCACCTGCCTGCTCCTGGCCCATACCCCTCCAAATCTTACCTTTTCATGTACTTTTCAAAAAGATCGTTTAAAACATTTTAACTGTGGCCATATCCACCACTTCCTCAGAAAGTTCATTCCACATGCAAATCAAATGTAAAAAAATTGCCCATCATGTGTTTTTTAAATAGCTCTCCACAAAAAAAAAGTTGCGTCCTAGTCTTGAAGTTCATCATCCTAGGGTAAAGATCACTACCATTAACTCGACCTGGACATTTCATTAGATTATAAACTTCTATAAGGTCGCCTCCTATGCCCCAGGGCAAAACGTCCCAGCCTTTTTTTCAATGTAGATCCTGTTGCTCAGGATCTCCTCCAACAACATACCAAGCAATGGCATCAGGCTCACCAGTCTGCAGTTCCCTAGCTTTTCCTTCTAGCTTTGCTTCAATAAAGGCAAAACATTAGTCATCCCATATTCAAGTTCAGAGTTGTTTACCGATATATCCTCATTTCAAAGCAAATTCATTCAATATGAAGCATTTGAGTTATTTGTTCCTCTAGCATGGCAAGATATTTCTCTTTTTTCCCCACCAAGATCATTAAGCTTTTGTTGATGTGACTGAGACACAAATAATTTATCAATCTCTACTTTGAAGATATTTAACATCCCGGCCTCCACTGTGCTCCGTGGCAATGAATTCTACAGACTTACCACTCTCTGGCTGAAATGTCTCCTCATTTCCATTCTAAATTGACCCCCTGTACTTCTAAGGTTGTGCCCACGAGTCCTAGTATCCCCACCTGATGAAAACAATTTCCCAGCATCTACCCTTTCTAAGCCATGATCCAAATATAAATTGATTAGGAAAGATTCCAACTAACACAAGAAAAATTGGTTTAGTTAAATGACTGCAATATCTTGATTTAAAGTGAATGCAAATGAAAGCTGGAATGCACCTTCGGTTTTGCTGGGTTCAAGGTCACATCAAGACTGCTACATTTATTATGCTTATATGCTTTACAAGATTTCACATCAAATTTAAGACTTTCATTAATATTTTTAAATGCTACATTTAAATACCCTGAAGGATGCGTAATGGGTTTGGATTGAGTGGAAGTAAGCCAAATTTTACAATTTTCACAGAAAATTCACATCAATAGCCTTAGTGGTGTTGCAAATTACAGCTCAA
This sequence comes from Chiloscyllium punctatum, assembly GCF_047496795.1. Lineage (NCBI taxonomy): Eukaryota > Metazoa > Chordata > Chondrichthyes > Orectolobiformes > Hemiscylliidae > Chiloscyllium > Chiloscyllium punctatum. Next base: position 29,815,388 of record NC_092749.1, on the reverse strand, counting down.
CTCAGCAAAGTACCTTCAGTGGTGTCCAACATTAACAATATTTATTAAATTCATTGAGCAAAATGTACCATGTGTAAGTGTACCACAGATGGTCTTCAGGAGATAATGTAGCTACAAAGCACTTCAAATTTAAAAAAAAGTGTTTCTTTGTAATATACAGTGAGATATTAAACAAATTTTGAGGAATCAGAACTCAAGGTGGTTAAGCAAAACATAAGAGTAATGTTAAGTCATCTTTACTTTGACATGCCCACAGCACCCCCACCCCCAAGCCTAGGTTAAAAATCAAATCTTACATTAGGCAAATCACCAAGTTCTTCAGGTTTAAAATCATCCATAAAGAATGGAGAGTGTTTTTAAAAAAAACAAACAAACAGTCTTGCAGTTGGGAGATAAAGCTGGCACAGGGCATTTGATTCAGAGCAGCCACTCTCACCACGCTGGCTTAAAGAAGTTTGGAATTGGGTGGGGGGGGGGGGGGGGGGGGGCAGGGGAGGGAAATGAGGGGATGCTGAAAGGATTGAATGTTAAACAGACAGGTGATGGAACCTCCACAATTCTAAACTAGGAAGTGCCACCTCAGAGCAGTTCACCAGCACTTCAGACATTCTGGATCACTTGGAATCGCCCCAGTCGCTGACAGGGCCTTGTGATATTGCTGCTAATAATCCAGAGACCCAGGTAATGTTCTGGGAATACATGTCCCAATCTGACCATGGCAGATAGTTGAATCGGGATCCAATTTTTAAAAATCTGGACTTTAGAAAATTAAGCACGAAACCCATCTGGTTTATGGGAGGAAATTACCACTCTTATCTAGTCTATCTGGTCTATGTATGGACTGCTTGGCATGGGTCTCCCCCAAGGCTTGCCATTAGGGCAGCAAGGTGCGAGTCAGGACTTTAAGCCTCACCTTCAAACCCCCTCATTAAATCCAGTCCAAATCAACATGCTCTCTCTCTCACAAAAGATGACAGACAGGAGCCTGAAAGAACACAACAAGCCAGGCAGCATCAGGAGGTGGAGAAGTCAGTGTTTTGGGTAAAGGGTGAAGAAAGGTTACACGCAAAATGCCAACTTCTCAAAATACTGAGTTGCTGTGTTCTTCCAGCCTCCTGCCGATCTACTTTGGATTCCAGCATCTGCAGTTTTTTTGTCGTCTCTCACAAATCATAGTTAACCATGAAAATGGGGCAGCTCAGTGCGTGGCACTGCAGCCTCACAGCACCAGGGACCCAGGTTCGATTCCAGCCTTGGGTGTCTGTTCAGTTTCCTGTCCAGGTTAGGTGGACTGGCCATGCTTCAAGTTACCTATCGCATGCAGGGATGTGCAGGCTAGATGGATTAACTGTGGGAAAAATCTGGTATTGAACTGGGGGCGGAGGGGATGATTTCTTTTTAAGGAAAATGGTGTCAATTTTGAGATTGAAAATTCCTGATTATTGCATGGCTAGTGAACTCTTGAGCATTAAACAGAGAAAACAGATGCACTCTGGAGGCAGACTTCAAAATGTGGTGCAAGTGAAATTGATGGGACAGTGGAATATTTTTTTTAAAAAGTCAAACTTACCAGTGAAGATTTCAGGGTAGCTGCTGGCAGAGAGAGAAGGTCTCTTTACAGGTCCCACAAATGGAGTTGCAGGGGATTCGGACTGTTGTAAAGTATCCACGGAGCCTGCCTTCTTGATAGCCCCTTCCCTGCGTGGTTTCACCTCCTCAGTCCAGTCAGCGGAGCGGCTGAGTGAACCCCTGGCACTGGGCAGCCTCTGCTGCCGGCGCTGGCCGCTGCTCCGCTTCAGGTCAGCGGCTCGGCGCCGCCTCTGGAACAGGGGACTCTGCGATGGGGATGCTGAGGGCGAGTGACTTGGGGAGCTCAGTTGCCTGGTGGTGGTCCTCACAAAGATGGCATTGACCGGTGGGTACGGCCTGACTGCGGCTGGTGAGGAGCCCGGGAAGGGTTTGTGCTGCCGGAGTGGGTCAGTGCTCGGGGTGGGGAAGAGGATGCGGCGGGCACTATGGATGGCGTCAAGGAAGACTTCAGCGTCAGATGGCAGCAGGTCGCCCCCGTCCTCCTCCTGCAGCTCGCTCTGATCAGCATCTGTCAAGGCTGAAGTGGACCCATCTGTGGGGCAGGTTGGAGGATGCTCTACTCCATTGACGGGGGCAGGAGCTGCTGGTACCTCAGAAACAGTTTCCATGGAAACCCTCCTCTGCCTCTCCGCATCTCCCCCGAGGCTCTGAACAGGGGAGAGCCCCGGGGAAGAGCCACGCCCCCTGGTGGCGGCGGTGGCAGCATCCTCCCCACCTGGGCGCGGACTAGCAACAGCCTCTGATGGTTCCTCCAGCCCCCGTGGGGGCTGCCTCTCCGCCGGGAAGGGGCTGAGCTGCAGCCCGATGGCGTGCTGGATGTCCGACAGCAGGTCCTCGTGTTCCGCCGCCGAGTGGAAGCTGTAGCCGTCCGTGTCCGAGCTGGAGCTCAGCAGCCCCCGCTGCCCGGCGTCCCGGAGCACGGAGCCGGCCCGCAAGCTCTCCCCGGCCCGGATGTCCAGCTGCTCGGCCTCGGTGTCGGTCAGCCCCCCTTCATCGTCCGCCGAGATGCTGATGTCCGGAGTCTTTGTCGCCGAGTGGACGCTGTCCAGCTCCTCGCTCGCAAGGGCCCGCCTGGCCAGCCCCTCAGCATCAGCATCATCCCGGGAGCCGCAGGCCTCGTTTTTACCCCGCGCCGGGGCTTTTCTCTTCCTGATGGAGAAGACCGAGCGGGAGGACTCGGATTTCTTCTTCCTGCCCTCGCCCCCCTTGCCGTGCTTGGGGTGAGATTTCCTGCCCTTGCCGCTCTCCGCAGCATCCCGGGAGAGAGCATCCTCCGCCCATTCCGGACCGTCCCCAGCTCCCGCCGCCGCCTTCCTCAGCTTGCCGTCCTGGTTGCCCATGTTAGCGAATGGCCAGCAGCCCTTCGCCCTCAAGCCATGCCCAATGTCCCGCCTGCAGCCTCCAGCATCTGCTGCTGCTGCGCCCGGGGATGCGGAGAGAACAAACGCGAGCTCGGTGCTGGAGATTCTCCCATCTGCTGTTGCAGTCTCTTTGCATAATGTGGTCCCCTCCTCTGAGACATGCTCAGTGCAGCTCGCCCCCTTGCCTGGTCTGTGAGCTAGCAGCTCGGCCGCCTTCCCCACACAAGGCAGGAAGCACTTCTCCGTGATGTTGTCTGTCAGCTTCTCAATCGTGTGAATGGCTTTCATTGTGCAATTTTTTTTAATAAGACAGAGGGAGAAAATCCATCACAGGCACACGAGAATGCAAATCTACCCACAGCTGAAGCTTTGAAACACTGCAATTGTTCTTCTAGAAGGAGAGAGAGAGGGGGGGGGGAAGAGAAGAGAAATGTAAAAGGATTAATTACACACTGCAGAAATTAGTTTATAAATAGAAAAAGATTTAAAAAAAAGTATTGCATCTATAGTTTCTGTTCCCATAGAAACAGCTTGCAGCCCAAAAGGATGTTTGGTTCCCCAGGGACATCAGAGCAGACTGCTGAGACTCACCGAGTCTCAGAGCAGCAACAAATCAATGGATCATAAGCTTCCTTGTTATTCCAGCAAACGTTTGACAGACTGATTGGTGCTCATCATTTTGCTAACACGGGTTAACACCAGTCCTAAACATTTCAAGGGTTTCATCTTCCCCGAGGCTGTTCGTTTCCAAACTGGTGCTGGATAACAAAAGACTTTCCAGCAGAGATCTACTGCAATAACAACAAATCCACTTGATCTAAAAGACGCAATAGTTTTGAAACGTGAACGCACGATGCAATTTTTGAACCGAAAAAAGAAATGCATGTTTTCCCCCTCTCTCAGGAAACTGCTCAAAATGTAAAAGCTTTCAGTTTAAACATCAATGACTGAGGTAAGGTGGATTGCAAAGCTTAAAAAGCTACAGACACCGAAGCACCTGTACGGGTCTGTATATAACAGCAGACACCGAGGGGCTGTGGGGGATGGGAAGGATAGAAAATCATGAATGAGTCCTGTAAATACGCTTGCAGCCTGGTGCCACTTTGAACAAAGGATAACTGTCAATCAAAAACTGCTAATGGTAAAATTACAATTTAGACAATGTTCGGCTTTAAAGAACAAAAAAAATCAGCATTTTAAATATGCAGATGTGCAAACCTAATAAGCAGTATCGTGCTTGGACTGCTGAAACAGATCTCACAGCTTTTCGAAGCAGAAATTGAAAGTTGGAAATTACAAAATGTCTTATCCTGCACGGTGTTTCTTCACAGAATAAAATGGAACAGTCTTCTTTACATGAAAATTTAAAATTAACTTCCATCCAAGGTTCAAGTTTTAAACGAAAAAAAGTGAATAAGGGGGAAACATTAGAAGCTACACAGAAGGTCAAGTCAATATTTTCACATTAGCTGAACTGGTGACCAGTGATTTTCAGAGGATACATTTCACATGTACTACAAGGACATTAGCCTGTTCTTTTTTCTTCCAACCATGTCCTAGATTTTCTTACTTATTTAATTGCTGGAGACCAAAATATTCTCAATTTCTGAGAAGTATATTACCATTACCAGTCTTCACCTGATTTACTGTTACCATCTCTTGGACAGTCCAATAGTGGGGAACACTCTTGAAACAATGATTTAAGATAAAATAATGAATTCACATTTTGCCCTTTGACTCTTAAGAGCAGCTAGCATAGATTACTAAAGGGAAAAAGTAGCATTTAATTTTTATTCTCAAGTTTGTTTTGATGAGCTAGCATACAAGGCAGAGGAATGTAAAATCAGATGTACACTTCAGAAACAGACCCTTCACTCTAACTTGTCCATGCTGACTAGATATCCTAACCTAATCTAGTCCATTTGCCAACATTTGGCCTATATCACTCGAAATCCTTCCTATTCATGTACCCATCCAGATGTCTTAAATGCTGTAATTGTACCAGCCTCTACCACTTCCTGTGGCAGCTCATTCCATAAATGCACCACCCTCTGCATGAAAAAGTTGCCCCTTAGGTCCCTTTTGTATCTTTTCCCTCTCACCTTAAACAGATGCCCTCTCGGTTTGGACTCCCCCACCCCAGGGAAAAGACCATGCCTATTCATCCTATCCGTGCCCTTCGTGAACTAATAAACTTCTATAAAAGGTCACTCCTCAGCCTCTGATGCTCCAGGGAAAAAAAAAGGAGACACACACAGGCACTTAAAAATAAGACATGGCAGGCAAATTCTTTTACACATAGGGTGGTTTTTGTATGTAGAATGAACTTCCTAAGGAAGTGGTGGATGGGAGTACAATTTCAAATGTTTAAAAGACAATTGGTTAGGTACATGAAGAAGAAGAATTTTGAGGATATGTTTCAGGAATGATAGACAGGACTAGTTTAGTTTGGGATTATGCTCAGCATGGACTGGTCAGAAGGAAGTGTCTGTCTGTGTCATACAAACCTAATAAACTTCTCAAATCCGCTCAACCCTGGTAACATTTTTGGAAAACTTTTCTAAACCCTTTCAAGTTTCACTATACTATCCTGTATAGTGAAACCAGAATCAAACAAAATAGTCCAAAAAAAAAAATGTCCTGTACGGCCACAACACTGTCTCGCACCTCCTACCCTCAATACACTGATATTGATGTGAAGTACACTAGACTTCGAAAAAGACATGATAACATTGGACAGACTTGAGCAAGATTAAAGCTCATGGAATTTAAAAAAAAAAGAATGGTTGCAACATGGCTATGAAATTAGCTTAGTTGTAAGTCACAGTAATGGAGAACTATTGTATTTTGAACTGAAGCATCCAGGGGTCCATGTCAGGGTTCTTGCTGTTCTTATATGAGCAAAATTAATGTAGATGCTGGAATCTTTATTGAGAACAAAGAAAAAAAAAACTGGAAATCACAACAGGTCAGGAGGGAAAACAAGCTAATATTGAGTCTACATGACTCTTCATTAGAGCTTGCTATCCTTTATCTGTATTAAAATTACTTGTGCTTGTTTATACGGAACAAATCGCAAGAGTTGGTAGATGACAAAACTTAGAAGCATTAGGATGTAGAGAGAGTTTAGAATTTAAAAATTACTGACAGATTGGTGGAATGAACAGACTAGTGACCGACTTAAATTTAACAAAGAAACGTGGAGTGATTTTGGCAGGAGTAACAGAGGAGACAATATAAACCAAAAAAAAGTCCAAGTCCAGAAGAATTTGAGTATCTGCTGTACGAGCATGAATTAACAAAAAGAGGGAAAAAAAAGGACAGAGCTGGTTGATAGACTGGTTTAGCAAGCCGGATCCTGTGAACTGCAAGCACTAAAATAAAATGATAAAACTGTATAACCCTGATTCAACCAGAGCTAGAATACTGGTCTCAAATCTGAACAGGATCATACCAGACACAAAACATGAAATGGTTTTTCACTGTCCACTGATGTTGCCAGATGAGAGTTCATCTCACATTCCCAGTATCTGTAACAGTTTGCTTTTATTACTGCTCCCATTGCTGGCTGTCACACTTTAGAATGGTTGTGAAGGTATTGGAGAGAACGCGGAAAAAAATTCAGGTTAATGACTTCATGACTGAAGGTCTCTAGTTATGTAGAGAGATTGAAGGAGTTGGGATTATTCCTCTTGAAGAGAAGGAGGAGAATGAGAGGAGTTTTTTAAAAAATTGAATCCCTACAGTGTGGAAACAGGGCCTTTGGCCCAACAAGTCCACACCGACCCTCCAAAAAGAATAACCCACCCAGACCCATTCCCCTATATTTACCCCTGATTAATGCACCTAATCTATGTATCGCTGAACACAATGAACAATTTAGCATGGCCAGTTCACCTACCCTGCACATCTTTGGATTGTGGGAGAAAACCGGAGCACTCGGAGGAAACCCATGCAGCCACGGGGAGAATGTGCAAACTCCACACAGATAGACAGTCACCCAAGGCTGGAATCAAACCCAGGTCTCTGGCACTGTGAGGCAGCAGTGCTCACCACTGAGCCACCGTCTTGCCCAAAAACTGATATTCCAAAATCCTAAAATGGTCTGAGTAAATGGGGAAATAATCCTCCCCTCAAAATGAGATTACCGAAGGACGAGTTAATGGCTTAACATTAAAATTAAAAACAATAAGTAGTAGTAATTAATCAGCCATGGTCATGGGGCCTATTTGTACAGATGATGTGGACCCCTGCTCTATTAAAAAGGTGTTGCTATTACAAACAAAATGTTAATACAATTGTACGTCTGTAAGATAGTTTTGGAAACTATCATATCACTGAATGTCAACACATTCACACTCAGTAGAGACTGTTCATCTGCAGGGTTGAAATGGGATTTTCTGGTTTAATCAGGACTGATTAAACAATGAGTTCTCAAGTAACAGAGAGGGTGCAATTTTGATGCTTTGTTATCTATATCCAAAACAAGTTTTCTGGCGTGGTTTCTGATGATGTTTGTGTAAATGCCAAGTTCAGTTACCTATTTGGGATAAAAACATAAATCAGCTGTTTAGCAGTAACATCGTTAAGAAGATTTTGTGTGTACCAAAGCACAACTAGGGTGTGGAAAACTGTTCAAGTGTGCAATGAAAGAAATTCAACCACTACTTCAAGACAAAAGGGATCTTTACCCAAAAAGAAAGCACAAAAAGGTGACAGTGTCACTTTTCAGCCTTTTCCCCAAATGAATTGCTTTTGCATAGAGTCAGCATTGATTCTATTTGGTCCCATATTTCGAAGACTCAGATTTGTACAGCACAAAAACAGCCCCTTCAGTCTAACATCTCCATGCTGACAAGATATCAAAATTAATCTGGTCCCACTTGCCAGTGTTTGGCCCTACTCTCTAAACCCTTCCTATTCATTGTAGCCATCCAACATAATGTGTTTCATTGATATTCTATGTTATATTTGAATATTCATAAAGCTGGTGCACAGAATGGAGATATCCCTACTGCAGCCTGTAATTTCCCTTTTGGTTCAGCTCGACAATATTCCACCAAGTATCAAGCAAAGGCATTCAGAGGGAAGATCTGAAGTGTAACTCAACGGAGTCCTCACTACCAAGATGGAAATAGATGGTCTTCGATTTTTATTAACATTTACTTGTGGGACATGGTATGCCAATGGCTGAGCTAGCATTTATTGTCCATCCATCATTAACTTCGATAATTAATTTCATGATTACAATGGTGGAAGAGGGAGAAGTTATGAATTACCTATAGACACATAATCCCTATAGCGTGGAAACAGGCCATTTGGCCCGTCAAGTCCACACCCATCCTCCAAAAGAACATCCCATTCAGACACAGCTCCCTACACCTTCTGTAACCCTGCATTTCTCATGGCTAGCTCATGTAATCTGCACTTCCCTGGACACTGGACAATTTAGCATAGTCAATCCACCTAACATGTACATTTTTGGATTGTAGAAGGAAACCAATGCAGACACAGGGATAACATGTAAACTCAACTCAGATACTCGACCAAGGATGTAATCAAACCCAGGTCCCTGGCACTGTAAGATAGCAGTGCTAACCACTGATACACCATACCACATCATTGACAATTTTTATGGGCCAAAGCAAAAAAAAATCATGTGGGGGATTAAGTGTCCAATATCAGAAGACAGCAAGTACTTATAGGAACAAAACTAGACCCAGTTCTCTGTAATAGAAGTGGCAATGGCTTAGTGGTATTATCACTTGACCTGTTAATCCAGTGACCCAGTTAATGTTCTGGGGACCCGGGTTTAAATCCCACCATGGCAGATGGTGGGATTTAAATTCACAAAATATCTGGAATCCATTGTTCATAGTTGGAAAAAACTCATCTGGTTCACTAATATCCTTTAGGGAAGGAAACTGCCTTCAGGACTACATATGACTCCAGACACACAGCAATGGGGTTGATTCTCAACTACCCTCTGCCCATCCCTAATTGTCCAATAAATGCTGGCCCAGCCAGCAATGCCCTCATCCCATGAGCAAATAAGGAAACAAAATTTAAAAGACTACCTTAAAGCTTCTCAGTGTCAAATTTGGATTTATAATGTACCCTAGGCGGTTTATTTTATTAATGGCACTGTATATAATAAGCTTTTGTTTTATGCATCAACCAATGCCAAGTAGAAAATTGGGAAGAAATCTTTAATTTAAAAGAGATGCACTATGTCTGTCTGTCTTTAACTGACATTGCCTTGGAATCTTGTGTTCTGACTAATTTTTCATTAAGAGTTTACTTGACTACTTTTGACATATTTCAAAGCTATTATAAGCTTCTGAACCTGCTACTATCACCTTATTCCCACAAATTCAATTCAGGTAGAGTACTTAAAACCAAAACAACTTCGAAACAGGTACAAATCCATACCATTCACCAATGCTTGAGCTGGGGATCTAATTCCAGTCTGAATAAAGTTTCACCAGTGGTCTAATTTCATTATGATAAAGTTGCAGACATACAAAACACTAACATCAGCAGGGTAGTCAAGTAACATCACCATTCCATTCCCAATTCTGGAAGATAGTGTAAATGTCAGCAGAACAGCTGAAGAATTTAAACTGTGTGTCAGTAAAATTAGAATTAATGAAATGAAGCTTGGACGTAAGAGTGAACATCAGTTAAACAGTAGTCACCCAAGTCCTGACTGTTGTAAAACCCTCTCATTTCACTATGTCTTGTAGGGAAGGATGTCTTTCCTGTTTTTCAAGACCCTTTCGACAGCTCTTCCAAACCCAAGATTACTACCATCTTAAAAGGGACTGTTATCCCGAATTCTCACGTCTGTGTTTCGAATTTATTGTTAGAGATTTGTTGTTTAATTTCCATATTTTTAAAATTCTTTTCACTCTAATAATTTCTACTTAAGAGTCTTTACCTAGTTACCTTAGAATGCACAAGGGGCAATGTGCAAACTTTCCACTGTACTCACGTGAGTACGTGACAATAAAGCAAGCTTTTCTAAAGCAAAAAGGGACATCAGATGCATAGGGACACCACCACCTGCAAGTACACCTTCAAGTCACACAGTTGGGGAATAGGACAGTGCCAGGGGTAAATCAATTTCTTGGGCTCTCAGCCAGTCCCACCATACACAGGTCAGGGGTTCTGAAACAGGAGCACTAGAGTCCCACAGTTTCTGTCCTGACTCCTGCACATAATTCCAAGTCAAAATGTTTGCAAATGCTATTGCAAATCCTAGAACGGTCTTCCTAATAGGTCTGGGATTTTCATACACCAAGGACTGCATGGTTTCAAGTTGATGGCTCACCACCATCGTGAAGATCAAATTAGGGATGGGCAGCAAATATTGACCCTGAGATGGGCTTTAGTCACATCTCACTTACACAACCTATTTCCACCTTGAACAGTCAACTTCATTGCAAAAACTCTCATCAATCCCTTTCGTTTCTTTACACTTGCCTGGTCCAAAGCATTCCTGGATGGTCTCCAACAATATATTGTCTGCAAACCCATATTAATCCAAAATATTATTGTCTCATCACATAGCTCACAGGAAGAGCAAGGATGAATATATCTGTATTCCTTTAACTCCAAAAGCACTGGTTAAGAGCACAATTATAAAATTCTAATCTTTTCTTTTAGAAAAACTTGGGTGGCACAGTGGCTCAGTGGTTAGCATGCTGCCTCACAGTGCTAGGGACCCCAGTTTAATTCCAGCCTCGGGCGACTGTTTGTGTGGAGTTTGCATGTTCTCCCAGTGTCTGCATGGGTTTCCTCCAGGTGCTCCAGTTTCCTCCCACAGTCCAAAGATGTGTAGGTCAGTCGAATTGGTCATGCTAAATTGCCCGTAGAGTTAGGTGCATTATTTTGGGGGAAAGGGGTCTAGGTGGGTTACTCTTTGGAGGGTCAGTGTGGACTAGTTGGGCCGAAGGGCCTGTTTCCACACTATAGGGAATCTAATCTAATCATCAACTCACCCCTCCCCATTTCTCCAACTCCAAGGTCCTGAGTTAATTGATACACTTCTAATACCCATAAAACTCTGTAACCAGCAATGAGTTACATGGTCAGATAAGCTGTTTTGTTGATAGACTGAGGGATAGCTACTGGCTAGGACATTGCTGTTGGGTTTATGTAGGACTTGTAATGTTTGTCTAACACATTGTTGGCTCAGAACAAGACAAGTTTCTGGTGAGACCAGATGAGAGGAAAAGGGGAAAAATTGAGTAAATACAACGACATAGTAGTCAAAAATTGTAAGTAACTATCAAATATCACCTTCAGACTCAAGACTAAAAATCATAATAAAATTATTCAAAATGAAAAGAGTGGCCTCCTTGGATCAGCAAAATTAAAGGCATGTTATCTTCAGTAGCTCTTCATTGGAGGATAGTTTTTTTTTAAATTGCAAAAGTAACCAAATAATGCATGCAAAATTTTTCCCTCGTATGTTTAAAATCACTGTTCTGGCAGATACTTCAATGCACAAGCAGTTGTAATTACTATGGCTTTCTCTTCACATCTCTTCTTCGCTGTCTTGTGCGATGAATGTCCTCTCACCTTTCTCCACAAGACCTTCTGGAGCTAAATCTTCGATGTCATCAGCCAGTTTTCCATACCACCTTCCACCATCTTGAAAATTAACAGTTTAGTCCTACCACCTCACATCTTCTCCCTCTGAGGGATACCTTTCTTTCCAAAGCACACTTGCTTTTTTCTTTCCTCTGCAGTCACCCTTCTAATGGCAGAAGCTGCAGCGGCAGTTTGGACATTTATTTCTTAAACCCAGGCCTGTTATCATGGGCCCATGACAAAAATCACCAATAAGTCAGTCATTCTCTCTGTCTGAGCTTATGGTCACATGACCTCATCTTTTTGGAGGCTGACTTTGATTTAATAACAATTGTGAATCAGCTGGGAACATTTCACTATCTTTAAAGAAAATAGTACCATACAAATTGAACTTGTTTGTTTTGCATGGATATAGTTGGCAGGTTGTTTCATTGTCAAGGCATCATGATAAAAAATAATCCTGTTCTCACTTACTTAAGTGTTCATAATTAACCACATTTGGTTAAGTGTTCATTAAGTGTTCATAATCGTAATGCCAGGAAAATGGGAACTTTTAGATCTGGGAAAGGAAATAAATGGGTCCTCATATTTTCGCAGCAAATTCCTGATCAACAGCCTCTTAAAATTACATATCTTACACTAATTCCTTGGGCAATTCATTGCAAATATTTATCCTTCTCTGAAATGGTTAGCAAACTGATCTGTCCAATCCCCCGTCCCTCAGGTTCAAAAGACCACCAAAAAAACCCACTAAAAGCCTTAGTTGAAATGTGCATAACACTCATAAAAGTAAATAAAGTGATAATACACATTGAAATAAATAAATATGATCTGACAGTCATTACAGGGACATGGCTGCAGAATGTTCAAGGTTCAATCCCTGTCATTGAAGGGTGTAAGGCACTCAAATGAATAGGAAGTACAAAAAGTTGGAGGGATAGCACTGTTAATCAAAGATGGCATTTGTGTCATAGTTAGAAATGACTTTTGTTCAGTAGAGTCAGATGTAGAAGAGGAATAGCAAAGGAGGGGACTAGTGAAAGGAGACCTAAATTTTGCAATAGTAAGTAACATCTCGAAGATTGTTCTAAAGGAACTATAAAAATTATAGGGGAATTTAAATCTTTGTGAACTGAACAAATCAGTTGGCAGCATAAGATGGGATGAGGCATTCACTAAATGCTTGAGAAAGCAACGGAGAATAGCACATTCTGGGACCAAACAGCAAGGTTGTTTACAGAAGACAAGGTATTGTGTAAATGGGACAGGATTAATTACCTCAATAGAGTTTAAAAAAGACACCTCTGAACAGTGATCATAATATGATTCAATCCTATATCCAGTTTAAAAGAACAAAGAGTGGGTTTAAGACTAGTACTTTAAAATGAAAGGAAACGGTAACTATGTGGTCATGAAGCCAAATGTGGTTAATTAAAAGGAATTTGGGAAAGCATAAAAGTTTCAGGAAAACAATCTGAGCAATAAGTAGCAGGTCTAGATGATTGCTCAGAATATAAAAAATGGCAGAGTGACGCTAAAAGCTGAATCAAGAGAAAGAAATTAGAGTGGAAGACAAATCTACCCAGGAATGTAAAAGTGCTTCGACAGGTATTTTTAAAAAGTCCCATCAGTCCCATCAGGAAAGTGGCAAATATAGCTATTCTATTCAAGGATAGGGAGAGTGGGGCAGAAGACAGGAAACTATAGTCCAGTTAGCTTGACCTTTTTTGGCTAAGATGTCAGAATGAAGTATTAAAAAATGACATTATATTTGGACACTTTTAAAATGTCAAGTTATGAGGAAATGTCACCATAGTTTTGTGAAAGGGAAATATTTAATTCGCTTTCTTCTCATTCAACATGTAGGGTAGAAAAAGCAGAATCTATACATTCACTGTACTCAGATTTTCAAAAGGGATTGGACGAGGTGCCAAAAGAAAAGTGATTGTAAAGACAGAGCTTATGGTGGTGGGGGGTGGGGGGGGTGTGTGTGTGGGGGGGTGATTAGCATGAGTACAAAGTCAAGAAGAATTGAATAAGGGAAGGAAGATGTTATGTTTCAATTAGAAGAGAGAGAGAGTTGATAAGATCACATCTTGAATACTGTGCACAGCTTTGGTTTCCTTATTTAAGCAAAGGATGTACAAAACAAAATGTTGGAGGCAGTTCAGTAGTGATTTGCTAGATTGACACCTAGCAAGAAAAGCAGGTTGACTTCCAAGATAAAGTTTAGGCAGACAGGACTCGTTGCCACTGGAATTTAGAAAAGTGCGAGTTGATAGCAGAACAAAAAGACCCTGAATGGGTCTTGACACAGTGAACACAGAGAAGCAATTTCATCTTCTTGGCTAGTCTACAACACAAAACCTGGTTTCCTGGCTAACACCTCCAGCTCCAGCTTGCTGCAGTGCTCCAGCAAAGCTCAGTGCAAGATGGAAGAACAGTATGTCATTTTCCACTTGGAAATTCTGCAGCCTTCAGGACTCAATATGGAGTCAAAGATTTTAGGGCTTGAAGCATTATGTCCTTATCCAAAAATCTGACACATCAGGCCTTGTTCCCAATATTGGACTTATACCTGAATCGTCAAATCTCCTGCTCCTCAGTTGCTGGCTGACCGACTGTGCTTTTCCAGTACCACACTTTGACTCTGATCTCAAACATCTGTGGTCCTTACTTTCTCCTTGTTATCATCACATGGTTTGCCATTTTACACAGACACCCCAATGTTGGCCACCAGTAGTCCTCAACAAGACTTACAGAACTCCTACAGTGTGGATGCAGGCCATTTGGCCCATTAAGTCCACGCCAACCCTCCAGATAGCAACATACCCACTACCCTATCCCTGTCGCCCTGCATTTCTGATGGCTAATCCACCTAGCTTGCACATTCCGGGACTGTGTGTGCAATTTAGCATAGCCAATCTACTTAACCCGCACATCTTTGGTCTGTGGGAGGAAACTGGAGCATCAGGAGGGAACCAAGGCAGACACGGGGAGAATGTGTAAACTTCCCACGGATAACGGTCACTTAAGGTTGGTATCAAGTCTGGGTCCCTGATGCTGCGAGGCAGCAGTGCTAACCACAGTGAGCCACTGTGCTGTCCTATCAGCTATTCTTTCACCTAGGCTGACCCCCATTATCCATTCCTTGGTCTTATTCTTCTCTCCTGGGGAGACTTTCTTCTGCATAAGGAAAAGATGCCCCCTCGCTACTATCAGTTGAGGAAGGGTCACTGGACCTCCACAGATGCTGTGAGACCTGCTGAGTTTTTCCCATCAATTTCTGTTTTTATCTCTACAAGGGGCGTAGTTTTTCCATCAGATGTCATTTTTGAGATGGAGATGAAGGGATTATTTTTTCTCTCAAATGGATTTTACACAAGTCTGCTTCAGAAGGCACTGGATTTAAAAATAAATGTTCATGGATAACAGTTGTCACTGTCCAATCTAGCATTTATTGCTCATTTTTAATTGCAGTTCAGATTTAAATTACATTGCTAAGATTCTGAAGTCACGCAGAGACTGACCAGGCAAGGCTGACAGTTTCCTTCTCTTAAAAAAGGAAAGGAAAGGGACATTAGTGAACCAGATAGGTTTTTTCCAACATACATCATTGGTTGCACACAGTCATTCAATTTAATTCCAGATTTTCTTTTCAAAACTGAATTCAAACTCTACTATCTGCCCTGGCAGGATTCAAATCCAGGTCCCACATACATTATCCGAATGTCTGAATTAATTGTGGGAGTAAATTACTGCAGATGCTGAATGAAAACAAAAAAAAAGTGCTGGGGAACACCATGGGTCAGGCAGCATGCATGGAGAGGAAGCAAGCTAACATTTTCAGTGTAGTTGACCTTTCAGAGTCTGAAGAGTTACCTAGACTTGAAATGTCAGCTTGCTTTCTCTCCATGGATGGTGCCTGACCCATTGTGTTCTCCAGCACTTGTATTTCCAGTCTGAGTTAATTGTTCAGTTGATAAATACCAATAAGCCATCACCTCTCCATTAGAATATTTCAAAGGCAGAGGTAGAAATATACTTCTCATGTAGAGAAATCAAAAAAAGTTAAAATTGGGGCTTTTAAGAACTGAAGTCAAAAGCACATCAAATCATTAGTACAGCAGGCTTGACAAACTGAATAGCTTACTTCTGCAACAATTTTTATGTTCTTATTCCTTTCTAAGATGACTGCTACTTTCTCAAAGTTGCACTGGTTAGGTTTAAGAATCTCGAACGTCAACAGCAAATATTCACACCATCAAGGTGGAGAACAGTCAACTGCACTTTTACACTACAGTTGCCATTCTATTTGTTATTAGCAGTCAGGATTTCAAAGATAGCAGCTTATCGACTGAGAAAGATGCATTGTAATAGATATCTTAAGTAATATGGAAGTCAGAAAAAGGGGGCAAGTTGGGTGGAGAGAGACAAAAATCTAAGATTAATCCTTTTAGACTGTTAAATTATGCAGCACCCACACTCCTTCACAATGACTGCACCACGAAATACAAAGACGATTCATCTGTTTGTGCAATATTCACAATACTGACTCCCATTCACAATAGATATACAAATGATTGCCAAAAGTGATATGATACAAAAAAGATTGATTTAATCTTGGCATATGGTGGCAAATAAAAGGGGAACCTATGTACAGTTAACATTATTCACACTTCTTAAAAACAAACAATTCACTTGAAATTCTCTCTAAAACCAAGAGTATTGTTGAACCACCTTCCTTACGAAAGTTACATTTCAGATGTCAGAAAAATGAATTGCTTGCAGGACAAAGATAACATTGGTCATTAGAATCTTGTGTCTTAAGAGATCTTAGTTTGCTCTTACACAGTGTTTGGACAAAATAGTCAACTGTGAAATTCCTAAATCTAAAAACTGATGCTATAAAGCAGCATAGAATTCTAAATCTGTCAGTGGTAAGGGTGCCAACTCTTCAGGATTAGCTAAGATTCTCGAGGAGGTGCAGATTAAATTCCTTGTAACATGGCTGACATCAATAATTCTTAAACTTTGAGAATTTGAAGAAAATGCCCATTTTCCCATTGATTTTAAAAATATTGCAGATTTGCAAAAGCCAGCTGAATAGTTGGTGTGTGGACAGGAGACAAAACCTCCAGGCTAAAATATCCAAAGTTGACAATGCATTGGAATTGATGGATGCCCATGACATTTACTCAATGTCAAGAAAATTGTTTACACTACACCAAATCTCCAGAAGTGAGAAAGCCAGGGAGGGACAACAGCTTAAAAGGCTCGCTCTCTAGACATCGTGATGGAGGCGAGCATAGATCAGAATGAAAAAGGAAATGTAAATTTGAAAAACAGCATGTTAAGTAAAAATGCCTCAAACAAAAACAAACAAAACAGTTGACTATTTTGTCCAAACTCTAAGAGCAAACTAAGATTAGGTTAATAGCTTTTTTCAACTAACTACATCATGATAAAATAAATGAACTGTTGGAGGAAGATCAATGACAAACTAATAGTTAAAGATTTGTTCAATTTGTTGAAGTGTGTTAACAAATTATAGAAATCTGCAGTTTTATATATTCCAGTATCCAAACTCTAAATATTTAAACTATTTTATGTTTAAGACACAATGAGACTCAGCTTAAAATATTTGCCACATAGTTCTACATGACAATGCCTCTAATGAGTAGAATTAGGGGAAACAACTTACAAATCACGGGGGGAAATAAACCTAAACTTGCAGAGGAAGTATTCAGTGGGAGAATGGTCAATCCACAAAGAGAGTCTCTTTTAGCAATAGTGGAAGCAGAGAGGATTGTTTAATTTAAATGTAAATGGGAATATTCTGAATTAAATATATGGGATACAATATATAAAATGAGTTGATGCATGACAACACATGGTCACTACAGCAGGTTTGCGAGGAACAACTAATTTTGGACCCATTATTCCAAAATATTTTCATTACCTGTTTGTGTGTCTGGATCTACAGCAGACTAATTCATAGAGACTAATTGCAATTGTTAGTCATTGAGACACTACCAGATGTTTGAAGACAAACTGGATGGGTCTATCATTTTTCCATTCAGTATTTCACACATTTAGGAGATGATGATGACAACACTGATTATGGATAGCAGTGGACAACAATCACAAATTCAGGAATGTTCTCTTCAGTTAAGAAAAACTGTTCAACATCATGTACATACACCATGCAAAGATGACAAAAGCCGACATTATTGTAAATAATAGCTGGTGCCAAGATCTTGACTTCAAGATTGTAATTTTGCTATTAAAAAGTAGATTAACCCCTGGAAGTGTTGCTTTGATCCAGGTCTCTCTCAACATTACAAGCTAAAAATAAAGGAGTTTGATTCTGAAATGAAGCAGAGACAAGTTGATTTTGTAATCAAAAGTGGAACACGAACACAAAGTAGCACCTTGTGCAAAAATGATTGGAGTTCTTAGTTAGTTGGTTAACACTTCTTCAAAATATGCAACTCATACTCACAAACCAGAAGATCATTGATTCGGAGCCTGATCTGTGCAATGTTAATTAACTAATACCAGTCAAACACACAGTTTTTATACCTTTAGAAACAGAAAAGAAAACTTATCAGAAAAGGTACACTTGGGAGAGAACATCTGGTATATAGTCACAATGCTGATTGAATGTGTAACTTGCTAACAAGACTTAAGTTTTAGAATATCAAATTAACCATGTGCATAACTTCAAGTTGTTAATTGGTGCAGATTTGTTCCAATTTAAATATGTGGATAGTAAGATCCATCAAGACAATGTGAGTTGGAAGGGTGGGGGTAGGAGAAGGAGAAAGTACAAAGAAACTGATAGGGGTACCATGTCTCATTTATGGTGTTAAATCATTTAGCTACAAAACAAAAAGAAAATATCAAAGCAATGTTAGCTGCAAGATCACAGTAACAATCTAGAATGTCTTTGATTTCCTCTAATGTTGCTTTGGAATATTAGACAGGAAACTATTAAGATTGAAGAATATTCAAACAAAGAATAGGATGGCCATTACCCATTACAACAACTAAATTCCTCCAAACTCTCTAGTGTAGGTGAAAGAAATTCTCCATCCTTCAGGCCTTAATGGTTTACCAGGTAACCCTGAATGGTGGTCCAGGCTTCTGGACTCCCTCTCCATTGGAAACATCCTTTCTGCATCTACCTGTTACAAGAATGTTATAGATTTCTGTGGAGATTCCTCCTTCTTTCTTCTGAACACCAGAAAAATGGTATCTTAATTGATTTCAACCTTTCCTGGGATGGTAAGATAATTCCAGGGAATTAGCCTAGTAAGACCTTGCAGCACACTGTCGTTCAATACCTTATATTTAAATTATTAAATAAAGAGGAATAGATGACTAGATTCTGCTTTCAATCTCAAAACGAGGTGGGTGTTAGTCAATGCTTTCTTCTGATGACTCAATCCTAAAAATGTTATCAGTGAACCTAGTTAGCAGTATAAGTTGTTAGTTTTGAACTGATTTGGGATAATTGGGTTGGAGTGCTTGATTAAATTATGACAAAACAATTTGATGCATACCTAAAATCAATTCAGTTTTCAATGTTGATCATCATTCACACATCACAAAAGATCCTTCATGTATCATTATTTTTAAAAATGTATTTATCTCAGCAAGTACAAAAAAGGAATTCTGGGAGATTAAACCAATCTGCCATGAGGGGGAAAAAAGTTATTTTGTGTTGCCTGGAACAGGTAACTATAAAAAAAAATTCAATCCTCAGATGTCCTGCCTGATATTCATTTCTTAAATCAAGAGGAGAAATAAAAAGTTTTCATTACACTGTTGAGTACAAATTGGCTCTCTTTCTCAAATTGAACAGTTATTGCACTTCAGGAAGTAGATCATTGGCAGTAGAGTGCTTTGAGAAAAGAGCCTTCATTACATTAGTCCTATTAGATTGGGCCTAAGGCTAATGATCAATCATCTTTGGCTGCTTAAAATGACCTTCTCTGCAAAAGGTGGGGATGCTTGCCAATTATTGCGCAATGTTCAGCATCATTTCAGACTCCTCAGATACTGAAGCAGATCATGTCCCAATGCAGCAATACTGGGACAATATCCAAGCTTGTCATGCCACACAAATGCCAGGCTATGACCATATCCAGAAAAACATTGAACAGCTGCCTCTTAATACTCAAATGTCATTATCATCATTGACCAGAAATTCAACTAGACTAGCCATACATGTGCTGGAGCCTCAAGAGCTGATCAGAGTCTAGGAATACATTAGTGAGTAATTTACCTGTTGACTATCATTTACAAGATATAAAATCAAGAGAAAGTGTGATGGAATACTCTCCACTTGCATTGTGGAGTGCAAATCCAGCAACCCTCAAGAAGCTGGATTCTATCCAGATCAAAACAAGGCCAATTGGTGAATATTATGTGCACAAACATCTGCTCCCTCCACTACCAATGCACAGCAGCAGTGAGTACCATCTACAAGATGTACTGAAGAAAATCACAATGCTCCTGAGAGAGCACTGTCCAAACCCACAGTTAATCATGGGAACACCACCTCCTACACGTTCTCCTCCAAGGCACTCATCATCCTGACTTTGCAATAATGGTTCCTTCATTGTTTCTGGACCAAAATCCTGGAATTCCCTCTCTAAAGGCGTTGTAGGGGTACATAGTGCACAAACTGCAGCAGTTCAAGGAGGCAGCTCACCACTTTAAAGTTTAAAGGGTGGCTAGAGACAGGAGATAAATGCTGGTTCAAGTGAATTAATCAATACATAGAAGGAAGTCATTCTGATATGTGGTCAAAATGCCAACATGTCGTTGGTTAGATAATTTCATAGAGGGCAGTGCAATTGTGAAACAAAAAAAAAGGTGTCAAATTCCACATCATTAAACCTTTCTTATAAAGGAAGTCTTCCTCACAGATCGCCAACACCCCTCCCTGCTTCCCTTACCCAAAGAACACAAGTAATTACAGGGGTGAACTTTCTGATGAAGTGAATTAACCTCAAGCTTGCATATCTTCAATATCTCATTTGCCCCAAAAAGAGAACAATCCCAGTTTCACCAAACTACTCTGGTCACTAAAATCCCCTCATCTCTAACATCCTTGTATTTGTTCCTGTGAGTAGGTGTGATATCAAAGCAGAGAATGAAATGCATAGCAATTGTCATAGAGGGAAACTTAAAGGATTTGTTTAAAGTGTTAGATGAATGCATCTGACACCAATTCACTCATGATTAGAAAATTAGAGCTATTTGAGACCAATCCTCCGGTGAACATGCCAGATTTAAAATGAGAACAGGTCTTAGGCATTTTAAGACGCTACTTATGCTACAGTAAGTTTGATTCATCTCATGAATCACTGAACATAGTTATAAAAAAAAAGCGTAATTAAATATTCAAAATAGCTCATGTCAAGAGTCAGCAATCCTGAGAGTGAGAGAGAAAACACATGTGGTGCCCATCCAGCAGGCTGCTTGGTCCTGGATGATGTTAAGCTCGAATGTTATTGGTGCTGCACTCATCCAGGTAAATGGGGAAAATTCCCTCACACACCTGATTTTTTGCCTCTTAGCAATGGTGGACAGGCTTTGGGAGTTGAAAGGAGAGATATTTGCTGCAGGATTTCTAGTGTCTGACATGATTTTGCAGCTCCTGTACTTATATGGCAAGTCCCGTTCAGTTCAAAGTCAATGGTAACCCCCCCAGGATGGTGATTTTGGGGGAATTCACTGCTGGTGATGTCATTGTATGCCAAAGGGCAGCAGTTAGATTCTCTCTTGCTGGAGATGGTCATTGTGGTGCACTTATGGTGCAAAAATGACTTGCCATTTTCTTTTATTAATTTGTGGGATATGGATGTCACTGACTGTGCCAGCATTCATTGCCTGCCCTTAAGAACAATATCCAGGTTGGGTTGAAAAGCTGCATGTCATTGTCCAGGTCTTGCTACATTTGGGTATGAACTGCTTCAGTCTCTGAAGTGTTGTGAATGGTACTGCACACTGTGCAGCAAATGTCCCACCCCCTCCCCACTCATCTGGTCTTATGACAGCTTCCAATCGCTTTACTGATTGGATGATTTGACCTGCTGTGTCTAGTACATACCTGGACAATGTTTTCACTTAGTTGGATAGATGCTGTGTTGTATCTGTAGCTTACTGGAACAGCATTGTTAGAGATGCAAGATCACTTTTTGAATTCAAATGCAACCCAGTATCTTCCTCAGAAAATGTAAGTTTAATTTTCATACAAAGATGTCGTATGTATAAGTTATTTTGACGTCTGTTCATCAACTTCACCAACACATTCCACCCTGACCTTAAATTCACCAAGACCATCTCTGACGCTTGTCTCCCCTTCCTGGACCTCTCCATCTCCATCAACAGTAACCAACTTAACACTGACATTTTCTACAAACCAGACTCCCACAGCTACCTGGATTACATTTCTCCACCCCCTGAGGTTCCCAGCCTCATTCCTGATGAAGGAATTTTGCCCGAAACATTGATTTTCCTGCTCCTCGGATGCCACCTGACCTGCTGTGCTTTTCCAGTACCACACACTTGACTCTAATCTCCAACATCTACTGTACTCACTTTCACCTTGTAAACTAGTTGAGGGGTGCCCATTGCCTTCCTGGCATTTTTACCAGAGCAGCGGGGGCAGAGGGCAACCCTTGTAACCAGAGACCAATTAAGACATTTAAGTGACATTAACGAAGCTCATCTTCCTGCCACAGGCATCGCATCAAAAACAGGCAGGCACTCTGCCATGCAGAGAGATGGTTCGGAGAACTCTTAGGACATCCCTGCAGATTCATGGCTGGAGTGATGTTGTATTTGGGTAGTGCAGCTCAGGACAGAATGAAAACTTAGCTCTTACCCACACACATTTCACACTGTCATTAGGACCTACCTGAATGGCCTAGACATCTCCAGATGACATACACAGTTGAGGAAAGTGGTACTCTTCCATGCCATCATCCTCCCCAGCTTTCCAGCCAAATACTGGGACACATGCAGCGACAGTAATGTTTGGCCCCATGTATGGTATTAGAAAAGACTTTGTTTTCGCAGAGACGTCAAGACAAAGGAGTCAGTCAGAAAATGTTGTCAAATTGTTGCATGATTGCATCAACGTACAGGACAAATTGCACTGGAGTCTGTACTGATGGGAGCAGTAGGAACAAATAAGACTTATTTTATTCAAGAACTTGTGGATAAACAAAAAACAAAGCTGTGACACTTCACCACGGACACTTGGCTCTTGCTGAAAAACAGACATGAGACCAGCTCATTACTGATTCTTATTATTTTACTAACAGTCTCCAAGTATCCTGCTACATTTTGAAAGCAAGCAGATACAGAGCTCATTTCAACAATGAAAGGTCATTGACCCAAAGTGTGAAAATTTTCCTCCTAGATGCTGCTTCACTCTGAATAATTCCAGCATTTTTCTTAATTTCAGTTTTCAGCAGCTGCAACATTTTGCTTTCGTACTTGAATTCAAAATCAACCCAAGAAAGGCTCAGCTGCTACAAAAGTTACATTTCTCATGTTGATCACTGCTACTGGCCAAAGTCAGAATAACCCTGGAACTGATAGATATCCACAAAATTGAGAGAGGTATAGGGGAAGTGTCTCTGACTATCCACCTTCCCAAGGTGGAAAGGTCAACAGGAGGGTGCAGGTTTAAAAAGTGAGAAGGGTAAAATTTGAAAAAAAAAAGGGAGAAGTGAGGGGAAAAGTTTTCACACAGAAAAGGTGGTGAGCGCCTGGAATACACGGCCAATGAAAGAGGTAGAAGCAAGTACCTTAGCAACATTTAAGGTGTATCTTAATAGACACATGTATGGGAGGCAAACAAAGGGTTAGAAACTTTACATGGGCAATAAGTACAAGGTCTAAATTAGGATTAGAATCAGGGAAGGCTTGATGGGCCATTGGGCCCTTTGTGTGCTGCATTGAATTATATTGTACTGTGCAAGTTATATAATGGCTACATCTATCACTCTAAAACAACCCTATGGTTATTTTTTTTTTAACTGTAGTGCATTTAGATTTTATACTGTTTTGCTCATCTCAGTAAACTATGTTATATATTGTTTAAGAGCAAAGATGATGGACAGTAGAGACACCTAACTCTGGATAATATCTAAAAAGGAAGTAACTTGCTTGACTATCCAGGTCCAAACAAGCTCCATCTGGAGATAAAAGCAACCAGAGAGTTTAGCAGTTTTCTCACAACAAGCCATTTAGCAAACTCTTACCTATTGCTTATGAATACTGACTAGGGTGATAATGATTTACAACCCAAATGACAGACCTGTTAGCTACCGTCCAGGTAAACCACATTTTACTTTTGAGGTGAATGTATCACACCATGAAGAGGGAACTAAAATTACAGCTCTCCGTGAACCAAGTAAACCAGCACAAGGGTTTGACATTAGCTATAATGTCAATTTTATTTTCTAAAAAAAAGGAAGATTGTTTAATTTACACAAAAACTACTCAGTGAATCGTATATAATTCAAATGTTTCATCTTAACCCAAGTTGTGTACTCATTTTAAAATGTTACCATTTAAACGTCTTATTACTTTTATTTTCATGAACAAAAGGTACAGAAAAGGGCCCAGAACATGAGGCTGCATTAACCAATTGGCATCACCATGCTCATTTCAGACTACATCTTTTCAAAAGAAACTTGCAAGCTGAAAGAACTTTAATAAATATAATGGTGCAGCTACCTTCAAACTCAAACAATCAGGGCTGACATCAAACATACACTACTTCATGCGATTAAACAAATTCATCCCAACATACCAGAGTAATATTCAAGCCATAGAAATAGCTGATATGACACCTAGTGTTCATTATTTACATTACAACCATTTTACTGGAGAAATGCCCCCTCAATTGAAAGTATTCCCAAATATTACAACAAGTGACTAAGCCTATTCTTCAAAATCAAACTGAAAATGTAAACAGAGAAAAGTGAGGTAGCACTTTTTAAAATGGTTTATTTCTTGAGCTAACCTTCCCTCCTTTCTTCTCCATTCCCACCAAAGAATATACAGTTTTACAAATTAGAGATTCAAATAATGCCAGCAAATAGAAACTGGTGATAAAAGACAAAAACATTCTGAAACCCTCAGGATCGTAAGCAAGCTACACACTTCAAATGTTTAGAACTTAAGCTGTTAGTAAATCTTAAAATCGTCCTGATATTCCAGGAAAGATATTGTCATGAGCCCATATGGAAACACATGCTGAAAATATTGGAACCCATTCTCATTCATAGAAGTTATCCATGAAAATTTAAGAAGCATTCATAGTCACCAAGATTTTTCAAATGATTTACCCTCAAATTCTTGAGTTTAAATATCAATTGTTCATATTTTATTCTTTAATGAATCCCCTAATCTGTATTAATTATACAGGCAATTATTTTACATAGTGACTTATTTTAGGGCAGAAGAATCTCTCTCTAGTATATAGAGATTTTCCAATATATTGCAGGTGCTGAGAAACAAGCTTCACAGCAATAAGGTCTACTCATAAGACAACCCTTTCCAATATTGCACTCTAAAAATTTCAACTCAAATTCAGGGTAGTTCAGAATGAGCGAAATTACAAACAGAAGGAAGCAATAGTCCAAGCTGTCATCACATGTAATTAAAGTTACATTGGGAACAAAAAAAATGTTATTCTCTTATGTAAGAAACTGTAGTACATGGGAAATGCTGGGAGATAAAATGACTTAAGGTGGAGGGGAGAAAAAAAAAGCAAGGTGATGACAAGTTCAGACTGTGCCAAACCTGAGTTGAAAAAAAAGTTCAAAGTCCCAAATCTTAGTTAGTATAGAAGGACACAAGCTGAAGTTTAATGAGAAACACAGAATCTCTTCTGGTTTGAGACCACATGCTGCATTGTTGACCTGCTGACTCATTCAATAAAGAATAATCCCCTTCATTGTTCACTACACCTACTGAATGTTTGTTGTGACAATTCTGAACACCCCACAATACCTGCCTCAATCCATCATCTCACTTCATCAAACTAAAGTGCATGAAGAAACTTACAGTATTTCATCACCAGTAAAACAAAGGCTCTTCAACTCCTGCTTTGCTTGCACTGACAGTTCATCCCTCTAAACTTTTATAGGTTCTGCTGAATCTTATGCCCTCCATGACAGCTGCATTAAAATTTCTATTTCCCTTCTGAACATAGCTTAACAACTCAGCACCTAGCAATACCAAACTGTTCCTTGTTTGCAAGACTTAATCCACTTTTATCCTGAACTTCACCTTTTAAATCAATAAGCCAAAATCTTCAATCCTTCAGAAGAAACCAATTCATCCTAATGGCTTCAGTCTTAAAATCTACAAAGTCAAACTTGATTACTCACGTTGAACAAATAGGCAGAAATCTTAAAAACATCTACAGTACTCATTTCTTATTTGTATTTCATTATATTAGTCACCTCTATTACTACTTCAGCCCCTTTGAAACTTAGTGACATTACTTTTCCCATACAAACATGTTCGCTGTTAATCCATTTAGATCCCAACTACTTTGCATAAACTCATCCAAAACATCACTCTGCATGTCTTTGCCTGTCCCAAGGCCTGCCTATTAATCCTGTTTATACTTGTTTCCTGTTACACAATCCACAAAGCATTGCTTGATATCAAAGTCAAACTCTTCTACAGATCAGAACTTAGTGAAGTCTAGAGAATCGTAGAACACAGATAATCAGTCAATATAGCTCAAATTCAGCTTCTTGAAAGAGTTATTCAGTCATTCCTACAGCCATTCTCTTTCCCTATGACTTGTTGAATTTTACTTTTGTGTATATATCCATTTCCTTTTCAAAAAAAAATTACTACTGCAACGAATTAGCTTCCATAGCCCATGAAGATCTGTTCAGCCCCACGCTCAAGTCATCCTTCCCATATACTCCACAAGCAGTAGAAAGGTGTTCAGTCAAACGACTGCAAGCTTTTTCTCCAAAACATTAATTGTGATCTCAGCGAGTACCAGAAGTGTTCCTTCGCACTGGTTTTTAGTTAGTTAACATTTCCCCAGCTTGTTTCAGCTCACCCTCCCGTGAGTCACACTATACCGAAAACATACAGTTGTGGAATTGTCAGCTTATGAAATCACATTGTTGATATTTCAAGCACAAAAGCTGTTCCTACTTATGAGTGACATACTCAGCTTTGCTGTTTACACCAATTTTAATCCATTGCACCTATACACAAAAAGAATCAAGCTGACCTTATAGAGGTTTACAAAATTATGAGGGGCATGGATAGGGTAAACAGGCAAAGTCTTTTCCCTGGGTGAGGGAGTTCAGAACTCAAGGGCATAGGTTTAGGGTGAGAGGGAAAAGATATAAAAGAAACCCAAGGGACAACTTTTTCACATAGAGGGTGGTACATGTATGGAATGAGCTGTCAGAAGAAGTGGTGGAGGCTGGTACAATTGCAACATTTAAGAGGTATTTGGATGGATATATGAATAAGAAGGGTTTGGAGGGATATGGGTCAGGTACAGGCAGGTGAGCCTAGACTGGGCTGGGATATTTGGTCGGCATGGAAGGGTTTGGACTGAAGGGTCTGTTTCCATGCTGTACATCTCTATGACTATGACTCGATGTTCCATTCACTTTCCAAATTATCTATATGCATGTTATTGCCCTTTTCTTGTATGACAAGACAGTAAAACTACATCATTAACAGGCACCTATGCATTACAAAAATTAACCCAACTTGCACATTTAACTCATGAATTGAATGATCATTCCAGAAATTTACAGCCCCATGTAGAGCTAGCCAAATGCTTCCTATTGTTACTTTAAAAAACTTGTTTTGTATTTTAAAAATTCTGTAATTTACTCCTTTTGTTTCAGATTGCAGTCAATGTCATAGAAAGAAACATCAGAACAGAAATAAGCTGCTTTAAATGTTCAATCCTAGAAATAGAGAAGCTTCATAATAAGTCAGGAAGGGAGTGGGATCTCTAAACTATATCCCAAATATGTTCCATCACCCCTATTTGGAGAAAAATCCACAACTTGTAAATTACAGTCAGTAAGGCTTACACTACAGAATAGCTGTATTTATTCACCTTCTGCTGTTATGGTTAGTAGTTCAGCATGAGTAGTCCATGATTAGTATTCGCCGCACTTCTCCTCAGGTCTAAAAAGACACTGAAAATTTAGGTCTCATGAGATTAGATTTGTCAATGGCAATGAAGTTGTTCAACTAATCTCACCTGGAATTTATTTAGTAGTGAACAAGTACAATTAAAGGAAAACACATTCACACTGAGCTGAAATGGGGCAGTCTTTGGAATAACAAAATAAGCAATAAAACTTACTTCAATGAGGTACAGAACTTGCATTTATGGTGGCAATTTCAATTTTTAAAAATTATATTGAAATAAAACTGTTAGCTTGTAATGTGCTGCAACAAGCCTTTCTCCAGGATATATGCAGTGAAATGAATGGCCCTTCTCACAAATTAGCATTAACCTGAACAGCAAAGAACTCTAATCACATTTAATGTTGCTTCAGAGCATTGCTTTACTAAATCACCACTTCCAACTTTCTTAAACAGACATTTAGGATCAACTATGCCCTGAATATTACAACTAAGCTTATCAGTTCAGACAAGATAAACAATTGAAATGTACTCACCAATATATATTACTATTCACCATACATTTGCTTACTGTGAGTATACTCTCAACTAAACAAAGATGAATTTAAGTAGTTTTTTTCATTAAAGAGAATCATACTGAGACAAGATTACTACTAAGCAATGACATATCATTTGCGTGAACTAATTAGGAGGAAAAACTGAGTCAGGTTATTTAAAGTGTGTCCTTTGACAGAGGCAGGGCTGTGTTGAATAAAACTTGTAAGAGGAGGAGCATTACAGGAAAGAGGCTTCAATATGAATTACAGTGAAGGGTTGGTTTTGCATGCAAGATCTCTAAAAGTGAGTCTGCTTATAAAAGGATATTTTAAATAAACATTAAACTGTTAGAAACTTGTAACAAAATGCAAGCCAATCTGCAATTTCCTCCAGCAGCTTGTTTCAATTTTTACCTTTAAGATACCTTCAGTCACATCACTGATAATTGTGTTGGAGCTAACAGCAATTCTTTCAATAGTATTGATTTTGCCATTACATCTACACCTTCACAATTAACTTTTCATCAATAGATCTGCCAAGTTATTTCCATTTTAGCTTGATCCAAAAAGACCTGATTTCATCCATATCGATTCTTAAAGAGTAATCTCCAGTTTGTGAATCAGATCGATCCCATTCACAGTACACGATAACAAAGCGAGCTTGGCATTAAAGAACTCACAAATCCTATTCATTTAGCTGATCGCCTCTTTGCTTTAACTTTTCTTTTAAGTTTGTGTCCATCTCAATGCTAAGCTCATTATGGCAGCCATACATACATCCGTCAGAAAGATGAATGATTTTCTGTCACTTTTAAGACCTGATAGGGCAAATTAGAAAAAACATGGACATAGATTGACAATGAGAATTCACATGGTGAAGATAATACTCGATCTATTTTCTGTGTAGCAGGAATAGGTTCTGATGAAAGTCATCAACAGTGAGGGAAAAGAATCATGTTTTGCCATCTGAAACCAGAAATTGGATTCCATCTGCTGAGTCACTCTCTTCCAGTAGCTATTAATATATACTTTCCTTTGTCACTGCAACATTTAACATTTGAGCTGAGAAATAACATGCAGTTTATTATGACTTTAATGTTGTTCTTTGTGAACAATGCTCACATTCTAAATTCAGCCTCAGAAAATGTTTCAACAAGCTAAGCATGTGTTTGAAGTGAGGTTCTTAAAATAATCTTAGATTGGTAGTCCAGAAACTAAACATTGCTGAATGGAGATAAGAAATCAAATCCTTTTGTTTTTTTGCTCATCAGGGCATTATTGAAGAAGGGTCACTGGACCCGAAATGTAAACTCTGCTTTATCTCCACAGATGCTGCCAGATTTGCTGAGATTTTCCAGCAATTTCTGATTTTGTAGGGCATTGTTAGTTCTTAGATCAGGCAGGTAGACTATGACTTTCAAGATTCTCAACCAGTCTGTACTTGTAATCCTTAAAATGTCATATCCACTATTAAATGTGATTCTGCTGTTGGACATCATTTAATGTGACTGTGCTAAGAATTATACTGCGAACCAATTTAAGATTATAATGCTGTTTCACGTGCTTGAAGTGACACATACTATTACATAGGACCCTGTTTTATGATTAGATTCCCTACAGTGTGGAAACAGGCCCTTCGGCCCAACAAGTCCACACCTACACTCCAAAGAGCAACCCACCCAGAGCCATTCCCCCACATTCACCCCTGACTAATGCACTGAATACTACGGGCAATTTAAGCATGGCCAATTCACCAAACCTGCACATCGTTGGACTGTGGGAGGAAACCGGAGCACCCGGAGGAAACCCATGTAGACACAGGGAGAATGTGCAAACTCCAGACAGATAGTTGCCCAAGGCGGGAATTGAACCCGGGTCCCTGGCGACGTGAGGCAGCAGTGCTAACCACTGAGCCACCATGCCGCCTGAAAATGAATTAATCCATTCATTGCACCTCTCTTGTTGAACAGAAAAGGATCATGGAGACTATCAATCTCTGCTGCATTTCCATGGCAACACCCCAGCCAATCAAGGTCTACTGCCAAGTCCAAGAACAAATGTTGACAGTTAACTGTTCCTGCTGCTTCTCCAGGATCACGATGGCACACAATCTCTTCATGTTATATAAATTAGTGCCTCTTTTACTGAGTCTGTTTCTTGCATTAAGTCCTGATTAGTGCAAGATAGAAAGTTTTAAGTTCTTATTTCCTTTTAGCAAATAATCTTTGTGAAATTTTTGTGACCAGGAGGATTTGGGCATTTGATGCTCCAGACCCATTTTGTGTATACTTCAGTACCTCAGCTCAATGCTATTGTCACCCAAAGTCCCTAGATGCATATATTGCAATAGGGATCCCCGATTAGTGATCAGGCCTGTAGCGGGAATGGTGACTGAGTCCACTCACAGTCATCTGCTAGCTTTGATTTGGAGAGGCTATCTCAATGCAGCTCAGGCAAAGTTCAAACCTTCCTAATTTAGATGGCTAGGAGAAAGTGAGAACTGCAGATGCTGGAGATCAGAGCTGAAAATGTGTTGCTGGAAAAACGCAGCAGGTCAGGATTCCTGAAGAAGGGCTCATGCCCGAAACGTCAATTCTCCTGCTCCTTGGATGCTGCCTGACCTGCTGCGCTTTTCCAGCAACACATTTTCAGCTCTAATTTAGATGGCTGAATAAGATACAGAATGATCTACTTATTGCTGAGCTACTGAGGGGCACCAGATCCTATCTTGCTTTTGTAAGACCAAAATCACATTCATAAACAGCAATTGACGAGTATATATTATATATGCTATGGAAATAATCTCTGTTAGGCCAGTGGCATCACTATTTTGAGTACACAAAGTAAATAACAGGTGTGAATTTTTGAACCATCACTAAGGTTTACAGTAATATCTTAATCCAAACATTTGCAGCTTTAGGATTTTATTCACATCATCTGTTATCAATATATCTATTTACCTATCGCTTGTATTTCCTCCTCAAATGCTTTATTTGGTGATCAGCAGTGATTTGCTCTCAGGCGCTCTGCCAAAGATCTTGGAATCAGATGTTCCAGAGGTTAGAACCACCTCAATCACTCAGTATTTGCTCTTGGATTTTTTTCCTCTTTACAATTCTTCAATGGCTTGTCGAAGATTCAAAATCCAACATGAGAAGAGTTAGAGCAGTAAGCAAGCCCTCTACCTCTTTGTTCCTTAGGTCTACTGTGCACTATTTTTAACGGGCGTGGGTGTAGTGGTGGTGTATTCGCTTGAGAACAGAAATGCAATTGGATATGAGTAAACTAAATATTCAAACATACAGGAGATGCTGTATATTACATGACTTTTACTCTAGGTGATGCTATAACATTGCTTTTGCAGAGCATTGCAATTTTTATATATTACATCGCTATATGTCATGCAAGTTAAAATCTACATACTTATAAGAAATATTCAAAGCAATGAATATAGGAGAATTTCATGGTATATTAATCAAAGGGAATTGCTATTTTTCACTCTCTTTTTCTGCAGGCAAAAACAGTGCATAGCACACAATACAGGAGCAAGATCAGGAAGGAACACCCAATAGCCTGAACCTGTCTGAGCTGCTACAGTGAAGTATTGAGATTAATAACAGTGAGAAAAGAGTGAGTTAGATATTTCAAGTCCAGGGGCATGTCTGATCAATGTTTGTGAGGATTACGTAGACTCCTTTATTTACCTCAGTCACACCTATATTGAACATTAAGTGACACTGTAATGCCTGCCTTCTGTTAACCTTCAAATTGTCAGTCCTGCACCAACTTTGCTCACTTTTATTTTCACTCGAGGACATTCTCATCAACAGGACTGTGAACAGGGAACCCTAGAGAAGGGATTTCCAAATTATGGGTCATGACCCCCAGAGGGGTCACAAGACAAGCAATTAGGATCACAGGTTCTCTCTCTGGTAGAGTCCAGCCAGGATACCTCAATCCTGATGGAGCCATGGTAAAGGTGATTGGAAGTATCTCTACATCTAAGAGGTCCAGGTTCAAGTCACACTTGCTCCAGAAGTGTGCAATGACATAGAGTCATAGAGATGTACAGCATGGAAACAGACCCTTCGGTCCAACCCTGCCATGCCGACCAGATATCCCAACCCAATCTAGTCCCATCTGCCAGCACCCGGCCCATATCCCTCCAAACCCTTTCTATTCATATATCCATCCAAATGTCTTTTAAATGTTGCAGCCTCCACCACTTCTTCTGGCAGCTCATTTCATACACGTACCACCTTCTGTGTGAAAAAGTTGCCCCTTAGGTCTCTTTTATATCTTTCCGCTCACCTTAAACCTATGCCCTCTAGTTCTGAACTCCCCCATCCCAGGGAAAAGACTTTGTCTATTTACCCTATCCATGCCCAACATAATTTTATAAACCTCTATGAGGTCACCCCCTCATCTTCCGACGCTCCAGGGAAAACAGCCCCAGTCTGTTCAGCCTCTCCATATAGCTCAAATCCTCCAACCCTGGCAACATCCTTGTAAATCTTTTCTGAACCCTTTCAAGTTTCACAACATCTTTCCGATAGGAAGGAGACAAGAATTGCATGCAATATTCCAGTAGTGGTCTAACCAATGTCCTGTACAGCCGCAACATGACCTCCCAACTCCTGTACTCAATACTCTGACCAATAAAGGAAAGCATACCAAATGCCTTCTTCACTATCCTATCTACCTGTGACCCCACTTTCAAGGAGCTATGAACCTGCACTCCAAGGTCTCTTTGTTCAGCAACACTCCCTCGGACCGTACCATTAATGTATAAGTCTTGCTAAGATTTGCTTTCCCAAAATGCAGCACCTCGCATTTACCTGAATTAAACTCCATCTGTCACTTCTCAGCTCATTGGCCCATCTGGTCCAGATCCTGTTGTAATCTGAGGTAACCCTCTTCGCTGTCCACTACACCTCTAATTTTGGTGTCATCTGCAAACCTACTGACTATACCTCTTATGCTCACATCCAAATCATTTACGTAACAAGTTTATTTTTTTTAAATTAGGGGATAATTAGGTAAGAACTAAATGTATAAATATATGGAGCAAGTAATAGGTGTTATTGAAGTCTGAAACACAAACAGGAATTGCTGGGAAAGCGCAGGAGTTCTGGCAGCATTTGTGGAGATAAATCAGAGTTAACGTTTTGGGACGAGTGACCCTTCCTCAGAATCTAGTGCTGGGTGAAAACAAAATGCTGGGGGTTGGGGTGGAGAGGTGGGGGGGGGATTCCAAGATGGCAGCAATCTGAAAGGTTTGCCCTGCTGAGATCCGCGCCACAGCTCAGGCAAAGTGGTGCTTTTGCCCTCCTCAGCTAAGTTATTTTGGAAAAATTTGATAGTTAAACAGTTGTGGAATGGCTATAAACCTTTTTTTT
Organism: Chiloscyllium punctatum; assembly: GCF_047496795.1. NCBI lineage: Eukaryota > Metazoa > Chordata > Chondrichthyes > Orectolobiformes > Hemiscylliidae > Chiloscyllium > Chiloscyllium punctatum. Next base: position 29,781,716 of record NC_092749.1, on the reverse strand, counting down.
GGCAAGTGAAGATGACGAAAGGTAAATGTTCAACTAAGTCCCAAGACATGGGACATTCCCCAGCAGGATTAGGCATGCTCACGACTGTGTCTGTGACCGCAGCTATAGCCTCCTTTGCAATTTTGTTGGAACCACTTACCCAACACGATCTGGGCTGCAGAGTTCATGAAGCTCCGGGAAATGATTGAGGGGTCGATCAAGGAGAGTCACACTAGGCTGGAGCCGATTGTGACCATGCTGCACAAACACAAGCAGTAGCTGGAAAGGCTCAGAAAGTCGAATGGTGGACTGCAACATCAGAGACCATGATCGAGTCCTCAACACACCAGATCCAGGCCCACGAGAAACAAGTCAATAGAGCTCACCAGATTGCGGTTCGCAGGCCCAGTTTGGACCAGCGCCCCTGCCCAGTCCTAGTTGATTCTAATGCTACAGAGACAAGCAGAGATGAATGGAAACTTCCAGAATGCAGGGGAATAATCCACAGGCCTTAATTTACAAATATCCAGGATAATGTTCTTCCAGGGCTTTTCTGCTACCATGATACATAAACAGAAGTTGTTTGATGAGGTGAAGAGAAGACTGAGGGACCTCGGTATTCAGTACTCTGTAAGGTACCCTGTGGTGCTTTGTTTTTCTGATGAATGGTTCTGTACACTCATTTGATTATTCGGATAAAGCTAAAACCTTTCTAGACACTTTAAAATAGACTGGATGGTCTAAAGGATATGGACAATAATGTTTTCTTTTTTTTTTGTTCTTCTCTCTTTCTCTTAAAAAAAGTTGTTGGATGTTTTTCCGATGTTAATTGGGGTTAATGTATAGTTGAGGATGGGAAAATGCTCACTTTTAACTTCTTTGTTAATGTTCTTTTTTCTCTTTCTATTGCCTGAGTGCGGGGTGTGGCTCAATCTGGAAGGAGTTATGGAGGTGTATGGAACATGTGTAAGTGCCCCCTGTGTGCAGGGGGCTGAGTCCCTCATTCAGTGCCTTTTGTATTTT